>NC_077227.1:438827611-439470111 GCF_027887165.1 Monodelphis domestica | reverse complement strand
TGTTGCATTTTTATGAACTAGTAGAAGGAAAAGAATGGAGTGGGGTGGGAGGAAAGAGGCAGAGAAGATCATGTGCCTAACTCGAATACATAAATCCAACTGTGCCCAATTCAGTGTCCTGGGATGCTGTGTTAAGCACACCTAGGCTCATCCTCTGCAAAGCTGTCCACTCTGAAAAGAGAATGGCTTCTAATCATTTGGCCATCTTCCTATATGCTTTTCACCTTTGCTCTCTGGGCCATTTAGCAGCTCCACAATAAAGCAGCCCTAGCAAAGAGATTCCTTCAGCTCAGCAGAAATTCATAGACTGCTGTCTCTCCTTCCATTGCCAAATCCCCCAGTTGCCACTGCTTTAAAGATTCATGCCAGATGGTGGTAAGCAGGCCCTTAGCCTGACTCCTCATCTACACCTCTCTCCTTTCTTTTCTGGTCAATCCTCATTTTAAAAAAAAAAAACAAGAGTTTCCTTTCCCTTTAGCAAATACTGAATATAGCAGGCTAGTCTAAGAAACTGTATTGTAGGAACTCCATATGGTGTTAAAGGCTTCCAAAGTCACTGGATCACAGAATGTCAACATTGTAAAGGACCTCAGAAGCCATCTAGTGCAACCTACTGACAACCACGCATCCATCCATCTCGAAGCAAGATGGGCTGCTCCCTACCTTGGAAGCAGCCCATCTTGCTTCTGGAAAGTCTTAATTATTTAGAAGTTTTTCTTTATTTGAAGTAAAAAAAAAATTTACCTTTCTGCTATACCTAGTCCTGCCTTCTGGGGACCAGCAAAATGAGTCTAGTCCTTCTTCCACATAACAACTGTACCTCCAATTGCTTGAAGAGGACTATACTGCCTTTACCTCTTCTCATCTACTGCCCCTCATCTTCTCCAAATCTACCATTCTCTAAGCATAGTGTATTCAGTCTATCCTAATGTGGCATGATCTCTGGTCCCCTTGCCATCCTGTTCACTTTCCTTTGTACCTTCTCCACCTTATTCATGTCCTTAAAATCTGGTTTCCAGTACTGAGAACAGTATTCTGGATTTGGTCTGAAACAGTACAGGAGAGCACATCAAAGCAATTATCTTTCTCACACAAACTACTGTCTAACCATGCCTCCGCTATCTTGTCCTTCTGATGTTGATTCATTGAACCCAACTGTGAAATTTTACATTTATCCCCCTTTAGTTTAATTGACCTAGCTTTGACTCATCATTCTTGCCTGTCAGCACCTTTTTGGGCTCCAACTCTATCTTTCAGCAGGTTAGCCATCCCTCCCATTTGTGTTCCAGCTGCAAATATGACAGGGCATGCAATGTGTGCTTCTATATAATTCACTGATAAAACATATTGAATACAGGATCCAGGACAGATCCCTGGGGCCATCTGCTACAGATAGTCAACATCAATCCACTTATGACTGCTCTTTGGCTTCCAGTCATTTACCCAATTCTGAGCCCACCTAACTGTCTTCTCTATCATTCCAAAGTTCTCCATCTTGTCCACAAGTATAACGTGGGAGACTTTGTTAAATCCTTTGCTAAGAGCTTTACTTTGTACTTTATTTCCATTCCTCATAGATAACATTCCATTATCCAAATTGAACCTTGAAAAAATGTTGCTTTCAAGTTTCTTTACATTGGCCTTTGTTATTTATGTTAAAGCTATTTAAAATGGCCTCTTTTATCTCACTTTACCTAAAGCCTACAGTCCACCAAAAAAGCCTCTTGAAACCCAAATACATAACAAATGACCCCTACTCTAGGGAAAGCTTGAGAGGTGTCAGCTCTGCTCACTATTGTTCTTATAGTTGTGTCTGACTTTTCATGACCTGATTTTGGGTTTTTTGAGCAAAGATATTGGAAAGTTTGCTATTTCCTTCTCCAGTTCATTTTACAGATAAAGAAAATGAGGCAAATAGGGTTATATGCTTGGCCAAGGACATACAACTAGTGAGTGTCAGAGGCCAGATTTGAACTCGGGTCTTCCTGACTGCAAAAATCCCAGTGTTCTATCTACTGCACCACCTACTTGCCTTCATCCACATATGGATAACCATCCTTGGTTAGCAAATGTTATACAGTCCATTTGAAGTAACACTTCCATTTCTTCCCTTATTTATAGCACTTTATAATGGTAGGAGCAGTAGATTTGGAGTAGGAAGCCCTAGATTCCAGTTCTGTGATCATATTCAAATCATTTAGTTTCCATAGAACTCAGTTTCTTTCCTCCATCAAAATAGGAGAGTTGAACTGAATCATCTTAGGAGTCCCTTCTAGCTCCAATTCTCTTAGCCTATGGAGATTATCCAAAGGCTTTCACTTATATTATCTCATCTAGACTTCTGTGATGGAGTTGGGGAAGAGCTGGTCTTGTTGCCCTAGATATTCAAAGGAAATAGACTTTGAAAAAGGAAGTGACATATTCAAGATCCTACATCAAGTCAGCATCAGAGGTAGGAGGGAGTAAAACTCAGGCTTCCTGCCCTCCATTCCATGACTTTTTACAATGCACCCCTCTACTCACTGTGTTAATTCTACTTGATATAGATTGATACTGTGCATCCCAAGTGAAGACATTTCAGAGGACAATGATGACACCAATATGGCATCCAGTAAGGGATCCCTAAAGTAGGAGGTAAAGAGAAGGGAACCAGGAGCTAGGAGCGGCTGCCTTTTGGAGTTTCTTAAGCAAAGAGTCTTTGCAAGGTTAGACTCTTGTAGCTTTTAGAACAAGAATGCTCTAAAAGCATCTACTCTAAACCCACTTTTTAAAACAGAACAAAACCAAGGTACAGAGAGAAGAAATAAGAGATATAAATATATATGCATATATGTGTAAGTGTATATGTGTAATGAAATAGTGAAATAGTTGCTGTCTTTAATGTATGTAAGACTTACATTCCACTAGGGAAATGGAATGTGTGTGTAGATAAGTGCAAAATACATGCAAAACATCAAAGGGAAAGTGTTGAGAGAGAAAGACAAAGTCAGAAAAAGGAAACAGAGAGAGACAGGAGGGAACAGAGATAGCTATAGACAGAAATAGGAAGCAAAGACAGATGGAAAGGAGAATCAGAGACAAAAAGCAGAAACTGAGAACTTATAACTGTGGGGATCAAGAAAGGTTTCATACACAATGTGATACCTCAGCTGAGCTTTGAAAGATGCTAGATATTTTAAGCAGTGGAGTAAGAAGGGAACAGCTACCTGATAGAGGGGACCACCTAGGCAACAGTTAATTAGAGCATGATGATAATGAGGCTGAGCCACCATTTAATTCTGTTTCATGGCCATAAACTATGCCCCCAACCCAGCCAGGAATATTTCCAATGCATGCCCTTGACTTCTTTGGAGACAGAGTGAGGGAGTTTGGATGACTAACCCAGTACAAATCCAGCTCAACTACGGAAAATAATAATTCAAAAGTGCTTATTCTCCTGACTGTGGGTCAATACTGACCAGGAATATAGGCTCCATTTTATATTCATCAAGAGAAGAAGTTATCATTCTTAGAAGACTTCCTGTTAGAGCTGTTCGAATTCAGATGTTTCTGGGCAGCTTTCAAAGGAATGTTCCCAGTCAGAAACTGCTTCAAGTGTTACATTTTTGTGGACCCAGGTCAGGGCTACAGCTGCCCCAGTTTTCGCCCTTTGGGAGGCTGTTTCGACTTGCAATGGCTTCTGTGTTTTGGCCTGTTTTACCTTGATGGAGATTAAGTGGTAAAGTCAATACTGTTTGAACAGAGGAGGCTGTTCAAATTGTGGTACTTGTTTAATATAATAAAATTAATCAGATAATGTGCCTTCTGAAGACTAATCCTCACTATTCACATAGTCTAATTTTCTAGCTTAATAATGACAAATAAACCTCCTGCACACTCCAGTGTCATCTAAGACCCACTGCAAGAAAGATGAAGTAGTTAAAGTGACAATTAAAATCCAATGAAAACATTTTGAAAGAACATGGTCATATAACAGCACCTGTCCCAACCATTCTGCCATGTTTGATGCTCCAGGAAGTACAAAATGACTCTGGACCCAGTTTTAAGAAAAGCTGAGTAAGGGAGCATCTTTGTTCATCCCTGAAGTTGGAAAAGCCTAATGTAAACAACTCCAGTCAGCTCCCTTCCCCCTACACTTAATCTTCTCTACCTTTCTTTCTCTATCATCATCATCCTCTTCCTTCTTTCTTCTTCTCCCTTCAGTTATTTGTTAAGAAGCAAAATCACTTAATAGTACTAACTAGCATTTTAAAATTTGCAGAGCACTTTCATTTTCATCTGAGCCTCCTAATAATCTTGTGTTAGGTGCTTTTATTATGTCCATTTTACAGATGAGAAAACTGAGGCCAAGAGAAGTAATATGACTTGACTAAAGTTGGAAAGTTAATAGGTGAATGAGGCAAATTTTCAATTCATATTTTTCTGACTCTAGATTCAACACTATCCACTGTGCTACCTAACTACCTAGAAAAGCCACCTACATAGAAAATCATGTTTAGTAGAGATCTAAGGGAACTCAAGATATCTGTGGCTGATGCTCAGCCTAGCTTCAGGAAATAGCATCAATATGATATTAATGATTATGGCACTCTGAGTACCAATACCTGGAAAAGGCAGGTCAGGCCTATGCTTAAGAACATTATTTTGGCAACTGTATGGAAAATTAGATCAAGACCAGGAAAAGTTGTAAGTCTAATTGATCAGTTAAGAATCAATTAGCCTCAGATACTTCCTAGCTGTGTGACCCTGAACAAGTCACTTAACCACTACCAGTGCCTAGCCCTTACTGCTCTTCTGCCTTGGAACCAATACACAATATTGATTCTAAGATGGAAGGCCAGAGTTTGGGTTTTTAAGCCTATTATAATAGGACAGGGGAGAAATGATCAGGGTTAGAACTAGGATGGTGACCAGATGAGTTGAGAGAAAGGGATGAATGTAAAATATGTTATGATGGTAAAATTGAGAAGACTTAGCAATGGATTAGATATGACAGAGGAGGAGCAATGAGGGAGAGTGAAGAAAAGGGTGAATACAAGGTTGCAAACCTAGATGACAAGAAGGATGATATTACCATCAACAGAAACAAGGAAGTCTGGAAAAAGTCTAGAGTTAGTGGGAATCAATCAGCAAATATTTATTAAATGTTACTACAGGTCCAACATTATGCTAGCCACTATAGATATTAAGCAAAAATGAAACAATTTCTGCCCTCAGGGAACTTACATTCTATTAGGGGAAACTCTCTCTCTCTCTCTCTCTCTCTCTCTCTCTATATATATATATATATATATATATATATATATATATATATATATATGCTTATATATATTTATATATATACTTAGAAATAGAAGAATATGAACAATGTAAAGATAAGGTAATTTGGAAACTAGAGGAGTAGCAGCTGAAATAGGTGTTTCTATGAGATAAAAGTAAAAAGGGGTCCATTTTATGCATAGAGGAAAGCCTGGGCAAAGACAGAAGATACAATGTCATATGTGAGGTACAAGTAGGCCAGTTTGGCTGGACCACATGAAGGGGAATGATGTATAATAAATCTGGAAAAATAAACTAGAGCCAGATTGTGAAGAGCTTTAAATGACAAAAAAAAAATGAGTTTGCATTTTTATCCTAGAAGCATTAGAGAATGGCATGGATAAACCTATGCTTTCAAAATATCACTTTGGCAAGTGTTTAGAGGATAGATTGATAGGGGAGAGATTTAAGATAGGGAGTCATCCAATTAGATGGCTGTTGCAATCATCCAGATTGGGTATGGATGCAGGGTAGTGATTGTGTGATTGGAGAGAAGGGAATGGTTTGGAATAATATTGTGGAGGTATAATTGACAAGACGTGACAACTCACTAGATGTGAAATGGTGAGAGGACGTGAATGGAGAATTACTCTAAAGTGAATATGGATGAATGAAAAGATGGTGTTACTCTCAGTAGAAATGGGGAAGTTATAGGGAAGAAATAGGGAAGGTTTAGGGAGAAAGATAATAGATTTTGTTTAGAAATACTGAGTTTGAGATAGGTATGAAATCTCAAATCTGGGGTAAATGTAGCTAGTGTAGCAGGACTAGAGTTCATAGAGAGATTTGGGCTGAAAATACTGATCTGGGAATCATTTACATAGAAATGATCATAGAACCCATGGGAACTCTGAAGATCGTCGAGAGGAATAGAAAGAAAAAAAGAAGAGGCTCTGAGCAGAATGTTGGGGAACACTCAAAGTGAAAAGACAAGTCTTGGAATGTGAGCAAGCAAAGGAGATTAAGAAAGAACTAATAGAAAGATATGAAGAGAATCAGGAGAGAACAGTCTCACAAAGCAATGGAGGAGAGAGTCAACAGTATCAAAAGCTGCACAGAGTTCATGAAGTATAATGTCTGAGAAAAGATCATCAGATTTAATGACACAAAGATCATTGATAACCTTGGAAAGAACCTTTTCAATCTGGTAATAGGGTAGGGAATCAGATATGAGGTTTAAAAGACTGCAGGAAGATGGGCATTGAAGACAACAAACATAAAAAACTATTTCTAGAAGTTTGGCTATAGATGGGAGAAGAGACAATAGAATGCTAGCTTGAGGAGATGATAAGGTTAAGTGAAATTTTGTTTTTGTTTTGCTTTTCTAAGGATGGAGAGACTTTGATATATTTGTAGGCAAAAGGAAGGAAGCCAATGTATGAGGAGAGACTGATAATTTGACCAAAAAAAATGCTTGTCCTTGGTAAGAAGAAAGATTATCTTCAGAATCTGAAGAAAAGGAGAAAAAATGGAGACAAGAGTACATAGAGAAGTATTAAGGGGTTCCACAGGGGAAAGGTATTCATGGTATGTGGCCTCTGTTTCCACAGTAGGGCAGAAAGTAGTAATCTCTGTTGAGGGGAGTAAAAGAGAGAGGGGAAAGGTAGAGATATACTGGAGCCAGTACATCTACTACCAGTTCAGGAAATATTTTGAAATGTTCATTGTGAACAGTTACACTTTGGAAATTGGTGAGTGCTACAAATCATGACTCAACTTGTCATTTTTTTAACTGTCTAGATTTAAGAAAGTCATAGGGGAAATGCTAATAATACAAGTCAAACTTAAAAGCATGTCATGAGTCCTTTCTCTGGAGAGCTGGTTGTTAAATCATTACCAACATACCCCTGGGAATAGGAGACTTGAGGATATCCACTGTCATCAGTGGAGAATAAAAGGATTGTTGTACCATAGTGACAGCTTAATTGAGATTAGCTAACATAAACTCATAGTTGACCTAGTTGGCACAGTTGACTGAGCTTGTCCTGCATCATTCAGCAGCACATGGGTAGGAAGTTAGTAGGGATAAGCTGAAGAAAAGTATTTGTGGGGAACTGTCCAGCTGCTACACACCTCAAGGAGAATATAGCAGGGTGGGTGACTCAAAAAGACATTTGTGCAATCTGGTTCTTCCATTCACCTAAGGAATAAGTGCTAACATGGTAAGGGAACAAGGGATTTAAGGACAGAAGATAATATATATCTTAACTAACACAGTAAGTTGATGATTTTGAAGGGAGGACAGTGTGGCCAGAGTAGGGTTGATAAATTAGGAAAGCAGTGTGTGTTGGAGTGATTGAACAGAGAAGAGTTTTAGGAGAAAGACCCAGGGAGATAAGAAATTATAGTAAGAAGATTGTTGGAAGACTAAGTCATGAAGGTAGTAGAAGAGTTATGGTTGGCTGAGAGAGCTGAGGGGACACATGCACTAAGAAACCAAGGTGTTTTAGAGAATTCCAATTAAAGTAACTAGGTAAGAGGACAAGGTTTTTAGATCTAGCTGAAGACATAGATAATGAATGTTTTGAAAAAAGGTGGACACAACTTAATGACAATCACAAGGAGTAGATGACTGCCCATATCAAAGATCTAGACCAATTGATATATACTGCTAGGGTGGACCTCAAAGGAAGAGTGGCTATTGAGTGATGATGGTGGAGGAAGGGTCTGAAAATGACGGTGAGGAGAACAGAATGTTTTTTCCTCTTACGGGAAATAAAAGAAAGAACATATGGCACCAAAGAGGGTAGTAAAGGAGGCAGTATCTTCTAGAGGAGACCAAGATATCAGGAGGGAAAGAAAATATAGAAAGTGAAGGAGGAATAGGTGTAAGACCAGGAATATTTGTTAACCATATAAGGACCTTCCAGAGGGCACAGCTGGTTAAAGACTCAGCAGAAGTATGGAAAAGATTGTAAGAGTGAGGAATGGTGGTAAGAGAAGGAGGTTTCTGCCTTGACAGCTAGCAACTCTGAAACCCAGGATTTAAGGGAAATGAGTGAGACTTTGCAGATGACATAGTAGTGGAAAATATTTTTTTGACTGTGATTCCCAACCTTAAAACTCATGTAATGATGCAAATCATTCTTGCAAATATCAGGGAATGGGGGTAGGGGGAAGCAATATTGATTTGGGCATCAGTATAAGAAAACACACTGAGATAGATCTCCTAAGGAGCTGACTGAAAATATTCTTCCAATAAATCCACACTATACACAGCAGCTTGTATCCATTACTAGACCCTCCAGTTCCATTAGAGTGGAAGCCCTTTGAGAGCAGGGAATATTGTTACTCTGTGTATTTATCCCCAGTGTTTTGCATGTCACCTGGTACAGAGGAGGTGTTTCATGTGTTTGTTTATTGATTAATTTGATTGATAGGCATTATGGTGAGTATGGAATCATTTCTGATTCTAACTCTTACGATCCTATGAACTCTGGCAATTCTGAATTGCTTCAGTGTTAGAATTCAGATTTCCTTGGAGTGGCTAATCTCCAGCCCCCAGTGCTATTTGAATCTGGCAAAGCTAATGTAAAGCTGTTGTGGGGAACTGTCCAGCGCCCACACACTCCTCCTGTAGTGCTCTGGATGGGTGACTCAGCAAGACATTGCTGCAGCTTTCTTTCATTTTCCTGAGATCTGTGGGTTTACTTATTGAAAGAAGTTTTTAAAGAAGAAGGCACACTATTTCCTCAACAGTTCTGTCTTAGAAAATGTTTCTCTTTAGAAACAAGCACCCCAGAAAATAAATTATTCTTCAGGAAAGGAGGGGGGTGGTTAAGAGTTGAGGTAGAGAAAGAGAGACAGATAGTCTTGGAGTCAGTAAGACCTGGATTCAAATTCCACCTCAAATATTTATCATATGTGTAACCCTGGGCAAGTTTTTAAAATCTGTCTTCTCTTTAAAAGAGGGAATTAGACTCTCAGGTACTTGATCCCAACAAACTCCCTAAAGGAGGAATATTAGTATTCTCATTTTATAAACAAGGAAACAGAGATCCATAAATATTAATTGATTTGCCAAAGGTCAGGTAGAACACAGGCCTCCTGATTCTCAGCCCAAGGTTCCTTCTACTCTACCAAGTAACCTACATAATATTTTTTTAGCTAAAGAATAAGCTATTCATATAAATTTACATAATAACCACCATCACAGTTAATCATTATATAATAATTTCAGATTTGCAAAGTACTCTTCATATATTATCTCACTTGAACCTCACAACAACCCTTGGAGGTAGGCTTTATTATCATCTCTATTTTACAAGTAAGGAAACTGAGAGTTAATTGACTTGCCTAGGGTCACACAGCTAGTAAGTGCCTATTCACTATCTGAACTCAGGTTTTGTCTTCCTATGCTGCCTAGCTGCAAATGAGAATGGAAAATGAATTCTGAAAAGGACTTGGAGGAACTGAAAGATTTGTGATATTTTGATTCCTCTAAATCTAATAAGTATTGAAAATAATTCTTCTAAATGTAAATCACCACAGGTCTGCTTCTTTGGATAGTTGATCAGAGTTAGGGTGTTGTCATCATTAGCTGGGCCACCAAATTCCAAGAGAAAAATGCCTGCTCAAGGGCCACCCTGAATTCATCCCCTGAGGCATTATGTGCCTTGGCCTCATCTCCCATAAGGCAATATCCTTTTAATGCCTTTCATCCCCAATCTGAGCAGATCACAGTATTGGTTAGCTATTTATACCAGGTCTTTTGGAAGTCCTTGAGCATTAAAAAAAAAAATCTCTAAACTGGAATCATTGAGGCTGAAGGTATAATACAAGTAGGCTGCAAATAGTGCTTAAAAGCTCAAGTGAAGGTTCTCCCAGCAGACATGGCCTCCAGCTCCTTCAGTCATTTGAAAGATTACCTTCTCATCTACGGGGACCATTTTTCATTTGTCACAAGAGCTTAAATAAAAATATGCTGTGCACTGCTGGGTAATGCCTTTGTTCTGAATACGAATGCATTTGCCTCTAAAACGCTGTTCACAGAACTTTCCTATTCTCACTACAGGAATAGAAAAGTATACGGCATGGCCTAGGAGAAATAATGAAGGCTCTAGATTTAGAGGGCCCTGGTTCAAATCCAGTCTCTGGTACTTATTACCTTCGTGTCCTTGGACAAGTCATTTAACTTCCATGGTCCTCAGTTTCCTAATCTGTAAAATGAGGAAAGTTGGCATAAATGGCTTCTGAGGCACTTTCTAAGCCTAGATCTACAAGACTGCAAAAAGAAGCCATGAGGCTACAAGAATCGGCTTACTTCTCCTACCCCAACCGTCCCCAGTAAAAAAGTGCTCTAGTGGTTCCATCTTAAGGCCCACAATCATTGTGCTCACCTTAGGTACAGAAAGAACCCTGTGTCCTGAGAGGCTGGCCATCCACCACTTATCTCCCAAGGATAGATCTCCTATGTAAAAAATGGAGATTTTGAACCCTAGACTTCAATCCCTAGAAGTCCTTGGTATTTTCCAGAATTCCCTATAATCTCACCACATTGGTGAGATCACAATTGGTATTTAGCTGGCAGTAATGCCTCCCACGTGCTCTTGCTTCCTTTGCAATGATGTATCAAGTATAGTGGTAAACTAAGCTTGGGGATTTTGAATGGGCTAATCAGCCAGGGGCACGCGATTTTTATTTTGTATCTTTATTCCTTGACTTTTAATGATCCTTAATAAACCTCATAAAATATAGTATTTTTATTATTAGAGATACAAATTAATTTTTACACCTAGGGATATCTCCAAGGACAGGCCTACAGTTTGCTCCAGAAATTCCAACTCTCCCATCTCCTAGGGTTGTAGGTAAACTATAAGTTTTGTTTTGTAAACTGTAAAGTGCTATAGAAATTCAATCCATTATTATTAAAAGGCGTTGAATAACAATAATCCACAACTACACACTCAAGAAGCAGTTAGAAGACTATTAAGCACAGTTATACCAGAAGAAGGTTCAAGAATTAGGATTTTCTTTTTTTCCCCCATCTATTAATTTGTCCCATCCTTGCATCTCCTCAGCAGACATTTGTGAATGGAAATAGAAACATCCAAATAAGGACAAAACTTACCAGCACGTGGCTGAATATTTTTTCCCTTCTAATTGAGGTATTTTGCTACCACATAGGCACAGACATTGCCTTAGGAAGGATGGAGATATACAGAATCATAGAATATTAGACCTGGATGGGGCCATAGAGGTTGGGGGATTTAGAGCACAGATAGACTTTTGGTATGAGTCTCTTCTTTTACAGTGAAGAAAGGGACTCCTCATTTTACATCGAAGTAGGGACCTTAGAGACTAATGCTTTTATATTGCAGTTAAAGAAGCAGCCAGTCTAAGAGCTTCATTTTAAAGATGGGAAATTGAGCCTCCAAGAAGTGAAGCCTTACCCAAGGTCACATAGCTAGTTAGTGGCAGAGTTGGAGTGCTTAAGAATGAGACAATAAACCCAGAAAAGATCTTCTATAAGTAAAGGAATTTGTTCAGCCTAGAGGGGAAACTGAGGTTGCAATTTAATTGTGGCATCAAGTTCAATACAGCATAATCTCCTTGAAAACAGGTGGTCTTTGTCTCCCCAGTACCTACTATAGTGTCTTGCACATCTTCATTTCATTTTGTTTCTGCCCTGTGTTTTGTCTGGATCTGTACATTTATTCATGCAAGGAGTTCCTAGTTTGGAAACTTCCCCCAGGATGAGGACAGGCAACTGATCTGAAGCTTATAGTATTAGTTGCCTGGTGTACTGACAAGTAACTTACTGGGATTAGACAATTAGTATGTGTCAAAAGACAAGATGAACCCAAGTCTTCCCACCTTCATGGTGCGCCTTCTATCCTTTACAATAGGTTACTGCTTACATAGTAGGCATTTAATCAATGTTGAACTGAATGGAATTAAATTGAATTATACTAATATCTTTAGTCTAAGGAATGGACAAGAGTGAATTGTACTCAGTTCTTGGGGTCACACTTTAGGAAAGACATTGATGATCTGGAGAGCCTCCATTGAAAGGCAACCAAGATGGTGAGAGGCCTTGCTCATGTCATATAAGTAGCCATCCAAAGAATCAATGGTGCTTATTATGTCAGAGAGAATACTTGAGGGAATGGCTAAAATTTGATGACTGTCAATAAGTATTTGTTGGGTATTGGTTCCAAGGCAGAAGAGCTACAACTGTGGTTAAGTGACTTGCCCAGGATCACATAGCTCAGAAGTGTCTAAGGTCATATTTGAAGTGAGGTCCTCCGACTCCAGGCCTGGTGCTCTAAACCACCTAGCTAACCTCACCTCCTCTCCTCATTTACCACAATGCTCTAAAAATTTAGTCATATTTTTGTTTATCTTTAGTGTAAGGAACTCCCAGTAGAGACAATTCCTTCTATCAATAAAGAACAACAATTTCTCTGCAATTTACTTTTAGAGACTTAAATCTAGTCTAAGACTAATCAGGGCAGTGAGAGGTTAAGTGAGTTGCCCAAGGTCAAAACCAATTAAATCACAGGTCCAGTCAATATCTGCTTTTGTTTTTAAATCTTCTTCACTTCTGAATATTTCCTTTCCCCCTCCCCGACCTGGAGAGGCATCACTTGTAACCAAAAGTATAAAAAAATAGTCCTCTTTTTTGAGGGTGAGTTCAGCAAAATTAATCCACCCTCCAACTAAGAGTCAGTGTTCCATGCTCATCGTCACTCACCCTCCCTTTGCAAAGAAGAGAAGCACTCTTCTCTTCTTTGGGGCTAAGCTGGCCATTATAATTAAATGTCATTCAGTTTTCAAGCTCAGTGGCTTGTTTTGGTTTGGGGAGGGGTGTTGCTTTTTTTTCCCACTGCATCACTGGCACTGAATGCAATTTTAGCTTGTGGCAGGCTCAGCTTCAGCCTCAGCCTTTTAAGGGAAGTGGTGAATCCACATTGATTGAAGCATTTAAAAATAGATTCAGCCAAGCATTAGGAGCTCCACTGGAAAGAACAACCCTGTACTGACAGCAGGATGCACTAGGTAGCTGAAGCTCATTTCCATCTTTTACATCTGGTCCTGAGATGTTGATGGGAGTGCTTCTCTCCTAGTGGCTTTGGGCCTCCAGCTAAGAGTGGGCTGAGGAAGAATCCCCCCAACAACACAGCTGCACCAAACTATATAGTAAGAGTGTGTTCCTGAGAACTTGCATGCAAAGTGAATTGTTATAAATCAAATTGAATTTCAAATGCACTAGGGAAGCTGCAAATAAATAATAGCAAGGTTCTATGTTTCTTTGGCTTTAAACTTGATGAAGCCTTTTCACACAGAGTTTCTCATTTCATTCCCTTAGCCCCAATAACTTTGGGGGTTGGGTGAGGCAAAGTTTATCCCCAGTTGGAGAAACTGAGACACAGGAATAGCAAATGCCTGGCTGAAGATCATATGATGAAGTTGTAGCAAAGTTGAGTCTTGAACTTGGGGCTCTGGAGCTTAGCTCAGTGCTGTTTCTACTACCACATGCCATACTATGAGAAATTTGAAGGGACTCCAATAAAGTCAAGAATGTTTGTAAAACAAATAGCCTTTCCCTTAATTTATCTGCTTTACAATTTAGATTTATTTTGCTTCCCTAAAATCATAACCCATTCCTGTTGGCTTAACTGGAGGGTACTGGTCTGGATAATAGCCAGTCATATTCGGCCCTCTCCCTATGACCAGCAGTGATGAAGAAGCAAGGTTAGGACTGTAGCATTTCCCCAAGAGCCTCTATGGAAGAATTTCAATAGCTCCACTGGAGGTAGCTGTAGGCCTGCAAGCAAAAAGACCTAAATCCAAATCCTTTCTTAGTTAATTACCAGCTCAGTGTTTCTGGGCAAGTCACTTATGCTCAGTTTCCTCACCTGTAAAATGAAGATATTAACATCTACTTCCCAAGTTGTTGTAAGGATCAAGGAACACATGTAAAGTGTTTTACAAAATTTAAAGTACATTTTAAATGCTAGTTATTAAATAGTAGGAGTCACTGAGAAGACACAGCAGATAGATTTCTGGGCTTGGAATCAAGAAGACTAAATCCTGTCTCAGACATTTAGCTTCCTTTTCTGTAAATTGAAGATGATACCTACTTCTCAGAGTTGTTAGGATCAAAAGAGATTGTGTGTGTGTGTGTGTGTATGTGCACGCATGTGTAGTTTATTACAAACCTTAGTCCTAGCTTTAAAATTTTTTTATTAATTATCATTATCATACCTCTAGCTTTTCCATCGCCTTCCAGATTATCTTCTGATTACTTAGTTACAACACCTTCGAGTGAGAAAAGAAAGACTGAAGCTTTGCTTTCCTTCACCCAGAAGGTGGAGAGAATATCATTTCTCAGCACTAAATAACACTAGCCAAGAAATCTAAAGACTCCAGGGCCAATCTCAGCTCTGCCAATAACTGTGTGACATAGGCTAAGACTCTCCTACCAATACTTATCTCCTCATTTATAAAATGGATCTCATAATCCCTGCCCACCTCATAGAACTATTGTGAGGATCAAATGAGATAACGGATATTAAAGGCATTTTGAAAAGTTAAAGAGCCATAAAAATGTGAAAGATTGTTTCCTGGAAGTACAATTTTCCATAACTTAGACATCATCTCTTGATGCTTCTTTATCTTCAGAATATGAAGGAAAGAAAAAGAAAAAAAACCCTCACATATCTCTTTTATTTATCAGTTCCTTGGAGAATGGGTTTAATTTTTTTGACTTGGAATCTCTATCAACTAGTAGAGTGCCTAGTACATAGAAGGTGCTTAATAAATACTTGTTAATAGATTAAACATAAGCTCCTTGAGGGCAAAGACTAGCCTATTTTCTAATTGTATCCCCAGTGGTTAACATAATACTTTGTACATAGTAAATGCTGCATAAGTGGTTTTCTCATTTATTCATTCATTGGTTATTAGTTTTTAAAAAACAAAAACTTAAAACAGGGAGCAGCTAGGTGGCTCAGGGGATTGAGAGCCAGGTCTAAAGATGGTCCTGGGTTTAAATCTGAACTCAGATACTCCCTCCTGGGAAAGTCACTGTTAACATCCATTGCCTAGCCCTTACCACTCTTCTTCCTTGGAACCAATACAAAGTATTGATTCTAAGACAAAAGGTAAGGGTTAAAAAAAACCCTTAAAACATCTTTCAGATACATTCATCTTACATCCATCGCCCTTTAAACTGTAACAACCTTGAAGGAAGAGACCATGTAGTTCATTTTTTCTGTTTACACATATACAAGTTAAGCAGGTATGGGAAGTGGGACCCAGTGCTGGAAAATGGATGGTTATCCCAAAAATGGCTGACCTTCAGTTTTCTTTGTTTTGTTTTTTAACTTGGAAAGAATGAAAGAAAAAGTGATTTGGGAATAAGAATTGTATCTAGAAGGCCAATCAATAAGCATTTACTGAATAGCCACTATGCTCTTGGGATAAGAAATGACTCTGATCCTCAAGGAGCTTACAATATTGTTAGGGAGACAAGACGGACACAGGTGATTCAACCAAGAATAATATAAGAGTAAAATTAAGCACCAAAATGAATATTACAAATTAAAGAGAGAAGGGAGAGATCAATAGAGGCCAGAATGGTGAGGCAGGGCTTCATGGAGGAGATGGAACTTGTGTTCAATCTTAATGAATAGGTAATATTTATAAAGGATGAGAAGGGAAGTAAAGCAATGGGAGCCTGTGGGCTATCAAGAAAAGAGCACTGGACTTGCCAACCTCAATAAACCAAAATGTTTCCCTATTGCCTCCAGAATCAAATATAAACTCTTCTGTTTGGCAATGAAAACTCTTCATGATTGACCCCTTCCTATCTCTCCAGCCTTCTAATATCTTGCTCCTCTCCATGTACACACTAGCCTCAAACACTACTCTCCCATACCCATGGCCTTCAGATCATCTGTTTCCTGTGTCTGGAATGCTTTTCCCCCTTTTATCCAAGTCCTAGTTTCCCTTCAAGACTCATCAAGTGCCATCTTGCGTTCCTGATCCCCCCCAACTGCTAACATCTTTCCCTTTCAGATTACCTTTCTATAATCTCTATATTGTACATACCTAGATATTGATGCATTGGATTCTCCATTAGAATTTATACTCTAGAGAACAGAGAACTTTTTTTCACCTTTCTTTGTAGCTCCAAGTGTTTAGCAGAGTGCTTGGCACATAGTGCTGAATAAATGCTTATTGACTGACTGGCAGCTGGACTTATGAGTTGTGTGAGTTTAGGCAAATCATTTAATCCTCCTAAGACTCAATTCATAGGATCATTGATTGAAAACCTGAAGGGACCTCAGAGGCATTCCAGTCCAACTGCCATCATTTTATTGATGATAAAACTGATGAGAGGAAATGACTTCATACAGATAGCAAGGGACAAAGCTGGGATTTGAGCCCAGGTTCTCAGACTCTAAATCCAGGACTCTTTTTTTACCACCTGATAAAATACAAATACTAATAATTTCACCATCAATTTCCCAGAGGTACCATGAGGAACATGCCTTATAAACAAAAGCTATATTTATAATGTGAATATACATATATATTCACATCATATATAATGTGAATTACATTAGTCACTAAATTAGGCTTGTCCTTCTTTTCTTTGCGGAAGTGGGAGACAATGAGTGTGAAATAGTGTCTGTGTTGGTTATGGCGTTAAGTTTTGCTGTACATTTTTTTATTTTCTTTTTTTTATTCTGATTATTTATAAGGGCTGGTTTGATAACAGGGGAAAGAGGAAAAATGTGTGAGTTCCTTGCAGGCAAAAACATCCCTCCTTTTGTATCTTCAGCACTTAGTATAGTGCCGGGCACATAGAAAATGCTTAATACATATTTATTGACTGATTGAGTGAAATATAAAAAGATATATTTTTAGTTTCTGTAATTTTTAAATGTAAAAACAAAATTAAAAATAAGCTCGTGACCTCATGCTCAGTACGCTTGTTCAAGCTAAACCCCTAATGTTACTGCTCTAAATGATGGGAGATTTGCCCCTGATGGCATAAGTCCCCTTTAACCTACTTCCATTTCCACATCTGCATGGCATGAGTAGCTTCATTCTGGAATAAAGCATTAACTTTGCTCATTTCTCTCTTTTGTAGGTACAGGACCTATTTATGCTACAGACCCACTCCTATACATGTTCCTGTTAGCACTGCATAAGCTCATACACTTGTTAGTAAACCACTGATGGACCTCGTTATCCAATACTCCTCAGCCAAACACAAATGAACTTATTTCAATCCTTGGTAAGAACTTCAGTATCCCACAGACAGACAGAGAAAGACTGAGAGAAGCATGAAAAATTCTACATGGAAAAAAATCATATTTTTGGGGAAGTTACACAAAGTAGACCACCTAAAATAAACACATCTAGTTTCCAAATAAGATGATGTGTAAGCCTGCTCTATGCATGGCTTCAATGATTTCTCTACTTCAATGTCATTTTCTTTTCTAAACTCTTCCTCCAATTCTTCATTTTGCACGAACTGTTGAACAGTTATCTTTATGACAATATGTAAAAATGTGGGGTCCAAGCCTTTCGGATGAAGGGGACTATTTTTAGTAGATGATTGTGTTTTGTTTTAGGTTTTGGTTTTGGTTTTGGGTTTTATTTTTTGGATTTCCCTTTTCTGTTGAGATTTTTCTTTTTGGATTCAAGTAAATTATTTCTTTGGAGACATTTTGATTTTAAAAAGGCACATCTTATCATAATTAATATTCACTGTCAATAATATTTATTTTTAAATAAAGATTGGAAACAAGGTAAGACATTTGTTTATAAACGGTATTGTATATTGCTGAATAACAGTTGAATAAAAAAAACCTTTGAAATAACATTTCTACAGCAATGTATGCATTTTCAAAGCTCTTCACCACTACAGGTCAGAATCCCCTACCAGGTAGAATCTATATGTAAACTCCTTCTCTCCTTGAAGCTGTGCGCATAGGGCTCAGGCCAGGAGCAAGATGAAGCCATGAGTAGCCATTTGCACATAAGAAGGCCCTCCTAGGGTTTGTCTATGCTGCAAAAAAGGAGTGCAAATGAGCACAAATCATGGGTCCAAAGAAAATGGGACTCCTGAGAAGACTAATGCAAATTAAGAACAAACTCCTCCCTCCTATATTTAAACAAATTGATTTTTAGCCCCACTTAGGTATACTTTGCAAATTTGATTCATAGCTTCTGTTTGCTTTTCTCTTGACTCAGAATAGAAATGTGAAAAACTGGTCTGGCTAATTCTATACCTATACTCTCTATGGATCTGGAGTTAAAACTTTCAAGTATTCAAAATTCTTGAAATAAATAAGTTTTAGGAGTATTAAATTTTCCATTGAACAAAGCCTGGATTTTAAAAATTGTACATTATGAAGCCAATTATTATTCACATTACAAAAAGATCTACTGTGGGTTTCTTTAAATCTTCAAACCTTCTGGTACATTTAAACTTTAGTTAGATATTTGTGTACCTATTATTTAAACAGAGATACATCTGTATTGCAGTAACTGGGAAGGGAAAGAGAAGGCAAAAATGGGTTAGAAGTATATGAAGAAAACAAGAGATACTCAGAAAGCTACCAATGAAGTAAGGTGCCTGTAAACATGCTCCCCATTTCTGGTTGATAGATGATTAAGTTATTTCACATTTCATCCATATTGATTAGGAACAGCCTAGCTGTAAATTTAATCATCCTGTCTTATAGATAAAGTGAATCTATCCAGAAGGATCTTTTTTGATAGTTAACTTGATACTGCAGTGGGGCACTGTCATGTTAAATAGCTGGCCACTGTGCTTGAAAAGAATAAGGCCAAGTACAGGTGCTGAGTTAAATATAGACACTGTGGGCACCATGAACAACAAAACTCGAAAACCCGAGAACGGTAATGCAATTTCTCCATTACAATTATTGCCAGGCTCTTCATTACAACAGCAATAGTTTGGCTTCTTTCCCCTCAGAAATGCTGGCAAAGTGCAAATACCAAAGATGTATGAGTTTAGTTAGCTGGAGAGAGAAGATGGTGCTCTGGCTTGGAAGAGTTTTCATGTTTACCATTTAAGCCAAGGTTGGATTTCCAGCTTTGCACAGTGAAGTGTCACAAGAGGGAGCACTGTGCAGAAGATGTAGAAATGCACCAGCTGAGCTTGATCCCAGGAGATGTTTAAACATCTTTCTCAAGTTCCCTTGAGGAAGGGTGTTGTGAGCAACTTTCAGGAGTAAGGTCCTAACGTTAAGGAACTCCATAGCCTGCCGTCTGTTCCAAGGATGCAGACTCAGTGGCAGAATGAAAATATTGGATCATTATAAGAAGGTAACTTATGCTAATGACTGGACTGCTGGTTGTTATTGGAATCATTTATCCACAATACCCTGGGAACATATGGAAACATGTCCATCACACCTGTTAGAGCTGGAGACCTGCTGAGTCATATCCCGACCTGCAGGAGAAATGAAACTTGTCTTCTTTTCATTTCCATATGCAAAGACAGATCAAGGCCTGACTGTTCTCTTCATGGTCCCTCTTTTCAACAGCACAAGTAACTAAGGGGATAGCACAAGACTTAAAAGGACTGCTCCAGATTCAGAAAGAATAAATTACCAACAACTCTCAGATCCATGAGGAAATAAGAGCTATGGAAATTGACTTTCTTTTGGAATGTTTCCTACAGTTTTAGAGTGGGAGTGGAAGGGGCATGTGGAAAGGTATGCTACTATTTGTACTACTAAAACTATCTTCAATTAAATTCAACAGATCTTTCCTTAGTGCCTTTTCTGTGTCTAGATCCCCAGCTAAGTGACGCAAATAATAAAAAAGAAGATAATGTCTGTGTTCTTGGGAGCCTTACAGTATCATTGGGAAGACAATACACAAACCTGCAGGACAAGATAACAAGATTATAAATATGGTAGTGTTTGAGTACATGTCAAAATACAACCTATACAAATATTGAAGAGAAAGAGACTGAAGTGATTAAGAAAGGCATGGATAGTGATGGACTTCAGTTGGGCCTTAAAGGATAAACAGAACTTAGGGAAGCAAAGAAGTAGAGTTGACCATCTATTTTGCCCAGTGGACAGTTAAAATTTTAAAGAGTACAGTGAATTCTTTTGAGAAAAATAAATTCCTCTAAAAATGCAGAATAAAGAATAAAAATAGCTTTAAGGACTTCAAGTTGCCAATGTAAAGATAAAAACATGAAAAATGTTGCTTGTAAATGAAGATCTGGTTAACAGTTCAGTATTGGACAGATGAGGCATTGATATTAAAACTAACAAAAATTAAAACCCAATGGTGCCCTTTGATGAACTAGAAATGTAATATTTAGTCTGAAGACTTCGGAAGGACATAATTTCTGGTTTCAATTATTTGGAGAATTGTCATATAGAAGAGAGATTAGACTTGTTTAGTTTGTCTCCATGGGGAAAAACCAGCAACAATAGGTTGAGTTACATAAGCAGATTTCAGCTTAATATATGAAGAAATCTCTAATAATTAAAGTTATCCCAAAATGGAAAGAGCTGCTTATGAGGCAGTGAGTTCCCTATCAGTAGAATCTTTAAGTAGAAATTAAATGACCACTCATTAAGGATATTATAAAATGGAATTCTGTTCATGTTGGAACAAATGACTTTTTATGTTTGATCCGGCTTTGAAATTCTGTGGTTATAGTATGGATAGTAGGACTGAACAAGGCATATTCTGGAGACAGTAGGGTTGTCAAAAATTTGATTGTGAGGTAGGAGAGGAGTTTGAAAGGCAAGGGTCTCAAACTTTTGGTACAGAGTCCTACAACTGCCATTATAGATAACATCTGAAAGCACTCGTTTTACAATTTGTCTAGTGTCCTTGAGCTGAGTAGCTAGTGTTTCCAGTCCATGGCCTTGGTGGAGAAGGACCTCTCACTCAGACTTTGACAAAAAATAATCATATTCATCAAGAACAGCATCCTAAATTCTGGCTAATAAATGATGAGTTCCTGCCTGTGTTCAAAAGAAGGAGTCAGTCTGCCTAGATATTCTAATATAGTACTTCCTCAGAATAAATAACATTTTATATTTACATCGTGCTCTGTGGTCAAAAAAAGTCCTTTTCAGATATTATTTCAGGAGCATCTCACAATTGTGTTATATGGCAAGTAGCATAAGTATTATAATACCCATTATGTAGAAGAAGCATTAGAATGCCTGTTATATAGAGGTTAAGAGAAGTTGTGAGTAAGCTAGTAAGCCACCCAGTGGCAGTCACTGGAGCCCAGGACTTCTGAGCCTAAGTATAGTCAGCTTTCTGCTCTAGCACAAAGTAATTAACTCCCATTTAGAAGGTGCCTAAATGCTTGCCAATCACTTCCTTTTTATGCTTGATAGCCTGGCCAAGATCTGTGATCAGCATTTCATATATATATATATATATATATATATATATATATATATTAGATAATTTTCTATAATTATATTAGATGCTTTCTCCCAATATGACACCATGCAGATACAGAGCACCAGAGGAAGGACTTGGCCATTCATTTCTCCATCAGATAGATTTTGCTTTGCATCCAGGGACACAGGTCTTATTGGGACCTTTGGGACCTTGGGCCTGCCTAATGATCTGGTCTTCTCACAATCTTTACTGAAGCTTTTCTACCTTTGTATCCTGAGAAAAAGCATCTTATTCTTCAGGGGACAAGGATGAGGCTCCTTTTAGCAGTACCTCAGCCCTGGGACTTGGGCCCTGTAAGGTTCTGGCCAAATTTCTAACATCCTGAAATAAATAAATAAATTTCTTAAGAAACAACATCACATCTGAGGCCTATAAAGACCATATAAATTGAGTATATATTTAACTGATATTTAAACAGAATCCAAAGAGTGGGGTCAGGAAGTAGAGAATGGATTTGTAATTTCATTGGCATAGGGGACTCCCAGGTTAGAAAACTCCCTCTTACCAAAAACAAACAAACAAAAAAACAACAACAAAAAAAACAATGCAAGTCAGAACTTTTCTGCAACTTAAAATCTTAAAATGGTGTTCAGGAGTGTAAAATCTAATCGAATAAAATCAAATCTTGGAATTCATCTATAGCATTGAGAGGTAAAGCGAATTGTCCAGGATCACAGATCCAGTATGTGTTAGAGATGAGACTTAAATTGAGTTCTTCCTAGCTTTGAAGCGAACTCTCCATCCAGTAGGACCCTCAAATATATAGATATTTTGTGTCTTATACTTTACCTTTAGGAAGGAGGCAGACTAAAAAAAAGTTCATATCAAATAGTCAGTAAGATAAAAATTAAAAAATATACATATATCCAAACCCAAACAACCTTCCAAGGATGCCCTGGATCCATGTCAGATCAGCTCAGTCTCCCATATCTGGCTATAGAACAAGACAATGAGAACTGATGTTTAGAATTAAGCACCTGAGGCTCTGTGAGATCTTCCATTGACAAATACAGATTCCATCATTATCAATAGAATACATACTGCAGGGAGGGGGGGGGTATAAAGGGACCAGACCTATGATTTCATGGGTACAGAAAACTCTTGATGAGAACATGTCTTTATCAGAGTAAATCTGTATTTACTCTGCAACATCCAGTATCAGAGACTCAGCTAAGGTCATTTTGGGGCAGATGGGTAGGAGACATAAAAAGCCAGAAAGAAAGTCTGGACTCAGATCCTAGATATGTAAATCATCCTCTACCTATGAGACTTTAAAACTGGACTTTAGAACAGGATCAGAAAGCAACATTTCAGGAAAGATGGTCCAAAATGCCTCCAAGAAATAGAGTTAAGGTTAACTAAAATCTACTCATTCCTTGGACATCCCAGTTAAATTGGATTTATCCATATCATGGGCCCTACTTAAAACTAAAGAAAAGCACTGCCAATAAGTTATATTAGATGGCAAATATCTTAAGTTTTCTTTATTCTCTTCCTCAGAAAGGGCTGGCTTTTTACAATTTACTATATATAAATAGAATTCTTGAATGTTTTCTTTCCTTTAGAGTAATGTGTACATTTTATATATATATATATACACATACACACACACACACACACACACACACATATATATATATACCACAGACTACCTACCTTTCTGTAACTCCCAGACACCTATATCTACTGTACAGATTTAAATTCCAATTCATTCATAAAACTTGTTAAGTAGAATAATGGTTCCCAAATTTCAAAAGTTCCCCATTCCTTGCTAATCAACTTTTCCTTATATCTTATAGGCTTTAATCCCATTTTATTTGGAGATTTGTCTTTTCCTCCAGATTCTAAAGAATTGATGCTTTTAACTAGGACAAGCCCAAGTAACTTTAGTTTTTGGAACTGTTAATTCACTAAAACTAGAACATCAGTTTTAAAAAGGAACCTCTCCTTTATCAGCAAAAACTGGTCCACTGGGTTTGATGGATTGTCTTCAGAAGCTGTCAAATGCTTCTGGACCGGAGGTGGGGGCAGGAAGCAATAAGGAAAGAAGGCTGTCTACTCAATGGCAAAAGGATTAGCAGCATTGCGGTTTGGGGCATGCCAGGCCTTCAGAAAGCACAAAGATTACAAATGTACAAATAATTAATTCAAATCGATACAGCGAGTGTTTCAGACTGAGAGACATTCAATTACATTGTTCAAAGGAAAGATGCTGATCGTCAGTGAGCCTGCTCCATGCTGCAAATCATGGAGCATTTTTAATTTGTGCAGCAGGGATGTTAATCTTTTGCAGTGGAACGTGGTCCTTAGAGACACCATAAATATGTGTGCATGGTTGGTGGCTCACTGTCACCCCAGGGGACTCAATTCAAACTCCACTCAGTTTTCCTGCTAGTCTTTTAATGTCAGTTTCTCAGGCACTGAAGCCAACCAAACAGCAAGAAAATGCTTTCTATTAAAATATCTGTGTGTACATGTATGCATGTGTGTGTCTGCGTGTGTGTGTATATATTTCAAAGGTCACGAGCCCCCAGACCCACAGATGGCCTTTTGCTTCTTGACTGCATCTAAGTCAATACAGGTGTCCCTTCCTGCAAACAAGCCCAATCTAGGAAAATCCATATTTACAAAACAGATAAATTATTCCGTTTACAAAAGGATCCTTCACTTTGAGAAAGGATTCACTATAGAATTCCTTTAAACAAAGATCTCCCCTAGTGCATTTAAAGTAGGATTGTATTTACAAAAATAGAGCCTGCACACAACTTTTCAGAAGCATATTGACTGTGTGAAGCAGAAGAGTCTGATTTCTTAGTTCTGCCTCTGTTACTACTGATTTCTGGGGGTTTGGAGGAAATCCATTGGGTTCTGAGAAGGAAGAGTCTTAGCAATAAGTGAAACTCCTCTTCTTGAAGTCAACATAAAGATTCTGAGGCCAAAGGATACTCTAGGATGTTGGTGAGGTGATCCCTGCACCTGGATTCAAATCTCACTTCTGCTACTTACAGTAAGTACTAGTACAACCTTGAAAAATACAATTAAACTCTCTGGGTCTTTGTTTCATCATCTGTAAAATAGGGGGAAATGGAAAGAAGCTGAACTGCATGACCTCTTGAGGATCTTTCTAGCTTTAGATTTATGATTTCATGATTAGGAAAGTGAGGAAAGATCCATATTCTTGGAAAGGAAGCTTGTTCTCAGAGACTTCATGGGGAAAAGCTGGATTCTATGATCATTGGCCCAGAAAGAGGGAAGGAAGCATGTAGAAAAGGCCTTTTTCTTTAGGCTTGATATTTAAAGCATCTGATTAGGCACTAGCCACAGCTGGAATCTGGCTGCAGCAGGAACTGTTGCCATTTTGAATAAACCTCAGTATTTTTTTCACAACCAGCTGTCACTGGAAATGACAACCCTATTACATCTTTCTCTGAGCTTTGAAAAGATGGGAAAACAAGAATAAGCAAATCTTGGGACATCTAAGCAAAAAACAGTCCATGTGGGAGTCTCAGAGCCTACTCAAGAATGCTGATAAATCTTTGGACAAGGACTGTGACATTTCAGCAGATGCCTGGGTTGAGTCATCAAGGGGGGAAAGAAATCACATTCAGGGCAATTCTGAGTGAGATGTGCCAGGGAGAAGCTCTGAAGCACTGTATGAATCAGAGGGCTCCTGTCATGATTGAGACAGATGTGTGGTACAAGTTGAGCATAACACAAATCAGATATAACAAGGAAAACTCCAGGTCAAATAAAACTAAGGAAACATTGGCTATTTCTTTTGCAATACTCATTCAGGGTTTGCACACACAAACTAAAACTAAGAGAGCGAAAACTGGTATTGTGAAGAATATATCAATGAATTGCCAAGTCTAAGTCTGGAAGGTGCATTCATTGTCCACGCATAAGATTAAAAATCAGTCCAACAAATGGGGAATTGACCACTTCCTCTTTAAATTTTGTGAAGTGAGGATTTAACAAAAATATTTGTTGGGCAAAAAATATTTTAGCAATATTTTTATTTACTGAAGAAATATGTGGCATCTAGCTTGATACAAGATATATTTTCTGCAAAATGGAAATAAAGTACAGAAAAATAAGTGACAGAAAAGTTAATATTTTGACTTTTGCAACTCTACATAAATCTCCTAAGCATCTATTTTTATGATTGATGAATATAGTTCACCCTTTTTGCAGAAATGAGAGGGACAGTTTCACTAGAGGATGATACTTGAATGTTAATTAAAGTTATTAATTATCCTTACAAACACAAGAATAAAAAAAAATAGCAAATGCTTAAAATATATGCTATAAGAATGAGATATTTTACTTCTCCAACACTTATCTTTGGGAATTTTAAGGCATTTAAAAAAAACCCAGTCTATAAATCACCATAAGCCCAAGAGGAGAAGAAAACTAGAGTCCACACACCACATGCAACTCATTTCCATTCATGACCATTTAGTAACAATCTACAATGAACTATCTAAGTATCTGAGGGTGGACTAAAGAAATATATGTTTAGACTAAAGAAAAGAAAACTTTGGAGGGTGATAGTTGTCTTCAAGTATTTGAAGAGCTGTCATGTTAAAAGAGGAAGTCACCTTATTCTATTTAGTCCCAGAAAAAAAAGAACTAGATTAAATGGGTGGAAGGTATAGCAAAGTCAATTTGTATTCAGTGCAAAAAGAAAAAAAGAAAAACCCATTCTAACAATTAAAGCTAAAAGTGGGATGGGCTATCTCAACAACAAGTAGAATATCTATCACTAAAGTTCTTCAGGCAGAGGCTAGATAACTCTTTGTCAGGGATGTTATTGGGAGGATGTCTGTTCACATAAAGACTGGATGGGATTTTTTTTTAAGTTGAGATTTACATAATGTTTTAAGGTTTCAAAGCACTGCATAAATTATCTCATACTAGTTCTTGTGGTAGAAGCTATCATTTCCCCATTTTGCAGATGAGGAAACAACCCAAGTGCAGTAAAGTGATCTGTCAGCTCAAGGAGGTACATGGCAAGTTTCAAACCCAGATCTTCCTAACTCTAAGTCCTGGATTTTATCAACTATGATCATTTTAGAGATCTCTTCCACCTCTGAGATGCTGTGAGATCTGGACAAGATTTCCAAACAATTCATTATATATCAGCATAATGTATCAGGGTCCTCCTCTGAAAATGAAGGCCTTGGTGTCAATAAGTTCTGAAGTCCCTACCAGGCAGGGGTGTGCTGGAACTAGCTGAAACTAACTCAGGGGAGCCAACTGTTAAGTTTTCAGTGCAAGCAGTTAATATACCTTGAAATCAGCAAACAGTACAAATAAATGCTTAATTTATTGTTATGTTGATCATCTACACTTAAGAAAGTGATGGAGAAAAACCTTCATAATGTATATTGAAATTTAAAGTGTAGCATGTACAGTTTCTGCCCCCCACCAAGTGCTAGCTGTTAAACATTTACCAGCACACTTCTGCTCCTCAATCTAAATCTAAGCATATGATCAGTTTTTTAATTAAGTTGAAATTTTTAATGAGTAAAAATCTATTTTTTATTCTCACCAGTGAAAAAGAAAAAAGCCTTGTAACAAATATTGACAGTCAAGCAAAATAAATTTCCTCATTGGCAATGTTCTAAAAATATGTCTCATTCTGTACCCTTAGAATAGAGATTATATCTTTTAAAATATTAATTTAATGAAAAATTGAAAATAAATTGCTTAGAATCATGGAGATTTGAAAAAGTGATTGACTTAATTTTTTTTTAGTTTTCAAACAATTATTTTGAATTTAAAGAAACACAGAGAAAATAAGGCTAAGTAACTTCTTCAGTGCCTATAATAATGTACTCAACAGATCAATCTGCCCCATCTCTAGAAATCTAAACTTAGCTTTTCTCCTCACTAGGGTGCTAAAGAAGAAACACAAGGCTGATATACTGATTCTTATTTGTTTACAAAAGAGTTTTGTCAAAGAGACCAACCCAGTAAAGTTAACTTGGCTACCTCTTCACTTGCTAACTTTCTCCAACCTAGGGGACGTTTGCCTGAAAAAACCCTTTACTGATGTTCACAGCCATGAAAACACCATGTGGTCCATGAATGTGTTTCCTTTTGATAGATCATGCCTACATTGCTGTTGGCAATTACCGAGCTGGAGAAAACACAGCAGCCTAGGCCCTTGTCTATCACTGAAAGGCTAATTAATTTGGGCAAAGGAAGCCAGAGAAAGGCAGTGGGAGGCTTTTCATCTGGTAACTACATAAAGTATGGCATTGGTTGATGGAAGGTAAAAGGGAAGTGGAGGAGGAGGAACTCTTCATGTGGAATTAGTTCAGTTGTGTAATTAAAATAAATGAATTGAACATAATGGACATATAGACTTTCTAGGCACATCTGAAAAGAGGTATGTGAAAGATGGTGATTGAATACTGGCATATTTGATGAGTCATAAAATCTACAACTATTTAGAGACCAATTCCTCTTTGCTTAAAAAGTCCTTTAAAAATATTTTTTTTTCTCTCAGTGTATCAAGCTAAATATAAAAATGGTTCATTTTCATGAATGAGCCCTGGTGATAAAAATTTCACTGTATATCTCTACTTAATTATGGGGCAATGAAGTGCATAATTCCACGACTATGGAGCTGGGGGTGGGAGTGGAGAGAAGGAGAAGGAGGTGGTCTAAGGAGGAGTTTAATTTTTCATCAAAAGCCCAGAATGGAGATAATTAACATGAAGATTCTTTTCCTTTACACCATTTTAGGACTCAAACAGGACCCAAAATTAGTTCAAAAAGATATAGGAACCATCACTGACATGCTTGCTGTTGAGGGTTCTGTCAAATACTCCATTCTGTGACTTTGCATCCATTACTTCATTTATCTTTTTCCATCTCAAGACAGCAGTTTCTTGGCTGATGACTCACAGCTTTTCCTATCTACAACATGGCTAATGAAAGAATAATTCCACAAACATATTACATAGCACTTCATACTTTTCAAGTAACTTAAAAATCTATTTTGCTTTTGTGATAGTATCCCAGAGACATTTATACACTAAGTATTCTCATTTCTATTTTACAGAAGAAGAAACCAAGTCACAGAGAGGCTAAATGATTTGCTTACAGTCCCAAAGGGAGTTAATGGCTAAGCTAGTAATAGAACAAAAAGTTCTTGAGGCCCCACCTAGTTTTAAATCAACTCTATTATGAAGGTAGTAAACTAGGGAGAGGTGGATTTTTGGATGATGATCATGAGCCTCAGTTTCCTCAAATGTAAAATGAGAAATCATATGATCCTTAAGGTTCTTTCCAATCCTCAATCCTATAATTCTATGATGACTGTGTAGTGGTTTGTTGTTAGGGCATCCTAGGGGAAATGGAGACAAGAATACTATAATGGAAGAAAACAGAGATGAAAGAATAATTTGAATTTCAGGTATACTTATGAGACAGAAATGAGATCAGTTGATCTTAATGCCTGTTATTCATTGGATGAATTATATAAACTTTTTCCCCATCCCCTTCCAGTCTTCAGGATAGAGTATACTACAACATTAGAAAATTCAGATATAGTATTACTCATATCATCCATCCACTTTTACACAAGATTATAGATTTAAAATTGGAGAAAATTTTAGTTCAACAAAACTGAGGCCCAAAGACTTGCCCAAGGTCATTTAGGTAATCAATATTTAAGCACAGGTCAGAACTCTAAATCCAGCATTCTTTCCAATGTACCTACCTTTCATGTAGTGCTGCAATTTACTCTCTGGTGCAATTGGTTTTGTGCGTGCCCTGGAAATGGGAATGTCCTTCTTGAAACATTATATTTTGGGGATGCTGTATCATGTATATTCGGTGAGGAGATTTCATTAGCTCCTCTTTTGACCTTCTAGCTTGACACCCTTTCATTTTCCTTCAAATGGACTCATAATTCCACCTTCGTGAATTCAGCTGGAACTAATTGCTTTATTAAATAAACTTTATTTAGGGACTAGCTGCCTTGTGCACCATAAGAAAATGGTTCCTGCTTTCCCTACAGGAAATCTAGTTCAGAAATTCAAAAGGAAGAACTCATTCCCTGACCCACAACTAAGTTGAAGGGCAGGTAGAAATTTTAACTTCGAAGGTGAAAAGTACAGTGACAGTACCTAGCAAGCACCTGGGAGGTGGAGAGAGGATTTGTCATCCTCTCTTTAAAGCATCTGACCTGAACAGAACTGAAATATTCCTTTTCTTAAGAAACTAGTATAAAACAGACCTCTTTAGATGAATCAGTGCTCTCTCTGCTTCTGGTAAAATTATGCTCATTCACCTGTGTTCAGGTACAGGGTATCCTATGAGTTCTGAATGTAACTACATTCAGCATTGTAAAATTAAACCAGAGCAAGATTTGGGCTCTCTCTCTCTCCATCCATCCTCAATCAGCCACTCATAATCAATGCTTGTGTCTAAGTCCAAATCGCCCCTAGGCCCTAGGACTACTTCTAGTTGGTTTGAAATCAGCAGAACTAACCAGAAGCCATGTTCCTTCCATTTGTATGTGCCAGGCACATTCTGCCAGGCAATTCAGTCATAGGTATAGCTTAGCAGACTAGATTTGACATCAGGAAGACATGAGTTCAGATCCTACTTCAGATTCTTTTAGTTGGATGCCCCTGGATAAGTCACTTCTCTGTGCCTCCATTTTTTTTTAATTGAAAAATTTTATTTGATTAATTTAGAATATTTGTCCATGCTTAAATGATTCATATTTTTCCCTCCCCTTCTCCCCCTGTCAACCCCATAGCCAATGAGCAATTCCACTGGGTTTTATATGTGCCATTGATCAAGACCTATTTCTATATTATTAATATTTGCATTAGGGTTATCACTATCCCTAATCATATCCCCATCTACTCATGTGATCAAGTAGTTGTTTTCCTTCTGTGGTTCTGCTCCCACAGTTCTTTCTCTGGATGTGGATAGCATTCTTTCTCATAAGTCCCTCAGAATTGTCCTGGATTATTGCACTGCTGCTAGTAGAGAAGTCCATTACATTCGATTGTGCCACAATGTATCAGTCTCTGTGTACAATGTTCTCCTGGTTCTGCTCCTTTCACTCTGCTTCAATTCCTGGAGGTCATTCCAGTTCACATGGAATTCCTCCAATTCATTATTCCTTACAGCACAATAGTATCCCATCACCAACAGATACCATAATTTGTTCATCCATTCCCCAATTGAAGGGCATCCCCTCATTTTCCATTTTTTTTTGCCAACACAAAGAACATGTCTATAAATATTTTCATACAAGTCTTTTTTCCCTTATTATCTCTTCGGGGTATCAATCCAGCAGTGGTATGGCTAGCTCAAAAGTGTACCTCCATTTCTTCACCTGTAAAGTGAGGGGGTAAAGTGAACGTGGATGACCTTCAAGTTCCCTTATAGCTTTAAAGCTATGATCCTAAATTTCAGTGAATTTAGTTTGATTGACCTCTAGAATCAAAAAGTGCCAATTTTCATTGGGCATACACCGTGTAGCCAGCGCTACCGTATCACTTTGAGAAAGAAAGACAATTACTATCAGTGATAATTCCAGCATTCAATACAGTTTATGCTCTTTCAAAGATGTCCGAGCTGGATGAGACTTCTAAAGTTTGTCAATTCCTCTCTATGACAGATACAAATGATGAGATCACATTATGTCAGAAACAGAAAAGACCCTAGAGGTCACTTAATCCAATCCCTCATTTACAAATGAAACATCTAGGTAGCTATTGGATAAAGCATAGGACCTGGAGTCAGCAAGTTGTTGTCATCATTGTTCTTCATGACCCTGTGGACCACAGCATGCTAATATTGTCCATGGAGTTTTTTTGCAAAGATCTGGATGGTTTGTCATTTCCTTCTCCATCAGATTAAAGGAAACAGAGGTTAAGTGACTTGCCTAGAATCGCACAGCTAGTAAGTATCTGAAGTTGGAATTGAAGTCAGGTCTTTCTGATTCTAAGCTTGGTGCTCTAACCACTGAGTAATTTGGCTGCCTCTGTCAGACAGTTATGTGGTAGAGCAGATAGAGACTTAGATTTGGCATCAGGAAGATATGAGTTCAAATCTAGTCTCAACTATTTCTAGCTGTATACCAATATATACAACATTTCTCTTTGATTCAGTTTCTTTATCTGCAAAGAGAGAGGACTTGTTGTCAATGACCTCTAAGTTCCCTTCCAACTCTAAAGCAGTGATCTAAAGTTTTATTTGGCATCAGCCAGACATGAATTCAATTTGCTACTAATTCTGTGACCTCAATAGACAAGTTCCTTAATTTCCCTGAACCTCAGTTTCCATGTTGGTAAAATGGAGGTAAATGAAGTTTGCTATGAAGATCAAATGAGCTGGTATGTATTGTGAATATTTAGCTATCTAAATATTTAGTGGATTTAGCTATCTCCTGATTGTAACAATGAAGATACTTAGCTCTTTCTTTATTGTGAAGATAAAATTGTAATCTCCTGGTTGTAACAATGCAGGTACTTAGCTCTCCCTTTATAGTGAAGCTAGAATTGTAAGCTACAATCTATTTTTAGATTTTAACTACAAAAAGGTAGTTAGTAACTATAAAAGGTGAATTTACCAAAAGAGGTGTTAAGTAACCTAAAATGATATAATCTAACCAGAGAAGGTGAGAACTAAAGAATGGACAGTCCTGGAGAAAATCTAACCAAAGAAGGTGAGAACTAAAGAATGGACAATCCTGATTGATAAATGTGAAAATTTAGAGGAGGTGACACAAGAGAAAAAGGTCTTTAAATAGAGGGGGGAAAAAGACTGAAGAGTCACAGTCAGTCACCCAGGCTTGGAATGAAGGATCAGTTACTTGGAGCTGAAGGGAAGACAGACATTCATTTGGAGATTCAGACACTGACTCAGAGGAGCAATCAGAAGGCAGATACCCAGACTTCTTTAAGACTGTCTCCATTGGTGAGTGAAAAGCTGACTTACTGACCCTGCCTTTCTGGAGGCATGAAGCCTCCAAGAAAGGCCCAACTTCTTGATACTCTCTTCCGCTGGCTGGGGCTTAGAAATTCTAACTAGTATCAGAAGAAGCCAGAGTTTTCTCTCTCTCTCTCTCATTCCTTAATATCTTCCTTCTATTGTAAATATTATAAATAAACTACCACAAATTCCATTTACTTTAGTAATTTATTTTGGGATTTAGAAATTAAGTCCCTGGTGGCCACATATATATATTCAGAGTCCCAACCACAAATAAATTTAACAGTATGTATGACTTCTTCTCAATATTACACAGTAAGTTAGTTAGTGATCAGGAATGCAATTTATTCTTGTCTTTGAATTCCCAGTGCCTTACACACACAGTAAGGGCTTAATGAATATTTGTTGTTTGTTGAATTTAATTGTTGATACCTCCTCAACCCCTGCTCATTGCTCTTACCATAATGTGCTCAGTGCTCATACCACACTGCCTACAGAAATACATATAATAGGGGACATTAGACAAAGGAGATGGAACACAATACTATATTTAGATAGCTGCCATCCAACCCCCTAAAGTTTGGAAGCTCACATTCTCCTTATAGAAAATGGACTAGATAATCTTCAATTGAACAGATTTTCATTAAGCCTTTACCACAAGTAATAAAAATGCAAAATGACAGGTTCTGGTCTCAAGATGCTTATGGTCTAATAGGAATAGGGGATATAGAATCATTGAGTTAGAGCTGGAAGGGATCTCAGAAGCCATCTAATTCAATCCTCTCATTTTGCAAGTGAAGAAACTGAGGCTAAGAAAGGTTGAGATTTGTGCAAAGTCATATAGAGAGCAAGATACTGAGGTAAGATTTGAATCCAAGTACTCTGACTTCAGAAACTGGGGTCTTTTCACTGTACAAGGCAATCAGATGGTCCAGTGGATGGAGGGTTAGACTTGGAGCCCAGAAGATCTAACTTTGAATTTTATTTCAGATACATACAAGCTAGACAAATGTCTTAAACTCTTTCAGCCACAGTTTCCTCCTTTGTAAAATGGGGATACCTCACCCCAATTCACAGGATTATTATGAGGATCAAATGAAATAACATATATAAAGCACTTTGCAAGCTCTAAAGCACATTTTAAGTACTATCATTATTACCACACTGATATGATGCCTACAAAAATAATATAATACAATATATAATGACAGAATCAAAGAGCTAGACAAAACATTAAGAGAAATCTTAATAGGGATAGGTGACTTTCACCTGAGAGTGCCAGGGGAGGCTTCATGGAGAAGGTAGCATTTGGGTTGGGCTTTGCCTTAAAAGAAGGATTTAGACAAATGGAGACTAGGAGGGGGAAGAGAGAATCTGTTTTTAAAAGGGCCCTCTTCTGCCCATCAGGCAGGTGAAGCAAAAACCTGATCACTAACATTATACTCCTTTCCTCCCAGAAAATGCTTTCCATAATACAAAATGCACAGATCCTTACCCAGCAGAACATAATGAACTCAGAATTCTGCACATTTCTACTGAGAGTCCAGGATACTTCTCAAGTGTGGCTGAGAAAAACCACACTTACAGAAGCTACAGAGCAATACAATCTGCTTTGGAATATTTCCCCACCCCCACCCCCAGAAGGCTGTGGACACTTCTTGCACTCATCTCCCTGACTGGAATAGTCTTGATACAGAGGTAAATGCTTATTCAATGAGCAATCCTTTCTAAACATTTTTGAAAACCTATTATGTGCCCAGTACACAAATTAATATATACATAGACACATATATCCACAGATACAAAGATGAGCAAGGAGCAAAAAATCTTGTTCAGGGGCCCATATAGTTAACTAATACTACAAGGCAGCATATAACCAGCAAATGAGTGAAAAAACACTAAGTGCTGGAGGAGTGTAAAGAAGGGGGAGATTGTTATGGGCTACAAAGGGTAAGGAAGGCTTCAAGAAGTTTCCAAGGGTCTAAAGTGAAGTGGTCTTTAAAGCTAACCATAATATGGATAGGCACAGAATAGAAAAGTTGGGGAAAGGAGATTTCAAAAACTGGGAATACATAATTAAGGACATGGAGGTAAAAATGCATAAAATAGATTGGACCAATTTAATTGGATTAAAGGGGTCATTTATATTATAGGAGTGAGAGACAGAGTTAAATAATTAACTTGAGGTCAGATTGTGAAGATGGGACTTTAAATTCCAGGCTGAAAAGTTTCAATCAGATATCTTAGGTTTCTGCCCATAACAAACCAATGGGGGAAGAGGAAGGGAGGGGATGGGAAACATTACTTGCTGAATAGTTTGGTAGAATCAAATCTCCTTTTTTCCCCCTTCCAGATACAGCTGTCATGTACTCCCCCAATGATATACACATTACTTTATCCGTAATAATTAGTGCCAACTGCAGGAAATGATGTACTGTAAATTAATATCATTGATCCACATCCAAGAAAATGGTCAACAAGACCTATTTTTTTCCAATCAATGCTGCCGATCAATTTACCTAATAAAAAATAAGTAAGCCCTCTCCCTGTGCCACAGTGTGAATTTATGTTACTACAGGGGAGCATTCATACTCTCTGTAACTGTGTCTCTGCTCAGGGATCTCATATTAATAACCAGAAACATTTCAAGCCCAAATGAGAAATGTGCTATTTAGTACTATCAAGAAAAGTCTGTGTGAGTCACCAGAATGACATCATCAAACAAGACCTGTGATAAGGGCTGGGCAAGACATAGCACATATCAAATCCTATGGAAAAGTTGATATTTTTATGGAATCCAGGGTACCATTAGTTTTTCTCACCACAACTCAAATACAAAATAAGACTTCACTTTCCAGCTTCTTGATTTCAAAGTAATGGGTGATGAAAATAATTCCAGAGTCACAAATGGATTAACAAATGAATGAAAAAGCATTTAAGTATTTACTATGCTCTAAGTATTGGGGATACAAAGAGAAAAAGGTAAACTGGCTGTTCTCAAGGAGTTCACACTTTAATTGGGAGAGGCAATACATAAGTTCTGCTTAAGGGTAGATTGAAAAGCCTAAAAGGATAGAGCAGAAAGGCAGATGGTAAAGCCTAGAGCATCTTAGGTTATATTAGTGGATCTGATGACAGTGACAAGGGTCTTCAGGTCCTAGATGCCTAGCAGATGGTAAAGCCTGATGTGTCTCCATTTAAGTGAAAGGACTGGAGTTTCTGTCTTATCATACTAGTCATGTGATCCATCAAGCAGACCAAATGGATTCTGGTTAACCCTAATGGAGAGTAGAAAAGACAGGCAAAGGGAGTTTTCTTACCTTCTCAGGTAGTGAGTCTTCCCACCCATTTAAAGCTGGAAAGGGCCTTGGAAATCACCAAAATCTTTATTATCTCCAATTCCTAGTATAGTACCCTAAACATAACAGGCACTCAAGTATTTATTCCAACTCAAAAGCAACAGCATTTATTAAACAAGGTAAACATATTATTTACTTAATAATTTGTTGAGGAAGAAGATCTAAATTCAATGACCTCATTTTATAACTAAATCCTAGTAAGAAGTGTTTTGCTAACTCCATGACTGCTTATTGGTAGAGCCAGCATAGAATGAAGGCTCCCCCACCCCCACTTTTCCATTCTATTATTCTCTTTCCATTATATCACACTGTCAATAATTTGTCTTTCTCTATTTACATACTTCAAAGAAAAACCAGTCTCTCTCTTGAGATTGTCCCATTCAAATGAGATTCTAGGTTAAAGGCCAGGCCTAGACAAAAAGAGAAAATCACTGAAGGGTGCCTTTGATACTATCCTTTTCCACCTTTGTTTTTCCTTTCAGTGTCAAAAGCCCTGGGAGTCAGGGAACAGGAATCATTGAATTTCAAGTTAGAAGACCTTATCTTGATCAGTGATACTTGTAAAACCCAGTGGAATTGCTTGTTGGCTACAGGAAGGGGGGGGATGGGAAAGAACATGAATCATGTACCCATGGGAAAATATTCTAAATTAATTAAATAAATAAATGTAAGAAGAAGAAGGAAAAGGAGGAGGAGGAGGAGGAGGAGGAGGAGAAAGAGGAGGAGGAGAAGGAGGAGGAAGAGGAGGAGGAAAAGGAGGAGGAGGAGGAGGAAAAGGAGGAGGAGGAGGAGGAGACAAAGGAGGAGAAGGAAGAGAAGGAGGAGGAAGAGAAGGAAGAGAAGGAGGAGGAAGAGAAGGAGGAGGAGGAAGAGAAAGAGGAGGAGGAGGAGGAGAAGAAGGTCACCTATACCTATACCAAGCCTCTTATTTTCCAGGTAAGCAAAATGAAGTCGAGAGAGATCACATCCAGATGGAAGGATGCAGGGGGCTTCATGGAAGAAATTACATATGACCTTACATCATAGTAGACCAAATTATTCTACCAACTTCTAAGGTTATGTCTGTCTATTTTTTCACATAAATGCCAAAAGATTTCCCTTTTCTGTCACTGTGCTTAACTTTTGGTCTCTCCTCTACAAAAAAAAAAAACCTGGGATCAAGATCTTAATTCAGACAAGACCAATAAATATTACCAGATAGCCATGCACTTAAATGAATAAATGATATTCATACAGGAGCAGTTTACCTAAGTAACTTTGGGTCTCTTTGCCTCAGTTTCTTCTACATCTCTATAACAAAGGAAAGTGTCCTGTTCATAGAAGATTCATAAGCTTATACCTTATAGTCATTGTCAAGTTTTATATTATTGACTTTGGGTCAATAAATTTCCACATCATTTGGGCCAAGTAGGTTTTCGCATCAAGGTCAATGTAGAGAAAATCATTACAGAATAAACACACTACAGTTCCCCAACCTGAGATGAGGCAAGGTGGACCTAGAAATCCACCCCTTAACATTATTCATGATAAACTTGGACCAACAATACTTACATAAATGCTGCCAATGGGAAGAGTTTGCTTCTCTCTTAGAATACCATCAATTTCTGAATGTCATTGGAAAAAAGTCTGTTTTCTGGAGCTTCATAATTCCACCTCTTCTTTTAACTTTTATATTATTCTAAAATATTTAACTCCATGCCATCCACTCTTGGAGGGAAGGTGCTTATCAAAATCAAACTGCATTGTACTATAAGAGAATTGCCCTGGTTTATGGTTGTTAGAGATTTCAAGTGGAGGAGGCTATGATTTTGTGAAATGAGAGGTAAAGAGTTATTTCCGACAGCATTGGAGGAATACAACTAAGATGGCTGGATTTTAATTCTTGTGTTAGGCTGCTCTCTAGCGGAACCTAAGCCATCTGCATCTGGACAGAGGTGGCTGCCCTCTAATATACTTTACCATTGATGTTCTTATTCCAACATGGAAGGCTGGAAAATATATACATTCATAGATAATATGTCCTGGTAGAATTTGTCATGGAAAAAATACACAAAGTAGGGGTAAATATGGCTCTTCTTGAGAATTCAAAAGTCTTTGCCAAATGAGATTTATTAACCTCGGTAAGGCAGAAGCTTTGGAAAATTAAAATAGACATTGTTTTCAGTGCCCTTGTGTTCTGTTTCTTTGCCCTCCTCCATCTCACAGTCCCATCCCCTACTTTGACATCTAGTACCTTCATGGTATCTCTTTTCTCAACTCCTTTCTCCTAAATCAAAACTATCTCCCAAGAAAATATGTTTTATGGTCATTACACATCCCACTGTAAATGTAAGTTAATGAGTTTCCTCCCTCAAAAGGATTTGTATTTTATGATTTGCCCTTTGTTATAAGATTAAAGTCTTGATCTTTAATGAAAGGACCATTCGAGATCCCAAAGCAGGTGGGAGTTAGGGAGGTGTTTTTTGGAGCAGAAAGTCTTCCAAACACTGAAATTATAATTTTCTGGGCTTAATTGTAGGATGATTCCTTCCCTTTGAACATTTAATTTTTGCTGTCCCTTTTTCAAAAGCAGGGATTGGTGCTGGACAGATTCAAAGAAAGGATATAAAGGAACTTAGTTTTCATCTTATTTTTAGAGAATAAACCATCACAGGTTGGATGTCAATTGCTTTGGAATCATCCCCTCCTTTTCAGCTGACATCTTCTTAACTAAAGCAGGTAAATATCTTCTGACCCCAGGTTAGAAAGGAGTTCAGTACCTTCCTTCAACTGGACTTCAGTATGCAGAGGGCACTATGCCTGGAAAAATGCCTACCGTGCAGAACTTAAATGACAGAGCTGTACTGTGTTCTTCTCTCAGCCAACCTCCTCTGAAAGGTGAGATCAATGGGCTAGAAGTGACAGGATAATAGGACTCCAGGTACAGTAGTTAAGGATTTATCCTCTCTTCGATGCACATTCATAATTCCTTCTCAAATCTGGGGATCCCAGCCAAGACTATAGAACTGAAAGGATGACAATACCCAGAGGAAAGTTTCCAAGTCCCGCTCATGAAGAGGACTTTTCCATCATCATCACATGTTCATGAGCTGCTCTGCTGATCTGTACCAAATATGGAATTAGGCATGGTTCTTTCTCTTTTTATCTCCTACTGACTGTACAAGGATGAAATAATGTTAATATATATTGATGCTTCCTCTGGGAAGTTGGGAAAGAATTTTCAAGAACTAGGCTCATTAGACCTTACACCAAAATTCCTATGTTCTTTAATGGCCAAGTTTTCTAGGAGAATAGAGGGAGGGAAAGTGTGGAAGTGAAAAGGTCCTAGCCAGAATGCATAGGACATTATAGTTTAATGTAGACAGTTCCCCAATACTTGAATAACTTGCAATACTCTATTTTCTAACTTTGACTAGTGTCATTAATTCATAATTATTTTGGGGCAGATCATTGATTATCCAAGAGACTTGTTTCCCCTTTCAGATTACCTTTGTCTTTTTCATACCAAATAGCTTCAGTCAAGACAGGATAAAAAAGTCCTTTTGGCTAATAAAGCTGGGTTGGGGGTAGAAGATCCTGAATCTATGGGGTCAATCACTCAACAAATATATAATAAATACTGTTAATCTCTCTAGGTCTCAGTTTTCTCATATGAAATTTAAGGTTAACCCAAATGATCTCTAACATCTCTTCCAACCCCTACAATTAATTTGATCTTGACATCAAGATCTCTTGCCATGTAAGACTCTGAGCTAAGTTCTGATGGAAAAATATAAGTGTGAAGATATGCTTCCTCAATTCAAAAAGTATTTACTAAATAAATACTATAAGAAGTGCACTTTGCTAGGCACAGAAGAAAGCTATAAAGTTACATGATATACTCTCTACCTGAAGAGATAACACATATTTTTTTAAACCAGCAAAGCAATATAATATACACATACAAACTGATCCAGGTGTTCAGAGAAAGAGATGCCTTTGAGCTGAGATAGTCAAAAAAGATTTCAGAGAGATGGTATTTAAGCTGTGCCAGTAAAGATAGGTGTTAATGAGAGACAATGTAGCATTATACTAGACCTGAATTCAGATAATAGTTCTGACTGTATGATGCCACACAACCTCCTGAAGGCTCAGTTTTTTCATAAGTAAAATAGGGGTAACAATGCCTATAGTACTTCACAGGTTACAGTAAGGTTCAAATGAGCTAATGAATTTAAAGTGATTTGCAAATCTTAAAGTGTTATAAATGTTTCATAAATACAATCCAACTTCTTTAACTTGTCTCTTAATGCCTTCCTTCACCTGTTCACTGGTTTCTATACTCAGGTTAGCAGAGAAAAATGTAACTTTTCATCTTCTGAATCTTCATACTCACTAGACTTCTTCAGGTACTCATGACTGTTTTCAATAATTTCCTAATTTCAATAAGACAAGTCAGTGCTTTAGCCTGTTCTCATCTCTTTTCAATACTTACAATTTTCATATTAATGCATAGGTTGCCCAGTCTTACCCCTTATCAAACTCTTCTATCAGAATAAGCAGAGCTTGCTATACACAAGCTCACCCAAAAGCCCCTCAACACCAAAGTTGAAAGCAGAGAAGACAAGGCAAGAGAAGTGTGGACTTGACTCCCCAGGCACCCATTTCACCTGGATGGTTGGATTTACAGCACTGGCACAGCCAACAGTGATTTCACTGTGAATCCCTTAAGTGCCTTAGGAATTGCCCCATAAATCCAATGAAGGAACACTCATGTGGCCCCAAAGAGCTGTAGTGTTCGTCTAAACGCTCCATTCACAAGAACTGAGCTTTTCTTAATGAGGACAACTCAATGAGTAAAATCTCCTTTAGGAGACAGAGATAAAAGTCTGTTATGGAGCATATATTAGGCACCAAGAAATCACTTCAATAGTGATTTTTCAATAGTTAAAACTCTGGGGAAATTCGGATTTTAGGAACCATTTCTTGACAGTAAATAGTACTGCCAAGTTACCACACCTGAATATCCCAAACAGGCAAGCTTTCAGGTTTTTAGTTGTTATTTCTCCTTCTCAGGGACTATGGAATTCTCTAATAATATTAAAGCCTTCTTTGTCATCAAAGCTTTCATTTTTCTGTAGTATCCATTTCAAAAGGATATGGGTTTGATATAACAGGAATTTACAGAATCTTAGATCTAAGCTCTAAAGACATGGTAGGAACTAAAATCAAAAGCTAGGGCTTGAACATTTACTTAAACTAAAGGAATATTCAATTCATTCTGACAAGCATTTATTAGTCATCCATTATATGCAAGGCCTTGTTTAGGTGTTGAAGATACAAAAGCAAAAATGGAATCAGCCCTGTCCTCAAGTTTACCTCTTCTTAGTGGGAAATGGGAGCAGTAACAATAACATGTAGCAAAGTGTATTATCAATCATTTTAGGAAAGGAGAAGTACAAACAAGTAGGAGAACAAGGAAAAGTCTCATACAGTACCAAAACTAAGCTTTTAAAAAGACAGGGATTCTAAGAGGTGAAAATGAAGGTAGTATATTCCAGGCCTGAAAAACAGACTGTGCCAAGCCATTTAGGTGAGAGATAAAATACCAAATTTGAGAATAGTAAGTAGGATAGCTTTGATTAAAAGGTGGTATACGTGAGAGAGAACAATAATAAATATGTGGTAGGGTGGGGGCAGGGTATACAGAGCTTTAAATGATAAATATAGGTGTTTGTATTTTATCAGATAATAGAAAGTCACTGATGGTTCTCAAACAAGGAAGTAATATGCTTAGATCTATACTTTAGGCAGCTTTGTAGAAGATGTTTTGGAAATTAGGAAGCTACTAAGTGTAAGTGAGAGTTGATGAGGGTGTGCACTTAAGAGTAGTGGTCTTGTGAATGGAGAAGAGGGAATGGATGTGTTAGATACAAGGAGAGTACAATTGACAAGATATGGTAAATGACAAGATATTGGGGATGAGGAAGAATAAAGAGTTGAGAATGACTGCTAAATTGGAAAACTGGGTAAATGGAAGGATAGTGGCACACTCCACAGAAACAAGAATGTTAGGAAGGAGGGTAAGTTTTAAGGGAAAGATTGTTTCACACATATTGAGATCTAACACCTTATTGGACACTTATGTGGATATGTCCAGCAGATAGCACAAAATTAGATCTTTAACAAAGTTATAATGGCAAACACTGAGACCAAGAAGTACCTATGGCTCTCAGAGAACTATGATTTTCCCCATATTTCATCTATCTCTATTGCCTGTACAACAAAATACAAAAATCCTCTACTTGGCATTTAAAGTTATCACAATCTAAAACCAATCTACTTTTTGAGGCTTATTAAATACTATTTCTCTTTACTATGAACCAAGCTCATCTTACTCACAATTCCTCAAACACAGGAATTCATTACCCACCTCTATGCCTTTGTATATTGTACTGTATGCCTAGAATGCTTTCCCTCCTTATGTCTGCCATTTAGAATCCCTCGATTTATTTGACTTATTTCAAGTGCTGTCTCCTACGTGAAATCGTTCATCACCTCAGTTGCTAATGTCAAGTCCTGAAATTACTTTATATGAATTTTATTTAAGTATAGGTATTACAGTTTGTTTCTCCCAATAGAATATAAGCTCTGAGGCAGGTACTATTTCATTTTTGTCTCTGTATCACTAGTACTTAGCAGAGCTTGGTATATCAAAGGATCTCAATAAATGCTTGATTGACCTTTCCCCTGCATTTATTTGTCTTTATTACATGGGCTCAGCATGTGGCAAAATGCATCATCAAGAACTTATTTGACCAGAAAAGGAGTTAGGCTAATCATAGTGAGATATAAAAGGTATGTGGCTAGAGAGCTGCAGTGGTAGCCTTTATGGTTCTGTTTTGTTTTTTAAGCCTAGAAGAGATAGGTTCCAACATGTTATGCAAATTCTCTGTGGGAGATTTATGGAAAATATGGGCTGACACCAAACAGTCATCTCCCCTCCATCAAACCTATCTATCCCCTCTCCAATTCAGATTTTACAAAGCTTCCAAGTTGACTGTCCTAAGGCAAGGTCTGACCATGTCCTTTTCCTGCTCAAGAAGTTTCACTGATTCCCTAGCATTTCTTAGGACAAAAGGCAAACTTTTGTTTGGTAAAGCCCTTAATGGTCTGGTTTTACTCTCTTTCCAGAATAATTTAACTTTACTTCCTATTATAAAGTATAGCATATCCTGTCTTCTCTTTGCTTTTGTTCAGGCTGTCCCCCAATCTTGTAAAGTTTTTACTCCCAGAATCCCTAGCTTCAAGCCAATGGAGGTAAAAAAGCCATGGGTTCAAATCTTACATGCCTCTATACATACCAACTCTGTTACACAGGTAAGGTCCCTTAATGTTTCAGAGCCCCAGGCACCATCCCAAGTCTGTAAAACCTGTGCCTGTGTATTGGTTGAGTTTCCTATAGCAATGAAATCCAGATCCAGAAAAAAAAAATAAACAAATAATTCCCCAGGCATATGGTAGGGGTTTGATAACTGGCTGTTGTGTAAATGAATGAATGAATAGGAAAATGTGTTGTGGCCAGCACTGGTAGAGTGAATCCTTGCAGAAATGGGATCTTGTGTCGTCTACATAATGAAGTACATTACTTTGTACAGCGAGGGGTAAATAAGTTCTGGCTCAGGGATTCTTAACCATTTTTCCTATCATGGATCTATTTGGCAGTCCTTCTCAAAGTGATGTTTTTAAATGCATAAAACTATAAAATAGAGAATCACAAAGGAAACCAATTGTATTGCAATACAATTGTCGACATTAAAAACAAAAGTAAGCAAAACAAACAAAAAACCTCTGCCCTATTCCATTCCCCTGGACACTTCCCTCTTATTCGCGGGAAGGGAGGCTGAGGGAAGGGGGCGAGGTCGTTAAGGACACCTACTCCCACTCCTCTCAGAAAAGAGAGTGTTCATTTCAGGGTTCCATCTTCTCCCTTCTCTGCTCTCTGTGCTAAACCTCGGAGCGGTGCTCTAAGAAGTGGACCGGAGTTAAGGAAGATATTTCTGCTCTTCCAGTCGCATCAAGTCAAGTACCGAGAAGCTCAGAACGACGCATGCGCTCGCGCTTTGTGTCGGCGCGATCGTCTGACGTCATTTCTTTACGCCATCAACTGGCGCCTGACTTCCTCTGATAGTTTCCAGGCTTTATTGTCTTGTCTCCCTCCCTTCTTTTTTCTCCCCTTTCTCCTCTAGTTGCCACCAGAGTCGCGGCTTCGTCTCAGACCTCACGCCTCGCCAGCCTAGACTGTGCAGGGTAGGACGGTTGGAAAGCAGAAGAAAGGCAACAGGAGGGGCTGGAGAGACGACATCGTGAGCGCGGCGCGGGCCTCACTATGTCATCAGCCAGAGCCGGAAGCGCCGCGGGAACAGAGCGTGAGTGGGGGACTGGGCAGCGCCAGTCCAGGCAGGGAAGATTGCCTTTCTCTCTTTCGTCCCAGGCCTTGTCCTCCTCCTCTCCCGTTGCGGCTCTAGGCTAGCTCTTCTCTGGTCCTCTTCCCTCCGCTTCCCCTGCATTGGTTTCATAAGCTCGCTGTACAGGACAGCTGCTAGCCTCTTTCTGCTCTGATTTTCAGGCTATTTCTACTCTACGAGAAAACTGAGACTTTGAGAGGGGAATTAGTTTGCCGAAGTCACAAAGTAGTATCTAGCAGAAGCAAGATTTTAAAAAGCAGTAGGGAGGGATATATTTGTTTTCAGTTATTTCAAAGGCCCCCATGTAAAAGATAAACTTGTTCTTAGCTTCGGAGCAGAGAGGAATTAGTTGGGGTTTTTGTTGTTGTTGTTGTTGTTTTTTACAGTCCAAAAAACAGGCTCAAGTTAGAGGCATTTAGATGGTACAGTGAACAGAATTCCGGATCTGGAGTCACAAAGAACGGAGTTCAAATTCTGCCTCAGATTTTTATTAGCCCTGTGACCCTGGACAAGTTAATCTCAGCCTCAGTTATCTCATTTGTACAATGAGAGTAATAATAGCACCTACATCCTGGCTTTCTTGTGAGGATCTTTGTAAAGCTTACTTTTAGGAACTTAACAGTACTTTGTACATGCTATCAATAAATATTAAACAGTCACTAAACATTTATTAAGCACCTCCTATGTGACAGGCCCTGTGCTAAGTGCTGGAGAGACCAAAAAAGGAAAAAAAGACAACCCTGCCCTAAAGAGGTCATAGTTATTGTCATTATTATTGTGGGACTTGTCTAGGGTCACATAGGTAATGAATGAAAGAACCAGGATTCAAAATCAGGTCTTTCGATTTTGAACACTACCACCTTTCCTACACCAAGACCCAGCAGAGGTAGTCAGTGATGAATTGGAGCAAATTGTGTGAACCTTTTTTACTGACCACTTAGATATTGAGCCAGTTACTTTCCCCTCACTGTTCCTCACCCCCCCCCCATACAAACTAGAATAAAGAAATAGAACTATTTTGATCTCACAGAGGTTTCAAAACATTCTGAGCTCCTCAATAGTAAATTATGCTGTAAATGAAGGTAAATTGAGCTGTAATTACATTATATATAAATTCATTAAGAATTCTTTCTACAGTTCTCATGTCCCTGAAGTTCAGTGGTGTATTACTTCTTAACATCCTTGGGAAGAAAATAGCCCTGGGTCAAAATGAGAGACTATCTGCTACCCTGAAACTCTACTTCTCTCATCCCTCCATATTAAATAGCCACCTTTAGATTTCATTTATTAGATGTACAAGTATCTCTTTCAGATTACAACTTTCCCCATCATGGTTTCTATATATTACATATCTGTGTAAGTAAATTAAAATTTGGGGAAAGTTGTGGAAGCTACAGATGATACATGAAGTCCAACAGGCAGAAAAAAGTTTAGAAACTCAGAAAAGCATAAAATATCTGTATAGTATTGCATAACATCAACATTTTATTTTTTAATGCCATAAATGTATACTATTTCTTTTTTAAAGTTAAAATAAGTAAAAAAACTAAAGTTTGCGAAAATGTGAAAGATAACAGACAACCCACAAAGCCTAGAAATGAAGAGCTATCTTAAAAAGTTTAGTAATTCAGAAATATATACAAGGTACTCTATGAAAGAAAAAAGAAAAAATTCAGCCTCCTTTTCTGTTATAAAGGGAAGTCTTAAAATTTTTGTACATATTTTCCAGATCATGGGGACACTATGCCCCTAGCCCCTGTGATGTGGAGGGGATATCTGTATTAAATATTGGGGTCACAAATGGAGGCCCTAAAGTGGTAACCTTTTGGTTTGTTTTCCAGGCTCAATTTACCAAGCTTTCTCTCAAGAAGAGGCCAAAGAACTTGATATTCAGGTACGATATTTACCATAATTTGCTAATCTTTAAAAGCAAAGGTATCATTTCCTCTTTTTGGAGAGGGAAACAGGAAAGGAGAAATGATGAAGATTGAAAATAGACTATAGCAATATCATAGACGCTATTAGAGCTATCTTAGTAATACTCTGCATTTTTTGTGAATGTCAAATTGGCCCACTTGCCATTGCCTCTTTTTGGCTCTTAAGTGTTTTTGTGCTGTGTCTACCTCAAACCCCTTTAAAATATAAGCTCTGGGAGGGCCACAGAGAAGAGAAAGAGAGAGTAAAAGGAAAGAACTGTATTTCTGTTTTGTCTTGCATTTAACAAATAATTGTTGGATTGGAGTAATAAATTTAACCAGGACAGTTGCTTGAGTGATCTGTGTCTCATAATATGGGATGTAAACAAGAAAGAAAAATACTTGGTCATGACCATCACAAAACTACCCCATATGTCATTGTCTGATCTTGTCTCTCTATGCATTGTAGACCCCTAAAAAGTATTATATATGGAGGGTTTATGCCACGTCTTCTTGCATCAAGTGAATCTTGCCCACTTTGGGCAAACAAAAGTCTTCTTGTGCCATATAATATTGGCCTTACGCCTTAAATATTGAAAATTGGATGCACCTGTTAAGTCATTCTTCAATAGGGAACTTTAGGCCATTTTTAAAAAAAATTATTGAAGAGCTTCTTCCTTTAAAAACCATAATCATTAAATGACTATATTGTCCGTGGTACACTGTTAAAGATGCAAAGAAATATTAGAGGTAGTAATAACCTTGAAGTAATTTGGTATGTATAGGGAGACAAGACTTCAACATGCTTGAAAATATAGTATGTGCTGCCTGGCCTCATTAGTTAACTCCAGTTGTGTGGTGTAGTCATTTGTCATAGGGGTTTTGAGGAAAGAAATAACACTGAGAACTGAAGTTATCAAAATAATTTTTAAAATTGTTTCTTTTTTAAACCTTTACCTTTTCTCTTAGAAGCAATACTGAGTATGGTTCCTTACAGAATGGTAAGCGCTAGGTGATGGGGGTTAAGTGGCTCAGGGTCACATAGCTAGGAAGTGTTGGAGGCCAGATTTGAATACAAGACCTCCCTTCTCTAGGCCTGGCACTCTCTCCACTGAACTACCAAGTTGCCCCAATGCAATGGATTTTTGGTAAATACAGCTATTCTTTAATTGCAGCTTGAGACTTTGATGAATTGTTATTTCTTTTTCAAAGACAAACTCTTCTGTTGAAAAGAGGAGGAGGGGATGTGACTAGGAAACACTTCACATTTCTAAGGCTGATTATAAGAAATAAGGAATTTTGGGAAATGGTGTTGGATTTTTCCTTGGTGTTCAACATTGCCGCTTTCTATACAACACAGTGGCCTAACACATACCTTAGCCCTCTTGGAGTAGCCATCTTTAATATTTTCCCTTATATTAAAGATATATACCCTTGTAGCCTTAAAATGGACTTCATTCGTCTTGGTGGATTAATGCCCAGACCATATATCTCAAGTCATTTATGCTTGCACTTCAATTTCTTTGAAGTGAGGGTCGGTATTCCTTCAACCTTAAGCTTTGCAGGCAGCCTTCAGGAATGATGACAAAGAAGTTTTATCACCATCACACTCACCTAGAGAAGAGCCCCTGTGCACTTGGCCAGGCTAGCTAACCCTAAACTTGTAGTCTATCCAGTTTTTTATACTTGCCAGAACTTTTGCTCTGCTCTCTTAGCCCCCATAATATCCATGTCACCCCCAAGCCACGATGAAGCATCAAAAGAAAAGGCCACTCCAAGAAAAAGGCATATGTAGCAATGTCTTTTTTTCTTACTAAGGACTAGAAAGAATTCTGTTACCATGTTGTTCAGAGTACTTTTAGTCAAAAGGAAAGCTCAGAAAAGCAGGATGTAAGTCAATATGACCATTCACTGTGGCAAAACTTTTTCATGAGAGACATAAACTGGCAGCTGATTTGAGCCTCTCACATTTATGGGCATTAAATAATTTGGAGTAGAAGAGAAGTAGTTATACTGCCTCAACTCAGATCCTCAACTGAAAATGGATTCCAGAAGAGTTTAGATAATTTATGGATAGCATATTAACATGTATTAAAAGGGAGTTATGTGATGTCTGAGGGAGAAGGGTCTTTACTAATGAAAGGGATCAGAGAAGGCTATATAATGGAAGTGGCATGTTTTGGATCTAAACACCAAGCAAGAAATTAATAAGAAAAGGTTATAGAAATATTCCAGGCTCAAGGAGCACCATGAACAAATTCATACAGTGGCATGAAGTCATACAGAAAGCATACAGGAGTCCCTGGTATGTGCTGGGCACTATGCTAAGGCAAAACACATTATTTGTTCCCAAGGGTCTCCTAGTGTGATATCAAGTGAGACCTGAAGGAAGTGAGGAGGGAGAGGGTATCATGTAGAACATCAAGGACACCATTGTCTTTGGATCATAGAGTATCTGAATGGGAAAAAGTGAAAGAAGACTGGAAAGGTAAGAAGGGGCCATACTATGAAAGATTTAAAAACTCAAACAGGATTTTGTATTTGATCCTTAGAGGATTAGGGAGCCATTGGAGTTTATTACATAAGGGGAATAATACAGCTATACCTACACTTTGAGAAGATCTGCTTGACAGCTGAGTAGAGAATGGACTGGAGCAAGGAGGGTCTTGAGGCAGGGAGACTAGCTGGCTAGGTGGTGGCAGCATAGGAGACAAAGGAGGGGCGTATATATGGCAGACTTAAAGATAGGCTTGTCAAGACCTGATAACAGACTGAATTTAGGGAGTGAGAGAAAACAAACTGTCAGGAATGACACTTGGGTTGGAAGCTGGTTGCTTAGGAGGGTGATAGTGCCTTCAATAGTAATAGAGAAGTCAGGAAGAGGAGATGATTTGGGGAGAAAGATGAGTTCACTTTTGGACATTTCTACTGGACATCCAGTGTGTGAGTTTTGTGTTTCTGTTTTTGTTTGAGAGCAGGGTTGAATGGGGAGGGCTAAAGGCTTGAAGATGGGGTCCACCACGTTGTATAAAGTCCTAAATTACATTCAGAAGAAATTTGATTTTATTCAGGAGACAGCAAGGAGCCACTAAAGAATTTGGAGCAGAGATCAATGTATAAGACACAATCAGATCTGTGTGTTAAGAAATGTTATTTTGGCAATGGTATATAGAATTTTAAGGTAGAGAAGAATAGAAGTGGGAGGACCTTGTAAGAGATCATTGCATGCAGTGACTAATCATGGCTTTGGAGAATTTTTGAGGAAGCAGAAATGGTGGACTCACTATGATTTGAAGCATATATTATTGGTCATGACCAATTTTTAAATTTCTTTTGCTTAGCAGTACTTCTTGTTAAAAGGGAGGGATCTGTATTGGAGAGAGAGAATGGGAACAAAGCGCCTTGGAAAAAAATAGCCAGAGGGCAAAAACATGTCAATAAAACACCTGATAAAGAATTAAAAAATGCTTAGAATTGTTTATCCTTCATTTTGGAAGAGGACCAATGACATTATTGTGTAATGTCTTGACTTGTCTATGAATTAGATTTAAGTGAGGCAGAGTTGCACAAAGTTGTTGGCCTCACTCTTATCTTCAAGACTCATCCAAGTCCAGGGGTGAAACAAAAATCAGGGCAACTGGTGATGGCCTGGGATGCCATGGAAAACCTTGATACCTGACCAAGCTCAAAGTGCTACAGGCCTGCTTCAGCATTTAGGCTATTGGAACAAGTTGTTCTCATCCACCTATTTCTCCAGGGGAAGTCCTTGTTTGCTTGGAGTAGATACCCCCATAACTCACTGATTGATGGGTTTGTGGCCCATAGATTACCCTCAGCCTAATGTATTCCATCTGCTGAGATCCTTTACCCAAGGTGTGGCCACTGAGAATGCTACAGCTTCTTGGAGCCATGGGTGAGAATTGAGTGCCAAGTGAACCACCAAAGGTGGATAAGCAGCCCTGAAAAGTGTTGGGCAGGCCCTCACACTAGAGATGCTAGTCCTCCTTAAAACCCCAGACATTCCCATCTAAGAAAGTATTGCCATAGTCTAGGTGCATGGTAATTAGGAATATGATAATTGTTCTAAAGTAGTAGTAGTGTGAGATCTGGTGGTGGAATGAATATAACTTGCCATCTTATTGGCTGTGAGAGGTGTTAGGCTGAAAACCATTTCATAGCATGTGCTTATTAGTCCTTCAGTAATTCCTATGCAGGTCATCTAATTCTTCCCTCAAGTGAGGAAAACAGGAGAAACAAATCCTTCAGAAAGGAATCATATTTTCCTTTTAAGACATTAAGCCAATAATTTAGGGGGATTCTATTCAACAAACATTTATAAGCATATGTATACTGAGGCACTGTGATTACATAGACAAAAATTAAAAATCCTTGTCCTCATGTACTCAGCTCAATATACTACAAGGTAAAGAGAGAGGAGCAAAGGAGATTCAAAGTCTGTTCGAAAAATTTGAGGATGAAAAGAATACTAACAATAACAAGCTGGCATGAACGTAGTACCTGCATACTTACCTAGCTCCTTCTGAATGTTATCTCTTTTGACCTTCACAACAACCCTGTATGGTTGACACTTGAGGTAGTATTCTCATGTTATAGATAACAATACAAATGGAGAAAAGTTAGGAAAATGAAATGGGGTGATTTTAAGAAGAAAGATTATTTTAGACATTCAGAGAGAATGGGTACATCATTAACAACTGGGGTGAAGCTGTCAGGCACCAAATCCAGCTTGCCCCAAGTTAAACATTCTGTCTTTGGACCTCTTTCTTTCCACACAGCGCCAAGGATCCCGAAAAGCTGAGGCCTTTCTGAAAGCCTTCCTTAGGCGAAGCATACCCCATCTGACTGAAGACAAACTCCATGACCACCTGCATCGCAAAGCAGTTGTGCTAGAGTACCTTCCCCCAAAGAAGCCCAAAGAAAGAAAAAGAAAATCCAAAGGCTTCTCTGCAAAGCAGAGACGAGAGTTGCGTCTCTTTGAAATTAAACCAGAGGAGCAAAGGTAGGAGGTCTCTACTCTTCTTTCCCACCTCCATATGGAGGTGCACAGCCTCATTTGTGTGGGGTTGTAACTGGTAAGCCTAACAATAAGATGTTGCTTGCTCTTGTTTTTATAACCTATGGCCACAAGGGGGTGCCCTTCCATTACCAATATTTCTCCATGGTTTTTTTGGTGGGTTTTTTGGTTGTTGTTGTTAATTTGTTTTTTTCATCAGAATGGCCTGAAAGGGAAGGATGCCTTTCATTTGGTTCCAACCTAAGTTCTGATTGCTAAAAGCAGTCATGAACGAAACCATTACCCATGGCAACAAGCAGTTTGTCTTTAGGTTTTTAACGTAGGAAAGAGGAATTGATATTTCTTAAGATCTGAGGTATTTTATGTGGCTCTTAATAGCATTAGATATAGTTTTATAACTAAAGAAGGTACCACCCACAAGTGTTGAAACATTCTTATAAAGGACTTGTCACTGTGCTGTGGGAGTACATCTTCCTTCCTCTTGCTGATGCTTCATCCCTCCTTGGCCATAGTTCTTGGTTTCCTCATCTTGTGATTGTTTTTAGCCACTGTTTTAGAATTGTATCTAACAGCCTCCCACATTCCAGACTACAGTTTGAGAAATCTGATTTACAAGTGTTGGTATATTGTTGGTGGAGACTTGTCACAAAAACAGTATGTTTTGCGTAGGGAAAGAGGTTCTTGTCTACAGTGGTGTTGTCTGGGTGAATACATCTAAGGACTGGAGCCAACAGATGGCACCTCATTCACTTACCCTTAGCTTCTACAGCACTTTACCATATACAAATTCCTGTTCTCTCAACAATTCCGTGAGGTAAATAGTATTGATGTTCCCATTCTACAGATAAAAAGACTAAGAGTCAAAGAAACAAAGTGACTTGGCCATTGTCAACAGCTAGTAAGTAATAGAAACCAGACTAGCTCTGGCCTTCTGACTCCAGACTTAAAGGTCTTTTCTTTTGTATAACACCATCCATGAAAAAGGCAAGCCTCCTCAACTACAAACTTGTCCAAAACATCATTTAGAAAGGTACATACCAAGTACTTGAAAATCAATTCTCACATGAACAGTTTTGTGCAAAAGAATCTTCATCATTAAAGTCAGAATTGCCTTTGGCAGTAATCAAAAGCTTTCTGAGTTGAGAACTGAATTGTTAGTAAAGCTGGGTATTAGAGCACCAGAGTGTTGTTTTTTCCAGTGTTATTCATCCACTGTCAACCTAGGCAAGATAAATGTCTTTGGTTGTGTATTTTCCTGCTGATACTGCTTAAAATGGTAGCATTTCCCAATTTCACTAAACTGAAAGGAAACTATGAGATATTAATAGTTGCCACTCCCTCCTAGTTAGAATGCTGTGTTCAGAAAGTTTAATTTCTTAGAATTATATTGGCTTTAAAAAATATATTTTCTCAGAAACCTTGCAATTCATCAATACCATTGCTTTTTCATATATCCAGGAAGAGAGTAATCTTTGGTTCATTTTGTCTAACCTCCCTCATGTATTCTTCAATTCATTCTAGATACAACCTGTTTCTCCCTCTGCATAATCTCTGGAAACAATATATCCGGGACTTGTGCAATGGTCTTAAGCCAGATACGTAAGTTAAATTTCTTCTGCTCCTCATTGCTACTGGAAATGCAGCATCAAGAGGCAATCTTAGGGTTCTTTTAACTATGTCAGTTTAAAGTTGCATTTATATGTCTGGTTCTTTCAGAGCTCTGGATTTGGAGTGTGAAACAATTAAATCTTTTGTCTTATAGGCAACCACAGATGATTCAAGCCAAGTTGTTAAAGGCAGATCTTCATGGTGCTATTATTACAGGTATATTTGATAAATTATGTGTGATATTACTGTAGTTACATTCTTAGTAAATGTCAAGTCAATATGCTATGCACTGTGCTGGGGATACAGTGAAAATAACAGTTTTAATGAGGTTCTTAAATGATACTGTTCTCAGTGTAGAATTAGAATCCTTTTCTTCCACTTGATTTAAGAATATAAGGAAGAAGTGGGAGATGATCCACAATAAGAAATTCATCACAACTAACATATTTGAAGATATTAGTAGAAGGAAACTTGGTAGGTAGTATGTACAAATTCTATATATAATTAGCTGCCTTTTAATAGACTGCTATATATTACCCATGTAGAAAAATGAGTCTCTTCTCTCATTCTATAGAACTATAAGATCTCTTGATACTATCTAGCATTAGTCATATTCATGAGTATTCAGCTATAGAATTGTATTTAATGATTAATTGGCTACCTTTGCATTTGCTGCTTGGCACTAAAATAATAACAGTACCTTATAACCAAAGAGCCCTTTATAGATTCTCAAAAGTGCTTTCACATTCCATATCTCAAGTCACCACTTCTTTTTCTTTTTTTTTTTAATTTTATTTAGTCAATTTAGAACATTATTCCTTGGTTACAAGAATCGTATTCTTTCCCTCCCTTCCCATAGCCAACACACAATTCCACTGGGTTTTGCATGTGTCCTTGATCTCAAGTTACCACTTCTGCCTCTGTGAAGGCATATTCCTGGAGGACATTGAGGGGCAGTGGAACACTAAACCAGGAGTTGAGAAACCTGGATTCTTGCCTTACTTTTGCTACCAGCTAGTTATGTAATTCTGGACAAGTGATTTCATGTGCTCAGGCCTCAGTTTCTTCATTTGTAAGAAGAGAGAGGAATGGAAGGTTGGTGGAGAGAGGTAGGGAAGATTAGTCCAAATAATCACAAATGCCCTGCCAAATCTAGTGATCTATATATGTATCCATGTAAAGGCCCTGAGCGGCCATAGAAACTGTCACCATTGTTTCTGTTTTGCTCTTTAGTCACAAAATCCAAATGCCCCTCTTATGTTGGTATTACGGGAATTCTTCTTCAGGAAATGAAGCATGTCTTCAAAATTATCACCAAAGATGACAAATTAAAAGGTATGTGGCCACTTCCCTTTAGGCATTGCAGCCTTGAGGACAGAAACATTCAACAAGTAAGTTACTGTTATTCTGTTCAGAGGATGTCTTTGGGTAGTTGTGTATGTCTGATCCTATAAAGCCTGCTGTGCAGAATACTCAGGCACGTGGAAACAATTAACCCAGCTTCAGAAGCTGTTTCCCTTCTGACCCTATGACCTTCCCCAAAATGGCCTGGTATCTTCGAGTGTGGATAACCAGAATCACCACACCAACAGGAAAAGCTGGCTGGGAGTAAGAAGGGTTCGTCATTTGTTGCCATTTGCCTCAAGAGGACAATTTACTCCTCTACCTATTCCTAAATACCAAGTATAAACTTCAGTATTGTCAGCAGTCTCCCTTCAAAATGCTGAGACTTGAGAAAAGAAGGGAGAGAAGGACATGAAGAAAACAAAACGTTATATCTTCCCACATTCTTGGACGTCTTTGCCTTCATAGGCAACATTCTTGGTTCAAGGACAGCATTTTCAAGCATGATATGTTAGAAGCATTGCTCAAGAAGAGAAAGACTGTAGGAAAGAGTATTTTTAAAGTTGCCACATTGTGGCTTACTTATTGAAGACCCAAAGGTTTTAAAACCCTAGAATTCTGTTCATTAATTCAATTGTACATTTATTTGATTATTTGGTTGTTTAGTTACTTATTTTGATTTTAGTATTCTGATGCAGAGCTTTTCTCCGACTTAAATAAGAGAAGATAGTTTAAAGTATAGATAATTTTCTCCAGAAGCATCTCAAGCCAAGGTGAAATTTGAGAGTTTTGTTTACAAATGTCTTTCCTTAGAAAACCTATATCATAAGCAATTCTTTCCCCAAGGACAATATTTCGAGTCTGCCTAGGACTTTTGATTGTGAAAATTAAGTGTTAAGGGTTACATTGACTGTCTTTGTTAAAAATTGTCATATCGCTGCAGAGAAATTTTCCCATACATTCTTTGGACATCATCCCTATCAGAAGTCAGGTTTATTTCCATTTCCACATTGATAGTAGTTTATGAATGATGAAATATGTAAAAGCAGCTGAGTGCCTGAATTTCTTCTCATTTATCCTTTTTTCTCCTCTTTTAGTTATTCCCAAGTTAAATTGTGTGTTTACTGTAGAGATCGATGGCTTCATTTCCTATATTTATGGGAGCAAGTTCCAACTTCGATCAAGTGAGCGTTCTGCAAAGAAGTTCAAAGCAAAAGGAACAATTGACCTATGAACTCATGACTGCTTAAGAAAATATCACTTCAGTTCAGAACAGTGTGAAGGAAGTAAGCATCCTGAACTGGCAGCTGGCTCATGTTTGGTGCTTTGCTCTTTAAAAAAAAAAATACTGCGGCCAGTGAGTAGCTCATTTCCAGCTCATTTCACTAGTTCAATTGTTAGTTGTCTTTTCTTTCCATATTGTTTAAAATTCTGTGTGTGGTCTGCCTGCCTCTTTGGTTAAACAGATGATTTTCTGGTTGCATTATTTTCTAGTGAGATTGTTGAGTCTCTTTGAATCTGTTGCCCCCTGGAATAGCAATATCATCAGAAAGAAGCTACAAAATCACTGGCTGTTATTTTGCAAATTAATAGTTAGGACCCATATTGACATTCATATCATCTATTCTTTATACCTCCAAAGCATACTATATAGAGGGAAATACAGACTGTAACATTTTCAAGTGCCAGGCCTTTATGGCATCAGCTAGAGAAGAGTTAAGGCATTTGGGAGGAAAGAGGATGATGAGGCTTTCTCTCCCAAACTTGTATGCCTTATTCCTCCCTCTACTTCCCAGAAAATTCATCCTGGGTGTCCTTTGAAATTGTAATGGATGGGGGGAAATTATTTTTGATTTTTTAATTTTGGAAGGGGAATAGAGAGGATAGCAAGTAGATAGATAGAATATTAGTGATAATAAAAATGAGGTAAGTAATACATTCAAAGTCAACATAAATTGTCAAGGTGACAAATTTGCAAAAAACCAAAAGGGGGAATTGTAATAGAGGAGAAGCAGATTCAACATGCTTAAAGAGCAACTCAAGCAGAAGGGCAAGAAGGGCAGAGAATTCCAGAGAAGGAACGGAGAGCTGAGAAGATCCAAGCAGTTACTTCACATCTTTTTGGGAACTCCTGCAGAGAGGTTGGTCTGAGAGAACCTCTGAGCTTGATCATCCTTCTGTGAACCCAGACCCCCAGGATCCAGTGGAAGATAACAGGAGTGGATAGGACTTTATCATAAAGCCATCCACTCAAGGAAGATTTCCTCTCTGTCCCTCTAAAGTGGTCCTTGTGAACTTCATATTAGAAATAAGACAGAAAGAAGTCAGGATAGCTCTCACAACTGACCCTTCAGGATCTGGGGAGGGGGTCAGTTGTTAGTCTCTTAGGGACTTCCTACATCCCACTTTCCCATTGCCTTACTCAACAATCCTATTTATCCTAACTTACGTATGTTCCTTAATACATAGCTGTTTCTTTAGATCAAATGCCTGCCTCATATCTAGGGAGAGGGACCTGAAGCTTGAGGAGAAGACCTACACTTTCTCCTCAAGGAGGAAGAATCAGTTCAGTGTTGGATCTTACATTCAACCCAGTCTCTAAAGGAATATAGTCTGTAACTCTGAAGGCAACTAGTGTGGGTTTTACTAAGGAAAGAAGAGGGGAGAAACAATCTATTCCCCCTTTCCACCTTCTGACTCTATTCCATCTCTCATACTCTGGATTCAAAATAAACATAGTGGGTGGCTCCATTTTCCCCCATCCATTACAAAGCTGTTTTAGAAAACTATAATATCTGTAATAGCTCTTTGAAATATGAATAAGAAAATGGACTTATATTTGTGCAATATACATATTTTTAAAAATAGTTTCTTTGACATGGAAGTTTAATTTTTGGTTGACTAATGTGCTAGACCAGTTTTATTGGTGCTAAAAGCAAGCAGGACTCTTGAAGTCTAACTCACAGTAGAAATGACAGGCTTTGTCTTGAAATCATTTCAGTTATTTTTTTTAAACCCTTCTGTCTTATAATTGAAGCTAAATATCAATTCCAAAGCAGAAGAGCAATGAGGGCTAGGCAATCAGGATTAAGTGACTTGCCCAGCTTTACACAGTTAGGAAATGTCCAAGGCTACTTTTTTTTTTTTTAAGTCAGGTCCTGCCCACTCTAGACCTGTCTTATCTACCTAGCTGCCCTCAGGTTTGCCCTACCATTTTGGTAGAGAGTCCTAAAGTGTATCAGTGCCCTTAAGTGTCTTTCCTTCAACAAACCAGATTGTGCCAAGGATCAGACTTGGCACCTTCCTTCCTCACCCCCAGAAACCTCCCTACAGAAACAGCTTTTTAATGCCCCTTTGTCTTTGAGCCACTCAATATAGGGAGTCCACAGTGAGAAAAAGATACTATTACATACAAGGTAGATGAATATTGACTCACACCAGATAATGGGCATCTCTGACATGAGGACTTGAATGCTATGACCCTGGCATGTCAGGTGTGCCCAAAATTACCTATTTTCTTTGTCCATGACTTTGGATGCCATGATTTCCCCTTCCTTGTAGTTTGACAGGAAATGTCTCTTCCTTACTCTGATATTTTTGAGCATTGTGTGGCTATTTCTGCCCTACCTGTAAGCTATGATCATAACTACCTGCTTTCTTGATGGGAAAATAAATCTCTCTTTTTAGTTAAAGTGGTTTGTGTTCTATTTTAACTGGCTGAAAGTGCCACATTCATAACTGAGTATCGTTAATTCTTAATAGGTGCTATAACTTTCTTTCCTAAACCATCCTGTTCTTACCAGCCAGCACTCATTGTAAAAGGCTTCTAATGTTGTATAAATATACAGTTGCTTTCCAGAAAAGTTGTTGGTGCCACTTGCCATGTGAAATCTGTTTTTCATTTGGCATTGACTCAAGTTTCAGTGTGAGTTGCTTGCTACTTAAATCACAAATTTCCTGTCCTCTCCTCCCTCCCCCAATTAAGAGGACTTGGAGAGATCACCTTTCTTTGGAGAAGGTCTAAGGACTCCTGTGTCTGGAAGGCAAGTGGTTAGTGCTCCCATCTCTTCAGAGCTGGAAAAAATGAAGTATAGCCCATGTAATTACAGTATTGTTCAAACCATACCAGTAGTCAACTATCAGTTAGTTTGGGAACAGACCCTGGATATTTCAAGAAAGTCAAGCAAACAACTGGTTAATGGTACAGGATCCAAGGAACTGTTAAAACTTTTATGTTGTATGTTTAAAGGCTTTTAAGTTCCATGTACAGCCAGGTTTTCAGCTGTCTCCCCAAAGCAGACCAAAGAACTGTGGAGTTTGGGAGGCAAGGGGAGGAGGGATAGTGGTGGTGTTTCAGCCTACTTATGGCTAGTGGGGACAATTCTTTGCAGATTTGGGGGTGGGGGTCAAAAAGAGTGTCAGCAGAATGGAAATATTAGCTTAAAGCGGGGGCCCTAAAAGTTACTGAAGTAAAAGATTCAACACAGAAACTGGCTAACAATCACAGTGGGTCCACCAAGCTCTTAAGTACACCAATCCTCAACTGACTTGAGAGAAGTGAGACTGTCCACTAATTCAGATACCGGGGACCTACAAGGCAGAGGTGTACAGAGCACTCACAGCACCAATGGCCCAGTTGACTGCACGGCTATAGGTAGCAAGGCTAGTCCATATCAAGACTTTACAAGTGGAGGAGGAAGGAATGTTGAGTCAATGCATCCACCCAAAGCATCTGAGTCAAGGGGAAAGGATGAGAAGTAGAGGAAAAAGAAGTCAGCATTCCACAATTGCTAGACAGAGAAACTAGTTGCTCAAATTTAGGAACCTCCTTTTTTTCCCCTTAGATACCCCAGACCTCCTCCACACAGGTTGTCCCTCCCTCCCCTTTTATCCCTCTCAGGACCTGTGTATACTGTATTTTACTGGACACTTTCCTTCATTCCCTACCTTAGATGTGTGGCACTAACTGATAGCTTCTCGGACCCTGAGAAATGCCTTTTAATTTATTTCTCTTCTTGGGCTGACTTATACTGAACCAAGCACATAGTTAAGGTACTCACATAACCACTGAGTTACTTGAAACTCTCTAAGTCCCAAACACTTCTTCCTATTATGCTTAATATCTTCATACTTGGGTTATTTTCTAGTACCCGATTTTGGACCTCCCTGAGCCTACCTAGAGTTATTGATATATTAGGCTCAATTAGCACATCACCTTCAAGGTTACAAAAGGCTTTATCAGCATTTGCTCATTACAACAGATGGAGTGTGAGGAGTCAGAATCTAAAAGCAGAAGGGACTTACTTCTAAGGTCAACTAATCTAACCAACATTTGACCTAAAATACCTTTACAAGATCCCTGACCCATTTACCTTGACTGCAGACATTAGAATGGTACAGTGTCCCCTCAGAAGGATTCCTCATTCAAAAGGAGTCATTTAGAAAGAAATATATACATATATTTGCATGTATGCATAAAAACTCTATACATAGAGCATAGAACTGGCTGAGCCCAAGAAGGTTATTCCTGTTTGGCTCATTTTAACAGTGTTTGATGTTGAAAGGGAGATTTGTAGGTGCAGCAGAAAAGATACACTTTCAGACTTACTTAATTGAAAGTCTGAGTTTTAAAGATTATTAATTTATTTTTAAAAGCTAGTCCCAGTCCTTTCTTGATATTCAGTTTAAGGCACTAACTTTTTAATAAAAAGTACAGCAAATGTGTGTGTGGGGGTGGGGAGGGGGTAATGGCCCATTTTGTAGTTGAGAAAACAGCCCAAGGGCTTATGGCTTGCCCCAGCTAGTAAGTGAAAACTTGGATTAGGAGCCAGGTCTCAACTTCAAGTCATTTTACCTTTTGATTATACCAAGCTGATACTGAGAAAGTTGGCTAACCTCAATTGGTTTCACAGGATTCATTGTGCTCTTACCATGTGAGGAACGCATAAGAAGCATAAGGCATGGTCCCTGCTTTTAACCTGGGTCACAGTCTAATAAGAGAGATAAGATGAAACAATGAATGGATCAAGCAATTAGTAGATGATGCAAAACTGTATTATAATCAAGTTCTGATGTGTAGCATAGACAGTGAGGTGCTCTAGAACTTAAAAAAAAAAAACAACCAGACTGTCCAATATGATTAAGAAAGGCTACATGGAAGAGATAGAATTTGATCTGGCCTTTAATGGATGAGGAGAATTTGTATAGGATAGGAGAGGGTATTATTCCAAGTAAAGGGAAGAGACCAAATAAAAGAATGAAAGCAAAAATTAGTTCAGTCTGTTCTTAGGGACAGTAAAGTGGTTTGAAGTTGGTGTTGATCTTATTGAGTCAAACTCCCAGTACATATAATCTTTGGGGATCTGTTTGTGATTTGTGGGAAAGTATCAAGAGTCCCCTTGTAGGCTTGTATTCAATGGTTATTCTTGGTTTACTTCACTCTCAGAAACACTAAGCTGCTTGAGAAGACTTCTTGGTTCAGAGCCCTTGAAAGTTGGAAATTTCAAGCTTTAACCAGATCAGAAACCAGATGATTTGAAACAATCACTGACACCTTCTGAAAAAGTTGACCAATGACTTTCTTCTTTCCAAGATTCTAAAGAGTAAACAGGAGATGATTCAAAATAAACTATAAATCATGGTAAAAAGCTTTCTTTCTGGACAGCGGCTTTGATTTTAATTTAGTTTGCATTCCTTAACTATAATGCCTAATTAAGACATCTGTTAAAAGTCTATAATATTAATTTAATAGGGGGATTCTAATAGAACTTTATTGGAATTGTCCATTTAATTAACCTCATGGGCCTTTAATGGATGTCTTAAATAGACATCATTAACGAGAGTGCTAGACAAATGAAAATTAGACTCAATAACATTCTTGGCAGTTTTTCTTGGGCTGTGAAGGACACATGCTACCAAGTAGATGCATGTACAAGGTATATCTACTTAACTACAAAAGATACAGATGTTTGGGCCAATTAGTCCAGAGTTTAGCATCCAGTGTGAAGGATGCCACTATCATGCCATCAAACATATTATGGTCCAGTAAGTTCCTCACAGCAAGATTCTGCCCCATGGCCGACCTCTTTACAAGATCGTGAGAACTCCTGGGAAAACAACTCAAAATTTCCAATTCTGCCTTGTACACAAAATGCGGTACTTTATCCCCAACACTTACACTTGGCTCCCATGACCTTCCCCCACCTTTGGCTACACTCCCCAGGCAGGAACCATCTTCTTATATTCAGTAGTTGTAGCCCAGAAGCAGCTTTGTGGTAGTAGACAAAGCAGTGCACCAGCAATCAAGGAACCTGGGTTTGAGTCTTGCCTCTCCTAGAGTTTGAGAAATAAACAAATTGTTAGCCTCTGGTCCTCAGTTTCACAAGGGATTGGACAGCATTATTAAGGTCTCTTTGAGTTCTAAATCTGACATAACAATTTTTGCACGTGTAAGATAGAACCAAATTCCCAGAAGGGAGCCAGAGCTACCAATGAGACTTAGGGGCATCAGGTTACAATCTTATTGATTGTAAATCCTTAAGGGCAGCCCAGTGCTTTATTCATCTCTTTTTCTCAAAACACCTAGCGCACAGTTACAAAAAAAAAAGATGGCTGAATAAATGAGAGCAAAAATCTATGGTTTTCAATAGAAGAATAAGATCTATGCAATTATCAGAAGCAAAGCACACGCCAATTTCATTTCCCCTCTCTGGGCTTCATTTTTATCCTCTAAACTGAGTCTCTAAAGTCTTAGCACTAATATTTTATGATCCTCTAGTGGGGATTTTCTGTCAATCCGTGACCCCACTTCACCTTTTACTCTTTCCTGGTGGGTGGACACTCTGCCCCATGATATTGCTTTCTGGGGATCAGCCTGTTTCAGGGATGGATATCCATTCCATCCTGGGCCATTTTAGAATAATAGCTTCCCACCTGCATCTATAAGAATCCCAAGGTTTGGTCATTAAAAAAATGTTTATCAGTCATTTAATATGTGCTAGATTTCATGCTAGGCATTAGGGATGGGGTGAGAGGTTGGTGCCCAGATAAGTAAGGTTAAGTTTCTGTTCTCAAGGAGTTCACAGTCTAGCAGGGACTAACTGGCCCACAGAGGGATGATTATGCAGGTTAGACTATAACCCAGGAGAAGGTACAGAAGTGCTAGATGAAGGAGGGGGATCAAAGAAGGCTTTTCAAAAGAAATGGCATTTCAGCTGGACCCTAAAGCTCAAAGTCGGGCCAGATGTCAGCAAGCAGCTGCCTGTGTAACCCTGGGCCAAGTCACTTAACCTCTGCCTACCTCAAGTTTTCTTGTCTATAAAATGGGGATAATAATAGCAGGGGTTTTGTGAGGCTCAAATGAGAAAATATTTGTAAAGCACCTAGCATAAAGTTATGGTTTAGTCATTTTCTATCATGTCCAACTCTTCATGACCTCATTTGAGATTTTCTTTGCAAGATACAGGAATGGTTTGCCATTTGCTCCTGTGGCTCATTTTGCAGATGAGGCAACTGAGGCAAATAGGGTTAAGTGATTTGCCAGAGTTACACAACTAGTGAGTTTCTGAGGCTAGATTTAAACTCAGGTCTTCCTGACTCCAGGCCAAGCACTCTATCCACTGAGCCATCAGGCTGCCTATCTGGCACCTGGTAGGTTCTATATAAATGGTGTTATTGTTATTAAGATCTATATGGAGATGAGCAGATATATGAGATATATAAGTGGGGAAAACTAGCAGTTGGGCCTACAATATAGCAGAAGTCTTGCTTCTGCTATTTACCACTTGTGTTTCCTGGGACATGTCATTTCACCTCCCCAGGCCTTGGTTTCTCCTGCAAAATGAAAAAGTTGGACGTGAATATCCCAAAGGTCCTTTCCTGCTCTAAGCCAGAGGTCCTGTGATGTCCTTCTAGGCAGCAAAGAACCGCTCAAGGTTTGGGAGCAGGCAGTGACATGATCAGAGCAATGCATTAGGAAGATTACTCTGGCAATGTGCAGGATGGCTTGGAGATGATGCACAACAGCCGGCTGTGTTGAGCAGCCAGGATCCTCTGCTTGCTAAACAACGATGCAAACATTCTGCTTATTTACGCTCTGCTGGTCTACTTTTCTTTGAGCAACAACGACAAACACCTTGTATTTATCTGGCACCTCTCTGCTGAGGAGCTAAAAGCCCTGCCCAAGTATTCCCTAATTAATCCCCAATCACAAGGCCCAGAAAAGCAGGTGGGCAGCAGGTGTGCTTTTGTGCACTTGCTCGGTGACCAGCCTTGCCTAGCAGTGTTTGGGACGGGGCTCACGTGGGCTCTGACCTCCAGGAGCTGACAGGCTTGGGGCAGCGTTCCCAAATGTTGGCATTCTGATTCTGACACCTCATTACAGAATGTTTTCATTAACTTAGATTACCTGGAACTAAACTAAATTGAAGAATTTTTTTAAAAAGCAATTTAGTTATATTCAAGTACAAGGAACTCCACTATATGAACAAAGTATTATTGGATAGAGGTCTAATAGGAGCCTCCTTTAATGAGCACATGAGGATGGTTTGTCCTTTTCAAGATTGGTTGAAATAGACCTTCTAAGATACCTGAAATCTGTCCAGTCTCAACTTTCCCCCACAAAATCTCATTCAATAATATGAATTCAATTCAGAGACCTTTTCTTTGTAGGTCTGTACAAAGATCAACTCTAGGCCAGCCTTCATCAAAATCTTTACAGAGTCTAAGGTGGCCAAGGAGGGATTGAAATTCCTGAGTTTTGGCTGAGTTCATAATTTGCCATTGCCTGGCTTCATTCATTTTAATGACTTTGGCTGCACCATGGATCACCATGAGCCAGAATCCTATACTAACTAACCATGAACAAAGATTTCCTGGCAACATGGAGCCCTCCTTGAATATGAGGTTTCATCTTTTTCAATCTGGGCTCTGTGTCCATATGAACCTCCACAACCTCTGGCAACTAGTATCCCAAGTCTCCTAAGGGAACCATGGAAACTGGTTAGCTACCTGCTCAAGGGAGAGAGGAAGGGAAGGAGGATGGAAAGGTTTGGGAAGGAGGGGAAGCCTGAGATTGGGTTACTGAATGAGGGTTGGAAGAGCCTGCTAAGGCATCCTAAGAAAAGAGAAGTGGGAAGACTGAGAAGGAAAGGAAAAAGGGACAGTTTGGGGGTAAAAAGGAATGAGAACTGAATAACAAGAAAGAAGGAGCAGCCAGATAGGTGCTCAGTGGAGAAAGCAGACAGTTAATAGCTGTGTGACTCTGGGCAAGTCCCTTAATCCTGTTTGCCTCAGTTTCCTTATCTGTAAATTTAGCTGTAGAAAGAAATGGCAAACCATTTCAGTATCTTTTCCAAGAAAACCCTTAATGGGTTAGAAGAGTCAGACATGACTAAACAACAAGAAATGGAAGAGTAAGAAGGTTGCCTGGGGACATCAGGGTATTGTGCCAGAATTCTGGGGAACTTTAAGTCTCAATCCTAGCTTCACCACTAATTCACTTGGGAAAATCCCTTGGACTCTTTGGGTTTCCCAGGGTCATAGATTTAGAACTGAAAGAGAATATAGCAGTTACTTGACACTGAAGCCCAGAAAAAATAAGTAACTTATCTAGAGCCACATAAGGTAGGAGCCCAGGTGCCCTAACCTGACAAATTCATCCCTCTTCCCACTTTCCCACAATAGTTTAACAGATGTTCTTTTTTCCACTGGGCTTTCCTCTCTTCCTCCTTCTATTCCCTTTCCTCTCTTCCCTCCTCTTCCCCTTAACTTTGCTATCTTTTCTCACATTTCTATCAGAATCAATTTCATGTAGCAAACAAGGAGTATTTTGAATCAACTTATTTTTAGGCTTCCCCTATAGCTACTCCTAACTACCTACACAGCCAGAAGGATCTACTTCTTGACTACATCCCTAATCTTCTTGTCACTTTCCCACCTTCTTCAACTATGTTGGCCCTCAGGTGCCTGGGTATCATCCTCACTCAACTCCTCTCTCCTACCCTACATTTCCAAATTTGTTGGATCTTGTCCTACAGTTACCTTCAGAACACCTCTTACTAACACTCCCTTCTCTCCTGTGACATTGCCACCTCCCAGGTACAGGCCTTTATCACCTCATGCCTAGACGATTGCAATAGCTATTGGTGGGTTTCCCCACCACAGGCTTCTCCCTGATCCAGTCCATCCTCCACTAATATCAAAGTAACCATCCCCAAGCAATAAACTCTGGTGGCTCCCCATCACTTCCAGGATCAAGTATAAAATCCTCTGGCATTCAAAATCTTTCACAACCTTCCCCCACCTTTCCAGTCTTCTCACATCTTATACCCCACATACTCTCTAACCTAGTGACATTGGCTTCCTTGCTGTTTCTTGTAGGAGACACTCCTATATCAAGTGTCCAGGCATTTTCCCATGCCTGAAACTCTGCCTCATCTCTTCCCCCAGGCTTCCTTGGCCAGCTGAAGTCCCACCTTCTACAAAAAGCCTTTCCCAATCTCCCTTCTAGGGCTCTGTTGTTTATCTCCAATTTTCTTGTATAGGTTGAGTTTGTACATAGTTGTTCTCTCACCCAGTATACTGTGAGCTCCTTGAGAACAAGGGCTGTCCTTCTTTGAATCCTAAGGACTTAATACGGTGCCTGGGATATAATAGGCACTTAATAAATGTTTATCAACTCATTGGCAGGACAAGGACCCAGTTTTCTTGACTTCCAGTCTAGTTATCTTTCAACTACAACAAACTCCTTTCCATCTGAGGACCTGGCCTCTGGAGACTGACTCACTGATGATTGTTAAATAAGTCATCAATTTCATTGCCATGCAACTGGTGGTCACACTCTAGACTTCATTACCACTGAATATTGTTCCACCTCCAAGATCATAAGTTTGAAATTACACTCTGACCAATCCACTGCTCACTAGGCTGAACCCTGGTTCCCTTCAGATAGTCTTTTATTTCCTGGCTTTCCTTCCACCCACAATTTTGATCATGTTGTCAGTCATTTTAATAATCAAATTCTCCGCCCATGGTTCCTGCACAGATATAGGTATACCCACTCCTAATCTGCATATCTCCAACCCATGCATTCTTACCATTTTGCAAATCTCCAACCCTGTATAACATCTAAAATTTGCCTTCCTGTCCTGATTGGGCCTTTTACATGAGCTGGGCCATCAGGGCACAGCAACCTTCAATGACTTCTTCTCCCATCCCCATAGCTGTTCAAAATTTTTTCCTCTTACCCCCAGCTTTCTCATCTGATGATCCTTCTGAGAAAAATCCTCTCCTGAGCTTGCTCAATTCCCCACAAAATCTGTTCCTTTCTTCCTTTCCCCATTCTTTTCTTCTTTACATCTATCTCAGGAAGCTGAGCAGGCCTTGCCCTGAGTCAAAGCCATCGCCAACCACCCCCTTTTTCCTGTATCATATTCTTTACACATCACTTCTCAACCTTTATCTTACAGTCTTTCCATCTTTACTGGCTCCATCCTCTCTGCCTCTTCTTACTCACCTTTTCCTAATCCTTTATTAAAAATAATTTTTAAGGCCAGTTGCTCTACTGTTGTCTTCTTTCTCACCTCCTCCTTTGTTGCCACACTTCTAGAAAGAAACACACTCTCTCTCCCCATCATCATTTCTCAACCCCACTCCCATTCTGATTTATTTACCAAATGCTAAAAATAATACCAACAACAATTAGCATTTATATAGTGCTTCAAGTTTGCAAAGCACTTTACAAATATCTTATTTGATCTTCCCAACAACTCTGAAGACAGGTGCTATTATAATCCTCATTGTAGTAGAGGAAACTGAGGCAGGCTGAGATTAAATGAGTTGCCCAGTGTAGTAAATTTATCAGTAGACATATTTGAACTCAAGTCTCTCTGATGTCAAGTCCAGTATTTTTTATCAGCGTCACCAACTTCATACACTAATTGGATCTCTCCAGGTCAACAAATTGCCAAATTCAATATAATGACTACCCTGTGCTTCAGCTCCCAGGATTTTGTCCTCTCCTAATTATTCTCTCTGAACTAGTTGTTCTCTCAGTTACTCTTTTTGAGCTCTTAACTCTGCCACCCCCCACCCCACCCACATACACCCAGGAGAACTTCCCAAGTAGCTCTCTGCCCTTAGGTGTCTTATCTCTTGACATCTTCTGCTCAGTTCCATCATCCATAAAATGGAGGTATTAATACCTACCCTACCTACCCCAAGCATGAAATACTTTAGCAAATCAAAGACCTATTTAAATGCAAGAGAAAATCATTCTAATCATGTCTAATGTTCTTATGGGAATCTTAACTTTTCTAAAGATTTCCCCATCTCAGTTAACCTCACAACTGTGAGGGAATGAGCCTGGGGTTAATTATCTTCACCTGGCAATTGGGGAAACAGAAAACACAAGTTAGTACCAGTCAGAACTAGAGCCTAGGTATTTTGCCTTTCATCCACTGAGACTTGGGAAAGGGTTTTGCTACTACCACCGTTCCCTGCTCCCCTTTATTTTCTTCTACCAAAGTAGAAGAAAAATACCCCAAGTTCAGGTTTCCCTTGGCTAATTGCTCAGGAAAGTACAGGCCACCCCTTCACACCCTGGCAAGTGGACAGTTATTTGCAAGTGAGGGCTGGGGCCATTTCCTGGTTCTTGGGTGGCAGAGGTGTTTGCTACAGAATTTAAAGGCTGTAATAACTATTGAACACCCTATTATCTGGCTGCCTAATTAATGTAAATGATAGTTATGCCACGCTCACCGAGGATTATGTTACTCAGAGGAAAATCTGCTAACAGCCACAAGGCCGTTCTAGTCGCTTTTATGGAAGCAGGCACATTATGGCTTCAAGGAGTAAAAGGTAAGTCATCGTCCTAAATAATGAAGACAGAAGGTTTAATGGGGCCCATAAAAAAAGCCAGGCTGTGGGCTTTTATTCCCCAAATTAGTTTGACTGCAGGAGTGGGGTAATGAGAAGGAAGGGGCCTGGGGGCCAGTGTATTTGGGTTCAGGTCTCCAGGGTGTTTCATTTACTCCAGGAAACTCCAATGTGGAAAAAGTTACAAGTGCCCTGTCTTAGGAGTAAAGGAGAAAGGAGACCATTTATTTCTCAGGGTGAAACCAGCTCCCCCTCCTACAGAGTTGGCTTAGATGTCTAAGCATGATGTTGACATCATCTCTGTCGGGAAGAAGCTGGGGCCAGGGTGGTTCATTGGGCCTCATGCCCGGGGTCACAGGTGTGTAATCCCGATGCACAGGGCCCTCAGTAGGGTTGAATTGAACAACTTTCAGAATTTGGGAACTAGAAGGTGACTCAGAGGCCATCTACTTCAACCCATACCTGGACAGGGATTCCTGAGTTATAATGTCCATTATAGATGGGTATTCAGGCTCAATTTTAAGACCAGAGATCCTACTATCTCCTGAGGAAGACCATTCCATTTCTGGACATCTCTAAGATAAAGTAAGTTTTTCTAACACAGAGTCAAAATCTGCTTCCCTGCAACTTCCTTAGACCCAAAGTTCTGCTCTCTGAGGCCAAGCAGAATCAAGTCTAATCTTCCATTTTAACCTAAAATACTCCATATATCCAGTGAATGAGATCCAAGACTTCAGACTGATAAGAGAAGAAAAGATACCCACTCTGATATGAACTACAATCTGTCCAAGTTTATATTGTCTTTCCTGGAAAGCATTTTCTTCTCCAGTACTATCGCCATCACCCTTAGTCACTATCTTCTATCCAGGCTGATTTAATGTCATTTTTCTGCCTTTAATAACCATCCTGGAGTAGTTTAAGTATGGGAGTACCTTGCATGTATCTGCCCCAAATTCCTTTTGAGCAGGAAGATTCATTCAGTTCTCAGGAGCCAGGAACATCTGGTGCCATATAGATAACGCTTATATGAAGCAGAGGCCTGGCAAGTTTCATTCAGGCAATTAACAGAGAACATAGAGCAGAGCAAGAGATAGGGTTAAGGGACAAGAGAGGGCTGGGAAGCCTAATGCTATCCCTCTCACACTCCCCCCCCCCTTTCTTTTTGGGACTTCAGCCATGCCTTCTTTAAACTGTCTCTCTTGTCTCACTCCTCTGAGATAATATCCATCACTGTCCAAACAGTATGGTCTGGCCATGGTGGAAACATATTCACTTGTCCACCTCTCATTATTTGCCCTCTAACGCCCACACAGCCTGATTTTAGAACCATCATCTGGCAAAATCCTTTGGAGGTAATGATGTAGCACATTTGCAGTGTTGAGGATGTGACCATCTTCGGGGTGACAGGTTGGGACTAGAATCTAAATCTGACTCCAGTTACCCTTATGCTTAACTCTAACGTGTTCATATGTTAACATTTTGTCTCGCAATGAGACGGTGAACTCCATGAAGCCATGGATGGTGTCTTATTCCTTTTCTATATTCTTTCTATATGTTGGGATATAGTAAGTGCTGGATCAAAATGTGTAAAACTGAATAAAGCAGTTTGGAGTGTGGAAGAGCTAGAAATCCCCCAAGGACCAAAGAGTGTAGCCCAAAGCCAACCTTGCTGCTTGGGTCCTCTTGTCCTCACCCTAATGGTGCAGGTCACCCTTACTTGCCAGCTTCTCTATGCAGAGTTAGGAGACAACCAATTTCTCCTTTATCAAGCTATGTTTTTACAATAATATATAAAAGGGTTTATCAGAGCCATAAAATTTGAGTTGTGACTCCAACACAGCATACCAAATCTTTATCCAGGAACAAATATTTTCTAAAGCTACTTTCCTTCAGAGGTAAGGTGACTTTGATTGGGTTTGGTGGGTTGTAGGGTACCTAAGTTATGGTTAGAAAATTTATAGTGGTACCTTTTGAGTGGTGGAAGGATGACCAATTTTACTTTAGTCAGATCTGGACCAACCTCTTCATTTTATAGATGGGAAACTGAGTCACAGAGAAGAAAATGGGCTTGTCCCTATATGACCCTAGCTTTCAAATCCTATTACCTTACCATCCCTTGATTTCCAGTTCACTACTCTGGGAGGCAGTGTGTTATGGTGGAAAGAGGATCAGATTTGGGTCAAAGGACCTGAATTCAAATCTTAATTCTGCTGCTGACTACCAGTGTGACTTTGGGCAATTCACTTAACTTCTCTGAAACTACCTTTCCACATCAGTTAAAAATCAAAAAGCAAGGATATTGAACAACCTCTAAGAAGTGTCTCTTCCAGCTCCAAATATGTGATCCTCGTGCTTTCCCTGTTATACCGCACTGCAATTCATGTGATGCTTCAGGATTTTCTGTTTTTCTTTCTGGCTGAAAAAAAAAAAAAGCCCAAATGTTTGTATGTAGAGAGGGCCTTCTGTAGTTACTGGGACCCGCTGGAATATAGGATCTCTGGTTTTTCACCTGGAAAGTCCCTAAAGGGAGATCCATAAAGCATGAGTTTATCTTGCCCAGTCAATGTTATGTGACCGATCTGCATTTTAATCACCCGTCAATTACATTGTTAACTGTGTGGAGAGCCCCATTAGAAAGACTTCCCTGTTGTGTACTTACTCCCAGTCAGTTCATAACTGGAGCTACTCCTGTTCAGGAGCATTCTCCCAGCCACCCTCTCAATGTGGCTCTACTCTTCCCTGGTCTGAGAAGGAGAATTGGGAAAGAACTGAGTCTACATACCCAAGAGATGGGAGGCCACACTCCAAGGAACTCAAATTCAGACAGGATCTCATTATGGAGATTCCCTTTACAACCAGGACTAAAGATAAGATGAAATAAAGGAGTTTCCTCTTTGAGTTCCTCCATTCTGAGGTTTAATGGACTAGGAATCATGGGACCAGAGTTTCAAATCTCTCGTTGGTCACCCCTCAAACTGGAAAGAATCACTTAGTCTCTTTGGGGATGAGCTTCCACATTTAGATCATTTACAAGGTGCCTTCCAGCTCTAAATCCTGTGACTTATTGAAAAGGTAAAAATATTATCAGAACTAAGGTTGGACAACTGAGACTTTGCCACTGTCAGGACATTGAACTTAGAGGATGCTAAACACACCTGTAGTCCTTCAGCAACAAAGAAACAATGGAGCATAGCATGTTTTCTCTCTCCAGCAGCCAGTGAATACATCCTCAGCCTGCCCCTTACACAAGCACAAAGGATTATGAAGCCAATAAGTATTCTCAGAGGATCTCAGACTCTGAAGACATTCCTTTCTTCTAATGGAGCAGTATCCCCAGGGCAGAAGGGAAAGGGAGAAAGAATATCACTTGTATTTTCATATAATCTCTGAAGACAACAAAGACCACTTCAAAAAAATAAATGCCCAAGACCTAGGTGACAGGCCACTTACGTCAAGCAGCAAAATTCTACCACTACCAACTAACTACCAGCTCTGGGGAAGTTGTTGTAATATTTGACCTTCATTTATAGACATATAACAACCCAACTTCCCCTACGCCTGTTCCCAGCTAGTTTTTCAAAAAATGAAACGATTTTATTATTTGTGAGGCTTTTTATTGTAACAATATATTATATTCATAAGTATACTATGGTCTTACTATGCAGAACAGAGAAACAGATGCTCAGAAAGGTCACAGCTTGCCCCCAAAGGTTCATAAGAGTAATGAAGAAAAAAAGACCAGGAGCTATTTTGACTCTTCTTCCAGATTTCTGTCTGCCAAGCTGACACCTGAAATTCAACTAAGCAAACTTCTATGAACAGTTTACTTCATGCAAGTCATTGTCCTAGTTCCTGGAGATACAAAGACAATGCAAAGAACTCCCTGCCTCCAAAGAGCTTCCATCCAGCAGAGGGAAATTGATATAGAAACACAGATAGGGAAATATAAGATAATTTAAGGAAGGAGAGCTCACTAACAACCAGTCAGCCTAAGCCGAAGCAAGAACAAGATTCTGAAAGGCAAAATGAGAAGAAATCTTATTCCAAGCACAGAATAAGGATTGATTGTGCAAATATCTGGAGGCTGGAGCTGGAATATCAAATGTGATGAATAGTTAGTCATAGGTCTATTTTCTGGAAACAAAGGGTGAACAAAGAGGAATAAAGAGAAATAAATCCAGAGATGTGGTTGGCCTTGGACTCTGGAGATGATTTTAAATTCTGGGTACTCTAAATGCCCCTGTAAATTCTTCCCAAGGAGCATATCAGTGCCAGAGGGGGGAATTCTGGCCACTGCAATTAACTGTCCCAGGAAGCAGAGGAAAGGCTAATTGGCAGGAATTTTGAACTAATGGGGCCTCAGAAACAGCTCTGGGGCACATAATCATGTTGTGGTACAAGCTATTCCTCTTTCTGCCAGGGTCACTGCTGTCTGCCATTCAGCAGCCAGTCAGCCAGTCATTGGTTTTAACTGGTCCTTCTCCTGCTGGTGACTGGGGGGATGCTGACAGACAGCTCAGCCATCCAGTGGCAGATGACACAGGAGCCCAGGGGTTTGCAGGTGATAGCCTCCTCCATCACCTCTGATCTATTGATTCAAGACAAGAAGATGGGCAGCAGGAGGATGCTAGAGCAACAACAGAAATGGCAGAATCTCTGACTGCTGCTCAGAACCTGTATCACTATCCCAGGAGTAATTAGCAGGGGAAGGGAAAAGAGAACTAGGTGGCTCAGCAAATAGAGAATTGAGCTTGGAGTCAGGAAGACCTCAGATATACCCTCACCTCAGACATCCTATGTGACCCTGGGAAACTTCTGTGCCTCAGTTTCCTCACCTATAAAATGGGCAAAATAACAGCACTTTACTTTGCAGAGGCAATGGGATAATATTTGTAAAAAGTGCTTTGTCCCATGCCTGATACAAAGTAGATGTTATATAAATGTTTATGCCCTTCCCTTTGTCTCCCCAAATACCCCCACCTAAGTCATGAAATATCTCCTCAGCACAACCCAACAAGTAGTTGGTCATTCAGCCTTCTTTTAAAGACCTCCAGTGAAGAGCAACTAACTAACTTCTGGGCAAGTAAGCTTTTCCTACCCCCTATCCTCATCCCTTGCCAAAATCTAGCTCATTCCAGCCTTAGGGCTGGAAAGAAATTTGCCTACACTATAAAAATAGCTCAAATTTATATACTGCTTTATAAAGTTTATAAAGAGCTTTCTTTGCAACAATTCTGTGAGGCAGAGAGCCACAAGTATTAATATCCTTATTTTAGAGGTGAAGAAACTGAGGACCTAAAAGGTGGTGGAGTTGGCCAGACTTTGCTAGCTCCCAGTGAATTGGGATTGTTTCCTTCTTTGCATTTGTATCCCTAGCACTCAGCCTAAATCCTGGTACATGGAAGGTGCTTAATAAATGCTTATTGACTGGTTAAAATATCAGATCTGGGTCGAAAACCAAGTCATAGAATCAAAGATCTAGAAGGATCCTGAGAGGCTGTTCCCCCCTCATTTTACAGATGGAGAAACTGAGACTACGAAAGGTTCGTTGAATTTCCCAGGACCCCACATCTAGGATCAAACACAGGATTAGAATGCAGCCTGTCCTCATATTTGAGACTCGACCTCTTTGTCCACTGTTCCCAAGTCCAACACTTTCACCCGTTAAACCACTCTCTCTAGGTTGGTGACAGCTGTTGGTGAAGAGGGAAGATTTTATTCTGTTCTGAAATTCTGCTCTTCTGGATCACCTAGGATCCTTAAAGCTGTTTGTGTCTTCCTAAAAGGTGTCATTGAAAATGGTGGCAAGATCTCCAGGCTCGGGCCAGTAGATGGCAGGCAGCGCCTACGCTGCTGCTAGGGCTAATGGTAACTCAGGAGCGTCCAGGTCCCATACAGCTGGAACCCTTAGCCACTTTGATTGCACAGTCTTCCAAGCCCATCCTGATGGCAGGCCCTAAGAGCACAGCGCCTTTGGGCTCATTCTTTGTTCTGAGGAGCAGGAGGACAAAAAGGGAACAGCAGTGCAAGAGGCCATTCTGATTAAGTTCTGGGGTCTGATGAATTAAGGAAAGGCAGCCTCTGTTTGACCAGGTCCAAGGAAATGAAAAAGTCTCAAGTTTGTGACCTGGAGCTGCAGGACTGTGGTGTGCTCTCCTTTTGGCTCCCCAGCTTCTCTCCTCTCCTCTGATCCATCTCTTCCCTTTCCTCACTAGAAAAACTGACTACTAACTTTGAAAGAGAATTAGAAGCCATTCATTTATCACCTCCCAGATCTTACTTCTCTTTCTATCCCCTCTTACGAAATCTCCCCTCCTGCTCTTCTTCCTCTTCTCCCTCCCCTCACTTTGTCTTCTGTACTGATTCACATTGCTTTCCTTACTCTCTCCTTTCCTGTCCTCGTCTCCTTTTTTCTCTTCTCTTTTTCCCTCTCCCCAGCCATTCATACCCTACTTCTTCCATTCTTTAACTCAGTCCAGTTGACAGTCAAAATCTCAAATCAAAATGTCAGATGAAAAGGAACTCAAAGACCATCAAATCCCAGAATCACAAAAATGGAAGGGACACGATTGACCAAATGGTGGCTCTAGAGTCAAAAGACCTGGGTTTAAAACCCATTTCTGAATCGTATTGCCTGACTGACCTTAGGCAAATTATTTAAACCTCTTTGGATCTCAGTTTCCCTATTTGCAAAATGAGAGGTTTGGGCCAGATGGCCTCTAAGGTAGTTTCTAATTCCATATCTTGTGACTTAGAGAGTACATGAAGAAGTCTCTAAACTGCTCTTAGCCTTAGACTCAAAGTCCTATAACTTAAGGAGGTCAAAGACAGAAAGAAAGATGCCATATATATGTAGGTATTCATGGCTGGTATTTTTGTTGGCAAATTATGGTTTATAAATGAAATGAACAATCTTGTGCTGCAAAAAAAAATTACAGTATAAAAATAAAATAAAATAATTTTTTTTCATTAAAAAAGAAAGACAGGGAGGCAGCTGGGTAGCTCAGTGGATTGAGAGCCAGGCCTAGAGACGGGAGGTCCTAGGTTCACACCTGGCCTCAGACACTTCCCATCTGTGTGACCCTGGACAAGTCACTTAACCCCCATTGCCTAGCCCTTACCACTCTTCTGCCTTGGAGCCAATACACAGCATTGACTCCAAGACGGAAGGTAAGAGTTTAAAAAAAAAAAGACAGATACGAAAAGTTCAGAAAAATATAGGGGGATTTATATGAATTGATGCAGAATGTAGTAAGTAGACCCAGAAAAACAACATACAAAATAGCTATAACATTATAAATGAAGTTGAAATCTGCTTGTGTTCTTGGCCCTTAAGAAGAGATGAAAAAAGATGCAGCACTCTTTTTTCCTTGGAGAGATGGGACAGTATGGACCTAGAACATGGGATATTCTGTCAAAAATAATTAGTGTGTTGGTTGAATTTACTTAACTCTTTTTCTTTGTAACAAAGGAAGACTCACTGATTACAGGATAGGAGGGAAAAGAAAGTATATCCAAAAAATTACTGAGATATAAAACAAAGACATCAACAATGTTTAAGGCCAAATTTAATCTTGGTATCTGAGAGAATAGTGATGCAGCTTATAAAGGCAGGAAGTTGAGGATAAGGAATTGGTTTGGGGGAAGGCTGATGAATTTACATATTGTTGTTCCTTCTCTGTTCAAGTAAAATGTCAAGTTGAGCTGCCATCATTCCCCTCCTCTCTCTCTTCTCTGCTCTGAGAACACTGCATTTTCCTTAAACAATTTTGTGCTTGTATTCATTGTAATTCAACCATTTCCAGTCATATGTGATCCTTCATGACCCCATATATGGTTTTCTTGGAAGAGATACTGGTATGGTTCGCCATTTTCTTCTCCAGCTCATTTCATACATGAGGAAACTGAGGCAGCAGGATTAAGTGACTTGCCCAGGTTTGTATAGTGTCTGAGATCAGATTTGAACTAAGGAAGAGGAATCTTCCTGACTCCAGGCCCTGCTCTCTATCAACTATGCCACCTAGAGTCTAACTCTAATTCTTTGCTGAACTAAATAATTCTTTACTGGACTCCATGAGAGCAAGTGCTGTCTTATTCATATTGGCACCCCAGAGCAGAACTCAATGAACACTCAATTTCATTCCATTCAACAAACATTTCTTAAATATAAAAAATTTGTGAAATATCATGAAGTTAGCTAAATATGCAAAAACAAAGACAAAAAAATTGTCCTTGCCCTAATGAAGTTAGGATTGGGAAGTACAATGAGAAAATGAGGGATAGTCCTTGTATGGGTAGGGATGATGGCTAAAGATGTCACGTCAAGTGGATCCCAGCATTCTCTCTGTCTGTCTTCCATGTCCAGAAAGCTTTCCCTCTTCTGCTCACACTACCGATCTCTCTGACTTCTTTTAAGTCCCAACTAAAATCCCACCTTCTATAGGAGGCCTTTATCAACTTCTCTTCATGCCAGGGCTTTCCCTCTGTTTATTACTTTCTATTTATCCTGAGAGGAGGCAGATAGGTGGTTCAGTGGAGAGAATGCTAGATCTGAAGTCTTCAAATCTGGCCTTAGACACTTTAGTATCTGTGTGACCTTGGGTAACTCACTTAACCTCTGTTTGCCTTAATTCACTAGAGAAGGATATGGTAAACCACTCCAATATCCTTGCTAAGAAAACCCCATAGACAGGGTGATCCACGGGGTCACAAAGAGTCAGACAAGACTGAACAACAATTTATATATAATATAATATAATATAATATAATATAATATAATATAATATAACGTAACGTAACGTAATATAATATAATGTAATGTAACATAACATAATAATATCTATAATATAAGCTTACCTTATATCTATTGGTTGGCCTCTTGTCTATCCCATTAGATTGTAAGCTCCTTGAGTGATTAGCATAGTGGTCATACTAGGTGCTAATAAATGTTTATTGAATTAAGTTGAATTGGAAAGTTAAGTGCCTTAGGGAAGAAGTGGCAAATATGCCTAGGAAAAAAAGATTAAAATGTGATTTTGAAAGTTTTAATAAAACATACCAAAAAGCAATAGAACACAACGTTAATACATGTTTTTCTAAATCAGTAATGCCATCACAGGGATTCCTATGTTAAGCTTAGTAACCCAGTTTTTACTTAGTTTTCCATTACTGCATTAGGAGAAGGGGAGCAAAATAAAACAGGAAAGGACCCCTGGATCCAGACCATAAAAAACCTCAAATGCTAGGCTGGGATTTTGATCCTAAAAGTAGATTTTGATCCTAAAAGTAATAGGGAGCCAATGAGAGTTTTCAAACAAGGCAATGACAAGATAGGATCTTTGTCTTAAGAAAATTTTATTTTTTGAGCTGCGTGAAGAAACTAGAAGTAAGAAGACCCTTTAAAAGGCTAACAAAAGAGACAAGGGCTGAGTTGATGAGGGCCTGAACTGGGATGGTGGCCACCTAAGTGGAATTAAGGAAATAGATGTAAGAAATGCTGTGGGAGTGAGGGAAAGGGAGAGCAAGGAAGATGGTGGCATCTTTAACCTTAAATTAAGATGTTCAAAGAAGGGGTTGTTAAGAGATAAGATGAATCCTATTTTAGACATGCAATCACAGACTTAGAGCCTGAAGGGTCCTTAGAAACCATCTAAGTGGGGCAGCTGGGTGGCTCAGTGGATAGAGAGCTGGGCCTGGAGAAGGAGGTCCTAGGTTCAGATCTGTCCTAAGACACTTCCTAGCTGTGAGACCCTGGGCAAGTCACTCAATCCCCATTGCCTAGTCCTTATCAAGCTTCTGGAATCAATGTCTTATATTGATTTATTTATTATTATTATGTTGATCAATCACTGGTTGCAAGGCAGAAGGTAAGGGTCAAAAGAAAAAGAAACCCTTTAATCCAATTTCTTCATTTTATAGATGAGGAAGCTGAGGCCCTGAGAGATTGATTTGCCCAAATCACCTAGGCAGTAAGTATCAAAGGTAGATGTGAATCCAGGTCCTCTGACTCCAGACCTAGTACTCTTTCTATTGTAATACTAAGTTTCAGGTGGCTGAAAAGTTGACTATGTGAGACTGGAACTCAGGACAAATATTTGGATTAAATATGTAGATTTTAGAGTCATCTGTAAGAATTAAATTGTCAACTGAAATGATAAATTGAACTCCTGGGAGCAAATGATATTCAAGGATTATTTTTGTGATTTTCTAGATTTATGAAAATGCTAATGCTAATGATGCAGATTAAACTTAAAAGTATATATGCATACTTGAACAAGAATTCCCTTTCTAATGTCCTCAACAAGTAGTAAGTTATCCTGCCATTTGTATGTAGTAAACTGCTAGTTCCTTGTAGACTCTTCATAGAATTCCCTTTTATGTTTATTTGTAAAAGAACAGTTTTAAGACAGTTATTACAAGAAAGATGTTTCCTCTTTCCTTCTTTCTCTCTGTCTTTTCTGTAGATATTTTCATAGGTCCTCAAAGATCAAAGATTAAAAACACACATTCTCCTCGAATCCATAGGGAGATACATTTCAAAGAATGACAGTCACAACTGTAACTTGAAACTTCCAGACCAAATTGCCCTTTTCCCCAACACTCCATTTGGCTTTTAAACATTCAGTAATAACATCTATTATCTCTGTGGGAGACCTTAGTGAAATAGATACTACTCATAGATGCCTAAGGTAGAATGAACTCATTTTCTTCCCATGGCAGTCCATTCCATTTCTGGACAGCTCCAAATTTTAGAAAGTTCTCTTTATATCACAACACTCTACAACTTTTCCCCAATGTTCTCAGTTTTTCCCTTTGGAGCAAAGGAAACCCACCTTCAACCAGTTTCCCAATAAATTATCTTTTCTTTAAGCCAAGGTCCTTCTTTTACCATCCTGGTGTGTTCCTTCTAGATCTGCCCCCGATTTATCAATATCCCCCTAAAATGTAGTATCTAGAATTAAAAACAATAACTGTGCTCTCATCAAAACAGAATACTGAAGAGAAGAACAATTACCTTCCATATTCTAGACTCATATATACTCTAATCCTTTGGGTTGTAGAACTAGAGCTAGAAAGGACCTCAAAAGTCATCTGACTCAATCTCCATCATCTCAGTGATGAAGAAACCAAGGTCCAGAGATGCCAAGGGTCAACCGGTAGAATGAGAGAATTTGAACTCTTTTCTCCTTACTCTAAAGACAGTGTTCTTTGCATTGTACCACACTGACAAAGGATCAGTGATTTTTTCAATGTGAAGATTTTCTCCATAGGGACAAACTGTACCCTATCAATGCCCACTTTTCCTGGGACTTTAAGAAAGTATTGACTCATTTGGTTTCAACACACACACACACACACACACACACAATACTTCCCCAAACACCCAATCAAATTCCTTTGCAAAGCATATTTTCAAAAAACAATTGACAGTTAACAAGATGTACAGAAAAGGGGATGAGTCATTTAACTCTGACAGAATAGTCTTAATGTTAATTGGTGGATTTGACCATTTTTCTTGCCTTTGGATGCAGAGTATATGTCCATTTTTTGGTAATCACTGTGTAAATTATTCATTTTTGGAGCTCCTTTTGGAACTCCATTGCTTCATACAAATGTCCCCATATTTCTTGTAATTCTTCATTTTCCTTCTTCTTCAGAATATTGCATGCATTACATTCCAATGCCACCATTCCCAATTGTTGAATGTATATTTTGTTTCTAGCTTTTTGTTATAATAATTAATGCTACTATGAATATTTTTATAATAACTCTCTTCCTGTTGTCAAAAACATTCCTAGAAAAAAGAGTCCTCATTTCAGAATCTCTGGGTCAAAGGGTAGGAATAATTTAATAACTTGTCTTGCATAATTCCAAATTCTTTTGTAAAATTAGTAAAAAGCAGTTCACAGTTTTACCAGCATTATATTAGCATAGCTGCCTTCCCACTTGATCTTAATGAGATTTGTTTTGTTTTGAACTTTTTCCATCTTTGCTAACTTGCTGAATGTGAGTGATACCTTTGGGTTATTTCAGTCTGCATTTCTCTGATTGGTAACTTTTAACATTTTTCCAGGTGGTAATTGAGAATTTGTACTTCTTTTGAAAACTGTTCATTATACTTTAACTATGTTACTATTAGGGATTGGCTCTAAATCTCTCAAATCATAATAAATTTAATGCAAAGTTTTCCCCCATTCCTTATCTTTTCTTCCAATTCTAGCTGAAATGATTTTATTTGTGTAAAAGCCTTTAAATTTTATTTAATCAAAATTATTAGTTTGTCTTTAAAAATATCTTCTATCTTGTGTCTAATTATAATTTCTTCCCTTTCCCATTATTGTGAAAGATAAGACATTCCCTTTGGTTCTTTTTTTTTTTTTAAGGTCTAACCTTTTAGATTTAGAATGTTGTTTTTAGAATGTCTTGAAACTTGAAATTTATTGTTGTATAAAGTATATGATGCTAATTTAAGATGATTTTTTAACAGCTTGCACTCCAGTATTCTCTTTGCAATTCTTATCAAATAAAGAATGCTTTCCCCAGTATTTTAAGTTCTTGGGTTTATCAAATATTGATTGCTACATCTCCTCTATTTATTAATTCTCTATCATGTAACTTTGATAATTACTGCTTTGTAGTATAATTTGAATATTGTGGTACCAAAATCTCCCTTCTTACTGTTTTTTCTTTTTAATCCCTTACCGTCTGTCTTAGAATCAATACTAAGAATCAATTCCAAGGTAGAAGGATAGTAAGGATTAGGCTATTGGTATTAAGTGACTTTCCCAAGGTCACACAGCTAGGAAGTATTTGAGGATAGATTTGAACCCCAATCCTCCTGTCTCCAGGCCTGGCTCTCCATCTACTAAGCCACCTACCTGCCCCCCTCCTTCTAACTTAAAAAAAAAAATTATTCCTTGATATTTTTGACCTTGTAGACCTCCAAGTATCTTTTGCTATTATTTTATCTCATTCGTAAAGCATTCCTTTAATCCTTGATTGAGATAGCATTAATTTGAAGACTGATTTGAGTAGTATCTTCATATTTACTGGTACAGCTCAACTATTTAAATTAGGTGTCTCTTCAATTATATGTTTAATCTATTTCTATAAATAAATAACTAAATGAGAGCAATTGGTAGGTAGGTGAATAAATAAAAATAAATTAATAGATAGACAGATGAATAAAGAAGCAAATGAATGAAATGTACCAAAACACCTATCTTGGTAAATTAATTCCTAAATATTGAATATGTTATTGTTATCTTAAATGGAATTTATCTTACTATCTCTTCTTTAGTTTTTTAGTAATAAACAAAAGTCTGATGATTTTTGTGGTTTCATATTCTACTACTTTACTGAAACAATTGTCTCAAATAATTTTGTTGTTGATTCTCTTGGGTTCTCCAAACAAATCATCATATCATCTGCAGACAGAGATAATTTTGTATACTATTGCCTATACTTATCCCCTCAATTTATTTTTTCTTGCCTTATTGTTATGGTTAGCATTCCTAGCGCTGGATCTAAGAACTGTGGATACAATGAGCATCCTTGTTATGTTCCCGTTAATTTTGAGAAACCTTCCATCATCTATCCATTACAAATAAAGCTGGTTAGTTCCTCATTTTAGAGAGACACTTTTGATTACATTTAGGAAAAATCCTTTTATTCTTATGTTTTTTTAGCCTCATTAGTACTGTTGACATTCAATGAGGGAAGTATTTTTTGAAGATTTTTTTTCCTTGTCTGTGCATGTGTTTTTTATTTATTTTTTTATTTATATGATTTGTTATTCCTATAGTTTTCAAAATGTTAAAATATCCTTGGATTCCTAGCATAAATCTAAATTGGTTACAGTGAATAATTCTTAAATACACTGCTAAAACCTCTTTGCTAAAGTTTGATTTAATATTTTTGTGTTACTATTTATAATGATCTCATATTTATTCTTTCTTGTATTTTTCCATGAACCATATTTGTCTCATAGGAGTTTGATGTGGTGCCTTTTTTCTTTATTTTGCAAATGTTTTATATGGCATAGAAACTATATGCTCCTAAAATGTTTGTTAGCCTTCAATTGTAAAACCCCTTGGTTTTTTTTCCCCCTTTGGGAGTTAGCTCATTTAGATCTTACTAGATTTTCTATTTGGGGATCAGATTGTTTATAGTTTCTGTTTGCTGTTTTATTCATCAGGTCATCTTATATTTTGGTAACACAGAAAAAAATACATTTTACTTAAATTTGTAGTATTGTTGGCAATGAAACTGGTATAATAGTTTCTCATAATTTTGTTTATTTCCTCTCCTTTCATTTTGTATTCTCTTCATCTCATTTATGACTTTGGTTATTTGGTTTCTCTTTTTCTCTTTTTTAAAATATCAAATGGCTTAATGGTTTATTTTTTCAAAGATCTTAGCTTCATTATGCAGCTAAATGGTCTTTTTGTTTATTTTTGTTTTTCAAATAATCTATTTGTACTTGTTGATTTTATATACTTTTAGTTATACATTCAATTTATAAGTTTTCTGTATCTTCTTTCATTAATACAGTGGTTCAGAGATATACATTATTATTTGAGGTCTACTTTAGTTGCATTCCACAAATTTTGGTATACTCTTATTTTCCTTAACAGAATTATTTAATGTTTCTATTTACTTTTTCCCTTCCCTTCTTAGCCATTCAAAATGCCTCCATATTACCTTCCATCTTTACTCCAGGCTTGGATGAAAATATGACCTTTCTCATTGCCAAGGCTTACCCCACATATGTACTCTTTATCCCATCCTCTCAAATTCTCTCCAGCAGATTCTCCCCTTAATCATTCTTCCTTCTCTAATCTTCTATTTCTCTTTACTGATTTTTCCCTACCACTCACAAACATACTCGCCTCATTCTTAAAAATCATCAGTAAACTCCATAATTCCTCAAACTGTCATCCTATATCTTCTCTCCTTTTCACAGCCAAAGTCTCTGAAAAAAAAAAACAAAAAACAAAAAAAATGTATACTCCATGCATCTACTTCCTGTCCTGTCACTCACTTTTCAATCTTTTGCAAACTAGCTCCTAAACTAAACTAAACTAAACTAGCTCCTAATCACTCAATTGAAATTTCTCTCCCCCAAAATTACCAGTGACCTCTTAATTGCCAAATCTAAAAATCTATTCTCAGTCCTTATACTTCTTGAACTCTTTAGTTTTGGGTGCTTTTGACCACTCTCTCCTCCTGGATACTCTCTCCTCTATGGGTTTTCATGAAACTGTTCTCTCTCCTTCCTTCCTCTTTGTTTCACATCAGTCAACCATATTCCTCCACTTTCTTTCCTTCAGTTACACACACACACACACACACACACACACACACACACACACACATACCTCCCTCCATCCTTACAAACCATGTTTACATCATCCATGATGATGTCCCAGTCTCCAAAAATTCTGTTCCTCATGCCTATCACTTCCTTTTTTTAACACTCACACTTAGACTTTCTGTGTTCAAAAATTATTCCTGCAATTACCCTTAGATAAAGTGGGAGTCTAAAAGGCAAATCTCTTTTCTCCCTTTTTCAGAATGTAAGCACTAAGATCTTGGGATCAACTATCACTTTTAAGTTATTCAATTTTATTTATCTTTCTTAAGTAGACTACCTAATTTTGGTTTCCTCCCAAAGAATGTTTGGAAATTATCAGTTCAATTAAGTATTCTCTGTAGGATTACAATTACATTCAGGATATGGTATTTTTGGAAATAAATAATTTTCCTTTGTTTTCATTATTTCATAGGCCAGTCTTTCCTATCCTTTCTCAGTGCTGATGAGAAGTCCTAAATGATTTTGATTAGAATTCCTTCATAAGTGACTTTTCCTTCTCACTTAATAATATTTCCACTTTAAAATGGGAACTCTGGATGTTGGCAATCATATTTCTGAGCAAGTTAAATCTAAGATTACTTAGTATGATTCTGATTTATGATTTCTCTTATCTGTGATATTATTTCTATCCATTTTCTCTTTGCACTCTAATTCCATTATTTCTAGACAATTTTATTTCATAATTTACTAAAATAATACTATTCAGGGATTTTCTATTTGTTTCATCAAATTTTTCTTGGAAGCCAATGTTTTCTAATTATCTTAATATACTTAATTATCTCCCCTGGTCATGTTTTCCAGATCAACTATAAAAAATATAGATAATATGTGGATATGATTTTATATATATATCAGTGTTCTTGTTTGTGTTGTTTCATTTTATTTACTATTTCTTATTGTAACACTTTTTTCCCTTTAATTTCAGTCTCCCCATTCTATTTTTCAGGTTACCCAATATTTTGTTAAGGTTTTCCAATTTCTTCTCTTAGCCCATTATTGTGAATACTCTTTCCTCCCTAGTTTTTCATAATGCTGCTTTGCATTAGTTATATTCCTGTTGTTAGATCTGGTCCTTTTCAGTCTCTTTTATAGGACTATTACCTATATGTCCTTCCTCTATGCAAGGGTATACACCATGCCTCTGTCTCTGGTCTTCTCCCCTTCATTATCCATACTCTGCCATAATGATCTCATCAGCTCTTCTGGATTCAACCATCATATCTAAATATTTGATACCCACATCTAAATCCAGCCCTCATCTCTCTCCTGAGTTCTAGTAGCACATCCCCAACTACCTACTGTACATCTCCACCTTCAGGTTTCATAGGAATCTCATTCTCAATTTCTTTTCCCCTATTGTCATCTCTCATCCTGACTTCCCTATTTCTGGTTATAGAGTGCCATCATTCTTCTAGTTGTCCAGGCTCACAACCTAGAAATCATCCTAGATTCTTCACTCTCACCCTTATTTAATCCACTGCCAATATTATGAATTACTCCTACTTAATATCCCCATATCTGTCTTCTCTCTTCACACCACATCCATGCCAATCCAAGGCCTGACTACTTCTGGAAACTACTGTAATAGTTTCCAACTAATATCCCTACATATAGTCTCTTCATTCTTTCATCCTTCCTCCATCCTGATTCCAGATCGATTTTCCCAAAGAACAGATCTAAACATATTACTCCTTTTTCAAAAAGCTTCAGTGTTGCCTGATTACCTTTAGGACAAAATGAAAACTCTTCCATTGATATTTAAAGTCTTTCATAATCTGTTCCTAGCTTCCCTTTAAAACAAACAAACAAAAAATCTCTTACCTTCTGTCTTACAATCAATACTGAGTATTAGTTCCCAGGCAGAAGAGCGGTAAGGGCTGGGCAATTGACTGGCCCAGGGTCAGACAGCTAGGAAGTGTTTGAGGCCATATTTGAACCCAGGACTTTCAGTTCCTAGACCTGATTCTCTATCTACTGAGCCAACCTATCTGCCCCTCCAGTTTCCCTTTCTATAACCCTGGATTTTATAGACTTTGTGCTTTAATTAAACTGACCTACCTATTTTTCTCTATATATGATAGACTTTCTCCTATTGCCATGCCTTTGTGCAGACTGATCCCTATCTCTAGAATTCTCTTTATCACCTCTGACTTTTGGGAACCCTCTTTTTCTCCAAAAACAGCTTATGGATCATTTTTTCAAGTGCATTGTCTCCAACCATTTTGTAATTATCCTGTATATATTTTGTATTTTATTCATGTTTATATGGTTTCCCCTTAGGAAAATATAAGTTCTTTGAAGGCAGGTAGTCTAACCTTTGTGCTTATCTCCCTATGGCCTAATACTGTCATAAGTATTTAATAAGCGCTTGTGGATTGATCAGACTATACCTAGTTTTTCTCTTTTTCCATCATTAATTCCAAGTCTTTCCTCCAAAGTTCCATCATTTGTATTCAAGCAACCAGTTCCTCCCCGTTGCTCAGAAGAAGGCATAGAATTTCCCTTTTGGATTTTTTGAAAAATGAAATCATTGTTAAGCCAAGAATTCATCAGCCCTTGTGTTTCTGGCCTAGTGCAAACCCCACGGATGTCTAGATAACTAAAGTTCCTTATTTCTAATGTATCACAACTCTATGCTAGGTTTGTGACTTGGTTGCTGAATTTCTAATCTATTTCTTCCCTCTGCCCAGGTGTTCTCTAGTAGGCTCTCCAAAAAATATCATTTTCGTCTCTTCTTTCCTTGATCTTCATCCAAATACTCTCAGCTGTGACTCCCTCCTCTCCCTGGTTTTAGTCACCTAAGCCTATCTTCCTAATGTATAATGCTCCTCTGACTCCCTTTATGGAAGATGTTCCTTTTTTTTTTAACCCTTACCTTCTGTCTTAGAATCAATACTGCATATTGGTTCCAAGGCAGAAGAGTGGTTAAATGGGTGTTAAATGACTTGCCCAGAATCACCCAGCTAAGAAGTGTCCAAGGTCAAATTTGAACCCAAGATCTCCCATCACCAGGCCTGGCTCTCTATCCACTTGACTACTTGATTGCCTCATTAAGGTCCTTTCTTTCAGCTTGTTGATTATTTCTGTAGAGATATCTAAGGTCAGATTGTTAAGGCTCTGTATATGCATATATGTGCATATATTGTGATGTGTGTATGTAGATATCCATATATGTGAGAGGTAGCATAGCATGGTAGAAAGAGATTTGGTCTTGGAATCAGGAAGACTTGGTTCAAGACCCAACTCTGACACATGGAGACTGTCTGATCCTAGGCAAGAATCCTCAGTATTCTAGGCAATCTTGAGGCTATAAATTATAGAGAAGGTGCTAATCTACTGATGGAAGGACTTGGAATTCTTCATACCAATGAAACTAAAGGTCTCTGCCCTAGTCATGTGCACACACACACACACACACATTATAAACTTATATCTGTGTATATATATTGTAAATATATACAATGTTCACATATATTACATGGACATGTATGTTGTGCTATATAAAATATGTGTATGACTATGTGTGTATATAATCATGTTATTGCATGTATATTTATAATATTAAATATTTCTATAACATATACCTATTAACCAATCCTCCTTAGCTGCAACCCACTGCAGACCTTTAAGTGCCTATCATTCTGATAGCTTAAAACTAAGGAGCAGAAATCTAAATTCTGTTCTTAACCATCTGTTCTCTTTCCAGATCTGCCTTTCTCACATGAATCCCCTACCTTCAATCAACAGGAGTGATGAAAATACCACCTGGGCTCCTAAGAGCTTCAATTTCTTGACATTCTTGGAAAGAATTCTTTATAATACTCATAAGATTCTTTCGTAAGACTAGGGATTGAAGCTGTGGTTTTATTAGTATAGGCCACTGTCTTTTCTACAACATATAATCTTAGAGATAAAACATAGGAGTAACAGGGTCACAGAGCCAATATTTGTCAGATACGAGGCCCGCACCTAGGCCTTTCTGGTTCCAATGTCTATTCTATCTTCATTCGTTCTTGTTTTTCCTAATCCAGAGCAATGATCCCCAGGATCCTTCTAATATCAAATGTCCATGTGAATCACTAGAAGTGCTGGTCAGATTGTATAAATCATGGGATGCTCTTGCACACGTCCTAGACACATGCCCCAGAAAGACAGAAAACCACTCTATTGTTAATATCAATTGGACAAAGAGCTGCCCTGGTACTCAATGGCAGGGAATCACCAGCCATCATTAATCATTTCTTCCTTCCTCTGACTCTTACTGTATGACCTCTCTCCTGTAAATACCACCTGGAGACCCATATCTTCCTTTCATGGAACAAAAGAAGCTTCTTCTTCCTCAGAGAGTCCAGGTTCCCCTCTGCAGGAAGAACCTCATAGCTATTACCTAGATCCAGGTGTTTAGGGATCCTTCTTTCCTTCCTCTTCTGTAATTCCTTCACCCTTTAACCTCCTGGTACAGGTCAGAATTCCCTCCTGTCTCTTCAGATCCATTATTCTTTGTTTTTACCTTAAAGCCCTTTCCCTGTTCCTTCAAGAAACACTTCTTTCTAATATCCTGGAGAATAGAAAAGTATTCTTCCAGCCCCATTGACTTCTCTTCCAAATCAGCCTACACTTTGTGCATCAACGACGGTTACTCGATACTCACAAAAACACAAACATCTGTACTCTCTATAGTTCATTATGAAAATTCTTCACATTTCACACTTGTTGGAAAAGTGATCTTTTGTCTTCCGCTATTCTTCCTTGTAGTTTTTGGTTCCACCTCTTAGAAAACCAGATAAGAGTGGAGTTAGAAGAAACCTGGGTTCAAATCTCATCCCTGGATTTTATTTGCTCTCTGATCATGAGCAAGTTCAAACCTTTCTGAATCTCGGATTCCTTGTGTGTAAAATGGGGTGGTAATAGCTATACCTGTTGCCCTGATAGAGTTGTTGTGAAGCTGAAGAAGATAATGAATGTAAAAGACTTTGATCCTCTTTCTTAAAACTAGTCCTGCGATTATTTCATTGGTTGTGAGGAACTCCTGATGGGGAAACCTCATCTGCCAATGCAGAATGGTAACCACTTTGCAATTTATTTTCTTAAGGAGGGATTCTTAAAATTTTGTGTGTTCTGGACACCTTTGGCAGTCTGGTGAAATCTATGGATCCTTTCTCAGAATGCTTTTAAGTGCACAAAATGCATAGCATTACAAAGGGAACCAATTACATAGAAATTATAAAAAAAATGTTTTTAACGCACAGACACCCCCCCCCCCTCCCGGCTTGGCCCAATATTTATCTGAATGTTGCCAGGGACAATAAAAGTTTAAGTGATGATGCTTCCAAGGTCACACACTGAACTGAAACAACCTCCAGGAATTGAGGCAGAATGAAAGGAGCAGAACCAGAGAACCTTATACACAAAGACTGATATACTGTGGTACAATAAAATGTAATGGATTTCTCTACTAGCAGCAATGCAATGATCCAGGACAATTCTGAGGGACTGAGAAAGAACACTATCCACATCCAGAGAAAGAACTGTGGTAGCAGAAATGCAGAAGAAAAACAACTGCTTGATCACATGGTTTGATGGGGATATGATTGGGGATGTAGACTCTAAATGATCACCCTAGTACAATTATCAGTAATAGGGAAATAGGTCTTGATCAATGACACATGTAAAACCCCTGGAATTGCTTGTTGGCTAAGGGGTAGGGGTGGAGGATAGGGAAGAGGGGAGGGAAAGAACATGAATCATGTAACCATGGAAAAATATTCTAAATTAATTAAATAATTTTAAAATGAATTATTTGTAATTATTATTGTTATTATTACTAGCCATGGGTGACCAGGCACACGGTCTGGTGATGGCTTTTCTTTTCTGTGTCTATGACTACACTCTTGCTGAGTTCAAGCAACGTTTATAGAAATATGTTAGTGCAGAGGTATGCTAGTAAATATTTAACAACCAGACTGTTTAAAAAAATTGTATGGGGGGCAGCTGGGTAGCTCAGTGGATTGAGAGCCAAGCCTAGGGATGGGAGGTCCTAGGTTCAAATTTGACCTTAGACACTTCCCAGCTGTGTGACCCTGGGCAAGTCACTTGACCCCCATTGCCTAGCCCTTACCACTCTTCTGCCTTGGAGCCAATACACAGTGTTGATTCCAAGAAGGAAGGTAAGGGTTTAAAAAAAAAATTGTATGCATGCACTTTAAAGTTTAATCTTCATTATTAGCATTTTCTCTATCACTTAAATCTAGAAATCAATAAAACAATAACTCAAGCTCTGAATATTAAGGATGTCAGACTTCTAAGGAGCAAATACACAGAAAATTAATAGTCAGAAAGCCAGTCAGAACTGGCTCCATCTCTTTTTGATAATTGTATGGCTCTGGACAAGTCATTTAGTCTTTCTCAGTCTTAGTTTCCATATCTATAAAACTGAGATAGAAATAGTACCTGTCTCCTGTTATTTTGAGAATTAAATGGGATAACATTAAGAAAAGTCCTGACTCCAACTAGCTTTATGACCTTGAAAAAGTCAATCCATGTCCTTAAACCTTGTTTTGTTTTGTTTTTGAATGCATGGATTCACTTAATGATCTCTAATGTCTCCTCTAATCTTATGTAAAATGGCTATTGTAAATAAATTCTCCTGTGAGATAAGTACTTCAGGGACTATTATTCTCATTTTATAAATAAAAGGAAACTGAGGCAGAAAATTTCAGCTTGCTCAATGTCACAATGTAAATGTCTGAATCAGGATCAAAAACCAGGCCTTCGTGCCCCAAACAGTATGCAATTTAATATGCCACACTAAGCTGTTACTTTTGAACTTCAGTTGGTTCACTCATACCAAAACATACAGAGGCAAGAAAGAAAAGGGGGATTATTCTGGGGCCACTTTAGATTTGATTCCAAGGAAATTGAGATTTGAAGGCCCCTAACCCACCTAACCCAACCCAACCAAGGACCTACTATGTGAAATAGTAGCAATTAACTATATAAACATCCAAGTATAGGTCAAGATGTCTTGAGTACCAACCTCACTTTCTATAGCTTCTGTGGAAGTTTATCATTAGCCCATACCTTTTTATGTATTTATTTATTTTGGCACTCCAAGACAACCCTTGGATTTTAAGGGGGAAAAAAGTTTAAGTGCCCCTCCACATTCCCAAGGCTTTTTGCTGAATAAGGGTGGAACAAACTCATAGTGGACATGTTTACTGTGTAGCCATTCCTGTCTCTTGTCTAAAATAAGGCTGGAGTGTTCTAGTCAAAGGGGCTTGTAAGAGGGCCATCAGGAAGACTGGAGTCCTGGGAGGGAGTAGGAGTTTTCTCCTTGGAATATGGACTGAGTAGCCCCGGTGGTCAGGTCCAGCTCTTGGAAGGGAAAGTGGCTGACCACATGTGGCTGGTGCCTTCTCTTTCTCTACCCTACTTTTTATTATTTAATGAATAATTATAAATTAAATGGTCTAAAGAGAATTTTAATAATAACATTTCCCTATGGTTCTTAAGTACAATCCTGGTTGGGAGAGGTGATCAATTAAACAAATAATTATTAAATGCCTACTAGGTTCCATGAACCATGATAAACATTGAAGATACAAAAATGAAAGCAAATCCTATCCTCCAGGGGCTTATATTCTGTCAGAGGAAACATATCCAATATCAATATGTGTGTGTGTGTGTGTCTGTGTAATGTGTGTCAACCTTGAAAATATCACAAAACAACCAAAGAAGTTAGAAAGAACAAGTCTTTAGTCAAGACAAAGAAGACAATGGTCTAAGGGCCACTGCACAGAGTCATGCACAAAATACCACACAGAGACAAACTCTGGGACTCTGAGAACACTCTCTCCAGGAAAATGCACTTTGAAGGAGATTTTCCAATGAACTGAAGAACTTTGAGTCCTTTATACACTCTGGGGAACAAGTGAAAGGAAACACTCTTAGTGACAAAGAGACTTGGGAAAGAGGTTATAGCCTGAGGCTGGTGTACAAAAGAATGGCCTAAGAGAGGCTAAGAAGACAAAAAGTATACTTAAGGTTTGAGTATTTCTATCAGTACTATTCAGGGTGCCTAATGATCCATTGTTCAGTCTAAGACAAAGGGCAGTCGGAGAGTTCCCTGAAGACAAATTCCCAAGGGACAAAGGTAAGTTTGAGGACTCCATAAAATAAAGTCATCATGTATATATATAGTTTGTATACACATACATAATGTATACACACATGCACACACATGTGCATATACTTGCAAAAGTATATATGGATATTGTGAAAAGAGAATTCTTTGTTCTCTTTGTCTATTCTGAGTTTGCACTTGTGAAAAGGAATCCTTTATTCCCTTTGTCTCTTTCCAGTTAACACTTGGTTAACAATAACTTAAGTACCCCTACTTAGTACCTCACCAGATTGTGAAGACAGGATTAGTTCTCCTTTGTCTACTTTTGATTGAATCAACAAAAGCTTGAACACCCTACTTAGTACTAGGTGGAGGAGCTTGGAATGCCACTTAGGGAGCTTCACCCTTTAAACTCAATCATCCAGGAATCTGTGAATCATTTTGATAAGAATTTACACCTCAAGAGGGTGAGAAGTGAATCACACAGACACTGCCCTGTTGGCAGTGCTAGACAATTTGGAAACTATGATTGGACACTGTGAAGAGGGGATGGGACATGAGGTTACCATAAAAGCCATGAAATCCTTCTGCTGGGGGCTGGTCTTGTGGAAGCTGGTCTTGTGGAAGCTGGCCTTGTGGAAGCTGGCCTTGAGGAGGTAGTCTAGTGGAGACAGTCTTGTGCAGATTGTCTTCTAGTGATTGTCTTATGAAGATAGTCTTTGAGGGAGCTTCGATGGAGACATTGGCTTGGATCTTGAATTCAACTTGGTTCAGACTCCTGGACTACTTCATTTCCTGGGAGACTAGTTTCCATCTTGGAGGAGGATGTGGTGATTAATCACCACCAGCCCTCCTGGCTAAGGACTAGTATAAGTATTTTCTCTAACCTCTTTCACATTTTTCTACTTTGTTGTTTCCCCTCTATTTTGGTAAATAAACTTCTGACTTGAGATATAATAATTTTGAAAACCACATTATTTCATATAATTGTAAGTCCAACCATTAAATTTAACCCTTACAATATGGAATATATTGGCCAAGACATACCCTAATCAATTTCCACCCTCATCTCAGTTGATAAAATCACAACAGGGGCATTTTACAATGATGTTAATGTATTTAAGCCAAATATAAAGACTATGTACACTATTATTCTCTTTATGAATTGTCAAGTTCTCTTGCTTGGAATTAGAGATAGCTGTTGAATGACCAAGGACAGTCTATGCCGCAAGACAGAGTTTAAAAATCTAATATACTTGCCCTAGCCCTAGTCTAGCAGCTTCAAAGGGCATGACCCCTGGCACTCTAGACAAGAACCAGTTATGGAGGAAGAAACTAGCTTTTGAGAGTGTTAAACTGTAAAAAACACAAAACTATTAAATAGTCAGAGAAACCAAGTCTTTAATCAGGAGAGGGCTATGGTACAATCTTTAAGCCTTCACACAGAGACACACGCTCAAAATCATGAAGAGCCAAAAGGCTCTGGCTACTCTGGCTACCAATCCCTGGGAATGCCGCTTTGCTAGATGACAGCTCCAAGGAACCATGAAAAATGGGGAACATATATACCTCTTGGGGAACTAAGTATGGGAGAGTATGGTTGATTGGCTTTACAATGACTGCAAAGAAAAGAGGAGTTCTAGACAGGATTATCAGGGAGTGGCTGAAAAAGGGAAAGATCCAACCAAGAACTAGGCTACCAGAGGAAGGACTTCATACAATAGGGGAAACTACTAGGACAAAAAGGGTACTTAACATCTGACTGAGTCTGCTAAATCCATCTAAAGTACTTTAAGGTTTCTCATTAGTCTGAAAATCTGAGTCTGAGATTTCCCTCTGGAATAAATTCTCATGTGACAGGTTAAACTTGAAGTCTTCAGACCTCATGCTGCTACAAATTTGGGGTTCTTAAGATCTTAAGATCTCAAGATTAGTGTTTCTACATTCCACATTCTGCATTTTCCATTATGCAACCACTGAAGGCCAGATAGGGAAGAGTTTCCTCCCACTTCAAATTCCCCTCCCCTCTTGGCCATGTCACTTTACAAAGGAGTTAAGCACTCAGTAGAGACTCTGTACTCAGAAGAGAAACCATCAATGGACTTGGCTCTAAGGAGAATGGCCCCTGGCAGCTGAGAAGAGAGTTAGTTCTGGATTAAAAAAAGGATGATCCTGGGAGTGGGCAGTTGAGCTTTAGAAAAAAGCAAGTCCATGGAGTTTACCTGAGCAACCTGGTCAATAGAGAAGCTTCAACCAGTGATGAGAAGTGTTAGTGTTGTGGGGGGTTTGGGGTGACCCTTTGCAAGAATGCAAGACTCCAAAACTTAGCTTAAAAATAAAAAAGGAAAATTTATTAATTTAGAAGGTAATGTTGAACCTGGCCAGGAGGACAGCATAGATAGAAAGCTGTCTCCTAAAGGACATCAATTCTGGGGACTTTATACTCTTTACAATAGTGAAGATGTGACTTCAGAATGGTACACTGAGGCATGGGGGGGATGTTTACCTGAAGACATAGGAGGTGACCCTTGTAGTTTAGGGGACAGATAGATGTCTTAGATACAACAGATGGTATCAAGGCATAGCCTAGAGGTGTATCTCTATGTCTATCTCAAACCGAAAGGATAATCCTCTCAGGACCTTATCAGGAGTCACAAGGATGTAAGGGAGCAAAGGAATTTTTCTGCTAATAGTTTAGCCTGAAACTCTTCTATAATTTGGGAGTATGGCGTCCCATGCCATTAGGAGAAGAAAAAGGAATCAGATTCCTATAATGCTGTAGGTAAGAGTTGACTTGCCCACCTATGATTCCCACACAGATGCCTCATAACTAGAATACTATATGTATAAACTTATTCTTCTCACAGACTCTGTGTGTATTTGTGGGAGAGTACACCCCAGGTGTTTGGTAAGAAATGTTTGGAATTTATTGTTTTTTACGATGCAATCTTAGTAAATGCCTTTGTCTATTGACTAACTATTAAAGCTAAGTGTGCTGCCCATAGATTTTTAAGAGTAAGAATCTACAATTTATCTTAAACTGATAGACCCAACCTGCAAGTGCCAAATTGGGGAAATAACCCAGAGGGGAAACAACATAAAATAAATACAAGGTAGGTATAAGTAGGGATAGGAAAGAGGCAGAAGCTACCCTAAAAACCAGGCAAGGCTTCATGGAAGTGACTGGCATTTGAGCTGAGCTCTGAAGGTAACAAGTTATTCTAACAGATAGAGGTGAAGAGGGATTGCATTGCAGGTATGGAATACATACAGCCGATTATAGACAGAACCATTCAAAGGTTTAGTGATTAGAGATGGACTGTTGAGCAAGAGGAACAGCAAGAAAGTCAATTTGGCTGAATCATAGGGAAGGAGAGAGTAAAATCTGTGTGCAGAAACTGCTATTATGAAACAGCTGGTTTGGCAGAGCATCTCTGGTAGGTTAAGGGGAAACTCCAATGATATGTCTGTGTGGCACAGATATGGGAAAGGGAGAATATTAGAGATAGAGAGTTTAAAGAAGGTAGGGGCTGAGTTAGGAGACTCTGAAGGGTCAGAGAGAATGGCTGGTAAGAAGGCAATGAGAAAAGCCACAGATGTGAGAGTGAGATTTGTGTAGGGAGCTGTGTGAGATCAGGAGCATCACACTGCCCTAGGCCTGGTGCTATACCCTCTGCAGAAACCCTTTCACAGGTGCTCAGAGATAGGATTTAAGGACCCAATTAGGGAAATGGCATTTTGGAGTGTCTGTCCCCCAGCTCAGAGGGAAAACCATAAATCCCCAGGTTAGGGGACCAAAGATCACATCATTTAATAAAAACCAGGCTTCCCGCCCTGACATTTCCTCCTTTCCATATTTATCCCCCTCTAAAAACACAGCAGTGCACAAAATCATGCGAAATGGTTTTCCATTTAACATCAACCCCAAGCGGTAAGGCAACCAATCGAGTCCTAGCCCATAAATCTCTACTCCCTCACCCTCCTTTAATGCATGCCTCACCCACCCCATGCATGGCTGTTTTTTTGTTTTGTTTTGTTTTTTTTTAATAGGAGAGCCAAAAGGAAAAGAGAAGGAAAGAAAAAAAGAAAGAAAGAAAATTAAAAATTAAAAAATAAATTACTTGGGAATTTGTTTTTAATTAAGCAATAAGGCTCAATGGGGTACTGCTGCCATGCTATAAAAACGCTCCTGGGGTGTGGGGAGACATTTGGTCCAGATGAGCGCCTCAAATCACCCCCAGAATGGGATTAGATGATTACTCCCCGGAGTTAATATTAGATGATCTTCCCCAGAGTTGTCTTATTGCTATTATAAAAAGTCTTCATTGAGGGGGGAAATAAGTGGTTTTTTTTGTGCTTGAGGAAGATGGAGCTGGCAGTTTAGGTCTTCAGAACAGCCTGTCTGTGCTGGATGGCTCCCATACATCACTCCACCTATTTAAAATGCCTCAGATCCCGTGGGCACATTCCCCTGACCCCAGAGTTTGACAATTAAATTTGTGGGAGGGGTGGTGGCTTGCCATGATAGAAGGAGGCAAAGGAACAGACAGCTTCAAAAGTTAATAAGTCTCCTTAGACAGGAAAGTGGGCTGGAAGATTTTCAAGAAAGGGATGAAGGATGAGAGAAACCTGATTTTAAGATATTTATAGTAGGGCTGGATCTCCACTCCAGCAAAGAGGAATGAAGCATCAACCATTAGGACTAATGAGGAATATAAGCAGAGTAGGGAAAGATCCTAATTTGGCTTTTCTGAGTGAGATGGAAAATGAGAAATCAATTTTAAGATGGCATAGTCCAGTGATTAAATGGTCTGGTAGATGACTAGTCTTGGAGTCAGACTTGGTAGGTTAGAGTTATTTTTCCCAATAGTTAACCAAGCAAATCACTTGGAGACTCAGTTTCCTTATCTTTAAAATGGGAATATTATAAGTGTTGGTCTCTGAGTCAAAAAGACTTGAGTTCACATAAGAACTCTGCTACATGCTGACTGAACTTGAGAAAATTATTTAATCTCTCAATACCCCATGTAGCTCTCCAAGTTGGAGGGATGATACAGACCTACAGCAATAGGGATTTGCCTCAAAGCTCTATTTATGAAATCTAAAAATATAAAATATAAAAATATATGTGTATATGTATGTGTTCATGTGTGTGTTTGAATACTACTTATATCATCAAACAGCTAGGTTGCACAGTGGATAGAGTACTGGGCCTGGGGTCAGGAAGACCTGAGTTCATATCTGGCCACAAATAGTTAGTAGCTGGGTGACTCTGGGTAAATCACTTAATCCTTTTTGCCTCCGTTTCCTCATCTGTAAAATGAACAGGAGAAATCAATGGCAAACTACTTCAGTGTTTCTTGCCAAGAAAACCCCAAATAGGGTCACAAAGAGTCAGATTCAGCTGAAAAGATTAAACAACTTAGATCACACAATCACATAGCCTCATCAAGGAAGGCGTTAAGTAAGTAAATGTGAACCATTTCTTTTCTACCTATGCCCTACCCCCTTTCTACTCCTCAGAGGACTCAGTCTGGAGTCTTAAGATCTAAGTTCAAATACTTGCTGTGGCATTGTCTGCCCATATGCCCTTGAGTAAATCAAAGGATAGTAAATCATTAACTCTCTGGGTTTTACCTTCCTGATAGAGAAAATGAAGAAGTTGAAGGAGTTCTTCTTTAGGGTTCTTTTCTGTACTAAATCTGTGGTTTTTATTATCACCCAAGTCTATTTTATTATCATATGTATGCTTCCTCCATTTCTTTCTCCCAATCTCTATTCCCATCCTACTCCCAAATCATTCTGTTCTTTTTAATTCTCAACTCCTTTTTTTACCCCCAAAACAAAGCCAGTATTCCCTTGATATTGTGGACCCAGATGTGACCGTAAGGGATTAAGAAATGGCTGATTTAAGAACTAGCTTTAGTGCTAAATAGACACCAAAACAGAGACTTTGAATTCAGATCTGTCCTCAGACACTTATTAGCTGTGTTGTCTTAGTTAAGTCACTTAACCACTGTTTTTCTCTGCTTCCTCATCTGTAAAATAGGGACAATAATATCACCCACCTTCTAGGGTTCTTGTAAGGGTCAAATGAGAAAATTATCGTAAAGCCCTTAGTACAATGCCTGGCACATAATAGGGGCTAAATAAATGTTAGCTATTAACTAAATAACAAAATTATATATTTTAAACTTTATTGACAATTATATGGATGAAGAAATGGAGATGGAAAGAATAGATGAAGATGAAGACAATCACTGACAATATTATAACCTCCAAAATGTTTATCAAAAGAATATTGATAAAGAGCTGTCAATAAAATGTCTATTAGTCATCTTCATGAAATCTTTATAAGACTGATCTATACACATGTCTCATTTGAAGACCAATGGATTCTGTTCCAGCCTCTTATTTTTATTTTGTGTGTGTCTACCTGCCTCAAATGTGTTTCTTGTAAACAACATATGGTTGTTTACATGCTATCTGCTTCTGCTTTCTGCTTCCATTTTATGGGTGAGTTCATCCCATTTACATTCACAGTTATGATTACCATCTGTGTATTCCCCTCTGTCTTGATTTCCTCTTTTAATCCTGTCCTTTCTCTTTTTACCTTCTACCTCCTTCTCCTTCTACCTCCACACCAGTGTTTCATTTTAGTCACTCCCCTCTTTTCCCCCTCCCTTAATTTATTCCCCTTCCCACCACAATCCTTATTATTCCCCTCCTACTTCTCTATAGAATAAGATAGGATTCTATACCTCAATGAATCTTGTTCTTCCCTCTCTGGGACAATTCTGATGAGAATAAGGTTTAAGTATTTCTTATCACCACTTTCATCCTCCCCTATACGGTAATAGTATCCCCCACTCTCCACACCTCTTTATGTGATATAATTTACCACATTTTATATCTCTTTTCCCATTTCTCTTAGTGTAATCCTCTTTTTCAGTCCATGATTTTTTACATATCATCCTAAACAGCCTACTACCACACCCTGTGACCCTCTAGCTATGCATATTTCTTCTAACGACTTTGATAATAATAACAATTTTTAAGTTACAAATATCATCTTTAAATATAGGAATATAAACAATTTAACCTTATTGAAGCCCTTAATTTTTTCTCTTTCTTATTTAACGTTTTATGCTTCTCTTTAATTTTGTAATTGGACATTAAATTTTCTGGCCCTTTCTTCAGGAATGCTTGGAAATCTTCTATTTTATTAAACCATACTTTCCCCTGAAAGAACATACTACGTTTTCATGTGTAGGTGATTCTTGGTTGTAAACCTAATTCCTTTGCATTCAGGATTATCAAATTCCAAGTCTTCCCTTCCTTCAGTGTGGAAGCTGCCAGATCCTGTGAAATTCTGACTGGGACTCATGATATTTGAATTATTTCTTTCTAGTTGCTTGTAGTATTTTCTCCTTGATCTGAGAGCTCTTGAACTTAGCTATAATGTTCCTGGGAGTTGTCATTTGGGGATTTATTGCAGGAGATGATCTGTGGATTCTCTCAATTTCTATTTTTCAAGAATATTAGGACAGTTTTCTTGGAAAATTTCTTGTAATATTATGTCTAGGCTTTTTTTTTTTGGTCATTAATTTTGGATAGTCCAATAATTCTTAAATTGTCTCTCCTGGATCTATTTTCCAGGTAAGTTGTTTTTCCAATGAGATATTTCATATTTTCTTCTTTTTTCATTCTTTTAGGGTTTTTATTGTTTCTTGATGTCTTGTGAATTCATTAGCTTGCATTTGCCCAATTCTAATTTTTAAAGACTAAATTTCTTGCATAACCTTTGATCCTCCTTTTCCATTTGGTCCATTCTACTTTTCATAGCACTCTTTTAACTGGATTTTTGCCTCTTTTCCAAGTAGGTCAATTCTGTTTTTAAAAAAATTCTTTTTCTTCATTAGAAGAAATGGCCTCTTTTTCCAATTGACTTATTTTGCTTTTTAAGTTGTTATTTTCTTTTTGCATTACTTTCATATCTTTTCCCCATTTTTCTTCAACCTGTCTTATTTGCTTTTTGAATTCCTTTCTTATTTCTTCCAGAGCTTGAGATGAATTTTTTTTCTTTTGTTTTTTAAATTTTGCATGTGTTTGCTTGGATCTCACCATACCATGTTGGCTCTGTGCATTGCTCTTTGTCCCCATGAAAAATTTTGAGGATTAAGTTTCTTTTGCTGTTTGCTCACTTTCCTAGCCATTTTTGCCTGTTAACTGGGAATTCTAAAAGCTGCTTACTGATTCTGTCTCCTTTGATACTGACTTACAGAGATCAGGCACTGTGAGCTATTTTGCCCTGGAGCTACATCTTCATCACAGTGGCACAGACTTAAAAGGGCTCAGCACTATGGACTTCTGGACCTCACTGCAAGCTTGTTCCAGGGCCTGGGACTTTAAAGGGTGAGTATGAGATTCTCTTTTGTTGGTGTAGCCTGTGTCCCAGGATCCTGAAGTTAGCCTATGCCCAGTTACCAAACCTAGCACAGTAGGTGGCAGGGTAGTCAGCCAGCACTCCTCTGTGTGCAGTTTTGCTTCCAGTTTCTCCTTAGCCCATGAAAAACAACTATTTCTATCTACCTTTCAAGTTGTATTCAGTGGGAGAATCCCCTTATTCCATCTTACTGTGTTTTTTTTAGTTGAGAAATTTTATTTAATTAATTGATTTAGAACATTTTTCCATGGTGACATGATTCATGTTCTTTCCCTCCCCTCCTTCCAACCTCACTTCTATAACCAATGAACAGTTCCATTAGATTTTGCATGTGTCATTGATCAAGACCTATTTCCATATTATTAATATTTACATTAGAGTGATCATTTAAAATCTACATCCCCAATCATATCCCCATCTACCCATGTGATCAAGCAGTTATTTTTCTTCTGTGTTTCTATTCCCACAGTTCTTTCTCTGGATGTGGATAGTGTTCTTTCTCATAGGTCCCTCAGAATTGTCCTGGATTATTGCATTACTCCTAGGAGAGAAGTCCATTACATTCAATTGTGCCACGGTGTGTCCATTTCTGTGTATAAAGTTCTCCTGGCACTGCTCCTTTCACTCTGCATCAATTCCTGGAGGTTGTTCCAGTTCACATGGTATTCCTCCAGTTCATTATTTTTTTTAGCACAATAGTATTCCCTCACCAACTGATACCACAATTTGTTCATCAATTCCCCAATCAAAGGGCATCCCCTCATTTTCCAATTTTTTGCCACCACAAAGAGCACAACTATGAATATTTTGGTACAAGACTTTTTCCTCATTATCTCCTTGGGGTATAAACTCAGCAGTGGTATGGCTGGATAAAAGGGCAGACAGTCTTTTAAAGCTCTTTGGGAATAGTTCGAAATTGCCATCCAGAATGATTGGATCAATTCACAACTCTACCAGAAATGCATTAATGTCCCAACTTTGCCATATCCCCTCCAACATTAATTACTTTCCTTTCCTGTCATGTTAGCCAATCTGCTCAGGATGGGGTAGTACCTCAGAGTTGTTTTGATTTATATTTCTCATATTATAAGAGATTTAGAATACTTTTTCATGTGCTTATTGATAGTTTTGATTTCTTTATCTGAAAATTGTCTATTCATGTCCCTTGCCCACTTATCAACTGGGGAATTGCTTGCTTTTTCAGACAATTGATTTAGCTCCTTATAAATTTGAATAATTAGATCTTTGTCAGAGGTTTTTGTTATTAAGATTTTCCCCCAATTTGTTGCTTCTCTTCTAATTTTGATTGCATTGATTTGTACAAAAAAAAACTTTTAAAATTTAATATAATCAAAATTATTTATTTTACATTTTATAATAGTTTCTAACTGTTGCTTGGTCTTAAAATCTTTCCTTTCCCATAGATTTGACAGGTATGCTATTCTATGTTCACCTAATTTACTTATATTTTCCTTCTTTATATTAAAGTTATTCATCCATTTTGAATTTATCTTGGTGTACGGTGTGAGATGTTGATCTAAATCTAATCTCTCCCATACTGTTTTCCAATTTTCCCAGCAGTTTTTGTCAAATAGTGGATTTTTAGTCCCCAAAGCTGGGCTCTTTGGGTTTATCATGCACTGTCTTGCTGAGGTCATTTACCCTAAGTCTATTCCACTGATCCTCCCTTCTATCTCTTAACCATTACTATATTGTTTTGATGACCACTGCTTTATAGTACAATTTAAGATCTGGTATTGCTAGGCCCCTTTTGCTGTTGGTTTTTGACTCCTGTCATTTTGAGGTGCTTTTTAAAGATTGGTTTGAAAGGACTATCTGAGTAGTTTTGGCTTTTGCTACTACTAAGCCACCATCTTGACTCTCCCTTCTCTCAAATCAATCTACATGCTTATGAAGGATATCTTTGATGAAAATAGGAAAAGGAAACTGACATTTTTATAAATCATTCTTTTTAGTAGATGACACAACATTTTTATTGTCATACCATTGTTTAATAAAGTATTGGAAATAAAAGAACCCATTTTGTTTATTGTTAGCTGACATTTTAAAAAGTATTTAATATGACCGAACAAAATGCAACCTAAATTATTATCTTCCAACAAGAAGCCTAAAAATATATTTAAACATATGTGCCTCATACACATGTTTAAAAGATAATATAAGATCTTTTGATCTATACAGTCACATAGATGATTGTATATTCAATGAGGGTTGAATTACAAATTTTTTTTGCTTATAATTTATTTCCTTATTTAGAATCTTTTTCCATGTTACATTCTATTGTGCGATAGTCTATAGTCTCTGTGTACAATGTTCTGTTTCTGTTCCTTTCACTCTGCATCAATTCTTAGAAGTTTTTCCAGTTCATGTAGAAATCTTCCAGTTCATCATCAAATTACAAATTTTGAACAAGATAGAATACAGTAAGTTATACACCTGCCACTATCCCAGAGGTTGTCCTACCACCATCTAGATGGTAAGGACTTCCAGATACTCCTATCTGCAGATGACATTATACTGATTTCATAAAGAACATTTAGTTTCCTCAATGATTACTTGATTTGCCTAAAAATATACATAGGAGAAACTAAGTTGAAAGAAAAATTCCTGTGAGCCATACTATGACATACAGGTGACTGGTCAGGATAGGTCAAAGAGCCTTAAAAGACATTGTTTCAAATCCTGACTTTGCCACTTATTCCCTATATGATTCCCTGGAAAGTTCTTTATGCCTCAATTATTTCATATACAAAATGAAAACATTGACCAAAGAAAGATGGCCTATGAAATTCCTTCTAGCTCTCAGTTTTTTCATCTTTTCTAACCCTACTTCTCCATCTCTGGGGACAGTCTTGCCATGAGATAGAATGGTAGGTTAGATCAAGATTTAAAACCACCTCCTGTCTCAGGGAGTTCTGGATAGTTCAGACATGAAAGCTTAATAGATCTGGAAGGTGTAGGACCAAATACAGAAAGTGTTACTGGCTACAACTAATCAGATAACCTCTGCTAAAGTTTGGGGCCATGAAGGCCACCTAGAGGTTGGGAAATGAAAGATCTGAAAGTAAAAGCTAGATGTTCTGGGAGTCCTGAGAAAAACCCTTAGTGAAAAGCATGAGCCAAAGGGAGATTTATAGTGAACACCCTCTTCTGGCCCCTTGTTCTGGATTAAATATGGTCCATAGAGTCCCAGAGTCCTTAGAGTTACAGACCAGGGGTTACCAGAAAATAAGGAAGTTCAGTGCAGTTTAAGAACACTTTCCTTAACAGATCCTTTATAGTGAAATTTCTAATCTAGATTCCACCCAAAATATTACTTTATCATTATTTTATAGTGAAACTAATGTCTTCTCACTCTGTATTTCAAAGAATGGCTAAGGAAAGAATCTGATTTGGTGGAAATAACATTGAATTTGGAATCTTCTGATTCTATCACTCCTTATGAATATGGCTGAGTAAATCAATTAGCCTCTGGACCTCAGTTTTCTCATCTAAAAAATAGGGAAGCAGGACCACTCTTTAAGTCCAAAGGAGATACCCCCATCTCTTTGAACCCTAGATCTACAATCCTAAGGCACTGAGAGAGACTGTGTTTCCATCCCCAGTAAGAGTACAATATAGATAGCTTAATCTTTTGGAAGCTTTGGAGAAGGGAGGGATGTACTCTATAGAACTGGGGAGGGAAAATTCAAGCAGTCTATCTTATCTTGAATAAACTATGCTATTTAAAAATGTTTAAAACATTTGTATCTTTTGTGATCAAAATCTCATGATACACAAGACCCAGACACATTTTGAGGAATTTTCTCACTCTCTTTCTAGTCATTATCCAGGAAACCTGAAAAGGAAAAGGGTATGCATTCACAATATTACAAAGGAAAAATTTTAAATGGAGGGAAACAAAACTAAAATGCTTGAATGGGCAGACCTCAGGATGCCAGATCCTTGAATGATGCCAGACACCAGTAAAGTATGCTTCTTCAACTAATGTACCACTTCCCTTGGAGCTAACCAGGCACTGTAGCCATTTCTGACCCCATAATCAGGTCACTTCCAATGATACATATGCCCTGGCCTCTTTCTGAAGGTCATGTGTGACCAAATGGGTTTCTCCCACCTTACATCTCTTTCTCTCCTCCCTCACCACCCTCCCGCTGAAAGTCACTCTCCCCCTACACATAAACAGTGACCCTAGGGAGAGTAGGCTCAAACTTAAAATCATGAAGAAGTTAGGTATACCCCTATATAGAACAAATGAGACTGACAGGTGTGTCTCTAAACAGCTCTCTAGGTCACCTTACTAACTCATCTCCACAGGACTTTCATAGAAACTTCTATACCCTGGTTCCACCCTTGGACTACTTCAGGTCAAGAGTAAGTGGGAGGCAATAAGGAGAAAGGGGAAGCTACTCCTCTTAGGGAAATAAAGAGTCTTATCCTTCATTGTGGAACTGGAGGAGCCAAGAATTCAGAAGTGAGAGAATAAGTTGGAATACCAAGTGAATGGTATTCCAAATAAATGCCCAAGAGTAATACCCCTCCTTTCGTCCTGCTGAACTTTTATTTCTTGGCAGTGAGAACTGCTATGAACTGTTGAGTGGGGGAAGTGATTTACTACCCACTACTGGGAGTTGACTTGAGTAAGTCACTTAATTTCCCTCTAGCTTAGTTTGCTCATTTATAAAATGAAGGTATTGGATTAGATAAACCCTAGGGTCAAACACTTTCGATAGCTCCCTATTGTTTACCAAGTAATAAAAACTCTTCTGCTCCAATGCTGAGTGAGACCAAATTGAACACATTTCTTCTCCTGAGAACATACCTTTGCTCAGAGTATTCTTATGTATGGAATGACCTCATTCTCTTTCTACCTAGTAAATTTCTACTCATCCTTTAAAACCTGCCTCAAGAGCAATTTCTTCCAGATCCCCATCCCACCCTTACTACACCCTCATTGATATAGACTCCCTTTCTCCCTAACATAGCATTTTGTTTTGGAACTATCTACTGTGTGTGCCATGTAATATTGTGCTATGTACTAGAATCTTATCCCTCCATAACTATTGCAGAAATATGCTCTGCATAACTTCGTTTGTATAATAGATATTATATTTCTTGCCTTCTCAATAGATTGGAGAAGACCGGGGAGAGGGAGAAAATCTGGAAATGAAAACAAGACAAAATTGAATTTTTAAAAATCTTATTCTTTTATTACTCTGTACTATCCATGAGAGCAGATATCACATTTTAATTAAACTTTATATCTTCCATAGCCCAGTGTCCAACACATAGTAGGTTGTCAATAGTGAGTTATGTGGCATTGTAAGAAACACATGTTGGTTGAAAGCAATAGAGAAAAAGTAACATTGGATTGGGTCTTAAAGGAATAATAGGATTTAAGTGTATAGGGTAAGGGCTAAAAATTAAAGGTTGGACTAAATATATAAGTGTGGTCACTGAAATTAATATATCTCAAGTAAAAAATGACTTTCTAGCAATATTTATTTATAGAATAGAGGGAAAGAATAAGGTAGAGAAATGAGAAAAGAGGTAGAGTAAGAATTCTAGCTTAACAAGCTAAATATCTGCTCCAGCACCTGGCTTTGCTCTGGGTGGAGGGTTCAGAGGTGAACTAGGTATCACTCACTTGACCTCTGAGAGGGATGGCTCTCTGGTGTTAATCTATCCAGAAACCAGGAAAGGGAGTCAGCCTTTTCACTCATTCACATAGTAGTCCTTAAGGGAATATCTAAGAGCTGCCTCACCAATTTCTGAATCCCAACTCCATAAAGCCAATCCTCCGCCAGCCTCGAAAATGCTTGAAAAACTCCTTGCACCAGAAGTTACAACCATTTTTAAGGACCATTCTTTTCATCACTTCCTGTGCCCTCTTTCCACTTTACATGGACCAATTGCAGCTTTAGCTTTTTTTAGGACTGCCCAGGGGGCAGGCAATCATTTCTAATTTGTCACCCACTTTTAGCACACATGTATAGACTTCCCCTAACTTAAGAAAATGTGGGGGTATATATGCTTCTGGTGATTAAATCTAAAAGTAGGAAAGGGAAGAGTTAATCCCATTTTCACAATCTCTCTGGTGATCCTTTGGGAGACTAGTCTCCCCAATGGGTCATTTAACATAATCATATTGTACCCGTAAAAATCTTCTAACTACAGGTACATACAATATTGCACCTTCTAAGAGGAAACTACAATACTTAGAGATAAGAGGGAAATAGAAGAAAAGGAGAGCAAAACCAGTGTTTGCTAGGTGCATTGACAAAAAGCCAATTAGGGGGCAGTCCCCTTTCAGACTTAGTTGTGATGGAGAATGGTGAGTAGGGGATAATAAGGAGCCCTCTAATGGTGATACATTTGGGAGGCGGAGTCAAGATGGCAGTAGAGGCAGCAAATATTCAGACCTCTGAAAACCCTTCCTTACTGATTACAAACTAAATGCTCCTAGGGGACTGAAAATCAAACTTAACAACAAGACAGAGCCAAGGAACCCTCCTTCTGGACCCAAATTAAAAGGTAACCACCACCCCCCTCCCAGCAAGAATTTGAAAATACTCCAGTTTAAGGTGAAGGAAGAAGGAAGGTCCTAGGACCCCTCCCCCACCTAGAGCGCTAAGCCTCCAGAGGCAGCTGGAACCTCTGAGCAGGCAAAGATGCTGGTCTGGAGGGAGTACATTGAGGGCAAAGCTGTGCCAGGCTCAGAGCATCCAACATAGGCTGTGGGGAAGCAGATAGAGAAGAAATGCAGAGGACAGAGTGGGGGGGGGCATTGCTGCAGCAGCACAGACACTCCATATTGCCCCCCTCCCGAGGTTTTGGCCTCAGGGCACATCCAGCCACCCAGCTGGACTTAATCTCATCAAAGCTTCCAGAGGGCAGTGAAGCTCAAGCTCCAACACTCCTCCCCCACAGACTACTGGACTTAATCCCATAAAAGCCTCCAGAGGGCAGGGTTCAAGCTCCAAAACCCCTCCCCCACAGACTTCACTGAAAGATTTACTGACAAAACTCCAAGGGTGAAGACGGAAAGAAAAGCTCCAAACCACCAAAAGAGAGAGAGAGAGAGAGAGAGAGAGAGAGAGAGAGAGAGAGAGAGAGAGAGAGAGAGAGGAGCAAGAGCTCTGCAGGGAGTAAAGAAGGGGTAAATATGAGCAAACAACAGAAAAAGAAAAAAAGAAATTACAATTGGCAGCTTCTATACAAGCAATGAACAAAGAGTAAACGGAACAGAGAAGGATGAGGGAACACCAAGCAGAAAAACAGAAAACCTAGCAAATTGGATACAGACGCTGGAAGAACTCAAAATAAAATTCAAAACACAATTAAGAGAGGCTGAAGACAACTGGAAAAAGAACTTAAAAACTAAGATAAGTCATCTGGAAACAGAGGAACTTGAACTAAAATAAGAAAATAGTGTCTTGAGAGCCAAAACCAATCAGCTTGAAAATGAAGCAAAGGAGATGAAATATGAGGCAAAGAAGATGAAAGATGAGGCAAAGGAGATGAAAGATGAAGCAAAAAGGATGAAAGATGACCTCCAAAGAAAATCAGACCAAAAGGAGAATAATGACCAAAAAGCCAGGGATGAAATCCAATCTTTAAGAACCAGAATACAACAACTAGAATCAAGTGACCTCACAAGGCAGCAAGACACTATAAAACAAAATCAAAAGAATGAAAAAATTGAGGAAACTATGAAGGACCTCATTTACAAAACAGAAGTTTTAGAAAATCATTCCAGGAGAAAAAACTTAAGAATCATTGGTCTACCAGAAGACCATGACAAAAGAAAAAGCCTGGACATCATACTACAGGAAATTATCCAAGAAAACTGCCCTGATATTCTAGAAAAAGGGGGAAAAGCAGGGATTAAAAGAATCCACAGATCACATCCTGTACTTAATCCCCAACTGACAACACCCAGGAATGTTATAGCCAAATTCAAGAACTAGCAGACAAAAGAAAAAAATATTACAAGCTGCTAAGAAGAAGTCATTCAGATACCATGGAACCACAGTGAGGATAACACAGGATCTGGCAGCATTTACACTGAAGGACCAAAAGGCATAGAATATAATATTCCAGAAAGCAAGGGAAATAGGTCTACAACAAAGAATCAACTACCTAGTAAAACTGACAATATTCTTACAGGGGAAAGTATGGTCATTTAACAAAATAGAAGAATTCCAAGCATTTGTAAAGAAAAGACCAGACCTGAACAGAAAATTTGATGCCCAAGCACAGAACTCAAGAAAATCATCAAAAGGTAATTTAAAAAGAGGGAAAAACAAAACAAAAAAAAACTTTTTTAAGAGACCCAATAAGTTAAAATATGTATCCATCCAAGAAAAGAGATCATTGGTAACTCTTAAAAATTGTTATTATCACCTGGGCAGCTAGAAGAATTACACTTAGAGGGAACAATGACAGACTGTATAGGATGGAATGCCAAGACATAAATATGTATATAGATATATGTATGCATAAATATATATATATATATATGTGGGTGTAACACATGTATATATATATATATATATATATATACAACTAGAGCTAAAAAAAGAGGTTAATACTAAAAGAAATGGGAAAAGAAACAAAAGGGGATAAATTTATATGTTACAAAGAAGCTCATGGTGGGAGGATGGAGAACATCAATATATTGGAAGGGTAAAGAGGTTGGAGATAGGAAATACTCAACTCTTATGTACATTGAAATTGACTCAAAGAGGGAAGGACAATCCAATCCAGTGGGACAGAGAATTGATTTGCACCCTATAGGGAAGTAGAAGGGTAACAAAAGGACTGGTGGGAAGGGAAGCAGTATAAGAGAGGGCGAGGGTGGGAGGGGTAGTATAAAAAGACTGTAAAGAAAATAAGGAGGGAATAAGAAGGGAGGTAAAATAAGGGTGGGAATTAGGGGGACTGATTAAAAACAAAACATTGGTGCAGAAGGAAATAGTGAAAAAAGAAAAAGTAGGACTAGGAATAGAAATCCAAATTCTGGGAAATACACAACTGGTAATCATAACTCTGAATGTGAATAGAATAAGCTCACCCATAAAACACAAGTGAATAGCAGAGTGGATTAGAATCCCAAACCCTACCATATTCTGTCTACAAGAAACACACATGAGGAAGGTAGATATGCATAGGGTGAAAGTAAGAGGATGGAGCCAAATCTATTGGGCATCAACTGATAAAAAGGAGGCAGGAGTCACAATCATGATATCTGATAAAGCCAAAGTAAAAATAGATCTAGTTAAAAGAGAAAGGGAAGGTAATTACATCCTGATAAAAGACAGTATAGACAATGAGGAAATATCAGTACTCAACATGTATGCACCAAATGGCATAGCATCCAAATTTCTAAAGGAGAAACTAGTGGTGCTCAGGGATGAAATAGATAGAAAAACTATTCTAGTGGGAGACCTGAACCTTCCTCTATCAGAACTAGATAAATCAAACCAATAAATAAATAAGAAAGAGGTAAGAGAAGTGAATGAAATCTTATAAAAATTAGAGTTAGTAGATATGTGGAAAAAAATAAATAGGGACAAAAAGGAATACACCTTCTTTTCAGCAGCACATGGTACATTCACAAAGATTGATCATTAATTAGGGCCTAAAAACATTGCAAACAACTGCAAAAGAGCAGAAATAATAAGTACAACCTTCTCAGATCACAATACAAAGAAAATAATAATTAGTAATGGTACATGGAGAGGCATATCAAAAATTAATTGGAAATTAAACAATATGATTCTCCAAAATTGGTTAAAAAACAAATCATAGAAACAATTAATAACTTCATTGAAGAAAACAACAATGATGAGACATCCTTTCAAAATCTATGGAATGCAGCCAAAGCAATACTTGGGGGGGGGGGGAATTCATATCCTTGAGTTTGTGAACTTTAGATTACTCCACCCTGCTTAGTCTAACAAAAACAGGAATGTCTACACCCATACTTAAGGATTAAGTATTTAGGAGAATGACCTATGACAGACATGTGCTAGCAAATGACAAATCAGAAACAACTGACAGACCCTTGGGCTATCCTAAGTCAAGCTTAAGCTACCATTGGTACATGTGAGATGCAGGAAACTGATGTAAAACAGTCTATATATTTCATGTCACTTCCTCTCTCTGGGCTCTTTCGGTGGAGAGGTGGTTCTGGTGGCAGCTTGCTGAGTGTTTCGGCATCTTGGTGTGGTGGCAGCTATTGTCCAGGTTAGGCAATGAGTTTTCATTGATACTATACTGAGAGGAGCTGAGTAGTCTAGTTAAAGTGAGGCATCTTCACTGAGCTCTTTTGGAATTTAGGCTGATTCTTTTTCTCCTTTACCTTCCAAACACTATCCTCTTAGAAAAGCCTCTAATCTTCAAAGTCCTTGTGGCGGAGGTCTTTGAACTCCCTCTGGCACAGGCCAGGCAGGAGAAATCCTATACCCTCTTATCTCTCTTCTCCTTAATTCCTTCCCTCTATATTGATTAAAATCACCATAAATTTCCAAAATGACTTGGGTATTTTATTTGGGATTTCTCTGGCAACCAAATTAATTTAGATTAGGTCACAACACTAAAATTATCCTTACAAGTTCATATATTAACAAATTAGAGAGGGCAGAGGTCAATGAATTGGACATGCAAATTAAAAAACTAGAAAGTGAACAATTTAAAAATCCTCAGATGAAGACTAAATTAGAGATCCTAAACATCAAAGGAGAAATTAATAAAATTGAAAGTCAAAGAACTATTGATTTAATAAATAAGACTAGAAGCTGGTACTTTGAAAAAAACAAACAAAATAGACAAAGTACTGGTCAATCTAATTAGTCAATTTCAAACATTATTCCTTGGTTACAAAAATCATATTCTATTCCTCCCCCAACCCCTCCCATAGTCGAAGTGCAATTCCACTGGGTATTACATGTGTCCTTGATCAGAACCCATTTCCATGTTGTTGGTGTTTGCATTAAGATGTTCATTTAGAGTCTACATCCCTAGCCATATCCCCTTGACCCATGTAATCAAGCAGTTGTTTTACTTCTGCATTTCTACTCCCACAGTTTTCCCTCTGAATGTGGATAGTGTTCTTTCTCATAGATCCCTCTGGGTTGTTCAGGAACACTGCATTTAGATGCAAAAATCTTAAATAGGATACTAGCAAAAAGACTCTAGGAAGTGATCATGAGGGGGTATTCACTATGACCAGGTAGGATTCATACCAGGAAAGCAAGGATGGTTCAATATTAGGAAAACCATCCACATAATTGACCATATTAACAAGCAAACCAACAAAAATCACATGATTATCTCAATAGATGCAGAAAAAGCATATCACAAAATACAACACTCATACCTATTGGAAACACTAGAAAGCATAGGAATAGAAGGGCCTTTCCTAAAAATAATAAATAGTATCTATCTAAAACCATCAGCAAATATCATCTGCAATGGGAATAAACTAGAAGCCTTCCCAATAAGATCAGGAGTGAAACAAGGATGCCCATTATCACCTCTATTATTTAACATTGTACTAGAAACACTAGTTGTAGCAATGAGATAAGAAAAAGAAATTGAAGGCATCAAAATAGGCAAGGAGGAGACCAAGTTATCACTCTTTGCAGATGACATGATGGTCTACTTAAAGAACCCTAGAGAATCAACCAAAAAGCTAGTGGAAATAATCAACAGCTTTAGCAAAGTTGCAGGATACAAAATAAACCCACATAATTCATCAGCATTTCTATATATTTCCAACACATCTCAGCATATAAGAATTAGAAAGAGAAATTCCATTTAAAATCACCCTAGACAGTATAAAATACTTAGGAATCTACCTGCTGAGACAAACACAGGAACTATATGAACACAACTATAAAACACTCTCTACACAATTAAAACTAGATCTAAACAACTGGAAAAACATTGACTGCTCATGGGCAAGATGAGCTAACATAATAAAAAAATTGCAATCCTACCCAAATTAATTTACTTATTTCATGTCATTCCTATTGAACTACTAAAAAACTTTTTTAAATGAATTAGGAAAAAAAAACACAACAAAGTTCATTTGGAAGAACAAAAGATCAAGGATATCCAGGGAAATCATGAAAAAAAAATGCGAAGGAAGGAGGACTTGCAGTACCAGATCTCAAACTATACTATAAAGCAGTGGTCATCAAAACAATTTGGTACTGGCTAAGAGACAGAAAGGAGAATCAGTGGAACAGATGTGGGATAAGTGACCTCAGCAAGACAGTCTATGATAAGCCCAAAGATCCCAGCTTTTGGGACCAAAACCCACTATTTGATAAAAACTGCTGGGAAAATTGGAAGACAATAAGGGAGAGATTAGGTTTGGATCAACATCTCACACCAAGATAAACTCAGAATGGGTGAATGACTTGAATATAAAGAAGGAAACTATAAGTAAATTAAGTGAACACAGAATAGTATACATGTCGGATCTTTGGGAAAGGAAAGACTTTAAAACCAAGCAAGAGCTAGAAAAAAATCACAAAATATAAAATCAATAATTTTGATTACATCAAATTAAAAAGTTTTATACAAACAAAACCAATACAACCAAAATTTGAAGGGAAGTAACAAATTGGGAAACAATCTTCATAACAAAAACCTCTGACAAAAGTCTAATTACTCAAATTTACAAAGAGCTAAACCAATTGTACAAAAAATCAAGCCATTCTCCAATTGATAAATGGGCAAGAGATATGAATAGGCAATTTTCAGTTAAAGCAATCAAAACTATTAATGAGCACATGAAAGTGTTCTAAATCTTTTATAATCAGAGAGATACAAATCAAAACAACTCTGAGGTATCACCTCACACCTAGCAGATTGGCTAACATGACAGTTATGGAAAGTAATGAATGCTGGAGGGGATGTGGCAAAGTTCGGACATTAATGCACTGCTGGTGGAGTTGTGAATTGATCCAACCATTCTGGAGGGCAATTTGGAACTATGCCCAAAGGGTGATAAAAGACTGTCTGCCCTTTGACCCAGCCATAGCATTGTTGGGTTTCTACCCCAAAGAGATAATAAGGGAAAAGACTTGTACAAAATAGCTGCGCTATTTATGGAGGCAAAACATTTGAAAATGAGGAGATGCCCTTCAATTGGGGAATGGCTGAACAAATTGTGGTATATGTTGGTGATGGAATACTATTGTGCTCAAAGGAATAATAAAGTGGAGGAATTCCATGGAGACTGGAACAACCTCCAGGAAGTGATGCAGAGTGCAAGGAGCAGAACCAGGAGAACATTGTACACAGAGACTGATACACTGTGGCACAATCTACTGTAATGGACTTATCCATTAGTGGCAGCGCAGTGATCCTGAACAACCCAGAGGGATCTATGAGAAAAAAACATTATCCACATTCAGAGGAAAAACTGTGAGAGTAAAAACACTGAAGGAAAACAGCTGCTTGAATACATGGGTCAAGGGGACATGGCTGGGGATGTAGATTCTAAATGAACATCCTAATGAAAACACCAAAAACATGGAAATAGGTTCTGATGAATGACACATGTAATACCCAATGAAATTGCATGTTGGCTGTGGAAATGGAGGGAAGGAAATAATGTGATTCTTGTAACCAAGTAATAATGTTCTAAATTGACTAAACAAATTAATTAAAAAAAATACATTTGAAGAAACAAAGTAAAAACAACTAGCTATATAGTGCTGAATAATTTGGTCTTAGTTTCCCCATTACCAAAATGAGGATAATAATGTTTTCCCTACTTTTTTCATAAATAGGATGTCAGCATGAAATGGATAATCTAAAGGAAAGAATTTTGAAAACTTTAAAGAACAACACAATTTTATGAACTCAAATATTTCCTGGAAGCACATGGAATTGTGTATCCCAGAAGGTTGAGAGAGGACCCCCCAAGGAACTCACCCTAAAAGAGCAGAAAGGAACATAGGATGTGTGAGTTTTAGGATCAGAGAGAGTAGCTTGAGATGTACTTGTTCGAAATCATTGCCCAAGTCCCTTTACCATCTTTACTAAGGGTCCCCTATCTCTTAAAAAAGATGACAGAAGATAATTTTTATTTCTGAGAACCTCTTCCTTTCCAGCAATAAAGGGAACCAACAAATATTAAGTACCTCCTATGAACCAAGCACTATGCTGAGAGCTTCACAAATATAATCTCAGTTGATCTTCATAATCATAATGAGAAGTAGATGCTGTTATTATGTCCATTTTACAGTTGAGGAAGCTGAGGCAAGAAGAAACTTGGCCTAAGTCACATAGCTAGTAAGTGTCTGGAGCTGAATTTAAACCTGAGGATTTCTCTGTTCCTCCTTCTTTTATTCCATTCTTCTTCCTGTCCCTCTTTTTCACCTATTTCCACTCTTCCTAATTTCATTCTCTGGCATGGGGCTAGGGGAAACCATTTAGCCAGGGAATGTTTTTAAGGGCTAAAGAGACAGCTGCCGCCATAATAATTTTAAACTAATAACTAGCATTTATATAGCACTTACTATGTGCCAGGCCTTGTGCTAAGCACTTTACAATAATTATTTTATTTGATCCTGACAAGAACTCCAGAAAAATAGGTGCTATTATTCTTATTTTTATAGTTAAGGAAACTGAGACAAATGTGGTTTAAATGATTTAACTCTCTCTATTATGGTCACTTACTGTAACCCTCTAGTAATTGTCTGAGGCCAGATTTGAACCCAAGTCTTCCTGACCCCAGGCCCAGAATGCTAGCCTTGTTAAAAACCTATTTGATTCAACTGACCGTCATTTTGGATCGTGGTAGAAAGGAGGGAAGACTATGAAAAGCTGAAGCTAAAGATGTTCAGATATGCATATATATAGAATGGAACATGCAAACTTCTTAATCCTGAGAACAATTTCAGTCAGTTGCACTGGAGTTTTAATAAATAGTTGTTGCCTAATTGGTTGGTATCCTCTCTCTGACTTCATAAAATGATATGGCAAATTTAAAAAGTGAATTTAGAAAAGGCCAAAGAATAGGATGGGCCCAAGAATCAAGGACAATTTGGGTTGGGTAGGGAATGAAGAGTTCTAGTTCTCTCCTCTATATTCATTCATTCAAACCCAAATGTCACCACTGCTATGAAGCTCTCACTGAAAATAGAGGGGACAAGGTGACAGATTCTTTGTATCCTCACCCATCAATGGCTGCCCCAATATCTCAAGGAATGGAGATGTCCCAAATGTGATTATCATAATAGATCTTCCTGTCATAATAAAAAGCAATGAACACTCCTGGGTTGAGGAAAAAGGTCACCATTGACTGATTGAGAGGACAAGAGGCAATCTTAGGTGAACAGTGACCATGACGTCAGTCAATCAACTTGAAGGGGAAATGGGTGAAAAAATAAGCCAATAATTCTAACAGATTATCTTATTCCCCAGCCCAATTCACACCCATTCTCCCACCCTTGGCCTTTCACTTGACAAATTTTTCCCCTAAAAGTCTCCTCCAACTCTAACAATTTCAATATAACTTTGGAATCCCATTTTCCCTGAAGATTTCCTTTCATTTTCTTTAATTTTTCCCTTTATTTGTTCCAGTTCCTTCAGCAATGTTCTCACCACATCTGGCCAGAGTGTCCACACCCTTGTTCTGAGGCTGCTGTAAAAAAACAGCACATCTGTCTCACATAGTCTCACCCATGAGAATCTAAAAGGACAGATCATTTCCCACCATCCCAAGACCACCACAACCATTCTGAAAAAGGGGCCCCGATCTGTGAGAGGGTGAGAAACTGGCCTAGATTCCCATCTCAGGAACCTAAGAAGGGACATAATTTACTTATTCAAAACCATTGGGAAAACCATGACTTATAGTCAAAGACTTACCCTTTACCCTCTCTGGAATGGAATGACCTGAGCAGTCGCTGCCATTAGGCAATCCCCACAGCCCAATCTGGCAAATGGCTCATTTTAAAGGAGAAAAGAATTTTCAGAGACAACTTTTAGGACACTAACCCCAAATCCAAAAGTAGGTCAGATCTCCTGTGTACCTATAGACAATTGAGCCCAGTTCCCAAATAAATGCAAAGTAATTTTTACTGCAGAGAACTGAGTCCCTAGTCCATTGCTGGCCCTGCCTATTATATGCATTATTATTTACCTGCTTTTATTCAACCTAATTCTCTGAATCAGCAGTCATACAAGAGTTGAGGAACAGGAGAATAATTAACTGTTTTCAAATGTAATTTGTTGGCCATAATACTGTTTAATTATTTTGATTAGAAATTTATTTTAAATTATTTAAATTATGTGAATCTGTTCCCTAGTTATATTCTATATTTAACCAATATTTAACCCAAAGTGCCAAAAACACTTTTATGCCACTTTAATTGTATGTGGAAGGGGCAGCTAGGTAGCACAGTATGTAGAGCCTGGAGGTAGCAGGACCATGATTCAAATATGGCCTCACACATCAAAGATGTGTGATCCTGGGCAAGTCACTTAACTCCAATTGCCTAGCCCTTGCCACTATTCAGCCTTAGACTTTATACTAAAATGGAAGGCAAGGTTTTTAGAAAAGAATTTACCTGAGGTGCATCCCATTGAACTTAGAAGAAAAGGAGAAAATGAAGAATCTGGGCTATGATGGAAAGGGAAGGGTCAGTTTGATTTGTTTGTTTGTTTTTACCAATTCACTTTTATAGACTATAGCACTACTGTCTCCATGGTATTGAAGAGAACATACTATGAGTGTTTAGGGAAGTGGAGTGTAGGTGGGGGAAGAGTAGGGATGTTCTTTTCATGAAACTCAGGGCCCAGATCTTTCAGCCTAAAACTTGTGAGCTGAAAGGAATCAGGACTGAGGATAAGTCTAGTGAAAAACAACCCCCCCCCCAAAAAAAAAATCCTAATTGTTTTGGAACTATGGAAACTGGTGAAAGAAGAATGTATTGGGGGATGAAAATTTTCTCCTTGTCAACACTACCTAGAGTTAGGAGAATGGACCAAAGGACTTCAAAGGAAGGGTCTGACTCAAGAGTCTGTGACTAAGCTCTTCATACCATTCCTAGCAGCACAAGTAAACTAGCCAAGGTTGAGAGTGGATGAGCTGGGTAGCCAGGTACCTGGCTTGTGGAATAGTCCTGCAATGGAGTTTATCCAATGAGGAACAAAGAGTCAATGCGAAGGTCACTGAGAAATCAGCACCAAGATCAATCTTGTCTCTACCTCAAATTGTCTCCTGGTTATGATGGTCTTTCTCTACCAGAAAGATGTAAAGTGAGTTCAGAGGGGCAAATTAACTTATTATTTCCTCAAATGGTATAAGGACTTGTCCTGTCTAGAGTAGGACATGGACTCATTGACTTTTAAAGGTCCTGCCAACCTGAGGAATCTTGTGCTCCCTAGATTGTTCAAGCAGGCCAATAATGAAGACAAACTGAGGATTTAGGGCCAGGGATTTGGTTTATAGCACCATTCAATCGTTTTGCTTGGAAAATAGAATGGAGAAGAGAGGGAAATCAGAGGGATCAGTATAAAGCTCAATTTCCTGACTACAATAAGTCAGTTCTTTGAGCCAAAAAGGCCAATGTCAAACAAGTCTGGAGGAGTTCAGGAGGGAGGGAAACACAAATATTCCAACTACTAGAATTAGATTAGACCAGCCCTGGTGGGAGATGGGCTCCCAATATTCTTAACTCTCTGAGGAGTACGCAGATTTCCTCAGAGGTAATGAATTCTCCTTTTCTAGAGGCTGTTAGCTGGAAACTATATTACCATATGAGGAAGAGGAGATGCAAAGTTCATTCCTATACACATTTAACAGGGCTTACAGAACAGTCCTTTGACCTATTCCATAAGCCTCTCCAATGGGAGCAAAAAATCAACATGAAAAAACAGAAAGATCTCCCTAATGCTGCCTCCTCTCTCTACCTCAGGTTGTGTTCTTTTGACTACAAAGACTTCTCCCAGAAAGCTATGAGGGGCTTCCGAGAACAGAGTAATTCACTGGCAACTTACCACACAAGGACTCCTGGGAGGGGAGTTCAAGGACACTGTTTCTAGGCAGTTTTCAAACAAATAAACCAAAACTATCCATAGTCATATGGGAAAATGCCCTAATTTCTTAATTAAAGAAATGAATAAACAAAAAATAAGCACATTGTGATTCCACATCTGTGTGAGATGACCTCTGAGGTCTATTCCAATTCTGGGAATTCTAACTCTGTACTTCATATACATCCTCCAACAGATGGCCATGAGAATTGTAGGAAAAGAGAGGAGAGTTGGGTGTCACAAAGTAGTCCCTTTATCAATACTTACTCAAGTGCAGGTGTGAGGAAGGCTGGGAATGTGTGAGCAGCTTTATGACCCCAGGCTGAAGTTCCAACCCTTCTGAGTCAAAGCTGTATATTCCCTTCCGAACATCAGAGCTATAATTATAACCTCTGGATCATCTGAGGTATTAATTATTCAAAGGGAATGACAGACCCTGCTTCCCAGCTCAGAATTTAGGGATGCCATTGCCAAGGGATACATCCATCAGATTATAAGAATTCCAAAAAGCCCCTTCTAACCCCAAGGGACTGTTCCACGGGGCTGCACTGACCAAGAAGTAGTCAAGAACTCTGTAGGAATTGATAAAATAAAAAGACCTTGAATGCTGCAAAGTGTCCTGTGCCATGCCTCTCTCTACCTCTCTTGTGGTGTCAGAATGGAGTTAGGGGGGTCTGAGAAGCATTAGAAATATCAACAGAGGCAACTTGAGAAGTCATTTCCCCTGATTCTACCTCAGGAGGCAGCAACCCCAAGATGCCTTGGTAATAGATCATGTGCCCTCTTACTGGTTTGTGAGCAGATACTGGATGACCACTCTTTAAATGAAGGCATTTTTAGTCAAGAGTGTGTGTGTGTGTGTGTGTGTGTGTGTGTGTGTGTGTGTGTGTGTGTGTGTGTGAGAGAGAGAGAGAGAGAGAGAGAGAGAGAGAGAGAGAGAGAGAGAGAGAGAGAGAGAGAGAGAGAATTAGTTGTCCTCTAAGTTACCTTCCAAATATAAGCCATTGTGATTCAGTGAATGAGCTCCTAGAAAGCTAGGAAAGTTGCCTCTTTATGGACACCTCACCACTTACTCCCAATCAGGTTGAGAGTTCCCGGGGATTTAAGCCCAGTCCTTCCATGAGGACAAAAGCCAGGTCCACTTAATATATTCTAAGCAAGTCTACTATGATGACCAAACAGATCTACATGACCTAACAGACCAGAATTTTTTATTTGTCCTGCCTAAGATCTTGAACATAAAAGCAGTTTATAAGTTAAGCAACAAGAATATAAGGAACTTACATAAAGCAAAGTACTTTTATATCAGTTTTTCCTCTATCACCCAAGGGGCCCAAGTTTAAATTTCTCTAGACTATGTGGTACTTGAAGGAAGGGGAAATAACAGGAGATGAAATAACCTGAGGTTACATGTTTCCAAACTCTGGCTGTTAATTTGCTCCTCCTACCTCAGATAGTTAGACTCTCTCTGACAGTTCTGGGAAGTCTGTGGGAACGTCAGTACCCCAACATGTCTCTCTTAAGAGTTCAGGCACTGACAATCAAGGAGTGTAGTGGTATGCCAGCTTTCATTATATACCTATAGCTTCCATGAGCCATTTAAAAGCTAAGCCTTTCCCTCTTCTCCTCTAGTTTCATGGTTTGAACAAAATCTAGTTTGGATAGGCACTATGAAATAAGCATCAGTATTCTGGGCCATGGATTCCTGGGCCCAGACTGTATAAGTATCTATTGTGATTCTATCAGGAAATGAAGGGAAATGAGAAATGAAGAACAACACAGGGGCCAAAAAAGAAAGGAAATTAGCTTTCTATTGGAATGAAAGGAAATTTCTGTGACTTTATTTCAGTGGGAACAGAAAAAAAAAAAACATTCACCAAGCTCTTCAGACAGGGGTCTAGACAGCCCTTTGGTCCATTTCTCTTCTCTTTATCTCTCATTTCAAAGTTGTTGACACTGTTAGCCAACCAAAAATTCCAAAAGAAGCCCAGGTTTACACCTTGCTCTCCCCTGGATCAACTGGCGTCAGGACTATCACACAGGACAAATGGAGGAGTTCACTGTTTTTTGGATTTTTCTACAAGTATTAAGAAACTAACATCAGCTCTGCCCCCCCCCCCCCCCCCCCCAGTTCTGGACCTGCTCCGGCAATCCTGCATGTTCCAATTTCTAAGCTTTTCATTTACCTTTGTCACAGGGCCAAGTCCAGCTCTTCTGAGCAGGAGGATGATGCAATCCCCAGGTGGGCTTCCAAGCACACACATGAATGTTCCCAGTCTGTTAACTGCAAGATTAAGAAACAGATTTTGGAAACTGGTTGTTGATTCCTTGGTAAACTTTCCTTCCTATAGCCCATTCCTATCTCTGGTCATATCTTTGGTGCTTAATGGGGAGGCCCTCCATTGGTAATTTCCTGGGATTTTAGTCTGGCAGCAATGAGGAAGAACAAGGGTGGCACAGAAATCTTTTCTTTCCCTATGCACCAATGGCTTGCAGAAGCAATCAACCCACCTCACACTACCAACTGGAAAGCCCCAGTGTTGGGAAACTAACCAAAGAGACCATTGAAGACCATTATTTGGTGAACTATGTTTAAAAAAAGTGACATTTTTCTTTCCACTGCAGCCTCTCAAACAAAACAGGGGGAACAGGTATCCAATTATCATGGAAACATGCCCAGAATCCATATTCAGAGGGGAATGAGACCAATTTAACCGTGTTAAAGGAGTGAAGCAATATCCTTATATTACAACTAAATTCTTACAGAATCTTTAGCTAACTTTGGTTTATCCCATTATTAAAGCTATATTAACTTTATTATGCACTTCTTTGTACTGAGACCTTATTAATTTTAACGAGCTAACTCTGGAGCCACAGGTCAAAGCTCAAGCCGTTCAATCCTCACAGTGGGGGCCCAACCACAAACTAAACCAATCCTTCCTCGAGAAGGAGGCAATGCCCAGCTCAGCAGGGCTGATGTCCAAAACCAAAGTTCTTCCATCACCATAAGTGGCAATAAAATCTTTATACATTTCCCCAGGCCAAATTGCTGATTGTATCAAAGGGGTCTGGTCAAAGATTGGGGTCCACTTCCTCTTTCTCCCACTCTTCTTGTTGAAAGGTCCTGGAGTCAAGAGTTATTTTCAAAATTAGAGCAGCCTCTACTCCCAGGAGTTGTTTTCAGGCCCCACCCAAAGGGGAAAGAAAAATGTAACAACTTAACCTTTGAGGTATATTAGGGTCTGAAATCAGACCTTCCCCCAGTAGTCTCTTGCCAAGAAGGAATCATAAGAACAATGGATCTAGCATCAAGAGATACCTGGGACTGAACCTGGTTTCTGACACCATGAGCACGTAACTTCTGTGCCTCGGTTTCTTCTTCTGTAAAATGGCTTATTGTCATGAGGATCAAATGAGTAATGTAAATAAACTTTAAAGCACATTTTAAAGCAAATACAAATGTTGATAATTATTGTCCAAATGCACTGTAAGGTTCTTGAAATCAGGGTCTGTTTCATTTCTTTCTTTCTCTTCTCATCACCTAACCTTTTGACTTTGTCCACCCAAGTTCTGGCCTGAGCCCTCTTTTCTTTCCTTCTTTTCTATTTCCCTGATCAGCTCCCATGGATTCAGTGATCAGTTCTATGTCAATGATTCTAAAAGCTACTTATCCTGGCCTAACCTCTCACTGACCTCCAGATTCATATCTCCAACTGCCTATTTGATATCTAGAGCTGAATTTCCCATATGAATCTTAAAATCATGTCCAAAATGAAATCCATTATCTTTCCTTCCCGAACTTTCCTCTCTTCCCTAACTTCCCTATTACTGCTAAAAGTACTACTAGCTACTCAGTCACCCAGGCTTAAAACCTAGATGTCATCCTCACCTCCTAACTCTCTCACCTCCACCCATAGCTTATCAGTCACCAAGTCCTATAGTTTCAACCTTCAAACATTTCTTATATACACTCCCTATTTTCCTCTGGCACTGAAATTACCTTGGTCCAGGCTTCATTACTTCATATCTGGACTATTGCAATAAATTGCTGATAACTTGAGTGACTCAAATCACTGACTCCAGTGGCTCCCTGGATCAAGGATCAAGTAGGAAATCCTGTGGTTGACTTTGAAGCTTTTCATAACCTAGTTTTTCAATCTTCATTATGGTATTCCCTTCTACCTAGTCTTCAGCTCATCAACATTGGCCTTATTGTTCCACACAACACTCTATTTCTTGACTCTGGGCTTTCCCCATACTTGAAACGTTCTCCCTACTCATCTTCACCTCCTGATTTTCTTAATGTCTCAGCTAATGTCCCACCTTCTGCAAGATGCTTTTTTTCATCCTCTTTAATTTCAGGGCCCTCCCTTTTGATTATCTCTAACTTATCTACTATATAGCTTATTTAAATAAAGTTGTTTAAATGTTGTTACCCCATTAGATTGTGAGCTCCTTTTTTCTGTCCATTTTCTTTGTTGTCATGCAAAACACCCTTCCATATTGGTCATTGTTGTAAGAGCACACGCATACAAAACCCAACCCCCAAAATAAAACCAAAGATACACTGATGTGAAAGATGATTCCAGTAGTTCTTTCTCTGGAGGTGGATAGCATTGTGAACTCCTTAATAGCAAGTGAAAGAATTTAAAATTAGGTTTTTGGCTAATATGAGAAACCTAAGGTAATACTGTGGTTGCTGATTTAAAACATTATAGTTCAAGTCAAAATGATTTTTAGTAGCATTTATTTACAAAGAAGTGGAGTGAAAGTAGAGAAATGTAAGAAGAGGGTAAAGAAAATATCTAGCCTATCACACTAAATGTTGCTCCAGTGTCTGGCTCATTAACCCTCAGCCAGAGGACCTGGTGATGTCTTATGCAAGGGTTCCACCTATGCAGCCTGCTCCAGGAAGGCCTCTCTGGAACTAATCTCTCCAGAAACCAGGAAAGGAAAGCCAACTACTTACTCACCCAAGATGAAGTTCAAAGATGAAGATCCAGGATTAGTTCTCCTAGATGCAGTCCAAGAGCCAAAGTCAAGGTCCAAGCCAAAGGTCAAGTCCAAAGCCACCTCCAAAAGCCACGTCACCAGGAGAAGCTCCTTGAACAGGAAGTTCAGGCCTTTTTATAGTCCTTTTTCACCTCACTTCCTATCCCTTATTCCACTTTATAGGAGTCAATTGCAGTCTTTCAATTTGCTTAGGACTGCCTAGGGGGTGGTCTGTGGCCTCTGGAGTTGCCACTCACTTTAGTGAGTGACTTGGAAATTCCCTTACTTAGCATTAAGCAGGGGTATTTAAGTTTTTGGTTGATTAATTTAAATTGCTGATTGATAGACAAAGAAAGTTTGATTCATTCTTCACACAAGAAGGATGTGTGCCTAGCAACAGCAATATTATGGAATGACCAAAAAGGATATACTTGGTGTAAAAGTTAAAACTAAATCTCAATAATAATATTATATTTTAAGATATTTATTAATGATCATTAGAAATCAAGGAATAAAGAAGATACAAAATAAAGACCACTTGCTCATGGCTGGTTAGCCATTTTTTAGTCAACCCCACTCACCACCATCAATGCTGGTTCTGCATCAGAGAGAGGGAACCTCTAAAGCCTCGCCCTTTATCCTCTGTCTACAGGAAGTATGTAATGACTTGAAGTCAGTGGGCTTTGGGGATATGTAGTTCTTTTTTAAGGGTAATAGATTTTCAATCATACATTGGCTACTTTTAGGAATACAATGATCAAGGACAATTTGGAGGGACTTATAACAAAGAATGCTATCCACTTCCAGAGAAAAAACTGTTGGAGCCAAAATACAGATCAATGCATATGATTTTTCACTTTAGTTTATTTGGGTTTTAATTTTGGGGTTTGTTTTCATATGATTATTCTCTTACAAAAGTGAACAACATGGAAATATGTTTTGCATGATAATACATGCATAACCCAGGTCAAGTTGTTTGCCAGCTCTAGGAAGGGATAGTAAAGGGAGGTAAGCAGACAATTTGGATCATACAACTTGGGAAAATTTATGTAGAAATTTATTACTATATGTAATTGATAAAATAAATTATATAGAAAAAAAAAGAAAAAGAAGAAGGATGTGTACTCCCAGGGCTTAGTACACTACTTGGCACATAGTAGGCATTTAATAAATGCTGATTGGCTGACTGACAGATCAGTGCTTCCTGTCTCATTATTTTCTTTCATTACCTAGGCTCCTTTCTTTTATCTCTCTATACTCTCCTTTAGCAATCTCATTCTCTTCTAGTTTTAACTACTGCCTCCATGCAGATAAATTTTGAATTTTTTATTTCCATTTCTTACCACCCTTTCTGAGACCTAGACCCATATCTTCAAATGCCTATTGGATGGATATCTCCACCTAAATGTTCTACCAGCCCTTCAAAAACAATATGTGTTCAAAATTCACCCGATTTTCTTTCTTGTCTAGGCATGTTTTGTCTGATTCCACTATTTCTATCTATGGAATGTCCATTCACCTAGTCTCCCATATTTATAATTGCTGACTCTTCCTTTTTCCCCTCCTATCTCATCAGTTTCCAGGTCTTTCTGATGCTATTCCTGCAGCATCTCTTGAACATATTCCTCCTTTCTTTACCCAAAACTAGTACTGTGGTACAGCATCTCATTCTGACTCTTCTATTTATTATTTCAGCTACAAGCCTTCTCCACTCTCTATTTTCCCGTCAATATATCTTTTATACAACTGACAGAATAATATTTTTGTAAGAATAGGGTTAGGAGGGGTACCATAGTAAATAGAGTGCCAGGCCTGGAGTCAGGAGGACCTGGGTTCAAATCTGACCTCAGACATTTCCTAGTTGTGTGACCCTGGGAAAGTCACTAAGTACCAAATGCTTAGTTCTTGCTGCCCTTCTGTCTTAGAAGTAACACTAAAACAGAAAGTAAGGGTTAAAAAGAAAAAGAATAGGAAAAGGAATAGGGGCTAGACCTGTGATGTTGTGGGTAATGGGGACTTCTGGATGAGGAAACTTCAAAGGGAGCCTCTGCCTTGGGGCAGTCAGTCAGTCAGTCAACAAGCATTTAAATTCCTTCTATGACCTAGACATTGTGTTAAACACTATGGATATGAAAAAAGACTCTGAAGTCAAGATGCTTCCATTCTACTAGGGGACACCCATGGAAATAACTATGTACATGTAATATGTTATACAGTGGGGTATAAGAGGAACTAGGGCGGCTAGCATTCAATCTCTTTATTTTCTTCACTTAAACCAGGTCATAAGCAAAGATCTTAAGAAATAGATGTTTCTAATCTTGGCAGTAGTTTCCTGAGTTTCTGTGTTTCCCAGGTCTAGATGATCAGCTAGAGATGATTTACAAATACCTTCACAAAGTAGAGAATTGCCACTGGAAAATTCTAGAGCCAAAAATTTAATGTCAAAACCATTTCTAGTTTATCAGAGATTTAAACGTGTGAATTGCTCTGATTTAGAGATAGCATAGATGCTTGCCAGCCTGACAAAGTTCTCTTAACCTCTACCTTCCAGGAGTGAGCCTGGTCTACCTATGGGAAAGGGCAACCCTTTGGCCAAAGGGACGTGGGATTACATAAGGCTACCTCTAGATGAACTGTTCAATATCATCCTCCTATTGCCTTTACTTGAGTTTTCCCCATCCTTTCAAATTCAAGTAAGTAACATAACATTATTTTTATTTCTGATCACATTTTCTCCAGCAAAAAATATGCAGGGAGTAAACCCAGTTATTCCTCTGAGTTTCAGAAACAAAAACCAGCCTTCCTCCATTTTCCCTCCTCCTTCTCTTAATCCATATCTCTTTTTACCCTTTTTTTCCTCCTTCCTCATCCTCTCCCTAATCACAAACTTTGAATCAAGGGGAGTTGCTTAGCTCTGGAATGTCTCTTAGAACTAAAGAAGAAGTTGACTCCTGCCTCAAATTAATGAAACCTTGGATTAGAGCAACCAAAGGTGAAATTTGTCAAACATTAAAAACAGACCTGCTTCTATTGACATCTGTTTGGTTTGAGGTGAGGAGGAGAGAGGTTATAGCAGACCTACCTAGGAGGAGGTGGAGATGTTTTATCTGTAAGGCTGATGCTATAGATGTCTAGCCCACAGGTCTCCAGTTTCTAAGGATAATTAATCTGTTCTCTGACTCTTAGTCTATGCTGCACATTTGAGAACTAAATTTGGGAATGGTCAGTGGATAGGAAAGACCCATGAACAGAGAACAATAGGAACCACTACATGAATGGGAAGGGAAGAGAGAGTGCCAAAAAAACCTCTGATGTATTCATTTCCTCACCTCCAAGTGTTCCCATCCCCCCAACTATAAGATGAATACTAGAAAGAGAGGATCCAGACCTATAGGGCAATCACATCCACCCCCATCAGTAGCTACCCCAGCACCCTGACTCCAAGGGGCAAAGATATCAGCAAATGTGATTGTCAAGATAAACAGATAACACAACTGTCTTAAGTAGATCCTCCTGTCATGAGAGAAGAAATCCAGGGCATTCCTGAGCTGAGGGGAAAAGGTCATTGAACATTCCAAGGTGAAAGAGCCCAGGTAAGGGTGATGATGGGGTCAGATAGTCCATTTGAAGGAGAATTTTTCTCTCGGGATGGGCCCAGATCTATGATTTCATTGATGTAATAAATACTAGTATAGAAACTCCTATTGATGCAGATCAGCAACTCATTTGTAATTTCAAATAATAAATTTAGAACTGGAAGGGATTTTAGAGGTCATCTAATCTAATACAAACCATTTATTTCACATATGAGAAAACTGAAGGTAAAGCCAGAATAAGGACCCTATTCCTGGACCTATGCTCTTTTTCATAGTTAAAATGTATTAGATGTGCTGCTACTCTTTTGAACTTTTTGTTTCTACCTTCCATCTCCTTGAGGATCTCCCCAGGTAGCCAGAGTCTCTTTCCATCTCCCTAGCTCACTTTTAATTGAGATCCAATCTTTAGGGAGTTACTGGGGGACAATGAGAGGTTAAAGGACTTACCTACCAGTTAATATTCAGAACTTGAACCCAATTAGTCCCTGATTTCAAGAACAGCCCTTTGAACCATGTTATCCAACTCTGTATCAGAGAAAAAACTAAATGAGGGAAAAAAATAGACCAACCATCCCAGCAGGTTATCTCCATGGTCTAGCTCACAGTCATCCCCACATTCTTTGTCCTTTGTGTAGAAAGATAGTTCCCCCTTGGATTTTCCCCAACCCTAATAATTCCACTTTAACTTTAGAATATCCTGTGCTCTATTTACCCTGTGCTCATCTCTTTCTAGTACTATCCTTTGCTTGCTCCCATTCCCCTGGCTGTGTCTTCATCAAATGTCCAGGGTGCCAACATTTTAGTTCTGGATCTGATGTGAAGAAGTACTATACCTGTCTTAGCCAGTCATAAATGGACAGATCTTCATATACCCACTTCAGACTACTACCACCACCATTCTGAGAAAAGGGCACTACTTTCAAAGCCAGTGGGAAACTGGCTTTTATTCTTATCTCAGGAACACAAGGCAAGAATAGAGTATACTCACTCAAAGCCACTGGGAAAACCATGACTGTAGTCAAAGGCTTACCCTTTCCCCTCTCTGGAACTGTGGGACCTATGACATCACTACATTAACCAATTCCCCTAGTCTGATCTAGCAAATGTCTCATTATAAAAGGAAAGCTATTTTCAGATGGCATCTTTTATGATACTATTGACATGGAATTCAGAAATGGGTCAGATCTCTTCAATAAACAATTGAAAGCAATTCCCAAATAGCTATTAATTCATTTGATTGCAGAGTTCTGAGGCCCAGGTCTAGTGCTAACACTACCTATTATATACATTCACTCTTACTGTTCACCTACATTTTAATTTAGCCTGATTCTCTAACTTGTAGATCAGAAAGTAGATGAGATAAGACAAAGAGACATATTTACTTGTGAATTCTAAGAGTGTTTTTGTTATTTTATTAATTATTTAGAATATAAAATTATAGGAATCTATATACTAGTCATATCTCCTGTTTATGCAATAGCTATTTTGATTTCCTAAGCTATACATGAGAAAAAATTCTTCAGAATTTTGGAATACAAAGAGGAAGTTATATGTGAGATAAGTCATAAGTTATGCATGAGATAAATAAAACTCCTTGGAACTTGAAATATGAAGAGAAAATTTTGAGATCTGAGCAGGTAAGATCTGACAGAAGGAGTAGGAAACATTTGGCTTGCTTCTTTTTTATACTCTCACTTTTAATAAGTAAGAATTGAATAGAACACCTTAAAAACACATAGACTTTATGAATAAAATGACAGGTAAAGATATCTTTGAAAAAAAACACCAATAATAGCTTTCCAATTCAGGACAAAATCAAGGGACAAAAGTAGGGCAGGGGCACTATAAGCCCTAACATCCAGTCAAGTTCTAAGGAACTGAACAGCCAGTTAAGAAGATTATGTCTTAAAATGGAATTTTTATTTCTGGACCATGCCTTAAAATTTTTTGGGCCCCTAGATAATCTAACAAGACTGATAAGAATCAATATGCTTTCACTCCGGCAAACCAAAAGTGAAAAGGAGAGCGGAGCAAGAAAATTGTCTATATGTACTCACCAACATCTCACAGTTTAGGAAGAATAGTAATAGAGTTTACCAGAAATTCATAGGCATCAAAATTTAAAATAAAAAAGAAGCCATATATAAAATTCATGACCCCATATGTTAATATTTAAATGGATGAAGGACAGGAAACAAGCAGACAAGTGAACTAGAGATCCTAACCCAAGGAAGTAAACATGATCTCCTGGGTCTCTCTGAGGTTTGATTGGATGAGAACCATGACCTTAAGATCAACATGGATGAACAGGGAGCTCTTTAACCCAGTTTAATTTTTAGAAAGACTTGGACCTAAATATAGTGAAATAAGTAGACAAAGGAAATCAATATTCATAATGATAAAACAGCCATGTAAGTAGAAATATCAAAATGTTTGAAATAGTACTATGAACTTATAATGAGGTGAGAAGTGCTGGAGAGGAATTAATCCTACATGGTAAATCTGACTGATTAGTTCACAAGGTGGTGACAAAAACAAGGAATCAAGAAGGGAGGGTCACTATAGGGGGAATTTCAGTTTAACACATGTTGAGTTTGAGATATCTGTGGAACATAGAAGTTGCAACATCTAGCAGGCAACTGGAGATCATGCCAGAGCAACTTTCTTTTCTTTTTTGAGTGCTATTGGCATAGTTTAACCAGCTTTCAACAAAACATTTGTCAGAGTTGCATTTTATCCCTTGGGAAAAGATGAAATGATTGAGGCTAGACAATAGAACAATTAGAAAATTTCAGAACTGTTTGAATTACTTAATTAAGAATAATCATTAGTGGCTCCATGTTTACTTAGAAGGAAGTCTGCAGTGACAGTAACCCAGGGATTAGTGCTTGGCCCTCTCTTGTTTAATATTATTATCATTGACTTAGATAAAGGCACAGATGCCATGATTGCCAGATTTGTAGAGCACACAAAGCTGGGAGAGATGACTACCAGGTGACAGTCAAGATCCAAAAAGACCTTGATAGGATAGAACATTTTGCCAAGTCAAATAAGATGAAACTTAATAGAGATAAATGTTGTCTTACACTTCAATTCAGTTTTCACAAGTACAAGATGGAATAAATTTGGCTTAATAGAAATTTATCCAAGGGACATCTAGGTGACTCAGTGGATAGGGAACCAGGCATGGAGATGAGAGGTCCTTGGTTCAAATCTGACCTCATACATGTCCTAGCTGTGTGACTCTGTGCAAGTCACTTGACCTCAGTTGCCTAACCCTTACCATTCTTCTGTCTTAGACTCAATACTAAGTTCCAAGAGAAAAGATAAGGGTTTAATTTTTTTTTTTTATCCAAGAGGAATATATGAGAAGTTCAGTAGACTATAAGATCAATGAATCAACTTCATGATATGGGCAGCTAAAACATTTAGATCTTAGCTATAGTGTCAAAAATCAGAAAGGCACCAGTCAGACCACATTTCAAGAATCATGTTCATTTCCATACACCACACTTTACAGAAGATTTCAAGAGGCTGGAGAGTTTCAAAACAGATGAATGCAATGGGAATGTTTAGTTTAGAGATGTGGGAGGAAATATGATAGTTGTCACATGTAAGAGGGAAGAGACCGGCCTATTTATCCCTAGAGGACAAGGCTAAAAGAAGCAGGTATATGCTATAAAAAAGCAAATTTAGGTTAGAGGTCAGGAGACATTTCCTCCACAGAAATAAAAAAAAGTGATATGTGCTACTTTGTAATGCAGCTTCAAAAGGCATTTTGGAAGACCCTATTAGACATCTTGCACCAAAAGCTTAGAGATCACGTGTCAGTTGTGCTATAAAGAAGGTTCTTCTTCAGTCATGGTTTGCAAGGATGGGCCTTGAGGCCCCTTCCAGCCCTGATGCTCTCTGGTTCTATGAAGTTGACATGCCTTAAAGATTGAGAGATATTTTCAGACAGTCAAAGCTCAGACATTCAAAAATTTACAAAGCTTGTTCAATCATTTTCAGTTGTGTCTATTTCTTCATAACTTCATTTGGGGTTTTCTTGGCAAAGATATTGAAGTGGTTTGCTATTTAATTCTCCAGCTCATTTTATAGATGAAGAAACTAAGGATTAAGGGACTGGCCCAGCATCACCAAGTTAGTGTCTGAAGATGGATTTTAACTCAGGTCATCCTCATGGCAGGCTCATAGTTCTATCTCCTGTGTATAAATGGAGAGTTTGAACCTTTGACTTCATTCCCCAGAAGTCCTTAGTATTTCCCAAAATTCCCTATAATCTCTCCTATGTCTCCACATTGGCAAGATCAGGTTATTGGTATTTAACTGGCTGTAACACCTCCCACGCCCTCTTTTTGCATGCGGCCTGCGGTGATGGTGGTAAGCTAGGGATTTTGCAATTGGCTAACCAGCCATGGGCCTGTGGTTTTTATTTTGTATCCTCTTTATTCCTTGATTTCTAATGATCATTTAACAAACCTCCTAAAATATAACATTTTTACTATTAAGATTAATTTTAATTTTTACACCTGTACCATCTAGCTGCCCCCAAAGCACTACTTGCCTACAAAAGCTTAGTTAAGAGTTAAATGTCCCTCTAACCAGAGTCTGAGTGAGCAGAACAGCAAAAAGCAATTCCAGTGTATGTCCTCTTGGGATGTCTCTAGCTTGGGAAATACTCATGGGAAAAGGTACCAAGTTTTTGTGTCTTTTCTTTTCCCACCAAAAGTTATTATTCCTCCACCCATCTACCCACAAACACAAAGAATTAGCCTGGGGTGGAGGGAAAGAGCGTTGGGGGAGAGGGGAGATTGAGGTTCTATTACACCCATTCTCTGAGATATGGCTCCTGAGTCCTAGGTTCTGATCATATTCACCACTAGAGCTGTATCCTGTGCTGAAGTAGTAGTGCTGAACTCTGTGGGTGGCTGCTGCTCTTTTATCAAGTGACCAAAGGGAAATAAGAAATGAGAAGGAACAGAAAAAATGGACATTTTTAAAGTTGTTTTTTATTAGAAATTAAAAAAAAAACACTTCAGGAACTTATAGCAGCAAGGACTTAGAAAGCAATGTTTAAATTCTCAGAGAGAGGGATGACACCCAGGGTCTACTTCCCCCTATGGTTTCATTTTAATGCATCTGTGATCTCATCTGTGTGGGCAATCCTGCCAAGGAAGAGGATTAACTCCCATCCATGCCTTCTCATCCCATGTACTCTTTTTCATGACCTCCCATAAAGTCTCCACAGGAGGTTCATTCAAAATGTTGGTGGCCTTCCTTTAGATCTCTCAACAGTATTTGAATACCCATGCACCATGTGGACTGTCCATCTGTTATGATTCATTCTTTTTAAAATTTAATTTTGTTGTTTTTGTTCTCCAATTAACAAGCGTTTATTTTCTTTCCCTTCTATTTTCCCACCCAACTGAACAATTAAAATAAAGGGGGAGGGGGAGCCTTCAAAACAAATTAACATAATCAGTACAAAAAATTACCACAATGAACATGTCCAAAAAATGTATATCTCTTTCTGTATTTGATGCTCATCAACCCTCTGGGAGGAGGTGAGTGTTATATTTTATCTTTAGTACTCTCTGGAATCATGGTTTATCATGACATAGTCCTAAAGTCTTTAAAAGTTGTTCCTCTTTATAAAGTTATAAAAGTTGTTTTATTAGTTCTGCTCACTTCACTTTATGTTGGTTCATAGAGGATTTTCCATTTTTCTCTGAAAATGACCATCTTGTTATTTCTTCTAGTGAAAATAAATTCCATTACTATCACATACCATAATTTGTTTAGCCATTCCCAAGTAGCTGGGTACCTTTTTACTTTCTAGTTTGGGGCTACTCCAAAAAGAGCTACTGTGATTTTTTATATACATATGAGTTATTTGGAGATGTAGGACTAGAAGTTTTATATTTGAGTCAAAGGGTATGGAAAGTACAGTGACTTTGGAAGCATACTTCCAAATTGCTTTCCAGAATGATTTTCCAGATCAATTCAAAGCTCTGTCAAGTATGTTGGTGTGCCTATTTTCCCATAACTCCTCCAAGATTTGTAGTTCTCCTCTTTTGTCTTTTTTGACAATCTGATGGATATGCAGTAGAACCTCAGAGTAGCTTTAATTTGCATTTGTCTAATTATTAATTATTTGAAATATTTTTCATATGGTTGTTGCTACTTTGGCTTTCTTCCTTTGAAAAATACCTATTCATATATTTTGAACACTAATCTATTATGGAATGGCTCTTAGTCTTATAAATTTTAATCAGTTTTTTATGTATCTTGGATATGAAAACTTTCCCAAAGAGACTTGCTACAAAGATTTTTTTCAGTTACCTATTTCATTTCCAATGTTAACAATATTTGATTTGGTGGTGCAAAAACTTTTTAATTTTGTGTACTTCAAGTTGTCCATTTTATTTATGATTCTCTGTTGCTTGCATGTTTAGTCATGAATTCTTCCTTTATGTATTAACCTGAAAGGCAGTTTCTTTCTTACTCTTTTGAACTGTTTGTTTATGATGTCACCTTTTATGTCTAAGTCACATATCCATTTTAAGAGTTTATCTTGATAAATGGTATAAGATATTGGTCTACACTACCATGCCAGAATGCTTTCTAGTTTTCCCAGCAGTTTTTGTTAAATAGTGAATCTTTACTGCAATAACTGGGTTCTTTGGGTCTATCAAACCCTACAGCACAAATATAGCTTTTGGTTCTATATGTTATACACCTAAACTGTTCCACTAATCAACCTATTTTTTAACAAGTACAAAATCTTTTCAGAAATTACTGCCTTGTCATATAGTTGAAGAATTGGTCTAACATTCTTCCTCTCTACTTTTTTTATTATTAACTTTATATTTTTATCTTTTTCTCCTCTGTATAAATTATTCTTTCCTAGCTCTATAATATAATCCTTTAGTAATTTGATCAGTATAGCACTCAATCAGTAAATTAAGTTAGGTGGGATTGTCTTTTGTTATATTAGCTTGATCTGCCAAATGAACAATTAATATATCTCTAACTATTTAGGCCTGTCTTTCTCCAAAGAGGGGCTTATAGTTACATTCATATCATTCTTAGATTTATCTTGATAGATATACATCAGAATATTTTATGCTTTCTATAGCTCTTTTGAACAGTTTCTCCTTTTAATTCTTCCCTTGGATTTTGCTGGTAATATGCTGGAATACTTTATGTGGATTTTAATTTATGTAGGTTTATTTTATATACAGCAACTTTGTTGAATTTATTATTTCAATTAATTTTTAGTTGACTCTTTAGGGTTTTCTAAGTAAATCATCGTAAGATCTGCTAAAGGTAATAATTTTCTTTCTTCTTTACCTAAAACCATCTTGCCCACCTGTTTGCAGAATTAACAGCTCCTAGATATCTTTGCTTAGGATTCTGTTCATTATCAAACACAGCAATTGTCCCTTCCCCAAGAGAAAACTAAAATTTCCTGTCCCAACCAGAGAACCTATAAACAATTTTCAGGTAGAGCTTAAGCCCTTTATTTCTGAAATCTGAAAAACAAGCAGCAAGTGCATGAGTCTTCCCCTAAGAAACCTTTTGAAGTTGGGGAAAACATGATTTTTTTAGAACTTTCTTTACTGGGCCCTCATTTTAAAAGCTTCCTAATCAATATCCAGGAAAAATTTAGCTTCCACTCAATCTCAGTCCCTATGGTTGACTCTCTAGCCTGGACTCGGTTAACAAATATTTCCTAAGGATCCTGTATCATAGTCAATATCTCTCTGTTTCTCCAGAAAGTTTCATCTTCCTTGTCTGATAGCCATAAGGGAGAAAAGAGAAGAGTTTCCCACTCTCCTTCCCCCTACCCACTTTTTACTAAAAGAATGGAATGTATGGAATGTCTTCAGGTAGGGTCCCTTTTTTTGTGGAATTTGAGAATGAAAACCACATAGCTCCCATAAGAATTTTCTTATTCTCAATAGTATGTGAAGATTGGATTTAGCTCTCCCCTGATTGCAACAATGAAGGTACTTAACTCTTCCTTTATTGGGAAGATTGAATTGTAATCCACAATCTATTTTTAGAGTTTAATCCCCAAAAGGTTATAACTAAGTAGATCTACCCATTTTAACTACAAAAGGTGAATTAAGCAAAAAAAGGGTGTTAAGTAATCCAAAAAGGTATAATCTAACCAAAGAAGGTGTGAACTAAATAGTGGGCAGTCCTGGAGAAAAGTTTCTGCTGTGATTGGTAGATGTGAAATTTAGGGGAGGTGATACAAAAGAAAAAGATCTTTAAAAAGAGGAGGAAAGGCCAGAAAATGATTGCTTTGGTTCAAGGAGATGGAGGAGATCTCTGACTCGGAGTTGGACTAGAGGAACTGGACCCCTAGAGAAACTCGTGTAGGAGACCTCAGACTACTTTCATTTTAGATGGTCACCATTGGTAAATGAAAGGCTGACAGTGAGAAAGCCCCTGTCTTGAGACTTTTTTCCTCTGGCTGGGACTTAGAAATTCTAACTAATATCAGAAAAAGTCAGATCTTTCTCTCTCTCTTCCCCCCCCTTCTCTTCCCCTCCCCTTTTTTCTCTTCCTTAACATTTTCCCTCTACTATAAATAAACTACCATAAATTCCATTTAGTAATTCACTTTGGAATTTAGAAATTAAATCCCTGGTGACCACATATATTAAATTTTAAGTCCAAACACAATTAAATGTTAACAAGTATCACTCAAGAAAAAAAATGAATTGATTCATTATATTGATAAAAAATATCAAGTGAATATAGAAAAACTTCTCATATCTATTACAAAGAGGAAAGAAACAACTATAAATGTTTTAAGGTAGATATTTCAAGGTCTTAAAGTTAGATTTCTGTAGGATTTTTTAATTCCTTTTGTTAATGTTTAAAGCAATATTAACTTTATTTTCTTTTATATTGAGCTTTATTTTTCTTTTCTATATTGAGATTACATTTGTTTGAATCACCTCAACTTATTTGCATATCAGAGGCAAAGTAAATAATATTTTTAGAGTTATTTTCAGTGTTTACTCTAAGGAGAGAGACATCATGTGTGCCCTTAGATGCTACATAATTCCTAGAGGGATTAATTTTGTTTCTATCTGCCAGGCTCTAGAGGACTCAGAACTATTTTCTACAGAGCTGTTAAGAGTAAATATGTTTAGAAATTAGATGGCAATTTTCAATTGTTCAAATGTTTAAAATGAAAGATTTCTTCCACTTTCAAATCATAGTTTATTTCCAAAGAGAACAGTTTACTCAATGTCACAACTTTTAACTAGGGAAAAAAGTAGGTAATTCCCAAGGTTCAGAAAGTAGAGAAAAGATATCAATATGCCTCACCATATTGCTATAAACTGAAATTTCTTCACCAATTTTTGTCCTCTTTGGAAATCTGGTGAAGTCTTTTGGTCCTTTTTCAGAAGAATATTTTTTAAACGCATAAAATAAAATGCACAGGATTACAAAAGAACCCAAGTATCCTGAAATGCAGGGATCAAAATATTAAAAAAAAAATTTACAAATGTCTTATTAAGAAGCCCTACTCCAAGCTGTTCCAGTGCAGGAGAAAACAGGACCAAGGTCCAGAACACATACACCAATATATCCCAAGCCCTAACTCTTACCCCACCCACCAATGGAAAAGCAACCACAGCTCACAACTGAGCTCCATTCCTGTCAATGTGAGGATATTTATATAGCATCTTCTAGGGCACATCAGGTACCCTTATGTCCATTGCAAATAGATGGATTTCCTCCACTGGTACCTATCTTATTTCTGCTAGACATTTTCACCAGACTGTACTAGTTAGTTGTACTCCACTACCATTTGCTGTGATGTAGCTAGAAGTGTCTACCTAGTAGAGAGATCTGGAACCCCAGGTAATTCTCTGATATAGAATTAGAAAATCTATCTTACTTGCTACTTCATCCCTCATTGAGACCTCATTGGCATCCTCAAAATCTATTCTGAGGACTTTTTCTAAAAGAGGAGGGGGAAAGGTAGGTCAGTAATGTGTATTAGGCACTTCCTATGTGCTGGGGCTATGGAAAGAAAGCTACAGAGATGCCATAAAATTGGCAGGCTGAAGTGATCACAGTCCTAAATGAGAGGCATGCAAATGAGGTAGGACCAAGAATAAAAGGCTAATTGAAAGAAGGGAAGCCATTACCCTCCACCCACCCCATTCCTGCCATTATTATATTCACCAGCAGCAAAATCACAGCTTTCAGCCTGCACAAAACCTCCCTGTCTCCTCACATTCTCTAGAAATCTGAACTCTGATATCCAGCCTCCCATATCCTCCCAAAGGCCACATCCTTTCATCCTGAAGGAGCTCCTTAGGAGTTAAAGAAGGCATTCCTAGGAGTTAAAGAAGATGTTCCTAGGAGTTAAAGAAGACTGGCCTTACCTTCTTGGCCACCAGCTTCATTCCCAGGTTGATGGTCATGAGGGTAGGGTCAGTCTTGTGATTCTCCTAGAGCCTTTCCTGCTGGCTTCTCAGGGGATCCCATATTTTCCTCTAACATTATCTGCCACTCTCCCCACCCCACCCCTTCCCACCCTCCAAAACAACAGAACTCCTCTCACCAACTTACTACTTGCACCTACCACAATCCTTGCTTTTGTTTTAAAGGAAAAGGTCTAGCTCTTGCTGGAGATTTCACTCATGGAATTAATTGGTTTGCAGAGCATCCTTCAGGGCCTTGTCTTTATCTCTGTCTAAATCTTTGGGGAGGGTTTGTACTGACCAGAGCTGCATCTAGAGGGAGAGGAGCAAGAAAAGATTGAGGAAAAAAATTGATCCCCTTCATATTTCCAACTAGAAAGCCCATATATAACAAGGGCTAACCACTGAGTACCTGGGTTGAAAAGTTAGAAAACAAAGGGATATTTTCTTTCCTATTTGCCATCTTTCTGTAGATAGTATGGTTGGTTGTTGTAAGAGACAGTACTGTCATAGCAAGATGAATATAATGATGCCCACCTAACCTGGAATTCGTAACAATCTTGAACAAAATGGAGGAGAGAGGTATCATATTAACCAAGGAAGGAAATAGGTCCAGAAGGAATGTTGGCATATAATAGCTAACTTCCTACACAATCTTTATTTTACTTTTGTTTACATTTGAAGTGTTCACTGTAGTTGCTACACCTAGCAATGGAAGGTTGGATCCCTAAAGGATGACTGCTACTTTAAGTTAAAAGGTGTAAGGAATTAAATTTAGGGGTTTGACTAAATATATTAGAATTCTAAAATGATATGATGGTCGCCAATTTAAAATTTTTATAGCTCAAGTCAAAATGACTTTCAGTAGTTTATTTACAAAGAGGTGGAAAGAGTGAAAGTAGGGAAATATAAAAAGAGGGTGAAGAAAGATGTCTAGTCTATCACACTAAATGTTGCTCCAATGTCTGGAGCAACCCCAGCAGGGCTTGATAACCCTCAGCCAGAGGACCTGTGAGTGGTAAATTACCAGAGGTGGTAAATTAATGGGGTTCCATCCATGTGGCCTCCTCCAAGAGGGTAAGACCTCTCTGAACCTAATCTCTACAGAAGCCAGGAAAGGAGGGTCAGCTGCTCACTCACCCAAGACAAACTCCAAAGGAGAAGATCCAGGAGCAATCTTACAGTCCCAGTCCAAGTCCCAAGTCAAAGACTCAAGCCAAGGACCCGTTGGACAGGAAGTTCAGGACTTTTTATAGTCCTTTTCCCATGTCCTTTCCTGTCCCTTCCTCCACTTTATGGGGACCAATTACAGTCTATCAGTTTGCTTAGTACTGCCCAGGGGGTGGTCAGTTGCCTCTGGGGTTGTCACCCACTTTAGTAAGTGACTTGGGAACTCCCTTACTTAGTGTTAAGTAGGGATATTAAAGGTTTTGGCTGATTCGTTTAAAAATAAGCAAAGGAAGAATTAATCCTATCTTCACAAAGGATACTTACTCTTTAAGTCTGAACTCTTAAAACCATAACACATGAGGTTCCTTTTTTTTTAAAGCTGAATTTTAATGATCATTTAGTGGACAGAATTATCCCCAAAAATAATTCCCAAATTATCATCTAATAAGATATTATAGTAAGAAGAGTAGTTACAAAACATTTTCTGCCCCCCCCACTCCAACCTGGGATATGGGGTCCCACAAATACAAGCAGTGATCTTAAGAAGACTGGGGACCAGCTGTGTGACCCTGGGCAAAGCACTTGACCCCCATTGCCTAGCCCTTACCACTCTTCTGCCTTGGAGCCAATACACAGTATTGACTCCAAGACGGAAGGTAAGGGTTTAAAAAAAAAAGAAGAAGAAGACTGGGCACAAACCATAATGTATCATATACCCATAAGTGCCACATATGAATGTGAACTTGGTAGGATTAACATAAATGAGCTATGTTTGAGCCCTTGGTTAAAGAATGTACCATAGGGATTGTGGTGGGAAAATATTTGTAGTTTTGTTCTTGCTCAAATTAAATATCTTTCTGTAAAAGCTAACTAATATTAAGTGGTTAAATAAAAACTAGTGATGATAGTCATTTGGTGGCATATTGTAGTGGAAGGAGGAGGTACAGCACACAATTGGAAAAGGTTTGAGCCATTGGTTCCAATTAGAGAACAGTTGTTATTCAGTCGTTTTTTGGTCGTGTCTGACTTGTCTTTTTTTTCTAGAGTACTTGTTGATACAATATTTAGTCATCATTTTCTGACATTTTGCAGTCCAAATCCATGTTCTCACTCTCCCTCCCATCCCTACCTCCACTCTAAGACAACAAATAGTGTGATATTGGCCATACATGTATTATCATATAATACGTATTTCTATGTTCATCTTATTGCAGAAGAAGACACATTGCTGACATGAGAAAAATTCACAGAAGAAATAAAGTGAAGAATGGTATCTCTAGATCTGCATTTAGATTCCAATAATCCCTTCTAATGAAGTGGAAAGACTTTTTTATCATGAGTCCCTTGGAGTTATCCCGAATCCTTGTTTTGCTGCTGACAGTTATCTTTCATAGTTGATCACTATACACTAGTTCTGTTACCATGCACAATGTTCTCCTGGTTCATTTTATTTCACTTTTCATCACTTCATATGTCTTTCTAGGTTTTTTGTGATTATCATGTTCATCATTTCTTATAACACAATGCTTTTCCATTATAATCATATAATAGAAGTTGTTCAGCCATTCTCTAGCTGATGGACATCCCTTCAGGTTCTAGTCTTTTGCCACCACAAAAAAAAAGCTGCTATAAAGCAGCAATAGAAGTAGGCTCTTCCCTATATATTTGACCTCTTTGTGATATAGATCTAGTATTGGGATTGCTAGATCAAAGGGTCCCCTGGTTCCAAATTGCTCTCCAGAATGATTATATCAATTCACAGATGCATCGACAGAGTTATCAGTGTCCCAATTTTTCCACATCTCCTCCAACATTCATCATTTTCCTTTTTTGTCCTAATAGCTAATCTGATAGATGATAAGGTGGCACCTCAGTGTTGTGTTAATTTGCATTTCTTCAATTAATAGTGATTTAGGACTTTTTCATTTGACTAAAGATAGTTTTAATTTCAGCTGAGATTGCCTATTCATATCCTTTGACTATTGTCAACTGGGAATGCTTTGTGCTCTTATAAATTTGACTCAGTTCTCTATATATTTGAGAAATTTCTTGGAGACATTTGCTGTAAAAAATTTTCCCAGTTTGTTGTTTCCCTTCTAAAATTGGTTGCATTGGTTTGGTTTATGTAAAACCTTTTAAGTTTAATGTAATAAAGTTATTTATTTTACAACTCATAATGTTCTTTATGTCTTATTTGGACATAACATTTCCCTTTATCCATCCCCTTATCTGGTTGTCCTTCTTCAGTAGTTCCCTGGCTTAGTAGATTCCTTTCTAAAATGTGGAGCTCAGAATTAATACTCTAGCAGTGATCTGACTCACAGCTAGTACAACAGGACTAACAAGCATCTCCTCATTGTGGGGATCCCTGCATTTCATGATATGGCCTTTAAATGCAATAGTTTTGTTGTCTCCCACACCAAAAGATGCAGCCGACTAAACCCCTACACATTTTTTAGAGGAAATGCTGTTTAGTCATGTCTTCCCCATTTTGAACTTCTGTACGAGGTTTTTTCAATCCAACTAAAAGACTTTACATTTCCCTTCCCCCTCCCCTATTATATTTTATCTTATTCAATTCTAGCCAGTCAAGATCATTTTGAAACCTAACTCCTCTATGGGTTAGTTTTCCCTCTCAGCTGGGTCCCCTGCAAACTTGTTAAGCATGCCACCCCTTCTTTTAGAGGAAGCAAAGTCTGAGACTAAAATAAGAGGAATGGGGAGTGAGGGTAGTGGGGTTGACTGCATCTCCTCTGCTCAGAAATCTCATGGTTCTTGTTGGTTTTCTGAAGAAAATTTCATGAATTTCAAAGAAAACTGTCCCCTTTCCCTCCTGTTCTGACCTACCACCCCAGTGCTGGTCAGGATGGGATGCCCCGACCAAGCATGCCAGAGCCCTGAGAAGGAAAGGCATCAGACTAGGCTCTCATAGTCTGGAAAAGGAACTAAGAAGGGAAGCACATTCATAGTGCACTAGGTAGAATACTTTCTCTCCTGCCCCACTACTGTAATAATGGCCTTGGGACACAAGTAATCTAAGCACTTTATGAAGTAAGCCTTCCCATTTCTTTGCTTCTTGCCAGGAGCACACAGGATACTGAATCAGTACACAGTCCAAACCCATCTCAATTTTGTGAGTAAAGAGGGAAATGCTATATGCTATTTTTTAACCCTTACCTTCTGCCTTTGAATTGATACTAACTAATCAGTTCCAAGGCAGAACAACAGGTAAGGGCTAGGTAATTGAGATTAAATGACTTGTCCAGGGTCACAGAGCTAAGATATGACTGAAGCCAAGTTTGAACCCAGAACCTCTCATCTCCAGGCCTGGCTCTCTCTCTCTCCACTGAGCCACCTAGCTCAGTAACCATATGCTATTAAGTACCCACCACTGCCACCTGTATTCTTTTCCTTCCCCCGTGGCCCATCCCTTTTTGAGTATAGAACTCTTCTCTTCCAAGGGTTTTGTTCAAGGTCTTCTACCACTTATTCAACTTGTATAGTCATTCCGCCTTCACTCTTTATTCTTTTTTATTCCAGTCAATATCTAACCAGACCTAGCTCTTCACATCATTCCCCGTAGGTCCAAAACTTCTACAAAAATATGTTTTGTTTTGTTTTCTGCCAAACGGTGAGGTCTTCTTTACCCTACTTCTAGCTTCCTCCCTTCTCAAATGCATCCTCTACATAGCTAACATAATATCCCTAAAGCACAGATCTGACCACACAATTCCTTGTTCAACCATCTTTAATGTCTCCCTATAGACAAAATATGCATTTTGGCATTTTAAGCAAACACCCTTACTACTGTTACTAGATTATTTCATATTATTTCATTTTCCATATCACTTCCCTTTGAGTATTCCTAGGAAGAACAAGGTCAACCATAGACCATATAACATTCCCCATATATAGTCTACTATTTTACCATATTGAGGAGAAAATGTGTCTCATAAGTCTCAGAACAAAATTCATCATAATTCATAATTTAATCTGAATTCTAATGTTTTTAGTGTTGTTTTGATCAACATTGTTGTCACTGTGCATAATATTTTCTTGTACCTCAGTTTATATATCTTTTCATGTTTCTCCAAACTACTCGGACATTTTCTTTTTTCAAACATTAAGGAACCTGTGATGTTGTTCAAGAGACTCAGACATTTGTCCAGTGGCTTCTCTTTCTTGACACAGGACATCTCCATCTCTAGCTAGGCTCCTGGCAACAATATTCTCCCTCTTTAGAACCTTGGAACTAGATCAAATGAGATAAGATCTGTATGTAAACTTTAGAACACCATATAAATTATTATTGATATAGTTGTTATTACATCTGAAGGCTGAGACCAACCTATTGCCTCCAATGGTATTTTTAGGCATAATCTTCACACATATTAATATCCTCTAGGATCTAGAGAGAGGACAGTCACTTTCAGAGGGAACTCTAGAATAGAGAGTCTTAGTGTCTGGGAAATACTAGAAATAGTCATATTTTTTCACTAGGTCAGAGCACTAAAGGAGAACATTCATTGTCTACTGTTTCTCTAACCCATTGAGATAGGAGAAAAGTATCAGAACAATAGGGGAAAACTCATCTCACTTAATTCAACAAGTATTTATTAGTATCTACCATATACAAGACACAATACTAGGCACACAAAGACAAAAGACCAAAAAAAAAAACTTTCTCCTTTCAAAATATCTTATATTTTACCGGGAGAGTTAGAGTTGAATTGAAAATCGAATTTTAATATCTAAAAAAGTTTAAAATGGAAAATCCCACTCTCCACCCCTTCACACTCCAATGCAAATTAGTCCCTTGTTGAGTGCAGAATTTATTGAGGATCTCAACTTGAAGCAAAATGGAGAGAAAATAAAGTTGAGGAATACTAAAGTAGGATGTTAGGAGGCCAGACCAAACACACTTCCCTAGAAATGAACAAACCATTAAGACAATGCCCAGAATGGACAAGATTTGACAGCATTGCTCTCCACCCCCTACCTCCCCACCCCTCCATCAATGGCAATAAGAAATTTATAAAACATGTTTCTCAAGGTCGAGTTACAGATATTATCCAGAGATTTGATCAGGCATTCCTGTTTCCTTAATCCTCCTCCTCCCACCCTCCTGTGTGAAAGGTCCGAGAATCTGAGATCATATTCAAGGTCATGGCAGCTTCTCTTCTCAGGGAATAAAGTCCCCATCCCATCCCCACCCCCCATCCCAAGAGAGAAACAAAAAACACAGCAACTTGGCCTCTGAAATATACAAAGAACTGAAATCAAATCCTCTTGGATTAGACACTTAAGTGAAATCAGAACAATTTACTTTTATTTCTGTTTCAGCTCTGGCCTTGACCACATTATTCTATGTTTACCTCATTCTACTGATGTATCCCAGACCTTCCCTTCCCCAGTTTCATTTATCCTCTTTCCTCCTCCTACCCCCTCCCAGGAAACTGCTTTCCTTGAACTGACTCCCCTCTACTGCTTAACTCAAAGCATGTTCCCCTTCACCAAGGAGCCAACCCCACACTTACACACAAGCTTGCTATGCAATTAGAGAATGGCCTTCCTGACAATCTCATTCTCAGTTCAGTTCCATGAACCCTAAAAAAAGGGGTCTAGGACAAGGGAAAGGAATTCGATTCATGGACTATCCATCTGGAGGCATTATGAAAACATACATCTTCCTATTCTTTTGCCCTCACAAAGAGTCTTCCTGAATTCATTTGCTATGCTACAGCAGACAAATGGGTTCATTCTCAATTAATTATAGAAACACCTTTGATTCACTATATATTATCTCTAAAAGAACTTGAAAGACACTAACCTAATGTATTGAGACTCTGTATCTATAGAATACATATTTTAAGATTTTGATGTCAAAATACTTAGATTATTTAATTGATTTAACAGCCAAAAAGAGGCTCATTCATGATCCAGAAACTGTGATTCTCAGTATGCTCTTCCCTTTTCCACTATGCTGTGACCATCATTATGAAAAAGAAGGGGGTCACACAAATGGGGCCACAAAACAAGGACTATTTGGTACTATTCTTTATTCAAGGGTTGATCAAGGGATCTCATTGCCAAAAGGATTTCTGTGAGAAACCTCTCCCTATTTAACTAGTCTAGTCCTTAGGAAGAAGTTGTTTTCTGTTGCCTGGACCTTACTCAAAGTCTTTCGAAAAAGACAGAATATTCCAGAGTTTGTGCTCCACTAGCATAGCATTCAAGAACCCAAGGATGACTCCAGATCATGATAAAATATTGAAGGTAGATTTGTGAACCCTTGTCTAATAACCAGCAAGGTGGCACACTGCTGATTTGAGCTGAATCCTTTCCATCATGCATTCTGACTATGAATAAAAACAAAAGAAAGAAGGCCCATGTAGCTAAATGGAAGGATGGCTCCCAAAGGAGAAGCAAAGAAAGGAGCTGGCAGAGTTGGTTTCTTTTATATATGAAATTCCATACTAGATATGACAGAAGATACTTTTGAAATGTGCTTGTGTTATGTCCTGTATGTAATGAGGCATGTTACTGTAGTATCCTTCACAGAGGATGCTCTGTATAATGGTGTGACAACTGCATGGACTGTTAATGTACAGTTATTTTAATTCAGTTTCAGTGATACCAATGGTTGGTTACTTAGGACATCAGGGAAATTGTCCTTGTTGTCTTCATGTACTTGTGGTTTTGTTTACTGTCTATTTGCATGTTTTAGAATTGTCTCTGGTAATCTTTGCAAGGAAGTGTAAAGAGTTTCAGTCCAGGGGAGGAATGTAGCCCCAGACCCAAAGCCCATAAGGCTTTGGATTCTGTCCTCATTGTTGAAGATGAATTCCCTGCTCTTTGTGAGGGGCAGGTGGAGTTGGTAAGAGCAGGAGAATTCCAGCCTTCTTCAGTCTTCTTCCAGATTCTTCAAGCTTTAAGTTACTTTAGGTACATGTCTGCCATCTTTAAGAAAATGAGATCTAGAACAATCTCTTTTGGATAAACTGAGTTATTTCACTCCCACTGGGAAACTTCTTTTACCCTGAATTGTCTTGTATATATTTTCCAATGTATACCTTCTCTGTTTTGCCTTAACTTAAATAAATTGGTTTCTTTACTATTCGTTATATGTGTTCATTATGGAAATTGTATTTGGTGGGAAACAGGTCCCTTGTATAAATAGTTTGGGATCCTGCTTCCCCCAATAATGAAGCAGAGATTGCAAATTAAATTGAACCTGATCATATTCTCCAGACTAAAGATATTTAAGAGGGCAGATTGATATCATTCTAGTCCAATAGCCCCTCTCTTAGGTTAGAGATGTCTATTCTGTGTGTGTGTGTGTGCGTGTGTGTGTGCGTGTGTGTGTGTGTGTGTGTGTGTGTGTGTGTGTGTGTGAGAGAGAGAGAGAGAGAGAGAGAGAGAGAGAGAGAGAGAGAGAGATTGAGAGAGAGAGGAGAGAGAGAAAGAGAAAGAGAGAGATTTGAGTGTCACAGCCAGAAGATTATAAAATATTATTCAAAAGTTAAATAAAATCTATAATAGATACAAACTAAGGAACTTGATATGGGAGAAAGGGCACTGAATTTGGATTTAGATAACCTGGTTTTGAATCCCTGCTTCCTAATTCTGTATGACCTTAAGTAAATCATTTTACCTCCATAAGATTCTCTGCAAAATGAGTAGCTTGGGCTAGAAGATCTCTCAGCAGCAGAGTTGATTTCAATGTATGCCCAAGGAATTCAGTAAACATTTCTTTACACAAGCTTTTTTAGTCATCTCATGTTGCCATATTTATGAGTAAGTATTTGTAAAAAAGATCATCATGAAAATAATTTCATCTTATCTGCTTCACTATCTATAGCAGAACATTAAAAAACAAAGACATTTTAGGAAGAATTCAACAAAATCATCAAATTAATTACCATACACTTTGGTACTTGGTGGCCAATGCAAAAGTAGGAATGTTATGAGGATGGTAAGAACCATATCAGAAAGTATAGTTCAAGAATTTAAAAAGTGAGAGATGCCAAAGACTTATAGAAGTCTCAAAACTATTTATCATGAATAAGTTTGTTTTTTAATTGGTAGGTATTGGATATGGTGAGCACCAAATAACAGCACAAAAAAAATGAAATTGATTACACTTTAACAGACAGAAAAAGACTTGTTTTTCATGTTGGGAGTCAACCCTGACTCAGCTGTCTGTATAGACTCAGACCACCAACTTGTCAGATCAAAGATCAGAATTAGTAAAAAGCTAGAAGAAAGAATAATAATAAGAAAAAAGATATGGCATGCAACTGAAACAACTCAATCCTGAACTATTTAAACAAGTAATTGATAATGAAACGTGGATAACGAACAACAGAAATGACATCAACATCAATTAAAATAATTTTATGCAGAAGTTAAACTGATGGAAATCAATTGCCATAACAAGGAAACCCAAAGGGTGGAATGAGTGCCTTAGTCAGCAAACACTTAACCAGAGACAAGTGGTGGCTAAAGGGAATTTAGAATATAAACTTCTTTGTAAAATCTGTTGAAGAACATAGGATCATATATTTAGAGCTAGAAGAGTACTTAGTGGTCAATTCAAATTTTAAATTATTTAATATAATTCTTTGGTTTTCTTCATCCCCATCAGCATATTTGATAGTTGCAAGTTGAGAGTAAGAGAAGTTAGTTTCTTTTTATCCCATCTCCTACTACCATCCCTGGGGACCTCAGTATTCATATTGTTGATTCTTCCAACAGTATGACCTCAAATTCCTTTGCTTCATTAACAATCTACCTCTACTCCAATTTAGCCTCCAACTGGCACAGTCACACTTCAGATGTTGCCATCACAAAGAATTGCACCACCTTCAAGATTATGAAGTCTAGAATTCTAAGCTTCAACCACAATTTCTTAAACTTCTACTTCTCCCTTCTTCATTCCATCCAAGCCCTTTCTATGATAGTCCCTTGATTCCTTACTGATAGCTCAGTTTTATCTCCTCATTTGCCTCTATCCAATTACAACTGCATGGGGAGCCACTTCCTTGCCTTCCTTATCTGTTCTTCCTTAACCTTCAGTATTCCCTAATCCCTGATTTCTCATTTTCCTGGATATTAGATTTCAGCAAAGAAAGTCATGAAATTTTCCTAACTTCACTGTCTACCAATTTATAGTGCACAATCAAAACTAGATTCTCACTGCCATTCTGTGAATTAGCCTTCATTAATTCCCTCTTATTACCCACAACAACTATTTCAAACCATTCCTTCCTCCTTGATTATTCACATCCCACACTCACAGCAGATGAACTTCTTTCCTCCTACTTCACGGAAAAGATCCAAGTCATCCAATATCAACTCCCTTTCTTTACACCTTAAAACTTCCTAGTATCTTTGCTCATTCTCTTGCTCTTCCTTTCTCTCAGAGAACAAAGTGTTCCCACACCTTGTCAAAGCTAACTTCTTTTTCTCCTTCTCTGGAGCCTTGCTTCACTCAGTATCTTCTCTCAGACATCTTCAATTTCTCCCTTTTTACTCATTTCTGTCTACATCTGTGCTCAAATTTTCCCAATTATATAAAATTTTCCCTCAACCCTCAAAGTTGACCAAATTCTTTCTTTTTTTTCCCTTTCTTTGGAGTAAGTTTTGAATATTTTTAATTTGATAAATAATTCTCAATTATAGGTAAAAATTTTTAGCATTCATTCATTTAAAAATATTTTGACATCCAATTTTTCCCCCTTCTCATATCCCTCTCCCACCCCTTGAGAAGGCAAACAATACATCTGAAGTAATTTTTCAATACTACTAACGAAGCTGTGTGAACCTGGGCAAGTCACTTTAACCTGTTTGCCTTGATTTCCTCATCTATAAAATGTGTTGCAGATAGAAATGGCAAACCCCTCTAATATCTTTGGCAAGAAAACCCTAAATGGTGATTTAAAGAGTCAGATGCAGCTGAACAATAGCAATTTTTATTAACATCTTTTGTTATTACATCACTACATTTCTCAGTGTTTCAATACCTTTTCCCAGAAAGTAATTCCTTATAATAAGGAGTAGAAAAGTCTCTCCTCTCAGCTTTTTTTGGGGGGAAAGGAGATGATAATCCAGTAACTCTGAGTCCTGCTTTTTGTTTTGTTCTAGACAATTAGTAAGTGCAGTGATTGGAATATAGGATTTAGAGTCAGATAGATCTTAGTTCAAATCCTATCTTAGACATTTGCTTGCTAGCTGTATGGTCCTGGTCAAATCACCTAACCCTTTGAATTTCTTTTTCTCTTATGTGTAAAACTGGGACAATAATAGCATCTTTTCCCCAGAATTGTGAGGATAAAACAAGATGTAAAGCTTTTGCACAAAATAAAGTATTATATAGATGTTAGCTATTACTTTTACTTATAAAATTTAATCCCTTTTTGCCAGTTGAGATAGCCTTTATTCTTGCTTTGCTATGTATCAATATGCCTTCCAGGATGATTTTTTTATTTCTTATCATTCCAGGATTTTACTCAAAATTCCCATCACCTTTTCCCTGTTGTTGATTTCTGAGATCAATTTGTCTTTCTCTGTTTTTACATATGATAGATCATTGAAGATGTCAGGCCATTCTTTCTAGAAGCCCAAGCCTCTTTCATTTCCTTTATTCAGCTCTTTAACTAGTTTGATTCCAGTCCCTATTCCTCTCTTACTAGAAACATCAATCCTTATCCCTCTCTGTCCAGTTCCTTGCTTCTTTTCCTTCCTCTTCAATGTCCCTAACCTTTGTCCTTCCTTTCCAGTTCCTCATTTTTTCTTAAAGCCCTAGTCTCTGTCCCTTCTCAGTCTGTCAGTCTTTAAACAAGATTTTATAAGTGATTACTATATGCCAGCCACTGTAATAAGTTCTGGGGAGTCAAAGAAAGGCAACTGTCTCTTCTCCCTTTCCCTAATGCCATCAATCCCTGCTGCTCTCTCCCCTACCCCTACTTGTCTCTTCTCCAGAACCTCTAATCTTGCCTCTTTCTACCAAAAACTCTTCCCCATTTCTCTCCTCAGTGCTCTATCACCAGTGTCCCAACACCTCTTTTTCTGAAACTCCTGCATCTCTCCCTCCCCAAAGCCTTTGGCTCTGTTCCCTTCTTCCCACCACAAGTTTTAGTTCCTTTTTTTAGTTTAGTTCCTTTTCCCCTTCCTTCCTTTAGTTCCAGTTCCCCAGCCCCTGTCCCTTGTTCCCCAGGACCCCATTCTCTATCCCTCTCTCCCTATAACTTCATCACCTGGTACCTCTCTTCCCAGCACCCCATTCCCTAATGCCCCAAGTCCTGCCAATATTCCCTTAGTTCTTTCCCAGCTATTTTTGGATGTGTTTCTTTGGTGAAGGCTGTGCCTGGCGAGAGAAGTGTACCTTTAGAACAAAGCTCAGAATCCAACTAGTCCAGGGTTCTTACCATCTCATATCATGGACTCTTTGGTAGACTGGTAAAGCTTCTGGACCCTCCTCTCAGAAGAATTTAAAATAAATAAAAACAAATAGGATCACAAAGAAAACCAATTATATTTAAATAAGTTATCAAAATATTTTTCAAAAGTTCATGGACCCTAAAGTTCAGAATCCTGATATATAATCCATATGTTACCAAGAATTCCCTCTATTACACCTATAGGAAGACGTCCTATGACCTTCCCCCCAAAGACCTAAATGTGGAGATGTTCACTTCTTAGAGTAGCCCATTCTACATTTCAATAGCTCACATTATTAGGAAGTTTTTACTTTTTTCAAAGCTAAATCTGTATTTCTGTACCTTCCACTCATTTCTCCTAGTTTTGCCCCATTGAGTTAAGCAGAGCTGGAGAAGCAAGGTGAGAAAATGGTTAGAACACAGGGCCTGGAATCAAGACTTGTTTCAAATCCAACCTCAAATGCTTCATTGGCTGTGTGACCCTAGGAAAGTCACTTAACCTTGTTGCCCTAGTTTCCCCATCTGTAAAATAAACTGGAAAAGGAAATGGCAAAAACACTTTAGTATCTATACCAAGAAAACCCCAAAATGGGGTCAAGAAGAGTTGGACACAAGTGAAACAACTCAACTACAACAACAAAAATTATATCTGCCCTAAGCCTTCTTGTCTTTGTACTAAAAATTTCAAGTTCTTCTAACTAGGAACAGCTAGATGGTACAGGGGATAGTATACTGTTGGACTAGGAATCAGGAAACCCTGAAATCAAATTCTGTTTCAGATGCTTACTAACTGTGTCACACTGGACAGATAACTTCTCTTCTTCTTATGTCCTCATCTGTAAAATGGGAATAATTATAGTGCCTACCTCCCAGGACTGTTATGAGGATCAAATCACATATTTGTAAAGTGCTTAGCTTAATGTCTGGCTCATAGTAGACTCTTATAAATGTTTATTTCCTTCCCTTCCTATCCCTGCATGGTCCTCAAGGTCCTTAAAATTCTGGTGATCTTCTAAACACTGGAAAGCTCATCAATGCTTTCACTAAAATATGATACACTGAAGTGATTTTAATACTCCTTCACCCCTCTCCAAGCTGCAGTACTCACTTATCTCCACAAGACTTTCTCTGCTATATCATAGAAACTTTTCACTCTGAAAGCTCTACCCCTGGACTATTTCTCACAATGTGTACAAAGTATAATCCACTTTTGTGGCCTCTCCTTTTTACTGGGTGGTGATTCTTTTCCATTTAAGGAGAAGGCCCAGGCCAAAGATGCCTCCATGCTTCTCCAGCCTACACTCTTCTTCACAGGACTCCTTTCTTTTCTTCCTTTTTAAAAATATCACTATCACTACTCCTCCTGTATTCTCTCTCTCATTCTCTCTCTCTTTCCATTTCTCTCTCTCTCTCTCTCCATTCATCTCTGTCTTGCTGTCTCTCTCTCTGTCTCTCTGTCTGTCTGTCGGTCTGTCTGTCTGTCTCTCTTCTCTCTCCTTCACCCCCCTGCAATGTCTGGGCAATCATACTCCATTATAGGTCCCAACATAGCTTTTAAAAACCCAAGTTAGTTGTAGATATCCAAATCAATCTCTTTAGCTAGCCCATTCTTTTCCTTCTCGATAAAATGGTTTCTGTTTTTGTCTTCAGAATTTCATTCTTTGGGACAGCTAGGTGGCTCAGTGAACTGAGAGCCAGGCCTAGAGACAGGAGGTTTTGAATTCAAATTTGGCCTCAAACACTTCCTAGCTGTGTGATCCTGACTGGGCAAGTCACTTAACCCCCATTACCACCCTTCTGCCTTGGAACCAATACACAGTATTTATTCTAAGACAGAAGGTAAGAGTTAAAAAAAAAATCATCCATGAGATCTTTCCATCCCTCTTGAGTCAACTTCCATTACAAAACTGTAATCTAACCATAGGAGTCTAACCAACCTTTTCTATGAACCTATGAAACCTTTGAAAATCATAAAATTTATGGTGAATGTTCAACTATGTCCAGAATTTCTACCCTTCTCTATCAAAAAAATCTGAAAGAGCAGTTATTTCCCTACAAATTCCCTTAGTTTCTACTTTAGCAACTGTTTCTTCCTCATTAGCTAGAAGCAAGTCCACAACAGTTCTCCCCTTCACTTTCTCCACCTTTTCAAAGAATGAAATCATTTTTAAAATCCAAGAATTTATTAGCTGCTTTCATGTGGCAGAGTGAGCTCTAGTAAATGTCGACATAATTAGTGTCCCCCATCACTATTATATCATGCCTCTGTGCTCAACATGTGGTATGTTTCCTGAACTCCTCATCTATTTCCTCCTTTCCAGATGGTCCATAGTATACTCCCCAAACAATATTACTCTTGTTTCTCCCACCATCAATCTTCAACTGCTCAATCTATACCATGCTTCCCCATTCAGTTCCTATACTTCCTCCCATAAGTATGCAATCTATAAATACAGTGTTATTCTGCAAACTTTTAAAAATCTATTTCTTTGGAATATGGAAGGTCCTTCTAGAGCCATATTCTAGTCACAGGGCCCATTCCACTGGGAATAAGTCATTCTTGTGAGGTCATATCCTTCAATTTGGGTCTCTAGTTCATCCTGTTTATACTTTGTATATAGTCTTCTGAGATGATAGGTGTTATACTCAACTTTTTTTCTTGAATTCCCATTTATTTGTGTATATTTTGGACAAATGGATTGTCTTCCTTGATAGAATGTAAGCTCCTTGAGGTGGGAACTTAATTCATTATTTTTCTTTTTATCATCAGTGCCTAGGAAATAAGTAGGAATTTAATTAATATTTGTCCACTGAATATACATATATATACCATATATATGCATATATAGATATATATGGTAACTAGGTGAATAAGTGGATTGAGTCCTAGGCCTAGAGTTGGGAGGCCCTGAGTTCAAATATGGCCTCAGACACTTCTTAGCTGTGGGACCTTGGGCAAGTCACTTTGCCCCAACTGCCCAGCCCTACCACTCTTCTGCCTTGGAATTGATACTTAAGAAAGAAAGAAAGAAAGAAAGAAAGAAAGAAAGAAAGAAAGAGAGAGAGAGAGAGAGAGAGAGAGAGAGAGAGAGAGAGAGAGAGAGAGAGAGAGAGAGAGAGAGGGAGGGAGGGAGGGAGGGAGGGAGGGTTTTGAAAACTTAATATGTACAAAGAAAGTTATTAACCTAATCACTATGAGATCCCATTGAACTCCTTCTATCTCTGCAGCCTGGTGCCTTTGGCTGTTCAGGAGCTGGGATAGCAGAGTTGACATAGTTATATTATTATAAATGGGACTTAGAACTATACAATATGTTGGAGGTCAACTAGCCACACACCCTTCAATGTATATTTAAGGAAATTATCAGCCAAAATGGAGAAGTGACTTACCCAAGGTCACACAGGTAGGTAAAGCAATAATTTGAACTCTATTTACAGGAAGCAAGATGGTACAGAGGATGGAGCTCTTTACCTGGAGACAGGAGGACCTGAGTTCAAACCTAACTTCAGATGTTTACTAGCTCTGTGACCCTGGGAAATTAATTTAATTTCTGTCTGCCTCAATTTCCTCATCTTCAAAATGAAGATAATAATAGCACTTATCTTTCAAGTGTATGTGAAGATCAAATGAGAGACATGATTTTCATAGAAGTGGTTTACAAATCATGAAGTGTGATATAAATGCTACCTATGATTATGATTTCTCTGGTTCCAAATCCAGTCCTCTTCCCACAACACCATTCAATTCAGAAGGTCTTTCTGTGGATTTACTATGCGTCCAATTGTTTTCCAAGATATAGGAGAAACTGCAATCTCCTTTCTAAAGAACACCCCTTCCTTTTCTGAGCTTGATTTCCTTCTCTATAAAATGAAGGGCTGGTGAGGGTACTTTAGATACCCTCCCAGGTTCCTGCTAGTTCTAAATCTATGACCTTTTTAGAATGGAAGAATGCTTTGTCAGCTCCAAACATTAGAATTTTGTTCACTCTAGCAAAAATTCTTTTCCAGATTTGAAAACAGAATGAGATACTGGAATGGTGGAGTCCTCAACACAAACAGAAAAGTTAGGAGACAAGACTTCATCAGGATGAAATGCCCAGAGCTATCATTCACTAGATAATCAGTTGCCCTATTCCAGATGAGTCTGAAGGCTTTCCTTGAGTGTTCCTACTCCTAGTCTGGACCTGCACTAAGGAACTCTTGGGGAAAACAACTCCAGAAATTCTAAAGCCAACTAAAGTTCACAAATGGCAGAGAAGAAAGAATCAGAGATGGTGGGTGGTAAAGAAAGGGAACCTTTATTGGGCATACTTAAAGGAGATATTGTTGGCAAAGACTAAGCCAGGCTTAGTCCAGCCACTCATATTTGAAGTGTAGAAGACACTTATGGACCATGAAATCCAATTAAAAACCACTTTAATAATTACGAGTTAAGAGAGAACAGGGGGGAGGGACTAGACCAGTGATTTCATTGATATGGGTAACTCTCAAGTAATAATAATAATTATTATTATAGCTAGCATTTATAGTACCTACCACGTGCCATGAAAATATTATCTTATTTTATCCTCACAGAAACCTTAGGAGGTGTCATTTAATCTCTCTTCCTCACTCTCTCTCTCTCCCTCCCTCCCTTCCTCCACCTCTCTCTCTTTCTCATTGTCTCTGTCCCTGTCTTGGTCTTTCTTTGCTCCTCTCTCTGTTTTCTTTGTCTTGATTTGTCTTTTTCTCCTTATCTTTCTGTCTCCCATCTCTATCTGTTCCTGTCTGTCTTTCCCTCTTTCTTCTTCACAATGATCTGTTATCTCTGGGCAATGAAAGCTGTCTGAGAAACAAGCTTTACAATTGACAAGGTGACCAAAAAAGAAGGAGGGTAAGCCAGAGAAAAAAATGATAGGATGAAAGTTAGTACAACAATCCCCTGGACTGTGTATAAGCATGTACTATTGATAAATAGCTCAGGTATTGAGAACCAGCATGAAGAAGTATTTGACCCAAGTTCAAACTTGGAGGTTGTCCTCTAGGATGCTATTTAAGCTCAGCAAATGAGTTCATACACAGTAGATACACCAAAGGAACCCACCAAGAGGAGTAAGTTTGCTTTTTATCATCAGTGTAGTCAGGCTGGACATCCATGCTCTAACCACTAAAGAAGAGAACCATTCTTTACTATAACAGAAATTTTTGTCTTAAACATAAATATCAAGAATCAATGAAGGGGGTTGGGGCAGCTGGGTGGCTCAATGGATTGAGAGCCAGACTTAGAGATGGGAGGTCCAGGGTTCAAATCTGACCTCAAGACACTTCCTGGCTGTGTGATCCTGGCCAAGTAACTTAACCCCCATTGCCTAGCCCTTACTGCTCTTCTGCCTTGGAACTCAGTATGGATTCTAAGACAGAAGGTAAGGGTTTAAAAAAAAGAAAGAATCAGTGGAGGGTGAAAGGATAATGGGGATTGGAGCTGCCTCCGGCAATAACTCTTATATCCCATTTCTCCAGAATTTCTTAGCTCTACAGATAGAAGACTTTCTTTAAAGTAGAAGCCAAGAAAGTAGCCCTAACACTAGCAGCCAAGAAAGTAGAAGCTAGAATAGAGAGCATCATTAGCAAGGTGGAAGAAAAAGATGTGTGAATCAGTTTCATCTTGTTTCCTCTTGTCTCAATGCTTGTATGTTTTCTACTTCTGTCTGCTAAATAATGTAAGCCTTCCCCCTAAAATAGGGACAGAAAGATTGATCAGTTGGCAAAGAAAATAGAGGGAAGTGTTTGGAAAAGTAGAAAGGTGAAATGAGCTTGGTATACCTCATTAGATCATTAGGTTGCATTTTTTGCTTTGTCTGCTTATGTTTATTAAATAAATTAAGCCTTATCCTCAAGTGGGGACAGAAAGCCTGAAGGCACAGGATCATAGAATTAGCAGTGTTACTAGAAGGAGTCTTCTAGTGTTCACCTAAGTTTATCCCTGCTCCCTTCATTTTATAGATGGTAAAAATGGAGCTTGAAAAGGTCAAGGAAGTTGCCCAATCAATCATACATGGTAGGTACCAGGGCCAGAATTTAGACTGGGGTTATAGAATTAGAGGTGGGAAGGACTTCTGAAATAATCTAATTCAATGTTTTTATACAAAACCCAAAGGCTGTTAATTTAATCCTCTAGACAAATGGGGTAGAATTCTAATTTGTAGTCATTTCAGTTCATCAGGTGGCTTGAAAAAACTTTTCACACTCCATTCAAAGCTTTTGATTGGAGCTTGATTGATTGAAATGTGTTCCCACCTAGTTTAAAGCAACATAGCTAAAAAGAATTGTAGTGCATGTAACTCAACTCTGATAAACATGGTAAAAAAAAAAGAAATTCTAATGGAAGGAAGCATATTTAATGTCTTTGGTGACATTGAGGTTTGTTGGGTTGGGAGTCATCACCGAAATATGCTTCTGAAAGGTACGTTAGTTGTCCTTCATTTTCAAAGAGGACTAAAATGAGGTCTGAAGACATATTTTGACTCATGCATAAGTTGAATTTGTCAGATAAAATTGTACAGTGTCATCAGTCTCATGAATCCAGTGGCATGACAAAAAAAGTTAAGATGACTGGTGATAACCCAGGATGCGGTGGCTTCTTCCATGTCTAGATGGTCATGAAGGATCCAAAATGACTGAACAACAACAATATAATGCTTCAGATTTTGCAATGCCATTTACAAAATATTATCTGGATTCAAATCTATCCTCAGAAACTTAAGCTGTCTGACTCTGGGTAAGTTATTTAACCTCTATCTGCCACAGTTTCATCAAATGGGGATACAAAATGGGGATCTTAAGTATCTGCTCCCCAGTTATTGTGAGAATCAAATGAAATAATATTTGTAAAGCACTTATGGCAGAATTCCTGGAATATTTTTTATTGTTTTGGTTGTGTCTGACTCTGTGACTCCATTTGGAGTTTTCTTGGCAAAGATACTGGAGGGGTTTGCCATTTCCTTCTTCAGCTCATTTTACAGATGAGGAAACTGAGGCAAACAGTATATAGTGACTTGCCCAGGTTCACAAAGCTAGTAGTCTGAGGCAGAACTTGATCTCAGGTCTTCTTGACTCCAGGTTTGAAGCTCTATCTTTATGATACCTTCTAGCCTAGCACACAGCAAGTGCTAAGTAAGTGTTTATTCCTTCCATTTTCTAACCACCTCCTCTTTGTCCTTCATTTTAAGGGCAAAGCTACTGTTACAGGAATGGCAGATGTTATATCTCACTAGTAAAGTTTTTGGTCCTTTACCAGAACATTCCATGAAATGTATGTAAAGCAATTAATGTTATCCAAGTCTTACTGCTTTGAATGAAAGCACTCCACAATGTTTTCTGTATAGATCAAGAAAAAATTCTAGATCAGGTATGCAACAGATTCTTGTTTGATTGTTCATTTGAATCTGACTTTTTATGACTCCATGGACTGTAGCTATCCATGGAGCTTTCTTGCAAGAATACTAGAGTGGTTTGCCATTTTCTTCTCCAGTAGATCTTTTTGACAGGCAATCAGAAATTAAGTGCCTTATCCAAGGAATTGTCTGAGGTCAGATTTGAACGCAAATCTTCCTAATTCCAGGATTAATGCTCTTAAGCACTGAGCCACAGCTTCCTCTGACAGATTCTACTAGCAATCAATTATAGGGAATTTTTACTAGAAGTTCAATGCATGAGACCAAATTATCACTCTTTGCAGATGACATGATGGTCTACTTAAAGAATCCTAGAGATTCAACCAAAAAGCTAATCAAAATAATCAACAACTTTAGCAAAGTTGCAGGATACAAAATAAACCCACATAAGTCATCAGCATTTCTATATAATTCCAACACAGCTCAGCAGCAAGAACTAGAAAGAGAAATCCCATTAAAAATTACCTTAGACAAAATAAAATACTTAGAAATCTATCTCCCAAGACAAACACAGGATCTATATGAACACAACTACAAAACACTTTCCACACAACTAAAACTAGACTTGAACAATTGGAAGAACATTAACTGCTCATGGGTAGGATGAGCCAATATAATAAAAATGACCATCCTACCCAAACTCATCTATCTATTTAGTGCCATACCCATGGAACTTCCAAAAATTTTTTTTACTGATTTAGAAAAAACCATAACAAAGTTCATTTGGAAGAACAAAAGATCAAGGATATCCAGGGAAATAATGAAAAAAGTACAAAGGAAGGGGGCCTTGCAGTCCCAGATCTCAGACTATATTATAAAGCAGCGGTCACCAAAACAATCTGGTACTGGCTAAGAGACAGAAAGGAGGATCAGTGGAATAGACTGGGGGCAAGCAACCTCAGCAAGACAGTATATGACAAACCCAAAGATCCCAGCTTTTGGGACAAAAATCCACTATTTCATAAAAACTGCTGGGAAAATTGGAGGACAGTGTGGGAAAGATTAGGTTTAGATCAACACCTCACACCCTACACCAAGATAAATTCAAAATGGGTGAATGACTTGAACATAAAGAAGGAAACTATAAGAAAATTAGGTGAACACAGAATAGCATACATGTCAGACCTTTGGGAAGGGAAAGACTTCAAAACCAAGCAAGACATAGAAAGAGTTACAAAATGCAAAATAAATAATCTGGAATACATCAAATTAAAAAGTTTTTGTACAAACAAAACCAAATGTAACCAAGATCAGAAGGGTAGCAACAAATTGGGAAACTATCTTCATAAAACCCTCTGACAAAGGTTTAATTACTCAAATTTACAAAGAACTAAATCAATTGTACAAAAAAATCAAGCCATTCTCCAATTGACAAATGGGCAAGGGACATGAACAGGCAGTTCGCAGCCAAAGAAATCAAAACTATTAATAAGCACATGAAAAAGTGTTCTACATCTCTTATAATCAGAGAGATGCAAATCAAAACAACTCTGAGGTATCACCTCACACCTAGCAGATTGGCTAACATGACAGGTATGGAAAGTAATGAATGCTGGAGGGGATGTGGCAAAGTGGGGACACTAATTCATTGCTGGTGGAGTTGTGAATTGATCCAGCCATTCTGGAGGGCAATTTCGAACTATGCCCAAAGGGTGATAAAAGACTGTCTGCCCTTTGATCCAGCTATAGCACTGCTGGGTTTGTACCCCAAAGAGATAATAAGGAAAAAGACTTGTACAAGAATATTCATAGGTGCACTCTTTGTGGTGGCCAAAAATTGGAAAACGAAGGATGCCCATCAATTGGGGAATGACTGAACAAATTGTGGTATATGTTGGTGATGGAATACTATTGTGCTAAAAGGAATAATAAAGTAGAGGAATTCCATGGAGACTGGAACAACCTCCAGGAAGTGATGCAGAGCGAAAGTTGCAGAACCAGGAAAACATTGTACACAGAGACTGATACACTGTGGTACAATCGAAGGTAATGGACTTCTCCATTAGGGACAATGCAATGTCCTTGAACAATCTGCAGGAATCTAAAAAAATACTATCCACAAGCAGAGGATAAACTGTGGGAGTAAAAACACCGATGAAAAGCAACTGCTTGACTACAGGGGTTGAGGGGATGTGACTGAGGAGGGACTCTAAATGAACACTTTAATGCAAATACCAACAACAGGGAAATGGGTTTGAGTCAAGAACACATGTGATAACCAGTGAAATCATGCATCGACTATGGGAGAGGGAAAGGTGGTGGGAGGGGGGGGGGCGGAGAGGAAAAGAAAATGATCTTTGTTTCCAGTGAATAATGTTTGGAAATGACCAAATAAAATAATGTTTAAAATTTAAAAAAAAATTCAATGCATATCCCAAATGTTTTCAAAAGGAAAATCCTACAAACTTATTTAACTTAACTAGAGGATTTAAGAAGCTAACTTTAGAGTTGTTATCCATATATTTCTTATTTTGGAAAGGAAATCAGAGAAACCCATGCAATATTCTGGTGGTGACTGACTATCCATCATGCCATGCTGCTTCTCTATGGGAAAGGTTAGGACCAAAGGCACAAGTAGTGGAGTTAGATTTATTGCTATTCATTCATTCTGTCTTATCTAACTCTTCATGACTCTGTGAACCACATACTGTCCATTGAATTTTCTTGGCAAGGATATTTGGAGTGGTTTGCCATTTCCTTCTACAGTGGATTAAGGCAAACAGAAGTTAAATGACTTTACCCAGGGTCACACAACTGGTATCTGAGGCTGGATTTGAACTCAGGTCTTCTTGTTGGCCAGGCCCAGTGCTCTATCCATTGGTTTATCTATCTTTAGCAAGGAGAAAACCTACTCCTTCCTTAGAGGCTGGAACAAGGGAGAAAAGAATGGATAAAGTTGAGAAGGGACGAGGACAGTTAGAATAGGGACAATAAGAGAGCTTATAATGGATGCCTTTAATTTTCATAGTAAAGTGAAAGGTGAGCCTGGACAAGACACTTAGCCTCTATCTGCTGCTTTCTTCATTTGTTAAAATGAGGATATTAATAGCATCTACCTCCCAGGGTTGTGAAAATAAAATAAGATAGTATTTGTCAAGAGCTTTGTGAAACCTTGAAGTATTAAGTAGTCATCATCATCAACTATTAAGATACAATGGGATGAGAGTAGCACTTGGGTTTGAGGAGAAATCAAAGTGTCTGGAACAGCTACTAAAGGGTGGTAATCAGAAAACAATAGAAGAAATGCTGAGTAGCATTGAGAGCCTAATTGAGATAAGCTGGGATGAATTTTTAGTAGACTCAGACAGCTCAGTTGCATGGCTTCCTTTAGCAAATGAGGAGTAAGATTAAGGAATGAAGATGGTGGGAATGACCTAGGATTGGAAGAGTGCCAAGAGTGGATAACAAAAGGAACAAGGGATTCAATGTTATAGGACAATGTGTGCTTGATCTGGATATCTACAGGGTCTATACTGTGAATCCAGAAAGGCAGAGCATAGAAGAAATGGGAAGAATGGAAAGATGAGTTCATGAAGGATAAAGAATAGGATTTAGGAATAATGGGGCAGAGAGAAATAAATACAGGACATTAGGTTCTGGGAGAGGAACATAATATTTCAAGGTTATTGAAGCAGAATAGTTTTGGGGTGATGGTGAGGTTTAATGAATGACTGTGGTTGAGGTTGAGTAGACATGGTTCATAGGAACTAAGGAGATTGATCAGCTATAAGCCAGGAATTTTCAAAGAAACATCAATATAATGACTGAAATCTTCAAGTACAGGAACACAAATTAGAATAAAGAGGAACACTGATTTCAAATATTGAAGTCCTTGAGAACAATTAGAAGCATAACCTTGAGCAGGACTAGTAGATGACAACAACAAAGATTCTCTATTATTCAAATGAATGTCTACTGTGTGCCAGTCACTGTGCTAGGGTCTAGAAATAAATGAAATGGTCCCTGCCCTCAATTGGTTCATATTCCACTAAGAGGAACTGGAAACGGTGATATATATTGAGGGAGTGAAAGAAAGAATAATGAATAATTGAAGTAGACTGAAGGAAATGATAGTGGGGAACAAGGAGTACTGATGATTCCTTCTCCTGATTCAGTGGGTGTTTAGAGGAAGAAAAGGGGATATAAGAGAAGAAACAACCATTACTGGAAAGGGTAGTTAAGGATGAATCATTACCTGGAAAAAGTCAATTTCCCACGAGTAAAAGATAAAGAGAATGTAAGAGGAAGAGGTCTAAGCTGAAGAGGAGCTTGTCAGTATTACTCAAGACCCAGGAAGCACCATCTCCCACAGTGTTACAGCCCTTTTCAGACCCAGACTCAAGCAGATTCAGAGGGAGCTGGATCTTTAAAAGAGGAGAGCAGGGCTTTTCCTCTTACTCCTTGGCTCATTATGCCTAGACTTGAAAATCCTAGGGAAAAAAATTTATTTTTTACGAATAGAAGCTTAGGAATGGCTCATATCTATGGTCTCCCCCAAAAGGGATTAACAAAGTCCTTCTTTAAAAAGTCACTCACTGTTCAAAATAGTCACAATAAAAGGAAAGTTATTTACTCCCTCTACCCACAACAGAATTACTTAAAATACAAACAACTTATAACTATGTATTAATATACACTTAAAATATAAACTATCACCCAATCTCTTTTACTCTGTTCTCCAGGGAGGCAGAAAAGACTCCCAGGAGACTCATAGGACTGTTGAACAGATTTCACTTCCTTTTCAGTCTACACTGTCTGAGCAACAATTAAGTTAGATCGTTGGGCCAGCCAAGGCATATCTTGGACTTTCTCTATTCTTCTGGTTGTAAACAAAAGGACCAGGTCAATGGTCATCATCTCCTCTAAAATATTATGCAGTTTCAAGAATCATCTCTGGCTGGACAACCTTCACTCTTCTCTGGAATTCTTGACTTTCCAAAATCATTAAGTAGTTTCTGGTCTGGAAACATCCATTTCTCAGGATTGCTACTCATTAACCTGTGCTAGGTGTTGTGGTAGATAGAATGCTGGGCTTAGAGTCAGGAAGACTCATTTTCGTGAGTTCAAATCTGGTCTCAGATATTTACCAATTATGTGGTCCTGGGCAAGTCACTTAACTCTGCTTTCAAACAAGTTGGAGAAGGAAATGGCAAACCACTTCAATATCTTTGCCAATTTTTTGGTGAAACCAAAAAATGATTGAACAAAAAATGAACCTGTGTTCAGAGAAAGAAACACAAAGCAGAAGAAGCAGCCAGGGACTTGAGGCTCACCTAGGCAAACACATGGTTTCACTGGCATTGGCATGTGACAGAGACTGGCACTAAAGAAAAAGTGCCTGGCTGAAGAGTGTGTGGAATTGATCACCTCATTGGGGGAGGGGCCCCAGGAGTTTGGAATCTTGAGGAGGAGGAGACTCTGGCTGGTAGAGTAGCTGTTCTCTCAGTCTTGAGAAGCAGAAGAAAGAAGGTGGAAAAAGACTTTCTCCTGAGGGCTATCCACTTTTCCTGCTGGTTACTGGAAATCTTTCCCCCCAACATTTCCTAATTGAAAAGACTATTGAAGAGGAAACCTGAGAAAGACATTTTAAATCTCTGTCTGACTTTACTTCAGCTCCTGTTGCCCTGAGTCTGAACTGTGACCAAGGAACCAAACCCAGGATAAGTCAACCTGACTTTCTCTCAGGGTGCTCAGGCTGCCAAAGTCTGAGTTCCCCCCAAATTCGAGGAGGGAAGAAAAGGGTTTTAGATAGACAGGGACCCCCTTTTCCCACCTCCCTTTCCCATTCTTTCCATGCTAGTTATTCTTTGTATTACCCTGATTGAGTTGACATTAAACATTATCTGTTCCCCAAGCTGTGAACAAGTGTGAATGAACAGATCAAGGGGAGACCCTTTGTTCTTGAGTAGTGAAGGGGGGAGAGGAACAAGAGCGAATCTGGGAGAGCAACCTTAGCTAAGGAGAGGAGGCAGAAGGGGGAAAATCTTCAAAAACCCCTCTCCTCTCTCTGAGCCAACCCTAAACATCAGCTCTCTCTCCTGAACCCCACTTTTGAGAAGGGAGGTTCTCCTCTCTTTCCCTCTCAATACTGAAAGACTGAATCCCTCGAATACAACTGAATTACCCCTTGAATACAGGCAGATGGCCATCATACCTATCCCAGGAGTGGGAGAGAAACTTCTCTCCCTCCCTTGCTAAAAGTCACAAAAAGAGCTAGCATTGTCCTTCAGTGGCACATTAAAGATGAAGCCTTTTCCCCCCTCTATCTCTTTTTTTTCTAAACCCTTACTTTCCATCTAAGAATAAATACTATATATTGCTTCCAAAGCAGAAGAGTAGTAAGGGCTAGACAATGGGAGTTAAGTGACTTGCTTAGGGTCACACAGCTAGGAAATGTCTGAGGTCAGAATGAACCCAGGACTTCCCTAGGCCTGGATCTCTATTCAATGAGCCACCTGGCTACCCCCTCTCCTCTATCTCTTAATAGTGGTCAAAGAGATTTTCCTAAGGTCCAAGTCTGATTGTGTCTCTCTCTTACTCAGTAGACTCCAATAGTATGTACTCCAGCATAAGTGGATCCCTGTAGCTCTTGGGATTGAACATAAACTCCTCAGCCTGACACTTAAATCTCTTCATAGTCTTCATCTTTGATTCACAACAGTATGCCATGGTACTTCTCTTCCTAAAGGCTCTTCAATAATTGACATTTTCCTTTTTTGTTCTCCATAAAGGATGGCAAAGGGACCCAAAATAGAATCCTGCTTGTTTGATGGACAGCTAGCTTGGTAGCAGTTGAGAGTCAGCAAAGGATTCTGGGTAGAGAACTGGAAGCTGAGGAGAATTCTGACCAGGACAGCACTTCCAGCTTTGGAAGGGAAACAGAAAGGTCTTCTCCTGTGTGGCTGAAGGGATCTGAAGTCACAAGAGGGAGAAGAGAGAGACTTTCCTACTTATTTGTGAAGCAGCTTGCATCAAGAAATCCTTCTACTACCTTCCTTCACCTGCCAACAAAACCCTAGACTCACAAGGAACTTGGTTTTGACTCTTTCATTTGAGCCAACCGCCTACTTCTCTCTGGGTTTCCCTTTTGCCTCCTCTGGATTTGTTAAACTAAAGATGTTAGCTCAGTAATAAAGAAAGACTGACAGCTGGAAAGAAGGCAGAGTCCTTTGGGACTTGGACTCAAAACTTCTAGGTCCTGCTATTGTGGGGTTTTAGCTTCAGGGGATCCTTTTCCTTTTGCCCTTCCTTACTTGCCTTCCCCTATCCTAATAAATCTTTTAGTTTCAAATCAGATTTGGGGTTGGCTTGGTTTCTTACAGGAGGGAGGTTGGGAGATTGAGAACAGGGTTCAAGGGTGAACCCTATCTCATCTGTGGCAAACTAGATCTGGTTGTCACAACCTTCCACAAAGAGGGTTTGACTACAAACCCCTCTGCTTGGGACAACTGATCAGGGATATAGACATCTTCTCTTGTAGTTTTGTTTCCATTAGGACTCAAGGGGTATAAATCAGAATACCCTTTGAGAAGAGAGATAGAAAGTCCCTTCTCTCTCTTTGAGGTTGCCTCAAGCTCTGGGGTCAGCCAATTACAGGGGAGGGAGAGGTCTTGCCATCATTCCCTCCACTCTTCAACTTCTACTTCAGCATTCATATTCTCCCTTGCTCATTCCCCTCAACTGTTCACTGGAACCTATATCTTCCCAGTGAGACAAACCTACTCACCCCTCTCCACTTAAAAGAGAAGGAACAAGAGTCCTCCATTTCCTCTCTTTTACAGCTGATGACCCATATCGTTATCAATCTGGAAAGTGTGAGGTAGAACCTGAATTGTTTTAATTTGTATTTCCCTAATTATTAATGATGTGGAGCAATATCTTTCCTTTATTTTTATTTTACTTTTTTATTCTGAATTTAACAAATACCAAAAAAGAGATGGAGAGAAAGTGAAAGAAAACATTTTTATGTACAAATTATAACAGAAGATTATCTCTATTACATACAGTTTGCTTTTTAAAGTACATAATAAATTCAAAACATTTCTTTCAAAGTTTTCTTGCTTATTTGTGTTTTTGTTTGAACTTCTTCCTGTTCTATTCTGTGCATTTAAAAAATGTTTCAATTGCTTTTTTCTTTTTTTTTTTTTTGGTGGGAAGAGACCCTATCACTGGCTCCCCTGTTCTTTCCAAATCCCCTTCAGGATAAAAGACAAGGAAAAGCACAACTTTATAGCAAACAAACATAGTCAACCAAAACAAATCCACACATTTTTTTCCATGTCTAAATATGTATAATCATTCTCTACCTTGAGTCCATCAACTCTGTCAAGAGGTAAGTAGCATATTTCACCAAAAAGTCTCTGAAGTTATGGTTGGTCATTGTATTGATGCAAATTCTTAAATCTTTCAAAGTTTGTCTTTATAATGTTGTTGTTACTATATAAATTATTTTCTTGGTTCTTCTTAATTCACTTTGTATTCATAGTAGTCTTCCTAGGATTCTCTAAAACTACCCCCTTATTATTTTCTTATAGTACACTACTGTTCCATCATATTAATGTCATACTTTGCTTGGTCCCTCTCCAATTAATAGGCAACCCTTAGTCCTTTGATATAACAAAAATAATTCTTATAATTTTTTTTATTTACATAGGAATCTTTTTCCTCTTTCTTTGACTCTTTTCAGGTAGAAGGCTAGAAGTAATATAGTTGAGTCAAAGGATCCATACAGTTTGGTGACTTTGGGGGAACATACCCAAATTGCTTTTCAGAATAGTTTGATCAGTTCACATCCCCACCAACAATGTGCCAGGGTGCTTGACTTCCTGAAAATCCTCCAACAACTGACATTTCCTTTTCTGTCATCTCTAAAATCTGATAGGTATGAGGTAGAACCTGAGTTGTTTTAGTTTGCATTTCCCTAATTATTAATGATTTATCGATTTTAATAGCTATTCATAGTTTTTATTTTTTCCTTTTAAAACTTCTATCTTATTTATTGAGGAATAACTCATTCTTATATATATGTGTGTGTGTCATATGTGTGTGTGTATGAATTAGTTTATCATCTATCTTAGATACCAGACTTTTATCACAAAAACTTATTGAAAAGACTTTCCTCCAGGTAACTGTGTCTCTTCTTATTTTAACTGCTTTGATTTCATTTGTGTAAAACTTTTTCAATTTTATGTATTCAAAATTTTCCATTTTGTCTTCTATAATCCTTTTTATCCCTTTTTTGATCATGAATCATAATCTAACCATAGTTTCAACAGGCATTCTATTCCTTGCTCCTCCAATTTGCTTAATTTCCTAGTTTCTTTACACATCAATCCTCCCCTCTTAATGTTTGATCCAGCCATGTTGGACTAGCTCTTGTTCCACATGAATGGCATTCTCCACCTCCGTTCCCTTTTGCCCCTATGCAAAATATAGTCCCTTCTCTCTTCTGCCCTTTGGAGTGCTGAGAAATAGATGTTTACAGACCAGAAGCTACCTCATGATTTTGGGAGGTCAGGAATTCCAGAAATGGGGGGTGGTAGCTTGGCCAGAGGTGATTCTTGAAGCTACACAGCTTATTAAAGGAGGTGACAACCATTTACCTGATCTTTTTTGCAGCTGGAACAATTCAGAAAGCCGAAAATATGCCCTGGCTAGCCAGAAACTCTGACTTAGATTAGATGTTCAGACAGCACAGATTGAAAGGAAAGTGAAATCTGTTCAATCGTCTCACAAGTCTCCTGGGAATCTTTCCTGCCTCCCTGGAGAACAGAGTAAAAGGGATGGGTTACAGATTATGTTTTAAGTATGTGCTTAAGCATGTTTTTATTAAGTCTCTGCTCAAATGCCACCTTCAATAAGAAACCTTTGCTGTTCCTTCCAGGTGCTAATGTACTCCCTCTCAAAATCAACTTGCATTTATTTCTATTATAATATGTGTATATTTACATATGTTTGTGTCCTCTCATCCATTAGAACTCTAGCTCCTTAAGGGGAGTGCCCGTTTCACTTATGTCTTCCTATTTTCAGTGCCTGGCACAGTTCCAGGTCAAACTCCTCTTATATGCACAAGAGATCCAATTCTATCCGGTCTCCTCCAAAAGATTGTCCTTGCCCTTCTCCCTCACCTATTTTCAGTCTTTCCCCATCTACTATCTTCTTCCCTACTGCCTCTAACTATGCTCATGTCTCCCTCATTATCAAAAAATATTTCCTTGATCCCCACCATCATCCCATATGTTTCCTGCCTTTTGTGGCTAAACTCCTTGAAAAGTGTAAGGATGATATTAGAAAATAAGTACTGTTTTATTAGTTTAGGGATAAGAAGTAAAGTGGCTGCTTGAGACAAGAACTGGAGTTTGAAGCAGAGCTGAGAGAGTATGCTAATTTTAGATGTGACAGTTATAACTTTTTCTATGTCAATTACTCTCTCTGGCTGTTGGCAGAGATACATTCACTCAGAGACTCTCTTTCAGGGCTGGAGGAGGTAACATCTTTACCTTTCTCTCTCTGTCTAAGGAAAAGATCTGAAGGAGCTCACAGTTTTCCTTTACCAACTTGGGAAACACTATTGAATACGTATTGTGGTTTTTATAGATTGTTTACCTCTGAGCTGACCAAAGGAAAACCTGGTCTTGTTGAGACTCAACCAGTTAGCCTTTACTATTTTATAATTTGAAGGCAAAGTTAAGATTTATAAGGATAATAGCAATAATTTTTATTTAGATAGTATAAATTTGAGTTAATCAGATCAGGGAGGATTAATGTAGCCTGTGAAACACAGGAGAAGCAGTTCCTTGAAGAACCTGTGAGTTTATTTGGATGGATTTAGAATCCCTTAGAAATAGAAATCCTTAACACAGGATCTAGATGAACACAACTACAAAACACTTTCCACACAACTAAAACTAGACTTGAACAATTGGAAGAACATTAACTGCTCATGGGTAGGACGAGCCAATATAATAAAAATGACCATCCTACCCAAACTCATCTATCTATCTAGTGCCAAACCATGGAACTTCCAAAAAATTTTTTTACTGATTTAGAAAAAACCATAACAAAGTTCATTTGGAAGAACAAAAGATCAAGGATATCCAGGGAAATAATGAAAAAAATACAAAGGAAGGGGGTCTTGCAGTCCCAGATCTCAGACTATATTATAAAGCAGCGGTCATCAAAACAATTTGGTACTGGCTAAGAGACAGAAAGGAGGATCAGTAGAATAGACTGGGGGCAAGCAACCTCAACAATACAGTATATGACAAACCCAAAGATCCCAGCTTTTGGGACAAAAATCCACTATTTCATAAAAACTGCTGGGAAAATTGGAGGACAGTGTGGGAAAGATTAGGTTTAGATCAACACCTCACACCCTACACCAAGATAAATTCAAAATGGGAATGACTTGAACATAAAGAAGGAAACTATAAGAAAATTAGGTGAACACAGAATAGCATACATGTCAGACCTTTGGGAAGGGAAAGACTTCAAAACCAAGCAAGACATAGAAAGAGTTACAAAATGCAAAATAAATAATCTGGAATACATCAAATTAAAAAGTTTTTGTACAAACAAAACCAATGTAACCAAAATCAGAAGGGTAGCAACAAATTGGGAAACAATCTTCATAAAAACCTCTGACAAAGGTTTAATTACTCAAATTTACAAAGAACTAAATCAATTGTACAAAAAAATCAAGCCATTCTCCAATTGACAAATGGGCAAGGGACATGAACAGGCAGTTCTCAGCCAAAGAAATCAAAACTATTAATAAGCACATGAAAAAGTGCTCTACATCTCTTATAATCAGAGAGATGCAAATCAAAACAACTCTGAGGTATCACCTCACACCTAGCAGATTGGCTAACATGACAGGTATGGAAAGTAATGAATGCTGGAGGGGATGTGGCAAAGTGGGGACATTAATTCATTGCTGGTGGAGTTGTGAATTGATCCAGCCATTCTGGAGGGCAATTTCGAACTATGCCCAAAGGGTGATAAAAGACTGTCTGCCCTTTGACCCAGCTATAGCACTGCTGGGTTTGTACCCCAAAGAGATAAAAAGGAAAAAGACTTGTACAAGAATATTCATAGCTTTGCTCTTTGTGGTGGCCAAAAATTGGAAAACAAGGGGATGCCCATCAATTGGGGAATGGCTGAACAAATTGTGGTATATGTTGGTGATGGAATACTATTGTGCTAAAAGGAATAATAAAGTAGAGGAATTCCATGGAGACTGGAACAACCTCCAGAAAGTGATGCAGAGCGAAAGGAGCAGAACCAGGAAAACATTGTACACAGAGACTGATACATTGTGGTACAATCGAAGGTGATGGACTTCTCCATTAGGGACAATGCAATGTCCCCGAACAATCTGCAGGGATCTAAAAAATACTATCCACAAGCAGAGGATAAACTGTGGGAGTAAAAACACCAATGAAAAGCAACTGCTTGACTACAGGGGTTGAGGGGACATGACTGAGGAGAGACTCTAAATGAACACTCTAATGCAAATACCAACAACAGGGAAATGGGTTTGAATCAAGAACACATGTGATACCCAGTGGAATCGTGCATCGGCTATGGGAGAGGGAAAGGTGGTGGGAGGGGGGGAGGGGAGGAAAAGAAAATGATCTTTGTTTCCAGTGAATAATGTTTGGAAATGACCAAATAAAATAATGTTTAAAATTAAAATAAATAAATAAATAAATAATAAAAGAAAAAGAAATAGAAATCCTTTATTTATCCATATATATTTAAATAAATACTTTATTTTTATAAGTCTCTTTAGCATCCTTGCACCTGGCCCTGAAGGGAAGTTCACATTTGAGCTTTGATTCATCACTGAGGTTACTTTTGATTATCTCTATCAAAAGTATCCAAACAGTTTTGAAAAGTTTTGAACCTATATTAAACAGTTTTTCTATTTTATGTAACTCGCCAAATTTATTTTTACAAAAGACTATCTATAACTAGTTATTCCACCACCTTTCTCCCTACTTTCTTCTTAAATTTCTATAGCCTAGCTTACGACCTCATCATTCCATCAAAACTACTTTTTCCAGAGTTAACAAATGACCTCTTAATTACCAGATCTAATGGCCTTTTTCAGTCTTCATCTTTGACTTCTCTGCAACCTTTGACACTTTAGACACCTACTTCTCCTTGAAATTGTCTACTAGTTCTTAGTATTTCTAAGACATAAATCTATTCTGGTTCTCCTTTCTTCCGTTTATTCCTTCCTAGTCTCCTTTGTTGGATCTTTCTCCACGTCACATTGACCAAAGATGATTGTCCCACTGGCCATACTTCTTTTTTCTCTATATACTTTTTCATTTAGTGGTCTCATTAGCTCTAATGGATTTAAATATCACCTATATGCTGATTATTATCAAATATATCTATCCAGCTCTAACCTGTGTTCTAACCTTCAGACTTGTATTTTCAACTGCCTAGTATAAGAATTTAAGTTTAGGTTTTATGCTAAATATGAGAATTCTAAAATAATAATGTGGTTGCCCATTTAAAAATATTACAGCTTGCCAAAATGACTTTTAGCAGCTTTATTTACAAAGAGGTGGAAAGAATGAAAGTAGAAAAATGTAGTCAAAGAGACAGAAAGTACTGCCTAGCTACCAATACCCTGAGTTTAATCCTAATGTCTCCAGACAGCAAATGAAAATCCAAAAGTGAATCTCACCAGAATCCAAAGTCCTAATTAGGAAGCCAAAATCTGAAGAGCCAGGAAGAATCCTCCTAGAAACTTCAATGCACACAATGCTAAGACCACCAGGAATCTGACCAGAACTCAGGCTGAAGGGAGTGTCCCACCTAAGCGCCAATGAGCAGAGAGGGTCTCCTCACCAAAGAACTAAGGAAAGAATCATTCACTCACCACCTCAAACGAATGCAGCATCCAGAGAAAGAGTCTCCTCCAGTCTGGCTCACCGACACAGAGTCTGAAATTGAATCCTCCAGTTGGTCTTTATAAAGCAGTTTTCTCAGTCACTGTCTGTCGCTACCCCACTTTACGGGAACCAATCACAGGTTTTCAATTTGCCTTGAACTGTCCAAGGTGTGGGGGGGGGGGGGGGGACATTGGCCTCTGGAGTTGTCACCCACTCTAGCAAGTGATTTGTGAACACTCATACTTAGTGACTAGTAAGATACTAAGTAGGGATACTTACGTTTTTGATAGATTAACTTAAAAGTTGCTGATTGATAGACAAAGAGAGTTTGATTCACTCTTCACACTACTGATCATCTTGACTTGGAAGAACCATAGACATCTTAAACTCAACATAAATATAACTGAATTCATTTTACTCAGCAAGCCCTCCTCTCTTCCTAATTTCCCTATAGTAAAGTACCACCACCTCTTTAGTCACCCAAGTTGTCATCCTTGATTCCTTACTCTCTCTCACCTATATTGATATGAACCCTAAAAGGAGTTCACTCTCCTTCCTTCAAAGCAACTAATTTCAATTTTGGATAATTTGAATTCAGGGATTTTCAAACAGGGGCCATGAATATTTTTTTGTTAAATTTTGATAGCTCCATTTCAAGATATTTGACATCCTTTTGTGTAATTGTCATAAAATTCTAGTTTTATAAAAGTTAAGAAACTTGCAACCTCCCAGAATCCAGGAAGTGAACTATTTGAAGAAGGTACCATGAAAAGACCTGAAGAAAACTCCACAGCATCAGAAGATCCAGAATGAACCACGGAGTATAATTGATTGCACTGTGGGGGGTTGTCAACATTTATTTTGTATGTATACTCATATGCCAAAAGGAACTGCTCCCTAACTGGCTTTTTGTCAATGCACCTCTCAACCATTAGTTTCCTTTTCTTTCCCTTTTATCCCCAAATTATTGTAATTTATAAGTTGGTTATGTTTACATGATCCATTAGGGATACTAGTCTCCCAAAGGATCTCAGGGGTGATTATGTAATTAAAATCTGTTACCCTAAAAATTATGATCCCCAACAAAACTACGATTCCCAGCACTCTTTTCATTTCCTTTCATTTACATGCTGATGTAGACAGGATATAAATTTGCTATAGATTCGCCTCTTGCTCTCTTTCCTTCCTGTTGAGGCTTTGGTGGAGCAGGGATTTTTTTTTAAGCAGGTAAAAAAAACTTAGTCACATGGTTCTATTTTGTCAGATCATAAACTTTATAAAAATAATACCTGAAATATTGCACATTAATTTAAATCCTACATTTTTATATTAGTAGGTATTTTATCCATTTAAACTATTATTATGAGAAGGGGTGTATAGTGTCAGACTACCAAAGTTGAGGAGTAGGGTCCATCACACATAAAAAAAAAAGTTAAGATCCTCTGCTCTAACCTCTGTTAAGAAATTTCTCCTTTTTTAGGCTGAAATCTGCCTCTGCATCTTCCCCCTGGTTCCTAGTTCTACACTTTGAGGTCAAGTAGAAGTTATTCTCTCTTCTACTTGAGAATCCTTTAAAAACTCTGAGAGAGCTATCATGTCATGAAGTCTGTTCTTTACTAGGCCAAACATCCTAGGCTCCTTCAACATCCTGGTATTGCATACTATCCAGGCCCCCTCCCAACTTTTCCCCTTTTCTATGGATGTTCTCTAACTTAACAATAACCCTCCTAAATGCAGTGTCCAAAGCTGAAGATGACACAAGATGTGGTCTGATTAAGGCAGAAAATGATGGCTATCAGCTCTGTTCTGGGCACTGGGGCCCTCTTTATGCAAACTGGAATTGCATGAGATTTTTTTTTGGCTGTCACATCACATTGTTGACCCATATTAATCCAATGATTAATTAACTCAATGAACAAACCCTTGTTGATATTTTACTACGTGCTGAGCTAGGCAATTGATCTTAGAATCCACTAAACCCCAAGATCTTTTTGAGACACATTATTATCTAGCCCAGGTCACATGGTGAGAGAAATATTACTTTTAAGAAGTCACATCAATCTTTGTTCTCTTCCCATTAGAGTCTTTGATAAAGGTTGGTTTGAGGATGGAGAGCAATGATGGCGATGGAGATTGTGTTGTGAAAAAGGCCTCTCTCCTCCCCAGAAGCCCAAATCTGCTTCAACCCCTGTCCCTCTCTTACTGCAACCTAGGAAGGTCCAGCCACAGACTTCAGCCAGAGAGCCGTTTGGGGAGGGAAATCAAGGTGGAGATAGCTTGGGCAAACATTCTATTAAAAATGAGTATTTGAGTATATCTGCAGGGCATGAGGAATATGACTTTGACCTGTAGGAAATCAAAAGAGAGAAGGGAAATCCAGAGGTAATATTTTTCTGCCTGTTATGCTTTCACTAAAGGCTACAGAGGACTCATAGCCATGTAGGAGCAGTAAAAAGTAATCCCATTTGTCCACAGCTTTCATGGGCCAGGAACTTAGGCCATTAGCCAATGTACCTGAAAGCTGCTCCATCAAAACAGAAGATGGGGGAGGGGAGAGCAACTGGGTGGCTCAGTAGTTTGAGAGTCAGACCTAGAGATGGGAGGTCTTGGGTTCAAATTTGACCCCAGACACTTCCTAGCTGTTTGACCCTGGGCAAGTCACTTAACCCCCATTGCCTAGTCATCACCACTCTTCTGCCTTGGAACCAATACCTAGTATTGATTCTAAGATGAAAAGTAAAGGTTAAAAATATATATATAGATAGATAGATATAGATATATATATATAAACACATGGGTTCCTAATGCCCCAAGTAGTATGGCACATTTTTTTTAACCCTTACCTTCTGTCTTAGAGTCAATACTGTGTATTGGTTATAAGGCAGAAGAGAAGTAAGCACTAGCCAATGGGGGTCAAGTGACTTGTCCAGGGTCACACAGTTAGAAAGGGTTTGAGGTCAAATTTGAACCCAGGGCCTCCCATCTCTAGGCCTGGCCACTGATTGAGCCACCCAGGTGCCCCTGGTATGGCACATTCTAAAAAAAAAATGGCAACCAAATGATAAAGAACATGTATACATATGTGAATGTACTATTCACATATAGCTAGAATGCTGAATTTGTTATCAGGAAGATCTTTCCTCAAATGCTAATTAGTTGTTTGAAACTGGGCAAGTCACTTAATCTATCTGTTTCAGTTTTCTTGTCTATAATATGGGCATAATAATGATAGTATCTAACTCCCCCCTTGTTAAAAGGATTAAATGATGTAATATTTGCAAATCTTAAAATGCTATTCAAATGCTCACTTTTATTAATACATGAATATGGTATGCTATATTTTATATCCTGAATAAAAATTATTTTTTATTTATAGTACCTAGAATAATTTTAGGGTCCTGCAAATGTTTTGATATAAGGTGAGCTAGAATTGTAGATCCTTCCCCTTCTGGTTTCTCATTTGAATAACTATAGGTAATCTTGTTACTTACCCACTATCCCTCTCTTTCTCCTCACCTGGAATATAAGCCATCAGAGATCATACCCCCTTCCCTGGAGGAACTTAATTTGCTCAGTTTTGGAACTAAGATGTCTTCTTCAGCTAGCCACCCTGACATCCTATTATCTGTCCTTACTCTGTGTCCATACCAAGCCCTGCACTGCTGTGTCCAACTCCCTCACCCACCCACCCATCATTCTTTACCTCTTTTGGGGGGAATAGTAATCAAATCAATACTTTTATTTCTGGAAAGGGCAAGTGCCCTATATTAACTCCATTCATCATCATCTTGACTCCCTAAACCAAAACTCCTTTTTCTGAAATCCATAGGTAATGTTTCCACTCCATCTCCCACTGGAATTTGAGCGCCATCAAAATAGTTTAGCACATAGAAAGCACATAAATTTTTTCCCCAATCATTTGGAATATTGTCTCATTTTTAGTCATAATTTCCTCTTTTCCAGCAGAAACAAGACAAGATGAAGATGTGATTTTTCTGTCTTTGTAGACTAAATCAAAAAAGTTTCCTAGTATTCCTAAGGGAATATGTAATGAAAATTTAGAAAACTATTTGGTTTTTCCTTTATCTTATAAAAATTAAAGGTAAAAAGAAAATGTTTTTTGTCATGCCATTTTGCTTGCCTGGTGTTGTGGGTCTGCAGGTCAAGTAAGTTGTCTAATATTTTCAGAACTTATGTTTTTGTTCTATAAATAAGGGTCTACTAATGTAACTTGTAGGGCTTACAATTTTTTTAACTGAGAGGGAGCCAGAAATGTCAAAAATGTTGGAATATTTGCCCTTCTCCCTCCTTTTCCATTTGAGTAACTAGAGAATATAAAACCATACCAAAAACTATGCATAGTAATTAATAAAGTTCATTTCTTTTATTGTCATAGCTATAGGAACCACCAGAGACTGCCTTATTTCTGTTCGTGGAAAGACTCTTTGCCTCCTCTTACCTAAGGATTACAACAATATTTGCCACTGTGTTTCCATTTTGGGGTGCTTTTTTCCCTCAATAATATCCTTATTATTTTGGTTTCTATGAGCTCTGGTAAGAACAACATGTTGATATCAAAGAACACAAAATGATGAATGATAAATATAGTGCCCCCATTGACAAAAAAAAGAATAAATATTGATGTTGTTATAATAGTATAGATTATGGACCAGTGGGTATGTTAATGTATTGAGGCTTGAAAAATGAAGTGACTTGCTCTAGCTCATATAGCCATTAAAAACCAAAGCCGGGGCACTGAACTCAGGTCTCCTGACTCTAAGTCTAGGATTATTTATTTCCCCTATGTCCCCCCAACAGTATGGTATAGTAGAAAGGAAATGAAAAGGGATTTGGCAGTAGGGGAGGGAAAAGGAGGAAGGAAGAAATCATTGTGGTTTCAGTATTAAGCAGAGTGAAGTGAGAAAAAGATTTCCAAATTGGGTAAAACTATAACTACCTAGAAATGATTTCACTTCATCTAGCCCTGCCTGACGATTTACCCAGAAATAGTCTTAGCACATTCTAATGGCGTGAGATTCACAAAATCATAGAATGTGGAAGACACTGGAAATTTCTTTAGAAACCATCTCTCTTGGTGGGAGGTCCTAGGTTCAAATATGGCCTCAAAGACTTCCTAGCTATATGTCCCTGGGCAAATCACTTAATCCCTATTGCCTAGCTCTTAACACTCTGCTGCCATGGAATTAATATATGGGAAAGAAAGAAATAAGGAAGGAGAAAGAAAGAAAGAAAGAAAGAAAGAAAGAAAGAAAGAAAGAAAGAAAGAAAGAAAGAAAGAAAGAAAGAAAGAAAGAAAGAAAGAAAGAAAGAAAGAAAGAAAGAAAGAAAGAAAGAAAGAAAGAAAGAAAGAAAGAAAGAAAGAAAGAAAGAAAGAAAGAAAGAAAGAAAGAAAGAGAGAGAGAAAGAAAGAAAGAAAAAAGAAAGAAAGAAGAAAGAAAGAAAAAAGAGAGAGAGAAAAAAGAAAGAGAGAGAGTGAGAGAGAAAGAGAAAGAGAGAGAAGGAGAGGAGAGAAAGGGAGAAATGGAGGGAGAGAGGAAGGAAGGAAGGAAGGAAGGAAGGAAGCAAGGAAGGAACAAAACAAAAGAGAAGAAAGAAAGCAATCATTACCCTCATTTTACAGATGGGAAAACTGAATCCCAACAGAGCAACCTACCCAAGATCATAGAGACAGAGTTTCCAGGAGCCTTGTAAAGCTGTAATTTGTATTCTTTTAGGAAAGGAAGTGAAGAGGAAGAGGAAGCATAACCTGCCTTCCCTTCTAATCACTGGTTCTAATACCCCACAGTTAGCAGGTTTGGGGGTTTCTGAGCTGGTTCTCCATTGGCATTATCAGGATTAATTTTACACTTTTTTAGGACATAGCTGAAGAATTTTTTTTGGCCCCTAGATCCTAAAGAAATTTTTCTACAAAAAAAGTTTTCTCACAAAGGGGTAAAAGAAGATGGGGAGACTTCATTTTTTCCAAAGCTTGTGGTTGAGGCTGACTCATCCCCTGACTTTTCTGAAGTCATGAGATTTTGCTCCTTAATTTGGATCTGACACCAGCCCCTATACTAAGGTCAGCTTCCAACCTACAGACTATCCTTTCCCAGCATGTAGTGAGGGTTAACATACTTGTTATCATTTTAAGTAGATACTGATAGCCTCCAGCCAATAGTTCATCAAGCCCTAGCCCCCTTTAAAAAACATCCTGTTCATTATACCTTAGAGGATTCCATCAGGAATTTAAACACTGCAGAAGTTGCTAGGGCAGAAATTATACTTAAACCTCTTGGTTAATCTCTAGATCAGATAAGTCTAGTTTTAGTTTTCTAGATCCACTCCTTGAAGCAGCTCCTATTCTCTAGCCCTCTCTCCTAATACAGAGGAACAATGACATCAAATCACCACTTATATGGCACTGTTATCATCTCACATTAAGCATCATTCAAGACTACTAGTCCTGCTTCCAGGCCAGCCCTTGCAGCAATCATCTGGGGAGGTGTCTCCTGTGAAAAAGGGGGTGGCCATCCCCACCAGCTCCTAACCAACTGCCCCTCATGGGGCAAATGATCCAGCTTAACTGAAGCAACAGGATACCCTGAGGGGTGATGGGAGAGAGTATGTGCCAGGCAAGTCAAACCACCACCATCTTGTCCATCACCTCCTCTCGAACTTTGATAGAGACAAACCAGTACCCTAAACCCAAGAGTCTTTGGAATAATGATGCTTCCAGCCCAGTGCCCTGAGCTATCATCCCTGGAAAATGTGGAGATACAGCCTGGCAACTGCTCCTGCAGGTGCTTCAATCACAGCTACTGAAGACCCTAGGGGGGCAGGGGGTGGGGAATCAAAATTCTTGGCACCACAGTACTTGGCACTGTCAAATGATTCTACATCAGAAAATGAAATCATTTCATCCATGGAAATGACATTATAGAAAAGACATCACCATCTGCTTTGCTTATGCACACTAAGGAATATGGGACTTTTCCATCTGATTTACAACTGAAACGTTTCATGTGTGTTGTGTCTCCCATTAGAATATGAGCTTCTTGAGAGCAAGAACTGTCTTATTTTTCTATTTGTGTCCCCAGGGATTAACAAAGTAAGCACTTAATAGACGCTTCATTTATTCTTTCATTCAAGGTTTAGCTTAAATCCTATGAAGTCGTCCCTGACTAGTCCCAAATGAATTAATTCTTTGTTTCCTCCAAACTCCTATAGCACTTATTGGCTATACCCATCATTTGGCACTTAGAATTGACACTGCCTGGTATTTTAGGTACTTTCACACGGAATTAAAATGTGTTTATTTCTTGATCTCCCAAATAGAAAGAAGGTTCACTCTTGAGAGATGGTGCCCACAGGCATGGTCTGATCACAGAGAAGCTTCTGTACCTTTTTCTTTTTTTAAACCCTTACCTTCTGCCTTAGAATCAATACTATGTATTGGTTCCAAGGCAGAAGAGTTAGGCAATGGGGGTTAAGTGACTTGTCCAGGGTCACACAGCTAAGAAGTGTCTGAGGCCAAATTTGAACCAAGGATCTCCTGTCTCTAGGCCTGGCTCTCAATCCACTGAGCCACCCATTTGCCCCCCTCCCCAATTATCTGCTTTGATGGAGCAGCTTTCAGGTACATTGGCCAGTGGCCTAAATTCCTGGTCCATGAAAGCTGTGGACAAATGGGATTACTTTTTACTGCTCCTACATGGCTATGTAGCCTTAATGAAAGTATAACCCTCCACAGACTCTAGCTATTTAGTCCCAAGTCACATGATCCTTTTTCTGGGTCCTTGTTTCCTCATTCGTAAAATTATGGAGTTGACCACAGGGGTGGCTAAGGTCCATCCCAGCTCTAAGTCTATGATCCTATGATACCAAGATGCACAGGCCTTGCTCTCAAGGATTGTATGATCTAATGTAGTTGGGGAATGTTACATAAATGCAAAGGAAATTCTAAATATTCTAGGTCCTAGGAATGACAAATTTGGAGGGAAGAAGAGGGGAAATTCCTTTTCTCATCTACCCTTTTATTCAACTCCTTTTCTTCCTCTGCCCTGTCTATGCCAAAAGCCCATGGGGAGCAGAGACATCACAGAATAACAGAAAGAGACTTAGATATGGAGTCAAGAGGGTCTAAGCTATAATTAAGCCTCTGTTATGATCTTGGGCAAGTCATTTAAACTCCTGGACCTCAGTTTCATCACCTGTAAAAAGGTAAGGAGGGATTGGCAAGAGGAAATAGGGCACAATAGGAGAAATTTGAAGACAGAAGACCAGGGTTCAAATTCTGCTTCTTTCCTTCCTTTTTTTTGCTTACTAACAACATAATTTCCTTGGTTTCAGTTTCCTCATCTGCAATAAGAGGAGGTAAGACTAGATGACCTCGGGAGTCCCTTCCAACTTGAAACATCTTATCCTGTAATTAGATGAATCCCTAAATCCTATTAATCCTATGATTTATCTCTTCTTATTGTGGGGGGATTGAGGTGAACCCCTGGCGTTCAGGAAGGGTGTCTTTTGCAAGGATTCAAGACTCTGAAACTTAGTTTAAAAATAAAAAAGGGAAATTTATTAATTTAAAAGGGAATGTTAAATCTGGCTAGGAGGACAGCATAGGTGAAAGACTGCCTCGTAGGTGGAACAGCATAGATGGAAAGCTGCTCCCAGATAACATGCTTTCTGGTGTCTTTATACTCTTTACAACAGTGAAGACGAGACTTAGAGTGGTGTGCACCGAGGCCTGGGCAAGGGGGGTTTGGTCATCTGACAGGGGTCTGCCTGAAGACTTAGGGAGTGACCCTCATAGTTCAGGGGACATGGCCAGTAGATGTCTTGGATACAACCTGATGGTATCAAGGCATAGCCTGGAGGTATATCTCTGTTCATCTAAAGGACAAGGAAGGAGGATAATGCTCTCAGGGTCTTATAGGAGTTATCAGATGTTTCCGGTAAGGAGTCACAAGGATAGAAGGGAGCAAAGGAATTTCCCTGGTTAGAGTTTGCCTGAAACACTTCTATAGTTTTGGGAGTACAATGCCCATGCCATTCTGAGCCCTAAAAGGGTTCCCTGAGTGTGACTGTATATTGCACCTGACACTTTTATCATCAAGGCAGAAGATTTCTCTTATTTGTAGTAAGAAGACAGGTTTCCACAGGAATCACTGGGGAGGGGGAAATCAGAGGATGAGCTCAGAAAGTGTTGTAGACAACTTATAGGGGAGGCAGAGACAGAGACAAGAGTGAAAGAGAGTGTGAGGTGTGGAAGATAGAGGTCAATTGGGAAGCCAAAACAGAAAACTATTGTATTTTGAAATGTCAAAAGTGGCTGTCTCCAATTTTGCAAAAGAATCTACATGCGTCACCCTACTATTGAAATGCAAGAAGATTGCACTTGCCCCGCCCCCTTTCTCTGGGTTCTCAGCCCCGCCCCTGGGGGAGGGGTGAAGAAAGGCTTTGATGGGATGTTTATTGGAGATAAACATGTAAAAACTACTCCTCTGGCAAAATCTCCTAGGTAGATTGCCTTTGGGATTTTAAAGGCAAGATAAGCGAAATTAAAGGTGTTTGATTTGAGGAACTTTAAGCCCAGACGAGGGGAGAAAGCCAGGTAACTCCCCAAGATTGCATCCCCGAACCCAATAGCCGAACTTTCCCCAGCATTATCATGAGCTTCAGGTCCTCTTGGCCCCGCCCCCTCCGGCCCCCGGCAGGTCCTACGTATCTATTGGATTATCCTCCCTGAAGTGGGAGTAGCGAGCGAGGGTGGAGCTCAGACTGACCACGGGGGGAGGCTCTGATTGGCTAGGAAGCGAGGACGAAACCCGGGTGGGTGGAATGTTAGGGAATCTGAACGTTCCATCCCGGGACTGTCAGGCCCGGAGCTGGGGCTGTTCCTGACGTCGCACTTCCCTCTCTCCGGCCTGTCCTGGTTGGACCCAACCCAGGACCAACACTGGTCAGTTGCAATCCAGACGAGATCCTGCAGGGATAAGGTAAAAAGCCCCCATCACTAACCTGGGCTCAGGCCACTTACAATGCTCCCCTAGGGTGTTACCCCACGTCAGCCTTCTTGGCCCCCTTCCTATGCCACGGATGCACTGCCACCCAATATTGGGTGCTGCTGAACTCACGTGTGGTTCTGTATCTCAGCTGGGCCCCCCCCCCCCAGATCCACCCTGACCCTTGTCTCCTGACTCCCCAGACCCCTGCCCCTACTCTGTTTGCTCTTCCCTGGCCTCTTGACCTCACTTTTGTCCCTTGTTCCCCATCTTGTACTCCCCCCACCACCACTACCCCACACACCCAAACTTCTGTCTAGCTTCTCCTCAGGTTGAGCTATACTGGCTTTTAAAATCTGCCCCTTTTTAATCTCCCCACCCCTCACTTCTCCATTTCTGCTTCCTATCATCTCATCCTTCCATCTTTATGAGCTTGGAGTCATCTTTGACTCTATCTCTTGCCAAGTCTATTGATTCTGCTCCAATAATAGTTTTCCCATTAGCTCTTCCTCACCAATGTCACTGCAGACATCCTCATTCAGACTCATCTCTTCTGGACTCTTCTAATAGCCTCCCTGTTCATCTTCCTGTCTTGTCTATCTCCTCTCTAATTCATCCCTCACACATTGTCAGATTAAGCCTCTTAATGGACTATCATAATCATGTCACTTGCCTTCCCAGGAAACTTCAGTGGCTCCCCATTGTCCATGGAATAGAGATATAATATAAATATAAATGCCTGACATTCAAGGCCCCCTACAAGCAGACTCCAACCTACCTGCCTAGCTTTGTCTTATACTAATTCCTTTTCACATAATCCAGGTTCCAGCCAATTTAGGTTCCTCTATGTTCCTCTTCTTTTTCTGATTCATGTCAAGGGCCCTTGCTAATACCATCCTAAATAGTAATTCCTGGAACATATTTTTCTGATTTCTGTCATAAGATCTCTCCCTTACTTTCAAATCTCTCTGCAGATATAATCTTCTCTATGAAGGCTTCAGTGAGATGAAAATTCTTTCCCTCACCATAAAGTTTTCATCACATTTTCCCTAAACTTCTCCTTTACATTATCAGAATGATTTGGGTTCTTGTCTTCTCCTACACAAATACATTAGATTGCAAACTCCTTGAGAGCAAATTGGGTTGTAATGATTGTACTCCAGTGTCTGTGGTACAATGTATAGTATCCAAATATAGTGTACTATATTTGAAATAAGATGACTTGGGCCTGTACCTTATTAACCATGTGAAACATACTTTTATCCTTTTAGATGCCTCAGTTTATTCACCTGTAAGGACAGGTCTACAAGGACCCTTCCAAATCTAATTCCTCTGACTTTAAGTACTCAATAGGCACTTTGTAAATGCTTGACTTTACTTGGGTCAGGCCTGGATCCCAGGGAACTAACTCTCTTCTAGCTAGAGGTTAGCCTCAAAGAGATAATGAGAACTGGGAAAAGCTAGTAGAGTGGAGTCTCCAGTCTTGCAAGCTTAGACCAGAGTGTGGGGCCAGGTGACATGAGAACAAGGCCGCCTTCAAAGTCTGGAGGCAGGCTGAGAAGAGGAATAGAGGAATCAGGTTTTGGATCAAGAAACTCACCTCTCTGTCTAGTAAATGGCCCTTTGGTGAAGGAAAGTTGTAGGCTTTAGGGCAAAACCATCTGAAAACAATAGCTTTACTTTGGTCCTGGATTAGTAATCTGTTCAGTAGGAATGCAGTTTCAGTCAATGTGGGGTGTAGAAGTGGCTTTAAAATCCCATGCATTCTGATCATAGGGTGGTTAAATACAAATTCTTTCTAGACTTCAGAACCATGTGAATCTAGGACCAAAGGGGCCTTTTCTTTATTCTCTTCACCTCCGGGGTAGTATCTAAAAAGTAATTCCTACTCAGGTAGTAGTGAGTGTAAGGTTACAGCACCAACAATTTATAGCATCTTGTCCTTGGCCCCTAAGATCTCAAAACACTTTGTAATCTTTTCTTCCCTTATGAGTCAATGATGCTGTAACCTGTCTGATGAATCAAATATTTTCTGATAACATAATAAGGCTCCTGTCTACCCTGCCGTGCTCAGGCACCTTCTACTCATCTGCCCAAAACCAAACCTATACATTTTAGAGCCCAAGTGGAATAACCTTGTCATATAGCAATTAATAGGACAGACTCACTTTGCAGGTGATAACCTCTTCGAAGGTAGACACGCATTTCATCATTGTTCTCATATTTTTAGTTCTTAGTACAGTGTCTGGTATGTAGTAGATGCCTAATAAATGCCTGTTGACTGATGGATGACAATGCTCAATGAGGAAGCATGGACGGTATAGCAGAAGTTAGGGTTTTTCCCAGAGAAATCAAACTCAGGGCCCTTATAGGGTAAATCCCCACCTGTTAGCACTGAGCACAAGGTCACCGGAGGCATGATAGTTGTCTTCAAATATTCGAAGGGCTGTCATTTGAGGACAGAACTAAGTAATGGATGGAAGTTACAAAGGGAAAACTGTGGCTTGATGTAAGGGAAAGCCTCCCCACAGTTTGAATCATCCACAGATACAGTAAGCAGCCTCAAAAGTAATGGGTTACCCCTCCCTAGAGGTCATTAAGCCAAAGCTTGATGACCACTTGTCCTTTTTCTTGGAGAAGGGATTCTTGTTTAGATATGGGTTAGATCAGATGATTCCTGAGACCCTTTACATGTCTGAAGTTGTAGTATTTTGTGGTCCTTTGATATGACAGGCTGACCACTGCCATGTGGAGGATGGACAAGTTCTTAATAGATGAAGTCCTAACTCTATTCCCTCATCTCCTGGGAGGGATGGAGGGAAAAGATAAAATTATCTCAATGGGGGACAGTGGAAAGCCCCTGACATTGGATATCAGAAGTTTTGAGTTATAGTTTCTGCCCAGTTCACTATAATTCCCTGTGACATTGGGCAGGTTGATTCTCTTTTTAAATTTACCTCAATTTCTTTATCTGTAAAACGAGATGGTTGAACTACACAATCTCAAAAGTCCTTTCCAGCCCTGTGATCTTCTTTAAACAAATGGAGACGCTGAGCCAGGAAAGTGAGGAACTCTTGTGTTCATTGAGATCTGTACATCTCCAGGCCACTGACCCACTTCTCAGGCACAGAACACAATTATTCATTGATAGTCACAGTTGACATTTGCTTCACACTTTTTAAAAGCGAGGGGTACTGGGATCACAGAGTTGGAAGGGACCTTAAAGACCAGCTAGTCTAACCCCTTCATTTTATATATTAAGAAATTGGGACTTAGAGAAGAGACATGGCTGGCTCAAGGTCCCACCAATGGCAAATGCCAGATTCAAGATTTGAACCCAGTTTCTCCAATGCCAAGCCCAAAATTCTTATGACCCATGTTACTTCCCCTAGATCCAGGTTGTTGCTGATTGATTGGGATATACTGAGTTAACTTCTATTGATGCTTTTCTTCTTTAGAAGTAAACAAAAGGTATTTTCCCCCTCTCATTCCAGGTGTCTTCCTCCCAAGACCCAGGTCCCAGCTGCTTCTTTCCCAGTGACTACTGCTCACTAGCCACACCTAAAATTCAGATCCAAACTGAGTGTCTGTGTGTTTTCAAAGAGAGTTGGTTCCAGCTGTTCCCACTGGCTGGCTATCTAAAGGCTTGTGATTTCCTTTTGGGCTCCAACAGCCAGGGAAGTTAGTTGTATCCTGCTGGCCTCTGGAATTGCATTGTGTTCTACACGTCAGCCCTCCAGGACTGCCAAGACCTTGTGATTTGGGTCCTGTTCTCTGAGTAAATATGACCTGCCCTGCCAACTGTCCTCCATGAGCTGGTTCTGGCATTGCATGGAAAGAACACTGAGGGAAAGAAGCTGGGACGGGGCCATGTAAGGGTACAGCAAGTATGATCTTGTTAACAGGCCAAGGGGAAAAAGGAATGTAGCCTAGTATTCAAGGATTTATTCTTTCAGAACCACCAGGTCCAAGTGGAAAGTAGTTGTAAATGTTCCCTGGCCCTAGGAGAAGACCTGAGGATTGAACTCTGTACTTAGGGCAGGGGATCCAAATCTTTGTGGCTATCTGGTGAAGCCTATGAAACTCCTTTTGAGAATAATATTTTTAAAGGCATAAAACAAAATAAACAGAATTGAAAAGATAACCAAACATAAATAAAGGTGTAACCTTTTTTTTTCCCCCAACTAAGTTCACAGGACCCTTGAAATCTGTCCAAGGACTTCAGGTTAACATCCCTTGTCTGGGGGAAGGGGAAAGTTGAGATCTTATTGGTATAGAGAATTCCCTTTCCCAATCCAAATGGGAATTTAGTCTTATAATGCTATTTGGGGTACTAGGACAGTAAGTGCCTTGCCCAGGGTCACACAGCCAGTATGTATCAGAGACAAGAATTGAATCTAGGACTGCCCAATACAGGAAGGGCAGCTAAGTAGTGCAGTGGATAGGGTGCCAGAGTCAAGTAGACTCATCTACCATGAGTTCAAATCTCTGGGCAAGTTACTTAACCCTGGTTACCTCAGTTTTTTTTTTTTCCATCTGTAAAATCAACTAGAGAAGGAAATGGCAAACCACTCCATAACTTTGCCAAGAATACTCCAAATGGGATCATGATGAGTCAGACATGACTAAAATGACTGAATAACAACAAACTTACTAATTCAGAGATCAGATCTCTACCCACAGAACCATAGTACACAGGTATCATTATCTCCATTTTACAGATGAAGAAACCAAAGCTCAGGGAGGCTTTTGATCATGCAACTTTTAAATGTCAGAGAAAATATTTGAACACCAGGCATGATATAGTGGTAGTGTACTTTTGATCTCAGATGAGTCACTACCCTCTCTGGGGCAAATGATCTCTATGGTTCTACTTGCTAGACTCTATCCCAGCTTTCTTGATACTAAATCCAGATTCGTATTTCACACATCACACATTGCCTGTTTTGAGAAAATAAAAAATGGAAGATGTGTTTCCTGCCCTCCATCTAGTAAGGGAAGTAAGATATATATAGAGGTAAGGAATCCTAGGCAGAAGATGCTAATACAGTTGATGTGGGAAGAGTGCTAGATTTCAAGTCAGAGGCCCAAGCTCTCTTGCCTTGCATGACTTTGGACAAGTTACTTCCTATGTCTCCAAGGACCCTTCTAGTTCTAAATCCTATAAATCTGTAAGATGCTTAATTGTTTAAGCAGCAATTAAGTGTCCATCCCTGTGCTAAATGCTCTGATAGATACAAGAGACATATGAGGCATGATTCCTTTCCCCTTGCAGTTTAGAATCTAGTAACAGAGATAACACGTGTGTGTATATGTATAATAATAGGGGACCAACCAAAATGGATTAAAATGAAATCCTAAATTGGGTGGCACACACACACAATTTGTCATAATCAGTAAAGGCTAAAGTGATGAGGGAAAGTTTCCGGGATTAGATCAGGCAGAACTTTGAGGGATGAGTAGGATTTGGGTAAGTGAAGGGGTTCAAGCAGGAAAAATAATGGGAACAAAGGCATGTTTGTGAGTTAGAGGGGAAACTGACCTAGGTAGATCAGTGATTCAACAAGCATTTATCAAGTGTTTATTATGTGCTACCCTAAGTGTTAGGAAAATGAAGGAAGGAAAAAATAGGTCCTGGCTCTCAAGGAGCCCAGATTCTATCTGGGGAGACAATGCAAATTATTGTGTATGTTTAAGATAAATGCCCCATCAATGGAAAATAATCTTGGAAAGAAGGGACTAACCCCTGGGGCCACTGGAAAGATCTCCTGAAAGTAGGTAGGATTTGAGGCCCTAGAGGCTCTCCCCTAGGGAAGTCATGGGAAATAATAGTAACTTAGATACATAGGATAGCCCAGGTCAGAAAGAGTCATAAAACTCATGCTGAAGGGTTTCACCTATATCTCGTTCCTTCAACAGTCATCATATTTAAAGCCTTCGTTCCTTCCTTCTTTCCTCCTTCCTCCCTCCCTTCTTTCCTTCTTCCTTCCTTCCTTCCTTCCTTCCTTCCTTCCTTCCTTCCTTCCTTCCTTCCTTCCTTCCTTCCTTCCTTCCTTCCTTCCTTCCTTCCTTCCTTCCTTCCTTCCTTCCTTCCTTCCTATAGCCATCAGAGTAAGGACAGTTCCTCCTTAGAATCAGAAAGCATTTAGTGATAAAAAAAATCCAATGAGCATTGAGTAAAACTCCCATTTTTGTTAAAGTGAAGTTGGGACATAGCATTGGCATAGTGGATTCAGAAGTGGATTTGGAGTTAGAAAGACTCGCATTTGAATCCTATCTCAGATACTTCCTAGGTATGTGGCCCTAGGCAGATTACCCTCTGAACCTCAGTTTCTTCTTCTATTAAACAGAGATAATAATACCTGCCTCACATCAATACTGTGAGAATCAAGTTGGTTAATAATATAAAAAGCACTTATGAGATAATAATGTAAAGTACTTTATAAAACATAAAGTACTATATAAATGTCAACTATTATTATAATGAGAGATTAGGGATAGAGATGCCATTTTCTGGGTTTGTTGTTGTTGTTGTTGTTGTTGTTTCCAAAAGGAGGGAAGCACAAATACCCTACCAAAAAAAGAGAGGGAGTTGACTAGTTTCAAGAAGTAGCTATAAAAATTCCCTTCAGTCTCAGAGGAGGGTCTATGATATTACTCACTACATATGACTGATATGAGCAGTATTAGGCGTGGTAGAAAGAACATAGAATTTGGGAAATCAGAGGATGAGAGTTCAATAAGGGTCTTATTGTGTGTTGATACCAGACAATTCAACTTATCTCTCTCAGCCTCAGTTCCCTCATCTATAAATAAAATGAGAGGATTTTATTCAATGTTTACTGGATTTCCTTCAGTCTCTAAATGCATTCTAGTCCTAAAAAGGAGCTGTTTCCACTCTGATGGCTAAAGGAGGGAAGAAAGGAAGAAGGAAGAAAGGAGGGAGGGAAGAGAAGGGAGGTTAGGGAGAAGGGGAAGGTAGGAAAGGAGGAGAAAGGGAGGAAAGGAGGGAGAAAAGGAGAAATCAAGCATTTATTAAGCAGCTACCATGGACCAAGCACAATGCCAAACACTTTACAAATATTATCTCTGTAAAATTCCTTTTGGCTACTGCCTGGGGAGGCTGGTCTTTGTTGATGACTATTGGTATTTCCAAATCACCTTTCCTGTGGGAAGTCCTTTTGTGGATGGAAGCACAGAGGCACCTAAGGCTCCTCAAGAAATTCCCATCCTTCCTAATGTTTATTTTGCCCCTTTCTTATTCACTCACCTTTGGGGCTAGATATGTCATGACCATACCTTGCTTCATCAACTTTGGCCCTGTATTATACTGCCATTGAAAATTAATTTCCAGGTGGTTATAATTGTTGTTTTTAATGGTGCTTATTTAATGTCCATGAGGGGATTTTTTTCTCCATTCCAAACTTTTTCCCTCACAGGAAAGGAAGATAAGAAAATGCCCAGATGTTGCCATCTCAGCAGATGGCCTCTTTCCCCCTAACAGCCTAAGAAAAGTGACATGAAGAAAGGCTAGAAAGAGCAATATTATTATTTTCCATCCCATGGCAATCAGACCCCAAATTAAGTGGTGACTTTTTAATTTGCTCTCTGCTTTTCCATCCCTAAATGATAGCGTTTTACTTCACTGGTAAGGAAAAATGAAAGCTCTCCATTTTCCCAGACTGTACTGTATTTACCAGGAAGACAAAAAATCTTCATAACACAGTGAGATCCACTGAGAAAATCAGAGCATAGCTTTAAATGAGGGTAATCCCAAAATCATGAGTGTGAAATTGGATTCTGATTTGGGGAACAGAACTGGTGAGTCTCTGGTATAGGTAGCTTCCAATAGGTCCCTTGAATGATTCCTAGATGAGTTCCTTCCTCTTCAGAGGAACAGAGCAAGAGCTGGGTCTGAAAGGGAACACTTGGAACTCAGGGAAGTGTTCACTTCTGCCTCTGTCAACCCTTTGGCCCCTGGTGTTTCCTTTTCCTGGAGTTTCTTTTCTTCCTTTAAGCTATTCTAAGCATCATGCATATAAGAGAGTCACTTAGACCTGAAGGAAAGGAAAACTTCAGGTCACAAATAGCTTATCCCAGAATCATGGAATATCAGGTTGAGAAGGGGACCTCAGACATGAATAGGAATCACCTCTATGGCTTCCCTGTTGTCTCCACTTGAATACCTCTATTGACAAGGTACTCACTCCCTCTTGAGATAGCTCTCTCACTTTGTATAAGTTAGGAGAACCTGAACATAAAGCCCTTTTAGCAGATTGGGTTCACCCTGAGTTGGGGCAATAGAATAGGAATGGCATTTTTGAGGGCAGCAAACTCAAATTATTGAAAGAAAGAAAGAAAGGCCTGTTAGGGAGTGAGACATCCCTATCTGTCTTCTGATGTCTACATGAGGCACAAAATGTGTGCAAATGACTCAACTGGACATAGTGGGATATATTCTGCTCTTGTTGATGTTGTATCCACCTCTTTGTGACCCCAATTGAGGTTTTCTTGGCAAAGATACTAGAGTGGTTTGCCATTGCCTTCTCCAGCTCATTTTACAAATGAGGAAACTGAAGCAAACATGATTAAATGATTTGCCCAGGGTCACACTATTAGTGTCCAAGGCCAGATTTGAATTCACCTCTTCCTAATTCCAGGCCTACTACTCTTTCCACTGTGCCACTTAGCTTCCCAGTATAGTACATTGGCTCATTGCTAATTAGCATGGTGCCTTACACAGAGGGTATACTGCTTTAATGTTCCTTGATGAATTATCTATCTAACTTAGAAGTCTCCCTGATTTTCTTGGTGTCTTTCCCAACACTGTCTCCTTGAACTCACTTATGTCATCACCATTCAGAAAGCACTTGGCCAAGATTTAAAATGGGCACTGGATAATCAATCAACAGTACTGAAGACACCTGGTCACATTGAATGAGCTATTTACTTGATATCTCCCATCTCCACCTAGACACTGGAACTTCTTTTCTAATTCCCTTCTTTGCCTGATGCTCCCTTACCTATATATAAATGCTTCCTTCTTTCCTACCAACAGGAGTGGCACCCAGTACTAATACCTCCATCCTTGCATTCAGAATTCCTATGTGCGTGGCCTTCTCTGATTCAAAGGTAAGATCCTTGAGGGTACCATTTTGTTTGATTGCATTTGTGCTTAGTATAGTGCCTGGCACATAGTTGCTACATCTGTGTAGCAATCTGTATCTATTCTGTACTGGAATAAAGTGGAATAATATATAAGCTAAGATTGTAGTGTGGCACAGGGGATAGGTGGCTAACCTTGGTGCCAGGAAGACTTGAGTTAAATCCTCTCTCTGACACACGATGGCCATATGACCCTGGGCACATCATTGAACCTCTCCATGCCCCAGATAACGGACTAAGACTATAATTGCTAAGCAGTTCCTGATTCAAATTGAAAAAAAGAATTTCCTTTCAGGAAGTTCTTTATTCAAATTAATTCACAGAATCAGACAAAGAAAGTTAAGTCAGATGCTTAACTCTAGGAGTCTTTTGCTTGTTCTCAAATTTGGTTTTATCCAGCATTGTTCAAGTAAGTAGGTTTTACCTGAGGGATTTTGAAATCTGTATACAGAGATTTTTTTTATGGTATTTGACCCATATAATTAACCATACACTTCTCCCCATGCCTTGCCCCCTCCCCCACTATTCAAGGCACAGAGTTCTGGTCCTTTAGTCAGTGATTTAAAAAAAAAACAGTGTCTACATGGTCCTTCCTGGCTGCTGTTCTGTGAGGCACAAGGAGACTTCAAAACCTTTTCAGAGGGATTAACAAGCCTGCCAAGGAATTGGATTGAATGTTATGATCCTCTCACCCTTTCCCCTCTACCCCAGATCTAGTCAGCAACTGCATACTCATTTTCTTCTGTCTCATTGTTTGTTCTGACTCATTATCTCGCTCCTGTCTGGTTTTTCTGCCCTTTGTATCAGGCATCTTCCCCCTCTTCTGTATAACATCCAGCTGGAGGCTAGTCTAACTATCAATAGCATCTCCTTGTCACCAGTGTCATCTGGGCAGGAGCTCAGTGGGTGCAGGGTCTCACCTTTTGCTGAGGACTCTACAGCCATCCTTGGAAAGTCAAACATTCTATCAGAGCTGTCAGACTTGTCAGGTCTCATTCTATGAGGCTAGATCAGAACTGGACATCTGCATGTGTGTGAGATACTCTATTTCAAGTTCTGAAGATTTGGGCACACTTAGGAGCTAAGGCACAGAAAAACACTTTGAAAAGTATAAGGTGATACATGATTTTAAGAGATTTTAATATTCTCATCTTTGTTCATAGGAGAAAATGAAGGTTACAGCTTAAAATTTTTTTAAAAGTTCTTTCAGGGGGAAGTTGGATAGCTCAGTAGGTTGAGAGTCAGGCCTAGAGATAGGAGGTCCTGGATTCAAATTTGGCCTCAGTCATTTCCTATGTGACTCTGTGCAAGTCACTTAACCCCCATTGCCTAGCCCTTACCACTCTTTTGCCTTGAAACCAATACATAGTATTGATTTTAAGGTGGAAGGTAAGGTTAAAAAAAAAACACTTTCAATTAACCAACTACTTTCAATCAACTAACCAACTAACCAGTTGATATTTATGAAGCATCTACTATGTGCCAGACACTAGTAAATACTCCTCTGCAGTATAACACATACACACACATATAAATTCATAGATTTACAACTAGAAAGAACCTTAGAATTTATTTAACCCAGTTTCCTCATTTTACAGTTGAAGAAACTGAGGCCCAGGTAAAGTAAAGAGTCATATAGGTAAAAAGTCATAGTTTGAATTTGGGGTGTCTTGACTCTTAAACTAGGACTCTTGACACTAATCTATACTGCCTTTTTCTATGTGAATCTCCTCTGATTTGGTAGCAGCCTGGGATCCAGATGGCCAATAATGGGGGAACCCATGGTGGGCACAAATAATCCAATTTGCTTAAGGCATATCTGTATTTTTGGCATTTGACTATGTAGATGCCAAAAACGAGTGACTTTTAGAAAAAGCAGTAGAAATAGCATCTGCATGAACTCTATCTGTAGGTAGGAAGTAGAGATCAAGGCCATAACCCAGGGGTCATGTCCTCCTCCATCAGGGAGCATATCTCTTCCCCTCCTTCCTCAGAACCTTGACTCACTCACTGCTCAATGGCCAGAGAACATCTTGTGGCTTGTGTCAGGCTAGAGATTGTGTATATGTGTGCTTGAGAAGAGGAGGGGGGAAGTTCACCTGCTTCCTCTTCAAAGATCGGAACTGAGTCATGCATGGTGGGTGAAGCTTGAGTAAAACACATTTCTCTTCATTTCCTCTCCAGCCCTAGCTTCTGAGAATGCAGAAGCCATGTCTGTTCTCACCCAAATTAGGCAAGTAGGCCAGTGATAGCATGGTTTCTATCTTCTCTCTGTGTCTCTCTCCCCCTTCCTCTCTCTCTTTGTATCTCTGTCTCTGTCTCTCTCCTCTCTCTGTCTCTCTTTCTTTGTCTCTCTCTGTCTCTCTCTACCTCCCTTTCTCTCCCTTTTTCACTCTCTCTCACTAATTCTCTCCCTCTTTCTCTTTTTCTCCCTTTGTCTCCCTCCCTCTCTCTTTATCCCCCCCAACAAATATATTGACTTATTTAACCCCTCTAAAATTTTTACATGTCAACAAGAATTTAGATAACTCCCAAGTGACAAAGCTACCCTAACTTCAAGATATTTAAAACCATCTCTCATGAGCTCCCACGGATATGTTTACACTTACTAGTGTTAGGGTCCTGGTTGTTGCCCACCACCAGGGAAGACCAGTAAACAGTACAATCAGGCAAAAGGGTCATTATTGAGCTGGTGCGCACCAGGGGAGCTCAGCACAGGAGTTCCAACTGTAGCTCGCGAATGTAGAGGTTTAAATACCCATCAGCATGTATGACCCGTAAGTCCTTATCTGGTACATACTATTGTTGGAACCTTGGCATGTTTATGTTTTCTGCTGGGGGTCTGCTTGACCCCTAACCTAAGTTCTTATCTGGTACATACTGCTACTGGGACCTTGACATGTTTATATATGCTTATGGATGTTCTGTTGGGGGTCTGCTCAGGTTTCCCTCACTAGTTAGCTGGAGGACATAATTCAAATCAAAGGCCTTTAAGAATATATCAGTCAGTCACACATTTTTTAAAGTGACTACTATGCTACCTGCTGGAGATACTAAGGAAAGTGAAAGACAGTCCCTGTCCTCAAGGAGCTCACAATCTAAAGAGAGAGTCACTGAACAACAAGCGACATACAGGTTAATATGGAAATAATCATCAGAGGGAAGGCACTAGAATTTGGGGAATCTGGGAAAGGCTTCCTGGAGAAGATGAGATTTTAGCTGAGAAATGAAGAAAGTAAGGAAAATTAGGAGACAGAGATGAGGAGGGAGGTTATTCCAGGTATGAGGGTCAACCAGTGAAAATTCTCAGAGTCAAGAGGTAGGGTAAGAAAGTAACAGTGTTCTCCCATGGACACTTTCTTCCACAGGTATAAATCCCATCAGCCCCCAGAGTAGCCTTGTAAGGAATAACATGACTTGAACACCCAAGTGGAAAAGCAGCTCCAAGGGGGAAAGTCTGGTCAAAGAGCTGTTGATGACCATCTTGCTGATCCCACTGTGTCTTTTATGGTTTGAGGACTCTGCCAGGTGTGCAGAGATCAACCCGTACATGTGGATATGGCATGTAGTGTCTGCCAGCTATTGCTCCCTGCTGGTCTCTAGTGGTTGCTGCTCAGCATTGCTCTGCCAAGCTCTGGGCCATGGAAGGCCACTTCTCCTTGAGCTGTTCTCTTGTCTGCTTTCTACCCTGTTGGCTTAAAGCACAGAGGCTTTTATTTATTTATTTATTTGTTTGTTTGTTTTGGCTATAGCTCTTTTAGAAAGCAAAACATCAATATATCCATTTATTGGACTAAACTTCGTGGCCTTTCTCCCATAACAAAGGGTACATAGGTCTCTTTCAAGAGAGCCTTGGCCAAAATAGGAATTTCCTTCCTCCAGGAAAATTCGTTGATCTAGTTACCAAGTTCTTTAGAGCATATATTAGTCTTAGAGAACTAGTTCATTGCTTTCACGTCCCATTTTTTTCCTCTCTAAGGGGAAGTTAACTCCTATCAAAATCCTCACTCTTGTTTAGGGTTAGAAATACCTTGGGGCTCCCTCCTTAATTTCTGATTTGGGATCGTGTACCCCCAAACCTAGCTAGGACTAGTACTATACCTGGTGTCAAGAGGACCTATGTTAAAATCCTGCCTCAAGACACTTATTACCTGTGTAACTCCAGGCAAGTCCCTTAATCTTTGTTTGTTTCCTCAATTATAAAATGGGGCTGAAACTACCGTATAAGTCACAGGATTATAAGGACAGCTAAGTGGTACAGGGAATAGAATACTGGGCTTGGAATCAGGAAGACTCACCTTCACAAGTTCAAATCTGACCTCAGATTCTTCCTTGCTATGTGACCTTGGGCAAGCCACTTAACCCTGTTTGCCTCCATTTCCTCATCTATAACATGAGCTGAAGAAGAAAATGGCAAATTTGCCATAAAAATCCCAAATGGGGTCACAAAGAATCAGACACAACTAAACAACAGCCCAGGGTTATTATGCCTTGCATGTAGTAGATACTTAATAAATACTTGTTTCCTTCCTTCCTTCTTTCCTTTCTCCCTCTCTCCCTCCCTTCCTTTCCTCCTTCCCTCCTTCCCTCCTTCCCTCCTTCCTTCCTTCCTTCCTTCCTTCCTTCCTTCCTTCCTTCCTTCCTTCCTTCCTTCCTTCCTTCCTTCCTTCCTTCCTTCCTTCCTTCTTTCCTTCCTTCTTTCCTTCCTTCCTTCCTTCCTTCCTTCCTTCCTTCCTTCCTTCCTTCCTTCCTTCCTTCCTTCCTTCCTTCCTTCCTTCCTTCTTTCCTTCCTTCTTTCCTTCCTTCCTTCCTTCCTTCCTTCCTTCCTTCCTTCTTTCCTTCCTTCTTTCCTTCCTTCCTTCCTTCCTTCCTTCCTTCCTTCCTTCCTTCCTTCCTTCCTTCCTTCCTTCCTTCCTTCCTTCCTTCCTTCCTTCCTTCCTTCTTTCCTTCCTTCTTTCCTTCCTTCCTTCCTTCCTTCCTTCCTTCCTTCCTTCCTTCCTTCCTTCCTTCCTTCCTTCCTTCCTTCCTTCTTTCCTTCCTTCCCTCCCCTCATCCCTTCCTTCCTTCCTTCCTTCCCTCCCCTCATCCCTTCCTTCCTTCCTTCTTTCCTTCCTTCCCTCCCCTCATCCCTTCCTTCCTTCCTTCCTTCCCTCCCCTCATCCCTTCCTTGCTTCCTTTCAACCTCATTTCAAGAGACTATGCCGGGAATGTCACAGTACTTTCTAGGTCTCACCCCATGTAGCTTTTTGGGAATTATTTAAAAGAAGTTGAGTAGGCACTTAAAAGCTAGGGCCAGAGGGTCATTTCCTTTCTAGCTGCATTCTGACCTTTTAATATGTTTTTTTTTGTAGCCCATTAAAAATAATTTAATTTAAATTAAAAAAAAAAACTTTTCCAGGCATTAAGCCCACTCTACATTTTGACAAGTTGGAAACCCACCCCCTGGTAGAATAAGCTGTCAGTATGGGTAAGAAAGCATTTGCTGCTGCCCCCAGGGAGCTCACCTCCCACTTTCAAAAGAAATCTCTAAGAAAGTGAGGTTTGCTCTACAGAATTTTGCTTTACAGCCAACTTGTTTCAAATTCATCTGTTCTTTATGTCACAGGATACCTGAGGTGTAAATTAGTTCTTTCTAGAACATAACTGGTTCCCAAAGATCCTTTCCCAGATTGAAATGTTAGCGAACTGGCTGTGGCTGATAGTCTTGGCAATGAAAATCCAAATGGGGAGTCTGCAGAGCCTGAGGTATTTGGGGGTGGGGGCGGGGAGTGGGATCCAAGAGGAAAAATAGCTCTTTGATAGAATATGGAGAGTAGGGATAGTTTCATTTTTTTTTATTTTTGTCTTTCCATCCCCCCAGCATCTAGTGCATTAACCAAGGCAGAGTAGTTATTTAATGAATGCTTGATGATTGACTATTTGATGGATGTAATATAGTAGAAAAAGCACTAGAGTTGGAATCAGAAGACAGTAGATTTAAATCTTGATTCCCTTATAATATATACATACATACTAGCTGCAAAGCCTCTGAGAAATTACTTTCTATCTTTGAATGTCTTTTAGCATGAAACTACTAGCCTTACTAGGTTGTTTTGAGTAAAACACTTTTTGTGCTTTTAAAACCCTTACTTTCTGTCTTAGAATCAGTAGTATTGGGGGTTGCTGGGTAACTCAGTGGATTGAGAGCCAGGCCCAGAGATGAGAAGTCCTGGGTTCAAATTTAGCTTCAGATACTTCCTAGCTGTGTGACCTTGGGCAAGTCACTTGACCCCCATTGCCTAGCCCTTACCACTCTTCTGCCTTGGAACCAATATATAGTACTGATTCCAAGATGGAATTTAAGGGTTTTTAACAACAACAACAAAAAAGAATCAATAGTATTGATTCCAAGACAGAAGAAAGGTAAGGGCTGGCAATTGGAGTTAAGGGTTATGTAGCTTAGAAGTTTCTGAATTCAGATTTTAACCCAGGATCTCCATCTGGTGAACTACTTAGCTGCCCTTAATAAAACACATTGTAATCCTTAAATTGCTGTATAAACATGAATTATTAGGTTACTTTTTACTATGAATTTAACAAGCATCAACCTTTCATAACAAATATCATACAAAGAACACAGAGGATTCCATGTAAAACTGAATTTCTATTATATACAGTTTTTAATTAATTATGTAAGGGAGGGTCCCAGTTTTGAGTGACATCCTATGCTGGAACACCCTCTATTATGTTTAGTGTGGTCGTACCAGAACTACTTCCCTGTATCCCTTTCTGAACTTCATTCTGCTCTTCATATTTTAAAATTCTTTATTGATGTTTTTTCTTCCTTTTTTCTGCATTACTATCATTACTCACCCACTCCTACCACAGTCCCTCCCATCTCCCCCACAAAACTTTTGTGTGTAAGTGTAGTCTAGAAAAACAAATTTGCACATTGACAGTGACTGAAAATATATCTCATGCTTAACTTCTAGTCCATCATCTCTGCCAAGGCAGGAAGCATGCCTTATCATTTTTGAGCCATCATGGGCCATTGCATTGATCACAGAGCTTAAGTCTTTCAAAGTTATTTTCTTTTACATTCTTGAAATCATTGTATAAGTTGTTCTGCTGACCTCATTCCTAAAAAATTCATGCAAATTTTTCCAGGCTGAATTAGTCTCTTTTGTCATTTCTTATGGCACAATAATTTTGTGTTACTTTTATGTGCCATAATTTGCTTAGCCATTATGAAATGCATGGCTATCCACTTTGTTTCCAGTTCTTTGCTATACCAAGAAGTGTTGCTAAAGATATTTTGGTACATGTGGGTCCTTTCCTTCTGTCTTTAACCATTTTGGTGCATATGCCTAGTAGTGCTATTGTTGGTTCAAAGGTATACACAATTTAGTTATTTTGGGGTGGAGGGGAAATTTCATCCCAAAATGATTTCCAGAATGATTGGACCAACCCACAGATCCATCAAGAGTGAAGCCAATTCTCCTGCAAGATTAGTGTGCCTGTCCTCTCACATTCTTCCTCCAATCAACATTTTCCTTTTTTATCTACTTTGCCTATAATGTTACTTCTTATTTCAGTCATTTAATATCTCTATGATCTCATCAATGTGGGTACTTCCTCCAGCTGTGCTAATTGTGACCCATCCTCAGCTCTCTATCCTCCATAACTCTTGTTCATATTTCCCTATAAATTCTTCATTATTGGGGGCAGGGGAGAAGGGAAGGAGCCCTCAATTGCAAGGAGACCATTCTTCAGGTCTCTTAGCATTACATGGGTACCATTTGTACTGACCTATCCTTGTGTCAGCCCTTGTTCTTGCTAAGTAACCTGCATATACTTTTTTCCAATCATATGTGTTCTGTATACTATCTTTTACATAACTTCTTGCATCACTGGCAACAGGTTGCAGTCTATTTACACCCACTATATATCTCCTTTTTACCCTCTCCATCTCCAGCATTTTTTATCTTTCAGAGACTGAGGTATTCCATGATTCACATCTATCATCAGAAAAAAATATTGGTATTAAAAAGTTGATTTTATTTCATAGAGCATCTTGGGATTATTGAAAGCATTTTGTAATTTCCCAAATGCAATCTAGCCTGTTTCTTCTCTTCAGTTTTGGTCCTAGCTAATTACCCGTCTGCAGTGTCTTTCCACGATATATATCCTGATGGACTAATTCTATGGATAGTCCATCCAACTGCATATCATAATCTGGACAATAGGCATTCTTCACCCTCTTGTTTTTTTCTGAATCCATTAAAGTACCTCTGGAGCACATTTAAAAAGGCTCTGGAGTGTATTGGGGTCTGATGCAATTAGCACAATACCAGTTCCAATTATCTCCTCTATGCAGATGTCTCCCAGTCCTGTATATCCAACCCTAGTCTCTCTCCTGACCTCTAGACCCAGTTGACCAGCTGCTTGCCATACAAGTCCAACTAGAAGTCTTGTAAGCACCTAAAATTCTGTGTCCAAGATCATAAAGGCTATATTATTATTATTATTATCTTCCCATACCTAAACTCACCCCCATCCACCACCATTTTCAGTCACCTGGGTTCAAAAACTTAGAGTGATTCTCTAGTGTTCCTTGCCCACCTTATACAATCATTATCTTTTCCCCTGCATTTTCTCTTCTAAATTTCCCATTTTCTGTTGTTGTTCAGTCATTTCAGTTGTGTCTGACTCTTCAGGACCTCGTTTTGGGCAAATACTGGAGTGGTTTGCTATTTCTTTCTCCAGTTTATTTTACAGATGAAACTGAGGCAAATAGTTTTAAGTGACTTGCCCAGGGTCACATAGCTAGTATGTTTTTAAGGCTGGATTTGGACTCATATAGATGAGTATTCTTGATTTCACACCCAGCACTCTATCCCTTTCCCTTCCTACCCAGCTTCTAATCTTGGCATGATCACCAACTCCTCATTCTCCCAAATACCATATATCCACATTCCTTCACTTGCATCTGAGTCCTCCTTGTCCATACAGCTTCTGCCTTAGATCAAGACCTCCCTACCACTCCCCTAGATTATTGCAGTGGTCACACATTTCTCACATTTCCATCCATCCTCCACTCTGCTGTAAAAGTAATTTTCATTAAGCACAGATCTGTCTATATCACTTGGTCAACTCTAAAGGCTCTCTATGGTCTCTAGAAACTCTTCTGTTTGACTTTCAAAACCATACCCAACCTTTCTTTCCAGCCTCATTAGATTTTATTCACCTTCCTATCCTCTGGGATCCAACCAAATTGACCTCCACTCTCCATTTCTCACACATAACATTCAGTCTCTCATATCTGGTCCTTTGCTCTGCCCCCTCACATGTCAGAGATGTGCTATTTGTCCACCTTTGCCTCACAGAGTCCCCTTTTTCCCCCTTTAAGTTACAGGTTAAACACCATCTTCTACATGAAAGCTTTCCTTTATCCCCTCAACTGGTAGTGCCCCATCCCTAACTACCTCATATTTAAATGGAAATGAAGAATAACTTCTAAATGTTCATCTCCAGAGAATGAACTGAGAAGTAGAAACATGAAAGAGATAATCTTTATATTTTGCCAGATCATGCCTTCTATGGTATGAAGGAGGGGCCAAATAAATAAATAAATAGAAAGATAAATAAATAACTATATAAAGACCCCAAAAAATGGATGACTGTGATAGGATGTCCCCTCTGGTCTCCTTACTGATTTCCCTGACTTCCACCTTCTACAGAAAGTCTTCCTTAACGCCTTTTATTTTGAGCGCTTTCACTCTGTTAACAGTTTCCATTTCTATAGCTTATTTTGTGTATATAAATATATATTTCTTTTTTCATATTGCCTCTTTCATAAAATAGTAAGCTCCTTGAAGGCAGGAATTGTTTTTTGCCTCTTTTTGTATTGCTAGCACTTAGTACAGTGCCTGGCACATAGCAGATGACTATTAAATGTTTTTGATTGATCATAGGTCAAGGACTTTAAGGGTATACAACAGTATCAGGTTAAAATAGTTAACTATAATATTAAGATTGCAAAGGGAGAAAAGCGAGGCCTGAGCAGGGGTGATGGACAGGGAAATCCAGTAGTGACTGGAGACTGAAGTGAGGATGGGTAATAGATTTGGGAGAAGTTCTGGATGGTGGGAGTATGCATTTGTGTGTGCTGAGATCAAGGATATGCTCCGCCTTTTGTGTGTGCCTGAGATATAATAAAGGTGCAGTTTATAGGCATTAGGGAGGTGGACAAACTGGGGAATCAAGGTATTTGGAAGAACATCCACATGTATATTGAAAGCCCTAAGCATAAGGTTGGAAACTGGGATGTGATTAAGATCATGAGCTTGGAGCTAAACATCTTAAAACTGAGACTGAATGACCTGTGCGCCAGTAGGTAACTGCCACCTGGATCTTGCCTGGGGAATTTAGTTGGAAAGAGTGAACCTCAATGCAGGAGAGGTTATTGAAAGATGGCTGCAGGGGATGGATCTGGAAGTCTCAGAAGGAGCTAAGAGTTTCTTTTCTATTTCCACGTGATTCAGTGTGTTGTGGGGGAGGAGAATCAGATAAGTTGAACTCAGTATTGGGAGAGGGTGACCAAACATTCAGTGTTCTTGGGAGGAGCCAAGTTTCCTTGATGGCAAAAAGATGGAAGGAGCTATGTGGAAGAAAGCTGATCCCAAGGGAGGTTTGTTAATTATGAAATGGAATTGCAGAGAATATAATGGGAGGGGATAGGGACAAGTAGGGGTAGGGGTGAGGTAGATGAGGGTGAGGAATCAGGATGTGTTATCAGGGGGAAAGGGCTGTTTTCCTGGGCAGCCTTCACCTTCCCCCTGATACCCACCCTAATCCCAGCAGCAAGAAAGGGTATGTTCTGAGGGGAATAGGGTGGAAGAGGGAAACCCACTTGGGTCAGTCCCAGTGGTCTAGTGACAGTGACTGGTCTGGTGGTTGTATGTGAATCTGCAGGTTTGGTGGGACTGTGGATATCATAGAGACCATAGATCCCACTGAAATACCGTATAAATAAATACTGATATTTGAAGGATTGTTAAACAGTTATTATCTCTGTGGCTTCATCTATCAAGAAATCTTGTATGAGCTTAATTTATGAGGGGAAACATCATACTGGAGGAGTGCCTATAAGACTAGATTTTTTTTTTACCAAGTTAAATGCTTTTTAAAGATTAACAAACAAGAAACAGTACTTTTGTTTTCTGTGCATCATTGGTGAACAGTGTAACCTTTCTGTGAATTGCAAAAGTGTAAAGATGTGGTCTGCTGGAGAAAATGGTATGAAAGCCTCTCTGTTTCCTTCTCATATTTTCCTCACTGGTACCTTCAATATGTGTGTATATTGTTCTTATAAAGGTTTTATAGAGAAGAAGAGTAGGTATACTTTAAAAGTGATTGTACTCTCTCTGAGATTTTTAAACAGAATGATATCATCTATGATTTTTCTTCCAATCATTTATCATCTTTTCTCTCAGCTATATTGAGGGTTTCTCAACCCCCCTCAAACAAGGTACCTTCAGCATATATGATTGGCCAAGTTGTTCTTCCTTTCTTTGGTGGCACTTCCTAATACAACACATTGGGGCCTGAAATGTTGCTGTTCCAAAGTGGTGGTACCATTTCCCTCAATGAAGACAATAGTTTATTATAAAAATGTTGACAGATATTCCATTTTTCATGTGTCTGTTCTCTAGTCCTTCTAGTTATATCCTTAAATGCTCTTAGGATGATCTGGCCTAATTAGGTCTCATCACAAGCTTTCTGCAATTTCCTTTTTCTTTCCACCATTACTTGATGTTTTATGATGTAATACAATGAATAAAAAGTTGAGAACAAATAGTCCTTGCTCTTTAAGTGTACAAAGGATATATCTGAAATGGTCCAGAATAGGGCTAAAAGTAAAGCCTTATACTTCTGAAGTTGATATTTTTTAACCCACATACAAGATGGAGGAGGCATCATTAGAAAGAAATTAATCTGAAAAATGATAGGACATTGAGTGAACCAAAAGCAAAATATAAGTCGATGGGATGTGTGGCCACCAGAAGGAAGAAAAAATGCTTGTGCCATCTTGGACTGCATGAAGAAAAACATTGTGTCCAAGACTAGAGAGATTATATTCACCGTGTACCCTGCCTTGGCCAGATCTCAGATGGAGCATAATGTTCTGGGTGGAAGGTAGGACATTGATAACAGTGAGGATCTCCCACCTCTCTCATGCCCTTGCTGCTTCTTTTTTCTACCCTCTCTGTCTCTATTGCATCAGCTCCAGTGTGTTCAGTTACCATCTCCATGAAGATGACTCTCAGCTGTCAATATCCAGCCCTAGACCAGCCCTCTTCTAGACTCTAGCTATGCCTGATTCATCCTGTATTCTACGACTTTGGGGCATCTCCTACCAAATGTCTCATAGGTATTTCAAACACTCCATGGCCAGAAGAGAATTTAGCATATTTTCTTTCAAATCCACTCTCCTCCTCCAAACTTCATTATTTCTATTGATCACTGTCCTTGTCACCTGGTTTTGGAAAGCTTAGCCTATTCTTCAGTTCTCAATAACAATGACAACACTTTAAAGTTTGTTTTATCTTCACAATACTTTGTGAGGTAGGTGCTATATTTATCTCCACTTTACAGGTGAAGAAACTGAGGCTGAAAGGTTAAGAGCCTTGCCCAGAATCATATAGCATCTAAGTGCCAGAGGCAGGATTTGCATTCAGGTGTTCTTGACTCCAAGCCCAAACCTCTATTCACTACACCACCTAGCTGCCTCATATCTAATATGATGGCAAATATATTGTTTAGTGTGTTCATAGAGCTATTATATGTTGATTTTTTTCTTTTTAGAAACCCTTACCTTCTGTCTTGGAATCAATACTGTGTATTGGCTCCAAGGCAGAAGAGCGGTAAGGGCTAGGCAATGGGGATCAAGTGACTTGTCCAGGGTCACACAGTGAGGAAGTGTCTGAGGCCAGTTTTGAACCAGGACCTCCCATCTCTAGGCCTGGATATCAATCCACTGAGCCACCCAGCTGCCCCCTATTTGTTGATTTTTAAAAAGCATTTGATTTAGTAGATCAAAATACAGAATTGAAAGCATTCCTAACAAGGTTTCTTCCATATCAAGTTTCTCCTTCCAGAGCATCTTTATTACTATCCTTCTCTCCAATCTCACTACCACCATTCTAGTTCAGTCCCCAATCACCCCTCTCCTGAATTGTTCCAATAGCCCCCCAATTGGATGTCCAGTTTTGAATCTCTCCTATTTCAAATCCATGCTTCCCACAGCTGCCAAAATAATTTTCCTAAAAACTCAAATCAGAGCATGGCAAAGTCTTGTTCAAGTGCATCTTCAGTGGTGTCCTAAATTCCTCATCTTGCTGTTAAAATATTTCTCAGTTTACCTGAGCATACCTTTCTAGGCTTATTGTACATGACTCCCTTCCACACACTCGATATTCCAGCCATACTGGTCTGTACTGTTCTCCAGATGTGACATGTCATCTTCTACTTCTACTTCTACTTCTACTTCATCCTTTCACCGATTGCTCTCCCCCTTTGCAGTATACTCCCTCCTCTCCTTTTGCCTCTTGGAATCCAACTCAATGCCCCCTCCTAGAGGAAGGCAATGTTGATTCCAAAGACACTGGTGCTTGCTCCCTCTTCAAATTTTTCAGCATATGCTTAGATGTTTACATGTTGTCCCCTCTCCCTCTACAAACATTTACAACTGGGAGAATGCCTGCTCTTAGCACAAGGCCTTGTGCACAGTAAGTACTTTATAAATGCTTGGCAAATTAGATGAATTAGAATCTCCAGAAGAGGGCAGCCAGGATGGTGAAGAACTTCAAGATTGGAGGAACTGGAGATGTTTAACTTGGAGAAAAGAACAATGAGGAAGGGAATGTGTGGGAAGAAAAGGGGAGGAAATAGGCTGGTTGCCTTCAAGTAACCAATGGGCTATCATGTTGAAGAAGAATAACTTTGTCCTGTTTGATCCAGAAGGACAGAACCAGGAGCAGAGTACATAAAGTTGACTCCTGTTGAGCTTTTAGTCCAGGTAAAGCTTTCTGTCTTTTTTCAGATGGATTGCTTTCTAACCATTCCTCTTCTGTCTTGTGCTTGGGTTCAGAAATATCAGCTTCACAAAAGTAAATCTTTACATTTAGCTCACTTAATTTAATCCCAAATATCTCCCCATGACATGTCAAGGGCAATGACTGTGTATGTGTGTGTGTCTTCTACTTATTACTAATTGTATTACCTCATAAAGCAGCAAATAAAGGTGAAGGGGAAAAATGAGTTTGCAGAAAGCTTGTCATAAGATCCAATTAGGCCAAATCACCCTAAGAAGAGATACATGAAAAACAGAATAGATCTGTCAGAAAGGTGGATTTAGGCTTGATGGAAAGAAAAGCTTCCCTAACAATTAAGGCTATCCAAATACTTAATGAACTGTCTTAGAAGGTAGTGAATCCCTTCTTGTGCAAAAGCTGGATCACCACCTTTTATAAGTAGGATTCTTTTTCAGATATAGATTAGACCAATTGTCCTTTAAAAAAAAAAGCACATTTATAATTTTTTAACATTCATTTGAAAAAAAATTTAAGTTCCAAATTCCCTCCTTCCCCATCTATTGAGAAGGCAAACATTGTGATATCAATTATACATATGAAATCATGCAAAACATTTATGTTAACCATATTGCAAAAATAAAGTAAAATAATTATGCTTCAGTCTGCACTCAGACTCCATCACTTCTCTCTCTAGAAGTGAATAACATTTTTCATCATGAATCCTATGGATCAAAATCTATTATTGGTCAGAGCAGCTAAGTTATTCACAGTTGATGATCATTATAATATTGCTGTTACTATGTATGATATTCTGTTTCTGTTCATTTCATTTCACAAAAGTTTATGTAAGTCTTCCCAGGTTTGTTTGTTTTTTCTGAAACCATCCAAAGAAAAATAACAGAATTCATTTGGAAGAACAAAGGGTCAAGAATATCAAAGAAATCAATGAAAAAATGTGAAGGAAGGTTATTTCTTATAGCACAACAGTATTTCATCAAAATCCTACAACAGCATGTGTTCAGCCATTTCCCAACTGGTGGGCATTCTCTTCAATTTCCAATTCTTTGCCACCACAAAAGGAGTTGCTATGAATATTTTTTTGTGTATAAAATATATATATACATATATGTAACTTTCCCTTTTCTTTGATATCTTTGGGATTCAGATCCAGTAGTAGTATTGCTAAGTCAAAGGATATGCATAATTTTATAGCCCTTGGCACTTAACTTCAAATTGTGATCAAGAATGTTTGGACTAGTTCACAACTCTATCAGCAGCACAGTTAGGCCCCAGTTTTTCCATATCCCATCTAGCATCTGTTATTTTACTTTTCCATCATGTTAGCCAATCTGAAAGGTATAAGATGTTACTTGAGAATTGTTTTGATTTGCACTTTTTTAGTCAGTATTGATTTAGAGCATTCTTTTCATGTGAATATTGATGGTTTTGATTGCTTCTCCTGAAATCATTTGACCATTTATCAGCTGGGGAATGATTCTTAGTTTTGTAAATTTAGCTCAGTTCCCTATATATTTGGAAAATGAGGTCTGTATTAGAGAAACTTACTATAAAATTTTTCTTCCCAATTTCCTGTTTTCCTTCTAATTTTGGCTGCATTAATTTTGTTTGTAAAAAAAAAAAAGCTTTTAATTTTCATCCATTTTACTTCCCATGATTCTCTCCATCTCTTGTTTGGTCATTAACACTTCCTTTATCCATAGATCTGACAAGCACATTTTTCCATGTACCCTTTATTTATTTATGATATCACCCTTTATATTGAAATAATTTATCCATGTCAACCTTATTTTGGTATATACAGTATGAAATGTTGATCTATATCTAATTTCTGCCAAACTGCTTTCTAAGCAATTTTTGTCAAATGGCAAGTTCTTACCCCTCAAAGCTTGAATCTTGGACTAGATTATTAAGGTCATTTTCTACTGTGTATTGTGTACCTAATCTAGTTCACTGACCCACCACTCTTTCTTAGTTGGTGCCAGATTGTTTTGGTGAGTACCATTTTGTAATAGAGTTTTAAATCTGGTACTGCTAGTGCCATCTTCCTTCATTTTTTTTCATTGATTTCCTTGATATGCTTGACCTCTTGTTAATCCATATTAATTTTGCTATAATTTTTTTCTGTCTATAAAATAATTCTTTCTTTGGTAGTTTGACTGATATATGGCACTGAAAGCATAAATTAATTTAGATACAATTATCATTTTTGTTATATTGCCTTGGTTTACCTATGAACAATAAATATTTCTCTAGATGTTAAAATCTTTATTTGTCTAAAATGTATTTTGTAATTATATCCATAGAGTTCCTGGGTTTGTCTTGGCAGGCAGACTCCCAATAATTTTATATTGGCTATAGTTATCTTAAATGGAATTTCTCTATCTCTTGCTGCTGGACTTTGTTGGTAATATAGAAATGCTCACGATTTATGTGAGTTTATTTTATATCCTGCAACTTTGCTAAAGTTGATAATCATTTCAATTGTATGGCTTTTGGTGTCTTTTGTCATTCTGCATCTCCAACATTGAAGGGGATACATTCAGCCAACAAGAATTTATACCCCTCCCCCATACCAAAGTGGGGATATTAGAATCCACCTTGCTCCCTATTGCCCCTTCCAGACTCTCTTTTCCACTACCACTCAATAACTCTTCTCCTAGGCAGTCCATACAATCTATATTTATCACCATTCAATGTCGACTATGTGCCAGGCACAGAGGATACCAAAAAAAAAATGGCCAAAAAAAATTGATCTCTTCCCTCAAGGAGCTCACATTCTAATGGACAAGATAACATGAAAATAAACCATATGCATTCAAATACCTGTATAAAGTGTATACAGAAGAAGAGGGCATTAATGCCACATGGGATTTATAATCTTGTTGGAAAGACAAACCTAACTCACATGAAACGGTTAAATATATGCTGAATGAGGAAGTGAACGAATGAATGAATCAATCAATCAATCAACTTGGGTATCATTCTTGCTTCCACACTTTTACATCATTGTGTTCTCTACCTTGCATAAAGATTTGACAGTAGGTGCTTAATAAGTAACTGATGAATGTATTAGGTGCCTCCTGGGGAGTCATATGGTACCACCGTGCCAGCATTATTTATAGAAAGCATCCTGAAAGTGGTAGCTCAAAACGTCATGCTGGTACCTAATACCTGACACATGATAGGTATTCAATAAATGCTTGTTGAACCCATGGGTTGATTGCATTGAGCCTGTCAAGGGACCTAGATTATTCTTGCAATACTGACTCACTTTTTTCTCATTTTTCCCACCCTATGCCTAGTGAGGATTGAGAAGATGGTGGACCATCTGGTGAATACTGAGATCAACAGCCAGAGAATCGCAGCTGTGGAGAGTTGTTTTGGCACCTCGGGGCAGCCATTGGCATTACCAGGTCGGGTGCTCCTTGGTGAGGGCATCCTAACTAAAGAGTGCCGCAAAAAAGCCAAGCCCCGAATCTTCTTCCTCTTCAATGATATTCTGGTCTATGGCAGCATCGTGATCAACAAGCGCAAGTATAGCAGCCAGCACATCATCCCCCTGGAGGAGGTGACACTGGAGACCCTCCCAGACACCTGGCACGCCAAGAATCGCTGGATGATCAAGACATCCAAGAAATCCTTTGTGGTGTCAGCCGCCTCCCTGACTGAGCGTGAAGAGTGGATCCGCCACATTGAGGAGTGTGTGAGGCGCCAGCTGCGGGCCACAGGACGCCCCCCTACCACGGAGCATGCTGCGCCCTGGATACCAGACAAAGCCACGGACATCTGCATGCGCTGCACCCAGACCAAGTTCTCCGCCCTCACCCGCCGCCATCACTGCCGAAAGTGCGGCTTCGTAGTCTGTGGTGACTGCTCGCGGGAACGTTTCCTTATGCCCCGCCTCTCTCCCAAGCCCCTTCGGGTCTGTGGTCTTTGCTATCGGGAGCTGGCCGCCGAGAAGCAGAAAGAAGAGGAGGGGGAAGAGGAATTGGAAGGGCAGACGCAACCCCAGCAGGACCTTGCTCACTCCCCCGGAACAACCTATGGTGTATCCAGTGGGGAGGATGAAAGCGACAAGTCAGATGAGGACAAGGATGGGGGCTCCTCTGGTTCCTGGCCTATGGGGCTGGAGTTCTATGCCACTGGGGTTAAATGGTCATCCTTCCACAGCTAACCTTTGCCCAAAAACCATTTGGGGACTAGTTTAAAGGGGACATGACTACCCTGAAGAGTTTCTTTCCCCCCCCCAAACATATGCAGTCTGGTTGTCTCCATTTGTTCAGCCTTCCTTGGTGAGGACTTGGAAATTGGATGCCATAAGACAGGTTAAAATAGATTCTAAATTCATCCACAGAGCCCCATTGTGTTGCTTGAGAGGCAAGGAGTGAGCAATGGATAAAAAAAAGGCCATATTCTTAATACTCTTGGCACTCCCCGTGCCCATCCTTTAAGAGTTTTGCTCCTTTTAATCAAGATCTTCACAGTTGGATAGGAAAACCAGGGTGTGTTGGGAGATCCCCACCCCTGCCACCTGGGTCTGGCTGAAGCCTCAGCCTCTCATCCAGCTGAGCCAGTGGAGCATTATGCAAAAGACTTTCAGAACCTCTGGCTGAGGAAGGCTCAGAGGAGACCATGAAGGAGAGCAAGTATCTGCATCTACATCCAAGAGAACCAACTGTCCCAAAAACAACCCAGTTCTGTTTAGGCTCCTACTGTAGATCTCAGCATTGGTTACTTAGGTTCCTGATTCCTTCAGTCTGAGTTCTCTGCCTCCCCCAGCAATGTCACTGCTGCAAGGGTTGCTTCTTAGTGTGTAGGAACTGATGGGAAATATTTCCTCCTGCCCAGGGACCATGTTGGAAGGGCCCCAAGAACCTTAGTGATACATGAATCCAGATGCCCATAGATTTCAGAGATACTACTTGATTAGAAAACCAATAACCTAAAGACACCTTGGTCCATCCTTGGGTGTACATCTGAACCTGATGATGGTCTCTCCAGCCCTAAAAGTAATATTGCACTAGAAAAAAATCTTATTATTTATAAAAGGGTAGGGGTAGCCCTATGGCATCTTGGAGGAGCTGAGAGGGAAGCAGGATTAATTTTGCCCATGACTGTGGTACTTCCTAAATGTTCTATCAACCCAAATGTACAAAATTCACAATAATCATACTGAATCTCATACCTCCATCCAAGTTTCATCTTTTCCTTCCATAATATACCACCAGTCTGGGGTGGATGGTATAGGGGAGAGGTGGGAAGAAGGGGGAGTGAGAAGGAAAGGGCCAAGAGTGGGGGCCACGTGTACTAAAAAAGGCATGATAGGGAGGGAGATGCTTATAAGGCATTGACGCAAATGTAGAGACATACTTGTCAGTTGAACCAGAAATCTGTTTTCCTTGGCTTGTCTCCTTTGAAGGAAAGATCTCCATCCCTTTCCTAAGCTCAGCAAGTACTGTTCTCCTGGCTGAATTCGGTAAAACTGTCTTATTTGGTTTAAACTGTCAAATTGATGAGTTGAAAGAAGGAAAATTTCTCAGCATCGTTTTCAGCTGAATGCTATTTTATTTTAAAAACCATACTTTGATATATTCTCTTGGCTTGGAAGAAATAGTCTCAAAGGTCCTGGAATGGATGTTTCTGGCCATTTAGTTTTGGGAATCTTACCCCTGTTCTTTCCCTCTTGTCTACATTGGCTCAGACAAATAACTGGTCTTGCCCAAGGGTGGAGAAGGCACAGGGAAGACAACCCTGTCTAACCACCACCACCACAATCTCCCCTTGCTATAAGTGAAACCAGGTCCCCCTGGGTGAGTGGGGAGATGAATGAAATTTCACCTTTATAGATTCATTCTTTGGGTTAAGCATTGTCCTCTTCCTCTTAAAAACTGAGCTATTGGAGCAGCTAGGTGACTGAATAGATAGAGAGCCAGACTTGAAGATGTGAGATCCTTCATTCAAATTTGGCCTCAGACACTAGCTATGTGACCCTGAGCAAGTCACTTAACCCCCATGGCCTAGGCCTTACCACTCTTTAGCCTTTGAATCAATACTTAGTATTGATTCTAAGATGTAAAACAGTGATTCAAAAAGAAATCAGCTATCCTTGAGAGGAATGAAATATTTAGTCCCCAAAAGCTCAGTGTGAATGAGTTAATAAGATTGCTTTTCTCCTTGGCTACAAAGGGAATGAATCTTAATTTAAAAATAATTTAAGGGGGTCTCAGAAGAAGGGTAAAGAAAAACAGACATAAAATTGAGGCAACTGTTGTCTTTAACATTCCTCACACTCTCACCATTTGAGAGCCTATTGGGGGCTTAATCTTTGTTAAGGATCCTCTTTAGGTCTCTTTTTCTTTTAACATGGATTATCTCTCTTGTCTAGATTGGTAGTTCTAACTAGCCTGGATGGTTTATTATTGGGACAGTGAGCAGAGGAGGGGAGAGAAGGCATAAAGAAGGGGATTGGACAAATGCGACATGGCCCAGGGATTGCTTCATCACCTTTAAAAAAAAATAAAAAGGCAACAGTTCTCAAAGCTTTTTTTTTCTCTTCCCTCCCTTAGAAATACAGCATTAAGTCCTTTCCCTTATAGCCTGAGGTCAAAGTGGAACTTGTCCCCAACCTCCAACATGTGACTTTTGAGGAAATATCTTGTCCTGGGGACCCCAATATGCCTTTTCCTCAGAACCAAGTCCAGTGCTTCCCCCAGAGTAACTAGGGCCTCAAGTGTGAGTGGGAAGTTTCTGTGGTAACAGCTGCCTCAGCAACTTCTTTCAGGAGCCAAATTCCATTTGGGACTCAAAAACCTCCAAATGGGGATAAAGGTTTCAGGGTTTGGGAAACTCACAAGACAGAGGGCCTGGTTTGGCAAACAAATAAGGCCTGTGGGTTGGATGGCGTTCCACATGGCTCCACAGATAGCCACTTGGACTCCCTATCCAGCTATATTTCACTCTCCTTCTGTTTCTCTCTCTTTTTCTTTCCATCTCTCTCTTTTTTTTCCTATCCCCCTTCCCCAGCTCTCTCCCCTTCTCCTCTCTTGTCCCAAAACTGTGGACCACCATGACTGCTCTGGGTCTTCCTACTACTACTCTCTCTTGGTTCTTCCCCTACCTGCCTAGCTGCTCCTCAGTCTCTTTAGAGTTTAGATGGATCTTTCTTCACGTCCTGCTCTCTAATTGTGGATGTGCTCTAAGACTCTACCCTGAGCCCCTTCTCCCTATAGCCTCCCTCTGGGTGATTAGTAAGTCTCATTCACTATCTCTATATGGATGATTCCCAGATTAATATATACAGGCTTAGTGTTTCTCCTAAACTCCCATTAAACACCTCAACTTCAACCTATACAAAATAGAACTCATTTTCTTCCCCCTCTCCCCAAACTCATCCCGTTTCCTAATTTCTCTAATTTCCTTAAGAGCAGCACTGTCCTCCTTGGTAGTGTCTTAGTGTGCAAAAAGCAGTAATATAATAAATCCAAAAAGATATATTAGCGCCAGGCTGAAGGGGTTTAAATGGCAAGCAAAGGAGTTTCTATATTTAATCCTAGAGATAACAGGGAGCCACTGCAGTTCATTGAGTAAGGAAGTGGCATGGTTCACATATGCTCTTTGGCAGTCATGTGAAGGATGGGTTGTAAATGCTTCCAAAGAGGAGAACAATTAGGCAAGGAAACCATTTAGGAGACCACTGCAGTTATCCAGAAGAGAGGTGATAAGGGTTGTATGAGTGGAGGGAAGGTAATAGGAGTGAGGTTTAACAAGTAAAATTGACAAGACTTGACACTGATTGGATGTGTGGGTTAAACAAGAGTGAGGAATCAGGAATGATGCTGAAGTTAGGACCCTGAAAAAAAATGGTGATGGTTCCCTGAAAAGAAATCTAAATGTTAAGAAGAGGGAAAGAGATAACGAGTTCTTTTGGACATGTTAATTTTGAAATACCTATGGAACTCCAATCGTAAATATTATTAGCCAGGGAGTATAAAAAGACTAGAGCTTAGGAGAAAGAACTAGGGTTGCCTATATAGATCCGAGAATCACCTTTTTAGTGATGAGAATTAAACTTTTAGAAGCTGAAAATCACCTAGAACGGGAGTTGTTGACCTGGTGTCTATGGTTTGTGTGTGTGTCATACATAATGAAGTTTCAATGTAACCGGGTTCCTTTGTAATCCCACGTATTTTATTTTGTGTATCTGAAAACATTCTGAGAAGGGATCCTTCAGCTTTGTAAGATTGCCAAAGGAGTCACAAAAGAGAAACCCTGATCCAAAGATAGAGACAACCCTGGACAGTCTTGGGTTGCCCCCACATTTAGAGGGCAGGCTATAGATGATCAGGCAAAGAAACCAGAAAATCAAGAGAGACTTGTGCAATTAAAAACTCAGGAGAGGGAGAAGATAGGTAGCTTGGTGGACAAAGAGTGAGTGGATATGGAGGCTTAGAGATGGGAAGTCCTGGGTTCATATCTGGTCTCAGACATTTCCTAACTGGGTGACCCCTAATGCCCATTGCCTAGTCCTTACTGTTCTTCTACCTTGAAACCAATACTCAAAATTGATTCTAAGAAGGTAGGTAAAAGTTTAAACAAAACAAAAAACAAAAAACAACTCAGGAGAGTATCCAAGAAGAGGGTTCATTGACTTGTCAAATATTTCTGTTTCTACATCTTGTTAGTTCTGCCTCCACAGCATCTCTCCATCTCTGTTCCCTTCTCTCCATTCTTGTGGTCAGGTCCTTGGTAAGTCCCTAATTGCCCCTAACCTAGACAATTGCAATAGCCAACCCACCACTATTCTGAACTCCCCTCAACTGCTGAAGTGCCATTCCTGAAGTGTATAATGTGCCAATTTCCTAACTCTGCTTCCAAAGAGTAGAGGGGGCTCCCTATTGCCCCTAGGATAAAATACAAACTCCTCTGCTTGGCAATTAAAGCCCTTTGCACTGTGACTCCAGACTGCCTTCACAGTCTTATTATGCATGACTCCCATTTCATAAACTTTAGATTCCAGCCCAAACTGTCACCTGGTTATCTCCTACACAGTTCCCCTTCTCTATCCCTTTGTATATACTGTCCCCATGTTTGGAGGCCATTCCAACTCTTAGGACACTAAGTCTTCATGAAAGTTCAGCTCAGATGCTACCTCAAACACAAGACCTTTTCTAATCCCCCAACCCCAAGGACCTCTTCCCTGCCAAAGTTCCCTTAACTTTTGTACGTATTTGATATTTTCAAACAATTTCACCTTTTGTATTACAACTAGATTATAATTATTGTATTACAGATACATATTTTGTGTTTATAAAATATCTATTTGTGTTGTTTCCTCCAAAAGCCAAGCCTCCCTTGAAGGCAAGGACTCTTTGGGTTTTGTATTGTATCTCATGTGCCTGGCATGTAGTAAGTCCTTGAGAAATAGGTGTTGATCTCACTCTTTTCCCTCTTCTAGGCTCTTCTCTCCCTTCCTTTCCCTTTCCCTCTGTTATTCTTTTTTTCTCCTCTTTCCTCTTACCTCTTGTCACATTTCTTCTTCCCTCCTCCTTTCCCTAGGATGAAATGGATAAGTGTGATGGTACTTACCATTCTGCTACCCCTAATAATTGTACACTGTGGTTGATAAAGTCACTCCCTGTATCCTCCCCCTACCCAGGGTTGGAAATAGCCTCAAGGAAGGAATTCTGTTGTACTGACCCTTGCTCTGAAGAATGACCAATAATTCTCCTGGAGAGAGGTACTCCAGAATTTAGGGAGGCCAATGTAGGCAGACTTTCTTTTATGCTATAGGGATGCATAAAGTTATCTCTGAATTTTGTTGAACTGAGTTTTGTTGAACTCTTTGACAAATCACTACTGCATACACTTGTAAAGCAAAGACCACTCCCCACGCCATACACCAACCTCATTTATCTTAAAGCAAATTCCATAAGAAAAAGTCTATATATAAATTAAATGGGACCTACCTCTATTTTGTGTTATTGTTGTTCTGCTAGAGATGGGGAAAGGTCTAGATTTACTGATTAATTGCATCTCTCCTTACTCATGGTCCCAGGGTCCCTGGGATGGAGCAGAAGGTCTCATTGCCATCCCCAAAAGCTGACTTGCTCTACCTGAAAGTCTAAAGGACCAACTTTTCCCTTGGCACCTTGAAGTTGCCCATGGTTAGAAAGGACAGCTGGGAGACAACAGGAGAAAGATTGTAGGTCTGGAGCTAGAAGGGACGTTAAGGGCCATCTAGTCCAATAGCCTCTCATTTTTACAGAGAAAAAAACTGAGACCCAGGCAAGTAAACTGACTTGCCTAAGATGACACAGATAATGAACATCACACATAAGATTTGAATCCAGATTCTCTGAATTGAAAACTAGTGCTATTTTCACTGTGCTAGGCTAGTGGCTGAGCTAATATGCTATGAGGCAATATGAGACTACAGAATACTGAAATTGGGTTCAGAGGATCGGGGCTCAAATTTTGACCCTGCTACTTATTAGCTGTGTGTGAGTGTGTGTGTGTGCGCGTGCGCGTGTGCGTGTGCGCGCGCTCGTGCGCATATACATATGTGTATGTGTGTGGTGGGGTAGTCACTTCACTTTATGCCTCAGTTTCCTCCTTTATAGAGTGAAGGGGTTAGAGTAAATGATCTATAAAGTCTCATTCCAGCTCTGAATTCTTTGATCCTCTGATGAGAAGTTGCAAACCAAAGGGGCAGGCAAGCCAGCAGTCTTGCCTGGCCTCATTGGGAATGTGGAATGGGAACAACTAATTCCTGGGCCTCTGTTTCTCGAAGATCCTTTTCCGCTGAAGTCTGCGGTCGTTGCTTCTCGAGGAATCTTGCAGATGGAACTTGGAGGGATAATTTGGGAAACATCTGCAATCGTTTCTGCCTGATGGTGCATGGGGCATCTGGAGGACAGCAAGCATCAAAGTCCCCATTCTCAGGGATAGGCTCCCCTTGTAACATCCTGCCCCTGTTCCCTTAAGAAGCTTTCTAATGATGTCCAACTGACCCCCTTTTTCTAAATGTGAAGATGGCAATAGAAAAACACCACCCACATTGGGAATAGCTGGAGAATTCTGCTAGGGTTGTGAATTTCTTCAGGTTAACCTTTGCTTTCCTCCCTCTCCTCTTTCCCCCTCATTTCTCCATGTCAGGGGAGATTAATATTCTTTTTTAAAAAAAGAAAGTGCTTGAGGTTTGGAAGAAATAATCTTTTTTATGTGGGGGTGGGAAGCCGCCAACTGTAATTTCCATGTGCAGCTCCATTGGTTGTGGCCGCTTCAGGTTTCCAAAACCACTGGCCCCTGTGCAGAGAACAGTAGGAACTGTCTCATCCTGTGGATGTTTCCAGCCACAGGACTTTGTTCCCTCCACAAAACACGAGGGAAGCAAAGGCTGGTGGTGATGATTCTGCCAGGAGTTGATTTGACTTGCAGACTTTAGGTCCCCAAAGAAATAAGCTCCTGTCTCCACGGGAATGTTCTGGCTAGGTTTTCAGAGGAAAATGAGTAAATCTTAAACTACCTCACAGAATCCTAGAATGTTAGAATTGGCAGGGACTCATGGTACCCTCGTGACCAAACCTCTCATTGTTACAGAAGAAGAAACTGAGGCTTGAAGAACGTGACACATTCAAGGTGAATCCTAGGATCATTTTTTCAAAATGGGAAGGAATTTCCAAGGCCATCTGGTCTGTTCCCTCCTTTGACAGATTGAAGCCCAGAAAAGTTACATTATTTGCCCAAGATCACATAAGTGACCTTGAAACCTCAAAGATGAGATTTCAGCTAAAATCCTATCATTCCAGAGCTTGTGTTCTTTCCTTTATTCTTTCCCGTGAAAGCAGGTTCATAGTGCTTTTTTAAGTGAGTTGGACCTTTGAGGATATCTAATCCAACCCCTTTATTTTCAGTGGATAACTGAAGGTCATAAAAGTCAATTGTCTGGTTTAAGATTACACACAGTTAAGATTACAAACAGTAGGGGCAAGAACTGTAGCATAAGTAGCAGGAAATCATGCCTCCTAAGAACTCTCTCGAATATCATCAGATTCATCCATTTTGAAGAGTTGGACTTTTCATATGTCAAGTCCTCATGAAACAAAACTCACTAAGACCATTTGTAAAGTTTAGGTAACTTCTTTGGAATTATATATACCAAGCCTGGTGTTCCAAGTCTTCAGGCACCATAGGGGAATCACTAAAATGTAATTCATTGAATCAGCCATAGAACCTGGTATCCCTGGGTTCCCAGGTCCAAAAGAAATCAGGTGAGGGATCCTAGAGTATTTGATTGCCTCTTTCCATAGACTCATAGTATGTAGAGCTAGGAAGATCTTAGAACATTATTTCTTTCTCTGTCCAACTTACAATAAATATACTAAATCATTTCCCAACTATTTCAATGGAGCCTGTGTTTTCTGGTCTTCCCATATGGAACTGAGGACTGTGGATCAAGTTGTAGGGACAGGTATCCTGATTGGATGTCCATGGGCCTGTCTGTAATCTCCAGGGCTGTTTTATGTTCCCAGAGCAGTCATGCAAATAGCATTTCTGGGCCCAATGCCTCCAGTTCCTAGAGCTGCATGGAAACAGTTCACTCACTACTCTCTTCCCAATGCCACAGGGAGTTGTGTGGGAGATCTGAAGTGAGGCCTCCAAACAGGGGTGTCATTGTTACTAAACAGCCCTCCCTGCTGTCTCCCCGCTGAGTGATCCCCTCCAGCAGAGAAGCACAAAGGCCCCAGACACTGGCCAGCACTTCCAGGAAAGATTACCCAGACACATGTTTCCTGTTCTAGGAAACAATCCGGCCTGGCCTCCATTTGTAGATGAGAGGGTTGCTGTCACGAGATGAGCAACCCTGGGTAATGAAATCCCTGTGCCTGGTGCTTCTGAGAGCCTTAGAGACTCCAAATCACAGAATCATAGATTCTCCCAGTTGCAAGAGAAGACAGAGGCCATCTAGACCAACCCATACCTGAACAAGCATTTCCTTTGCCTACACATCCATCAAATAGTCAAGACCCCCCCCCCCAAAGACTTCCAGGGAGAGAATACCCACTTACTCCTTTGATTCCAAGCTAGTTGCCTGTTTTTATTTAATATATAATGTGATCAAGTCCCTAAGCCAATTCTTGTTGCACCTAGCTGAAATGCCTTGATTGAACTGACTGAATAGAGATGCAGGTGCTGTTCTAGTTCAGAGTTTCCATGAATTGATATGGCTGGATTACTTTTTAGCTGCCAAAGGTTTTAGAGTATAGACTTGTCAATCATTTTAAGTGTGGTGGAATGGAGTGATTTAATGGATTCATCTCCTACTCTTCTTCTAATATTGCCTCTGGAAAGAGAGTGTCAATGGATTGCTCTATAGTTCCACTCATTATCTTTGTGACTTCTTAGACCATGTAACTCCTTTCCTTGGCCACCATTTTCCAACCAGTATTGATGAGAATCGAAGCTCATTTAGGTCATGAAATGTCTCCCTTTTGGATTTATATCCCCATTATATGGCACATTCTTGGAATAGCAGTAAACATTTAGTAAATACTTTGAGATGAATTAATTCAGTCAGTTATTCCTCTCTCTTTATCCCCTCCACTTTCCTAATGGAAACTCCATTGTGAGCAGAGTGGGCACAGTGGTAAAAGAGGCTCATATGTGCATGTATGCTAGAATATATGATTGGGAATTTATATAACAATATGTGAGGGAGGGGTGGATGAATAAATGGCTGGGTTCAGCTGAATCCTGTCAGATTGGGCCAGACTAGGAACAGAGTAGGAACCCAGAGACCAAAATGAGTAAACAACAATGGAGTTTTAGGACCTGCGGAGTCATCAGGTCAAGTAGCTGATGGAGGGAAGTACTAACATACTTCAACATATGTAGAGGGTTAGCCTTGAGGGTTGGCCAAGGCCCTTCTTTCTGGGTCATGTTCACAAAGTAGGTCACTGCCTTCACTCCCCTTTCCCCCACTCACTAACCCACTCCAGCATTCAAATGGTGACCCTGAACCTATTTCCCACCACACACCTCACTACAGGATGTGTGTTTCGGCTGCTAGGGCCATCACTGCCTCTGCTGCACTAGATGAAGGAGTCAGTGACATGTAAGGAAGTGGCTTCTCTGGGTCAGCTTGAGACTGGGTCATGAAGGAACTCTTGAACTGCATGTAAGCACATTTCCTCAGCCAACCTCCCCTCCTTGACCTTGATCTCCCCTCCCTGCTCCACTACATATAAACACCTGTAATTGTCCTTTGCAGACAAGTATGAATCTCTGGACCTTATTCGATCACAGCACTATAAAATGGGGCTAATAGTTTTGACATCTCTTACTCTAGGATCATGGGTACATCATAGGTGGAAGGAAATTTAACAGATCATCTCGGCCAATCTATTCGTTTTAGAAATGAAAGCACTGAAACTCAAAGAAGGGAAGGGATTTGCCTATGGTCACAGAGAGAATAAACAGCTGACCTGGGATTTGGACCCAAGTCTTAACCCTAAATCCAATGCTCTTTCTACTATCCTGTATTGCAAAAGCCCTTAGCAAAGTTAAAAAGCATTCATCACACATTTTTGAAGCACCTACTAGGGTAGAAGCTGTGGGAGATAGTTCCAAGATAAGATATGGCCCCTACCTCATAGAGCTTGCAGCATGAAATTAGCATTTTGGGGACTACCTAGCTCCAATAAACAAACCTCCACCTGAGCCTACCCAAGGAACAGAGCAGCAACACTGGGTTTGGTGCAAGGATCAAAGCTCCTTTTCTTCAGGGGAGGTCTGATTCTGCTGATAGTGGCAACACAGGCAGGCACGAGAGGAGAAGGAAGGAACATGTCTCTTTATTCAGCTCTTGTCCATGTGGGTGACAGATTTCCACCACATCTGATCAGAGCCTCTCTCCTTGGACAGAGCGCCCCAGCCCAGGCTTAAGCATATGTTTCTCCAAGAGCTGTTTCTGCTGAAGTTTGCTGTCTTCACTCCTCACTTGCAGAATTTCACAGATGTTTACCAAATTATCCACAGGTTATATCTACAACCATTTCTAAGAGGGACAGAGGAGCAGGCAATATGCCTCATATCCTAGTTCTTCCTTTGACTTGAATGTCTCCCTTAAAGAGAGAGGATGCCTCTTTATTCCCCTACTTTAAAAAATATGCAGATAGATATATGTGTCCATATAAACAATGTGTGCATATGTATATGGTATAGTGTAAAGAGTATGAACTGGGAGGTAGAAAGCCCAGGGTCTAGTCTTCACTCTGTCACTAACTCTATACGACCTAGGCAAGTCATTTCTCCCTTGCTGGACCTCAGTTTCTCTCTATACAAAATAAAAGAGTTGAGTTGAATGCTTCACATTCAATGTTCTGTGTTCTCCCTTGCTGCAAGATAACATTATCCCCTCTTTCCAAATATGAGCACAAAATGGCTGGAATATGCAACTTCTTGGTGATAAGAAAGTCTTTTGGTAGCAAACACAAAGCCTGCATTTAAACTGTATGTCTTGTCCAGATAATTATTGTTACTGGTTAATTCTTTTTAAAATAGTGTCCTTGAGATGAAGAAATCTGGGCCACGGTGGGCTATTTTAACTGTTTTGGCATCTTAACAAATTTTGGAAAAATCTATATGCTTAAATGACCAGATTTTCAAAGAAGGAAACGCAAAAGATTCTTGAATTAGCTTGACTCACTGAGGCCTCTCTTGCAGAAGCTCCCAGATCATTCTCAAGGGCTATTCCACAGACCTGACATCTACTGAACAGAAGGTCAGGTCTCATTTTGATCCAATTCAACAAAATACTTCCTTGCCACTAAGGTAGTAGTATCTACTCTTAGCAGCATGAGAAGGAAGCAAGAACAACATATACCAAAGTAAATAAAGACAAAATAATTTGGAGAGAAAACACTTACAGCTGAAGGTCAAGGTGAGAGGAGATCAGGGAAAGTCTGTGTATAAAAATCATCTGAGTTCAACCTCTAAGGGTGCTGAGGGTTCCATTTTTCTCCTATCTCTTCTAGGAATTTACCTTTCCAGTGATTTTCTCTCTCTCTAATTTTCAGTTTCCCCATATCCATTGACTCCTTCCCTATTATAGATTTTCTTTGTCCTTAAAAAATAAAAATTGATCCTATTACCCCTTTAAACTTTTATCCTTTATCTCCCATCCTTTCCATAACAAAACTCCTAAGAAATAGTTATCTGTGATCATATCCTCAATATTGCCTTTTTAACTCATTGTCCAACCCATGTAATCTGGCTTGTAACTCCATTACTCAAAAACTTCTCTCTATAAGGTTATCAATGATCTCTCTTTTTTTTGTAACAAATAGATACCATGTAAATACAGATCTCTCTCTCTCTCTCTCTCTCTCTCTATATATATATATATATATATATATATATATATATCTGTTTCCAAGCAAAAGAAATCCCTACATTGGACATGTCCAAAAAATATCTATATCTTAATCTATACTCTAAGCACATCAACTGTCAGAGGATGGGTAACATGTTTTTATCCTGACTCCTCTGGAATCATGTATTACATTGACCTTTCAAAGTTGTTTTGTCTTTACAATATTGTTTTTATTGTATAAATTATTCTAGTTCTGCTCACATCACTCTTACCAATTCATACAAATTTTCTCAGGTTTCTCTTAAACTATGCCCTTTCTCTCCCCCCCCAAAAAATTACATGTAAACATTTTTAAACATTTTTTAGAATTGTCAGTTCCAAATTCTCTCCCTCCTCTTGTCCCCTCATTGAGAAGGCATAGTTTATACATATGCATCCATGGAAAACATGTTTCCATTTTACTCATGTGAAAGAAAACACAGACTTCCCCCAAAAATAAAAAAGGTTTTGAAAGTATGCTTTGATGTGCATTCAGATTCTTTCTCTGGAGGTGTATAGCATTTTTTATAATGAGTACCTCCAAATGGTCTTGGATCATTGTGTTGCTGAGAGCAGCTAAGTCATTAGCAGTTAATAATAGTATAATATTGCTTTTACTGTATACAATTTTCTCTTGGTTCTTTTCACTTCGTTTTTTATTAGTGCGTCTTTTCAGGTTATTCTGAAATCATCCACTTGTCATTTTTTTCCTTAATACACAAAACAAAACAACTTCAATAAGTATCAATTCCAAGACAGAAGAATAATAAGGGTAAAGCAGTTGGATTTGAGTGACTTGCCCAGGGTCACACTGCTAGGAAGTGTCTGAGGTCAGATGAACCCATAATCTCCCATTTTCAGACCTAGTGCTCTATCCCCTGAACCACCTACCTGCCCCTGTCAATTCTTATTAAAACAGTATTTTCTCACAATTATAGACCACAATTTGTTCATCCAATCCTCAAAAGGTGTTCCCTCAATTTCTAGTTCTTTGCCACCACAAAAAAAATGCTGTTATAAATATTTTTGCATAAATAGATCCTTTTCCTTTTCCTTTTTTAAAAAAGTCTTTCAGTTTTCTAGTAATGCTATTGCTGGGTCAAAGGGTATAATTTTTGGATGTAATTTCAAATTATTCTCCAGAATGACTGGATCAGTTCACAACTCCACTAACACTGTATTAGGGTCCCAGTTTTCCGGAATTTGTCATTTTTCCTTTTCTGTTATATTAGCCAATCTAATAGGTGTGAGGTAGTACCTCAGAGTTGTCTTAATTTGCATTTCTCTAATCAGAGTTTAGAATATTTTTTGTATGACTATAGATAACTTTAATGTCTCCTGTTCATATCCTTTGACCATTTATCATTTGGAGAATGCCTTGTAGTCTTCTAAATTTGACTTAGTTCTCTAGAAGGTTGAAAAATAAAGCCTTTACCAGAGAAACTTGCTATAAATCCCCCCACCTCAGTTTTCTGCTTTTCTTCTAATCTTGGCTGCATTGGTTTTTGTGTAAAATCTTTTCAATTTCATATAATTGAAATGATTCATTATACTTCCTATGATCTTCTCTATTTCTTGTTCAGTCATAAATTCTTTGTTTAACTATAGGTCTAACAATTAAAATATTTCATGTTCCCCTAATTTGCTTACAATATCACCCTTTATGTCTATATTGCCTAACCATTTTGACCTTACCTTGGTATACTGTGTGAGATGTTGGTCTATATTTAGTTTCTGCCAAACTGTTTTGTAGTTTTCCCAGCAGCTGGGATCTTTGAGTTTATCAGACATCAGATTACTATAGTCATTTACTGTTGTATATTATGTACCTAATCTACTCCTCTAATCCACCACTCTGTTTCTTAGCCAGTACCAGATTGTTTTAATGATTACCACTTTGAATCAAAATTTGAGATTTGGTTGAGAGGGCTAATCCATCCTCCTTCACATTTTTTTCTTTGATTCCCTCAAAAGTATTGACCTTTTGTTTTTCCAGGTAGATTTTATTATTATTTTTCCTAGCTCTAGAAAACAACTTTTTAGCAGCTTGTTATGGCACTGAATTAATAATCTAGATAGAATTGTCATTGATATTAAATTGGAGGGGGTAGCTGGGTAGCTCAGTGGATTGAGAGCTAGGCCTAGAGCAAGGAGGTCCTAGGTTCAAATGTGGCCTCAGATACTTCCCAGCTGTGTGACCCTGGGCAAGTCACTTAACCCCTATTGCCTAGCCCTTACCACTATTCTGCCATTGAGCCAATACACAGTATTGACTCTAAGATGGAAGGTAAGGGTTTTAAAAAAAGATATTAAATTGTCTCAGCCTACACCTGAGCAATTAATATTTTCCCACTTACTTAGATGTGACTTTATTTGTGAGAAAATTGTTTTGTAATTGTGATCACATAGATCTTGGGTTTGTCTTAGCAGGTAGTTTCCCAAGTATTTTATATTGTCTGCAGTTATTTTAAATGGAATTTTCCTTTCTGTCTCTTGCTGCTGAATTTTGTTAGTAACATATAGAAATGCTAATGATTTACATGGATTTATTTTGTATCATGCAACTTTGCTAAAGTTGTTAATTATTTCAGTTATTTTTCAGTTGATTCTCTAGGATTCTCTAAATATACTATCATATCATCTGCAAAGAATAATAGTTTTTTCCCTCATTGCCTATTCTAATTCCTTTTTTCTCCCTTTTCTTATTTGCTACAGCTAGCTTTTGCAGAATAATAGTGGTGATAATGAGCATCCTCATTTCACCTTTGATCTTATTGGAAAGACTTTCAACTTATTTCCATTACAGATAATGTTTACTGATAGTTTTATATTTATACTACCTAGCAGTTTAAGGAAAGCTTCGTTTATTCTTAGGCTTTCTAGTGTTTTTAATAGGAATGAGTATTGTGGCAAAAGCTTTTTCTGCATCTATTGAGATAATCATGTGATTTCTATTGTTTTGTTATTGATATTGTCAATTATGCTAATACTGAAGCAGCCCTGCATTCCTGCTATAAATACCACAGGGACATAGAGTATGATCTTTGCAATATATTGCTGTAATCTCTTTACTAGTATTTTATTTAAAATTTGTGCATCAATACTTCTTAGGGAAACAGGTCTATAATTTCCTTTCTCTGTTTTTGCTTTTCCTGGTTTAGATGTTAGCACCATGTTTGTGTCATAAAAGGAATTTGGTAAGACTTCTTCTTTGCCTATTTTCCTAAATAGTTTATATAGTCTTAGAATTAATTGTTCTTTAAGTATTTGGTAGAATTCCTTTACGAATTCATCTAATTTTGGTGATTTTTTTTTATTGATGGCTTGTTCAATTTATTTTTCAAAGACAGGATTATTTGAGTATTATATTTCCTCTTCTGTTAATCTGGGAAAGTTATGCTTTTATAAACATTCATCTATTTCACTTAGATTATCAGATTTATTGGCAAAATTGGGCAAAATGGCTCCTAAAAAAATTTGCTTCAATTGCCTCTTCACTGGTTGTGAATTTACCCTTCACATTTTTGATTCTGACCATGTAGTTTGCCTCTTTCTTTTTAAAAATCAAATTAAACAATGGTTTATTTGTTTATTGTTTTTTCCCTGCTAAAGCCAGCTTCTAGTTTTAGTTATTGGTTCAATAGTTTTCTTATTTTCAATTTTATTAATCTCTCCTTTGATTTTCAGGAGTTCCAATTTGATATTTAATTGGGGATTTTAATTTTTTCTGCTCTAAAATTTTTTATATGGATTTTTAAACTTTTTTCTGCCCAATTCATTGATCTGTTCTTTCTCTATTTGATCAATGTAAGCATTTAGAGTTATACATTTTCCCACAAGAATTGTGTTGGCTACATCCTATAAATTATGGCATGTTGTCTCATTGATATTATTATCTTTATTGAGAGTATTGACTATTTCTTGATTTATTCTTTGACCCATTCATTCTTTAGGATTAGATTATTTGGTTTCAAATTAATTTTTTTTAAACCCTTACCTTCCCGTCTTGGAATCAATACTATGTATTGGTTCCAAGGAAGAAGAGTGGTAAAGGCTAGGCAATGGGGGTTAAGTGACTTCCCCAGGGTCACACAGCTGGGAAGTGTCTGAGGCCACATTTGAACCCAGGACCTCCCATCTTTAGGCCTGGCTCTCAATCCACTGGGCTACCCAGCTGCCCCCACAATTAATTTTTAATATGTTTCTACAGCCTTTTGTTAAATATAATTTAAAGCATTATGATCTAAAAATGATGTATTTAATATTTCTGCTTTTCTGCACTTGGTTGTGAGGTTTTTGTGACTTAATATATGGTCAGTTTTTATGTAGGTGCTACAAACCATTGAGAAAATGTATAGTCCCTTCTATTCCCGTTCAATTTTCTGTAGAGGTTTATCATATCTGATTTTTCTAAAATTCAATTCATTTCTTTAACTTCTTTCCTGGCTTTTTTTTTTTTTTGGCTAAATTTATCTAGTTCTGAGAGGAAAGTTGAGGTTTGTCACAAGTAAAATTTTTCTGCCTATTTTCTCCTATAACTCATTTAACTTTTCCTTTAAGAATTTGGATGCTATAACATTTGGTACACATGGTTAGTATTGATATTACTTCACCATCTATTATACTTTATAGCAAAAAATATAATAATTTTAGCAAAATGAAGTTTCCCTGCTTGTTTCTTTAAAATAAATCTATTTTTGCTTTTGCTTTCTTTGAGATCATAATTTCTATCCTGCTTTTTTTTTTTACTTCAGCTAAAACATAATTGATTCTGCTCCAGTCCTTTATTTTTACTCTGTATGTCTCTCTGTTTCAAGTGTCTCTTGTAAACAACATATTGTAGAATTCTCTTTTTTAATTAATTTTAATGAGTGACTTCATCCCATTCATAGTTATGATTACTGTGTATTTCCCTTCATCCTGCTCCCCCCCCCCTTATCTTTCTCTCTTTCTCTTTTCAGCCTATCCCTCTTCAAAAGTGTTTTGCTTCTGACCGTCACTTACCTCAATCTTTCCTGCCTCTATCAGTCCTCCCCTCTCTTATTCCCTTCCCCTTCTACTTCCCTGTAGGGTAAGATAGATTTCTATACCCAACTGAATCTGTATTCCTTCTTTTAATTCCAATTTCAATGAGAGTAAGGATCAAATATCACCCACCTTCTGCTCTTCTTCCCCTCCACTGCAAAAATTATTTTGTGCCTCATTTATGTGGGATAATTTACCCCATTCTACTTCTCCCTTCTCCTCCCAATGTATTCCCTTTTCTCACCTCTCAATTTTATTTTTTTGGGGGAAATTATCCCATCAAGTCAACTCATGCCCATGTCCTTTATCCATGTACACTTTCTCAGTGACCTCTTCAATATCGAAGCATCCAAACTCTATGCAAACAACTTCCAGATTCATATACCTAGTCCCAGTCTCTCTTAAGTTTCAGTCCTACATCACCCACTGTTTATCCTAGACATCTCCAACTAGAGTTCCAAAAGACATTCCAAACTCAATATGTCCAAAACATAAATTATCTTCTCCCCCCCATCACCCACTGCCACCACTTATCTCTAATTCCATTTGTAAGGAAACACCATTGTTCCAGCCCCAACCCCCCACCCCCAGGTCTACAATCTCAGAACCCACCTAGAATCCTCTCTCTTCCTTAACCTTTGCATCCCATACTTTGCTAAGACTTATCAATTCTGCCCCTAAGTCTTACATCTGACCCTTTCTCATACCACAGCTACCATCCTATTTAGGTTCTCATCACCTCTAATCTGTACTACTGCAGTAGCCTTGTAATAGATTACAGTTTCCATTCTCTTTCTCACCTCCACTCTATTCTTCATTCAGTTGCCAAATTGATAAAGCAAAGTTCTAACAATGTTACTTCCCTGCCCAAGAAGCTTCAATGGTTCCCATTTGTCTTTAGGATAAAATCAAAACCATTCAACAACATAATTCTACCACAGTCCATCCTTCCTACACTTTATTTTCTGGCCAGCCCAGTTGGCTAGCTATTCTACTTACACAACATTCCCTCTATCACTCTTGTCTCTACATAGATCCCAATGGCTGAAATGCTCACTCATCTGACGTTCACTTTCTAGAATCTCTAGCTTCCTATGAAACTCAGTTCAAGTACTGTCGCCTACAGGTTGTCTATCCTGATCCTCCTCAGTTAATAGTGCCCTTCCCTTCTAGAAATTAATTTGCATATTTAGTTTTCTATGTGACCTTTATTTCTCCTCAATAGAATGCAAGTTCTTTAAGGACAAGAAATGTTTCATTTTTGTCTGTGAATCTCCAGTACCTAACTGAGTACCTAGCATGGGATGGGGGAGTGGGAGGGGGAGATAGAGACAGAGACAGAAAGACACAAAGAAAGGAAAAAAATAAAGACAACATTCCATACTTAAGTGATGATCTTTTCAAAGGGATTGGGCTAGATAGGAGATGAAATGTTGAGTTCTGAAAATAAGCAAGAGGCCAATTTGACCTGGAAGGATAGTAGGAATGAAGGTGATTAATATGAAATAAGTCTGGAAAGATAGATAGGAGGCAGATTGTGGAAGGCTTTAAATGTGAAGCTTAGGAAGTTGTATTTTAACCTAAAGGCAACAGGGAGTATCTTAGGATTTTTAAGCAGTGGAATGACATAGCCAGACTTGTGCTTTGGGGAGAGTATTTGGCAACTGTGTGAAGAAAGAATTAGAAAAGGGAGAGATTAGAAGCAAGAAGCCCAGTTTTTGTAATTATCTCTCGGAGAAGTGTTCGGTGCTTGAACTAAGATATTAACTATGCAAAAAGAGAGAAGCACAAAATATTGTGGAAATTGAATCAATAGGATTTGATGATTCTTTGGATATGGTCTTAAAGAGAGATGGAGAGGGAGAAGTCATAAGGTTGAACTTGTGAACTTGGATGCCTAGAACAATAGTGATACCCTTTTAGAAATACGATGGTTTGGAGGAGAAGTTTTAAGAAGACACAGTTCCATTTTGGGTATATTGATTTGGAAATGACGATGGAAAATACCAATGGACATCTCCAGTAGTCAGTTGGTAAGTTTGGACTGAAGTTCAGCAGACTGATTCAAACTCAATATATCGATTATGGGATCTTCTTTGTATCTACAGATACCATTATTTCTACTTCAGAACCAAGACCGAGTTGAGGTCATAGCCAGTCAATCCATTGGGATTAGTGAATCACTAACCTAGCCTTTACCCTCAGCTTACCCACCTTCCATCACCTAAGCACTGGACTAGTCAAGCTGGGGTAGCCTACCTAAAAAAAGAAAAGATCAGCAGACTCCATTAAACTACCTGTGTGACCTTGAACAATTCACTTTTAGCCCAAGGAGAGTTCCCTAGAGCTCCAACAAATTAAGTGACTTAATTAAGCCAAAGACACACAGTCAATATATGTGAGAGAAAACTTGAACCCAATATCTTCCCAACTCCAAAGTCATTTGTCCATCCATTCTTTAATTGCCTCTAGCTAACATTTAAATTATGCTTTAAAAGGGCTGAAACACTACATATATTCTCTCATTAGATCCTCACCCCCACTCTGGAAATAGGTGCTATTATTATTCTAATTTTACAGATAAGAAAACTGAGACTGAAAAAAAGCCTCAGCTAGTATCTGAGACTGGATCTGAACTCAGGTCTTCCTGACTGAAAGTCTAGCACTCTTATGCCATCTAAATGCCTTGGCCCAAGTAGAATAGTTTGTTTGGTTTTTTTTCCAGACTTGTAGGGGTGGTAAGTGGCATGCTCCCTGTTTCTCTCCTTAGACATTAGCAAAGGACTGTTCCCCAAATATCTAGGGAGAGAAACAAAGAGCATCACATCTATCACCCCGACATCTCTGAGGGCTTCACCTTTCATCTAACACGAGCATATGGAAGACATAGAGTCCCCCAGTATAAGAAAATGACCAGGAAATAGAATTTCTATGGAATCTCTCAGCCGCAACAACTGTGCTTTAAACGTGACTTCCCTCCCATTCCCCACATCAGCATGCTGTGGTTTGGAAACTGAGGGTGGCTCCTTGTGTCTTTGCCCACAGATACATACACATGGAAACTTTATGCTGCTCAAAAACCACTGACATCCTCTAAATGCCAGAGCAACTTGGTCTGGTTCCTAATCACCATATGAGTCGTTTGTAGACCTACCAAACTCTCCCAAGGAAATTTGGCAACCATGAGACTATTTCCGCAGTGGTTATATGGTCACAAGGCTGGCGTCCAGACCCCAGTTTGTTGAGTCTCATTCCTGAGGTTTGTTTCCAAGGCCAGTACTGAGGGTGGTTAATTCAGAAGCATAAGAACCCCTGAGTTTCCCAGTGGAAAAGCAATGGGATTCCTCTGTCTCACTCACCTGAAGGGTGTCACTGTAAAGGTGGCAAAGAACAGAAGACCTGGGATCCAGTCTTGGTTTCCTCATGCCCTTCTATCAAATGAAAATAATACCTGCCCTTCTTAAAATATGATTCATAAGGAGAAGCTAGCCTTCTTAATAGATTGAGAGTCAGGCTTAGAGACAGGAGATCCTGGATTCAAATCTTACCTCAGATACTTCCTAACTGTGGGACCCTGGGCAAATCACTTAGCCCCCTTTGCCTTGGAACCAATACACAGTATTGGTTTTTGGACAGAAGGTGAGGGTTTAATAAAAGAGAGATATGATTTTTAAGAGATTAAGAGATAGAAAAGCCCTTTTCAGTTGCCTAGTTCAAGCCCTTTTTTATATATAGATAAATGGAATTCCAGAGAAGTGACTTAAGTGATCACAATTCTAGAGCCAAAAAGAACCTCTTGAGGCCATTAAGTATGGTCTCTTCATTTAATAACTGAAGAAACTCAGTCCCAGAGTGACTAGTCACATGGATAGTAAGAGGGTAGTTAAAGGAGAAATTCAAACCCAGGTCCTCCTGTGACTCCAGAACCAGTGTTCATATAAAGACATATATCTGCCCTGAGCCCATCACCTCCCCATCAGGAGGTGGGTTGCATGTTTTACCATGTGTCCTTTGGACTTGTCATTAGCTTTTGTGTTAATCAGAATTCCTTAGTCTTTCAAAGTTGTTTATCTTCACAATATTGCTGTTCTTTGTTCAAAATGTTCTCTTGGTTCTGAATATTTCCTTTTGTATCAGTTCATACCAATCTTCCTAGGTTTCTCTGAAACTATCTTCTTTATTATTTCTTATAGGACAATCATTTCATCATTTTCATATAGTATGACTTATTCTGCCATTCTCCAATTAATGGCCCCCTTTCCTCAGTTTCCAATTATTCACCATTGGGCTCTATTCCTCTTTATTTGATCTTTTAAAACTATAGACCCGGTAGCAATTTCCCTTGGCCAATGGGTATATACAACTTACTATTGTGAACTTTAGATTACTCCACCCTACTTAGTCTAACAAAATCAGGAATGTCTACACCCATACTTAAGGATTAAGTATATAGGAGGATGACCTATGATAGACATGTGCTAGCAAATGACAAATCAGGAACAGCTGACAGACCCCTGGGCTGTCCTAAGTCAAGCTTAAGCTACCATTGGTACAGGTGAGATGCAGGAAAGTGATGTAAAACTGTCTATATATTTTGTGTCACTTTCTCTCTCTGGCCTCTTTTGCAGCAGAGAGGTGGCTGGCAGTAGCTTGCTGAGCGTCTTGGCATCTTGGTGGGGTGGCAGCTATTGTCCAGTTTAGCAGTGAGTTTCCCTTGATACCATACTGGAGGAAGCCTAGTAACCTAGTTCAGATGAGACATCTTCCCTGAGCTCTCTAGGAGTTAAGGCTGATTTTTCCTCCTTTACCTTCCAAACACTATCCACTTAGAAGCCTCTAATCTTCTTCAGAAACCTTGTGGTAGAGGACTTTGAACACCCCCTGACATAGGCCAGGCAGGTGAAATCCTATACCCTTTCCCTCTCTCTCTCTCCTTGATCTCTTCCCTCTATATTGATTAAACCACCATAGATTTCCAAACTGACTTGGGTATTTTATTTGGGATATCCCCTGGCAACCAAAATTCAAATTTAGATTAAGTCACCACCCTAAATTATCCTTACACTATCTTTGGGGGAATAGTTTCAAATTGTTTTCCAGAATGGCTGGACTAGTTCACATCTTCTTCAACAATACATTAATGCACTTGTTTTTCCACAGTCCCTCTAATATTTGTCATTTTCCTTTTTTTTCCCTTTTTTGGCAACTTTGTTAATCTGATAGGTTACTGCCTCATTTTATAGTTAAGGAAACTGAGCCTAAGGGAGAGTAAGTAACTAAAGTTAAGCCTAAGGTTACACAGATAGTAGAGAACAGAGCTGGGGTTTAAATTCAGGTACTCTGATGTAGATAAAATAAGATCATATACTTCAGAAAGTATAAAGTACTCTTCAAAAATCAGGGGTTATTATCATTATTAATACTTAATTGTCATTATTATAGCCTGACAGACTGGGATTATGGCCTTTTAATACATTAGTCATAATAATAGCTAACATATAAAGTGTTTCTTTTGTGCCTGGCACTATATTAGGTGCTTTATGATTATTTCCTCATTTGATCCTCACAACAACCCGGGGAAATAGGTGCTATTATTACTCCTATTTTACAGTTAAGAAAACTAAGAGACAGGGGCTAAGTAACTTGCCTGGGATTATGCAGATAGAAAGTGTAAGACATCATATTTGAACTCAGGTCTTCTTGATTCCAGGACTAATATTATGGGTCCTTAGCTGCCCCTATATCCCCTAGCTACCTCTGGATGTTGGGCTATGATCCCCAAACAGAGGGAACTATCAGATAATTTTTTTCCTACAACAAAGGAATAACCCATCAACAAAATTTATTAAGTTCTTATTATTTAAGCAGAGATGAACAGGGAGATCAGTCTAGACATGGGGGACAGCCAGAGAAAATACCCAGAGCTGAGAGATGGAGGAGTATCTTCTTTGAGGAATGGTCAAGAGGCCAATGTCATTCAATTGAAGAGTACCATTCATGAGTAAGTTGTAAGAAGATTGGAAAGATAGGGTGGGCTAGTTTATAAAGGACTTTGAATGCCAAACAGAGCAGTTTGTATTTGCTTCTGGAAGCAGCAGGAAGCCACAATAGTTTATTGAGTAGGGGAGTGAGGAGAGATATAGTGGGAGATCAGTCTACACCTTAGGAAAAACACATTAGTGGCCAAATGGAGGCTGGACTGGAGTGGGGAGAGACTTGAGGCAGACCCACCTGCTACCCACAGGTTATTGCAAGAATCAAGGCGTGAAGGGTTGAGGACCTGAACCAGAGTGGTGACAGTGTCAGAGGAGTTAAAGGAGGCATATTCAAGTGATGTTGCAAAGGTGAAATCAAGAGGCCTTGAGATAGCTTGAATATGTGGGGTGAGAGACAGTAAGGTGTCCAAGATAACTCCAGGATATGAGCCTGAAGGACTGAGATGGCATGACCCTCAATAGTAACAGGGAAATTGAGTGAGGAACCCCCCAAGAATAGATACACCTCTCCAAAGAGCTTTAGAAAATTCCCAGAACCCCATTGATGGAGGACCTCTAAAGGAAGCACCTTGGAGAGATCATATAGCATGTGTGGGCATCATAGCTGGGGTATGTAACTGGTTTCAGTCTCCTAACCGACTGGTGAGAGCAGAGGAGGTTCTGTGATACGCTGCTAAAGCATTCAAAAAGGCCATTTGGCTTGGACTCTTTCCTTTCTTTGCCTTAATGCTCTTCGGAGAGTTCAATGACTCTTATGCAGCTTCTGTTGGGTGAACTGATAGACAACAACTCTCCTAGGTCAAGTGAGAATCAACTTGTGCACCAAAGTACTGTATCTAATTTATTTTTTGAGGGGGGGGATGCCTGGAGACAAGAACCAAATATTTTGTAAAATATGTTAGCCACAGGGAAGATGTAGAGATAAATTCATCCTGTTCTGATAGAATAAAATAATCCTGCAGCCATTACCACCCTGTGGCCTTGGTACCTTTATTTGACCTTCATTCTGTTATTCATCACTTTATGTGAAGTTCTCCCAGCTAGATTTCAGATTTCTGAAGGGCAGAAACTAGGGCTTAATTGCTTATGCTAGAGGAGAAATGATGTGCTCAAAGTGCCTGCATATATTTTGACCCAAAATATGAATGCCTTTTCTCACTAATTATTAAAAGCAACAACTGGGTCACTCCAACATGTTAACATTCTTCCTAATATATGATTTCCTGAACTGAATAAACCCTGGAGATATCATCTCACCAGGGTAGAGTACAGTGGGGACTATCAGAGCTTGCTAGTTCTGAACACTATGCCTCCCAATGAGCACATAAGCTTTCTTTTGTTTCTTTTTTTTTAAACCCTTACCTTCAGTCTTAGAATCAATACCTCACATTGGTTCCAAGGCAGAAGAGTGGTAAGGGCTAGACAGTGGGGGTCAAGTGACTTGCCCAGGGTCACACAGCTAGGAAGTGACTGAGGTCAAATTTGAACCCAGGGACCTCCCATTTCTGGACCTGACTCTCAATCCACTGAACCACCTAGCTACCCTCACATTAGCTTTCTTAACAGTTTCAATACCATGACACTGTGGGAGAAGGTGAGAGGGATGTTAACACCATTTGGGGATCGTCCGTGAGTTTATAACTTAGTTAGTGGTACTCTAAGCCACTAAGATATTTGCCCAATGATCAATGAGTGAATATACTATTAGAGAAATTGAATCATATCCATCTTGCCATTCCTGTAATAAAAATTAAAAAAAAAAATGAAAAACAGAAGGAAACGTGTGTATGGGAAAGGGGAGGTGGAATTTGATTCCTTGCCCCCCAGGGTCCATCTCAGTTAATGTAATCACAGAAAGAAAACAAGAGATAGTAGAGGAAATGAAGTATTAATATGTTGGCAGAGTATACTGTTCATGTTGTTAATACCTTGATATCCCTTTACCAAGTGTGGAAAAGTTTCTCTGATTAAATTGGAAGGAGAACTTGGTATTGGTTGGCTGAAGATCAGCCATGCCACTGGTGGCCTTTAAAAAGCTATGTCTGACAACTCTCAGACATTCAAAGAAGCAAGTAGCTTGGTAGGGTTGTGTGTGACCCTTGAACCTCCTCCAAAAGTCAGCAGAGGTGGGGAAGGGAATGTTCTCTTAGCCATTGCATCCTATAACCAAGCTACTTTCCCAATGGAAGTCATTGAAACTAAGAGGGAGCAAAGTTATACATTTTCAAGGGAGAAACAGGCACAGAGAGATGGCATTCAGGAACTAGCTTCATGGAGATTGACCTTTGGAAGCAGAGAAAAGAACCAATCATGGATTTAAATTGATTCTGGCATTGGCAGCTTACCTACAAAAAGGAAAAGATCCAGAGAACATAGTCAAATGACTCCCAGAAGAGATACTATGCCCAGAGATGCATGCTATTCTTACCATGCAATCTTAGTAACTGTCTTTACTTTAAGATAACTATATCTTCCAGATGACTCTTAAAGGTAAACTCGAGAAATCCTGAAGAAAGCATATGATTTATCACTTCTTTATATGGGTATATGATTTGGGGTTTTGGTTTTAAAAGATTACTCTATTACAAAAATGAATAATATGGAAATAGGATTTGAGTGATTATATATATATACATATATATGCATATATATATGAAACCCAGTGAAATTGCATATCAATTCTTGGAGAAGGAAAGTGAATAGGTGAGGGAGGTAAGAATCATGTAACCATGGTAAAAAAATTTTTTTTAAATTAAAAAAGAAAAGGGCAGAGGAGGGGAAAAAAAGGTAAACTCACCAATATGGTCTTGAAACCTACAGTTTTTAGTGCATAGATCAATAGAGCATCTTTGAGTCCAAGGCAGAAATTATCTTGACCCTTATGCCCATCATGACCTAACCTGTAAATTTGTGTTTGATGGCTTGGAGAGGTGACCCAGAGTGGATACTACAGAAATTATAGCTTTGGGAGACCTGAGTTGTCTTGGTCCTATGTGTCTCCTATGTTTGTACCCTACTACCAGTATATATATAAAAGTATGCATTCTTCCTATTGGCACTGTGCGCATTTGTGGGAAGGTACATCCCATAATAGGTACTCCTTGGAAAGGCAAATAAAAGGGATGGTTTTATTATTTATCCAAAGGCAAAAAGAAATAACATTTTGTGGGATACTTGGTAATTTCATATTATAGTGCTCATGATAAGTATTTACAAAAAAGATCAATATGAAAATTACTAGAACTAATACACTAACATCTATGGCAGAAAGATGAAGAAGCAGAAAAATTCTGCAAAGAATTGTCTAAGACCTTCCAAGTTAAATTAGTATACACTATGACATTAAATTATTTCAATCAAATCTAGGAATCGAGAAAGTAAAAAATATGTTGGAAAATATGGATCTAAAATGAAAAATAAGAGAGGTCAAAGACATAAGCCACACAGAAGTCTCAAATATTCTTATCAGGAATAGTTTCTTCATATAAAAACAGAAGATCCTGCACACATGGCTAGTACTGGGGAAATCACAAAAATGGAATTGATATTAATAACTGATAACTACTCATTAGTGTGGAAGGTATTCCTGAATCAGTTGTCTGAATACAGACTGATCTATTAGGGCAAAGATCTAAATTAGTAAAACACTAACAGAAAAAAATAGAATGAGAAAAAATATGGGGTTGTAATTAAAACAATTTTAACCTGAGCTACCTAAAGAAGTTATTAATAATTAAAATTAAATATGGATGGAAGAAATAACTTAGAAACAATTTATCAGTATCATTAGGGGCAGCTAGGTGGATAGAATGCTGGTTCTGGAGTCCAGAAGACCTGAATTCAAATCTGACTTCAGACACTAGTTGTATGATTCGGAGCAGCTCACATAACCTTGTTTGCCCCATTTTCCTCACCTATGAAGATAATAACAACATGTGCCTCCCAGGAGTTGTAAAGATCAGATGAGATGATTGTAACAGTGCCTGGTACATAGCAAATGCTATAGAGGTATTTGCTCTTGTTACTATTATACATGTTTGATCTGGGTAAAACAGTGTCCACAATGAGGAAACCAAAAATCCTAAAAAGTTTCTTAGCCAGCAAACTCTTGACCTACTTAGTAAGCAGAGAGGTATAGCAACCAAGGGAAACACATATTTAAACATTTTGCAAAATCTTTTAAAAAATGTTACTAATATACTTTGTTTCAACACAGCCTTCATTTATTTTTAATGACTTTTTCTTTTCTTTTTTTTAAACTCTTGCCTTCTGCCTTAGGACAGAAGATTGGTAAGGACTAGGGTCACAGAGCTAAAAAATGTCTGAGGTCAGATTTGAACCCAGGACCTCCCATCTCTAGACTGGGCTCTCAATCCACTGAGCAACCCAGCTGCCTCCTTCATTTCTTAATATATTTCTTCCTCCTACCCAGAAAGCCATTCTTTGCAAAAGAGAAAGAAAGAAAGAAAGAAAGAAAGAAAGAAAGAAAGAAGAGAAAGAAAGAAAGAAAGAAAGAAAGAAAGAAAGAAAGAAAGAAAGAAAGAAAGAAAGAAAGAAAGAAAGAAAGAAAGAAAGAAAGAAAGAAAGAAAGAAAGAAAGAAAGAAAGAAAGAAAGAAAGAAAGAGAGAGAGAGAGAGAGAGAGAGAGAGAGAGAAGAGGGAGGGAGGGAGAGGAGGGAGGGAGGGAGGGAGGGAGGGAGGAAGGGAGGAAGGAAGGAAGGAAGGAAGGAAGGAAGGAAGGAAGGAAGGAAGGAAGGAAGGAAGGAAGGAAGGAAGGAAGGAAGGAAGGAAGGAAGGAAAAGAGAAAAATAATGAATGAATGAAAAAGAAAGGAAAAAAGGAAGGAGAGAGGAGAAGAGAGAAGAGAGCAAAAAAACAAGGGAAGGAAGGAAAGATGGAAAGAGAAGGAGGAAAAGGTAGAGGGAAAAATCAGTTCAACAAAACTAATCAATATGCCTAGAATTGTGCCTGACACATAATAGGCACTTAATAAATGTTAATTGATTGACTGACTAAATATATCAGCTGAGTCTGGCTCTATAAATAATAGTCCCATACTCCTTAATTCTTCAAGAGAGGAGACATTTGTAAAATGTTATGGAAAAAGATAACGGGAAAGTTGATGGTGGAAAATTATAAGTAGTATATCTCATAAAACAGAGAAGCCATGGTGTGTAAAACCTGTTTAAAGAAAAACTTAGTGAAACACTCAACTAAGCAAAGTCATCCCAAATGGATTTAAGGACAAAGCTAAAATTTGGTGAACAAATAGACCAAAAAAAAAAAGATTTGCAAAGTAAACACCACAGTACAGGAAAGCAGACCCAATATGGTACCAAAGGCAACAAAGACAGGAAAAGAAAATGGATCAGACCAATGAAAATCTGTGCTAGGGCCAACATACTTGTAAAAGTGTTGGGGGGTTTATTAAAGGGGTAACTGAAGGAAGGAATGATAGGAAAAGTGTATTTTAAAAATCAGACCTATTAATACTAACCAATATAAAACCATAAAAAACAATTTTAATTCTAACAAAAAAGCATAAAAAATCTATGAGACTTTGGTAAATGATATTCCATAGTAGACCATAACACATATTGAGTAAAAGCTATAGATTATGATTTTACTGTCATTATTTATTAACCATTAAAAATGTTTTTGATTCCATAGAATAAAATATTGCTATAAAGGTTTTCTTCCATTAAGGTAGCTCCTATTCATACATCAGGATTATGTAAGATTCCTTAAAATCTATTACAATAGACATAAGCTTATTTGGTTGATCTTTGATCATTGTTATTAGATGAGGCATTAAGCAGGGAGGTATATGCTCACCAAAGTGTCTAACCCTGTTATGCATTCGATTCATCACAGAGTACAAATTAAAAAGGGATTCCCCTATAGATGGCAAGGTCCTCCAGCTCTACCTTGCTCTATATTTTCTAGAGCAATAGCATGAGAAACTTCATCAAAACTTTGATAAAATGTTGGTAACATAGATGTTCAGTGGAAATCAAACTTATAACCCACATGCATCTGTAAAACTCTCTATTCCTGCTCAAACCATATTAATATGTAATTGGGAAATGCTTAACAAAATAAATAAAAATACAACATAGATAATGTTTATTTGTGGTTTTCTAAATCTGGCCTCAGATGCTTACTAGCCATGTGATCCTGAACAAGTCATTTAAGCCTGCCTGCCTCAGTTTCCTCCTTAGTAAAATGAGTTGGAGAAGAAAATAGCAAGCCACTCCAATTTCTTTGCCAAGAAAACTCCAAATGGGCTCGTGAAGAGTCTGATATGATTGAAACAACTGAACAACAAAAATAGTGTCGATCTGTGACCCACAGGGATCACTTTCTTTTTGAGATTGACACCACTAATGTGCCATATTCCTTAATCTATCAGCCTAGCAATCCTGTCAAGAAAGGAAGTAAGGTTCATTTGGCATGACCTGTTTTTGATTAAGCCCATCTGGCTCTTTGTGAGCATGGCTTTCATTCCTAGATGTTCATTGACCAGTTCCTTAATATATGTTTTAGAATTTTTCAAGGAATTGAAAACAATCTCGTTGCTCTATAATTTGAAGATTCCATTCTTCTTTTATGAAAATCAGGATTGCCCTTCTTCACTCCTTGTAGCACTCTTCCCATTCTCCACTATCTTTCAGAGATCACTGATAGTAGATCAAACAATCACATTTGCCAGTTCTTTCAATATAGTAGAACAAGTTAGGGATTTGGAATAAGAGGACCTAGATTAAAATCCTGGATGAGTTTCTTACTCCATAAACTCAGGTAATCAGTTTATCTCTTGGAGCTTTAGTTTCTTCCACTTTTAAAATTAGAGTTTTGGACAAAACAAACCCTAAGCTTCCTTCTAGCTTTTTGTCCACAATCTTTGATTTCCATCATGGGCAATGAAGTGTCCTTTTATTATCTCTCTATTAAAGCTCTTCCTCCTTGGTGTAGAAAACAGTAGCAAAATAAGGAATGAACAGGCCTTCCTTCTCTCCATCCTCTATTATCATTGTTCTCCCCTACCCCTGAGTTTTGCATTTCTCTACTATCATTAAAAAGAACAAACATGTCTTTTAAAAAATTCACAACTCCCCAAAATTCCCCTTTGGAATGTTGATTGTTCTTATTATTTTCTTCACCTCTCAATTCATTGAGTATTACCACTAATGATACTATTCTTTAATTAAAATACATTTTATTGATACCTTTTGTTTTGATATCACCTAAGTTTCCCATATATTACTTCCTGAATCACCTCTCAGAAAGCTCTCCTTTATAACAAATATTTTAATAGGAACAAATGAGTACAACTAAGGCATCCATTAAAAATCTGATATTATATGCAATATCCCCTAATTGCAAAGGAGTAGGGAGAAGTATCTTTTTATATCATGCTTCGTTAAAATTTCATAGGTTTGATGGTTGTCTGGAGGTTGTTCTTTCCATTTCCGTTGTAACCATTACCTATATCATTGCTTACTTCACTTAGTTGTTTTTCTGTATTCACTCTATTTGTTGTGTCTTAGAGCACAGCGATATTTCACTCTGTTCATTGCATACTCATTCTCCAATTGATAGGCATCCTAATGCTATCCTTACAGGACACTTTATATTCACCCTCCCTTATGTTCACTTGCCCTCACTTCCACTTTCTGAACATTCTAAGCTGTTAGATGTGGACCTTACCTTACTGATCATCTCATGCAACTCACCTCAGTTTACAGAGAGGGAATCAAAGCCCACTGAAAGGAATTTGACCTGGGGACAGCTGGGTGGTTTAGGGAATTGAAAGCCAGGATTAGAGATGGAAAGATCCTGGGTTCAAACCTAGCCTCGGACACTTTCTAGCTGTCACTTAATTAACCTCTCTATTGCCTAGCCCTTACTGCTCTTCTGCCTTAGAACCAATACACAGTACTAAGTCTAAGACAGAAGGTAAAGGTTTTTAAAAGGGGGGGGGGGGAAAGGTGACTTGCTGAAAGCTACACAGCTAGGGAATGGTAAAACCAGGAGTAGAGCCTAGGACTCAACATCCAGGCCAAGCATTCTCTTCTCTTTACCACTAAGTTTCCCAGATGAAGACAGACTTTCTTTTTATAGTTTGTTTCTTCATCATTTCCAGAAGATTTTCAATGAAACATGCTACCCATCTCCTGATAGAGAAGTTTCCAACACTCAGAGTAGAGACATTTATTTTTGGATGTAGTCATGTAGAGATTTGTTTTGCTTGATTACACATGCTTTAATAGGGATTTTGTTTTCCTTTTGTCTCAATGGAGGAAGAGTTGTAGAGAGGGCTCATTTTTACTAATTAAAAAAATTTTTAAACAAAATAATAACATTTTTGGCGGCACTATAATAATTTTAAAAGCTTGTATTTTTTGTTTAATCCTGGAATGATCATTACTATAATAAAAGCTATTATTTAATAACTAATATTATTTTTATATCATTATGTGATAATATAATACTCATTGCTATAATAATAATCTTTCAAAGATGTTTTGTCTTTACAATGTTATTGTCATATAAATTATTCTCCTGGTTCTCACTTCACTCTGCTTTAGTTCATATGTCTTCCCAGATTTTTCTAAAACCATATCCTTCATCATTTCTTACAGTGTATCATAGGGGCAGCTTGGTGGCACAGTAGATGGAGCACCAGGTCTGAAGCCAGGAAGAATCTGGCCTCAGGCACTTCCCGCCTGTGTGACCCTGGACAAGTCCCTTAACCCTGTTTGCCTAGCCTTTGCCTTTCTGGGTTAAAGTTTTTATTAAGACAGAAAGTAAGGGTTTTTTTCCCCTTAATTTCGTCATATTTATATTCTATAACTTTTTCATCCATACCCCAATTGATAGGCCTCTTAGTTTCCAACTCATTATCACTGCAAAAAAAAAAGGTGCTATAAATGTTTTTGTATATTTTTGAGCTTGTTTAGAACTAATTTCTCTCTTAACTTCTCCTTCCTCTTATTTTCTTTTTTGCCCATTCTCTCCTGTTTTCCTGTTGAGTGAAATGTACCCAACTCTATGTATATGTGTATGTATTCTTTGCCTCCTTGACCAATTCAGATAAGAGTCAAATTCAAGTGTCAACTTCTCCCACTTCCTCTGTGTTTGTATAGACTTTCGTTTGCATGCCCTGATTATATGAGATCACTTTCCCTAACCTTCCTCTTCTTTCTCTCTCTCTCCCATACTCTGCTCCTGAGCGTAGTTCTCTTCTCCTCCCTTTCCATTCTTCTTTTAAAGGCATCAAGACCCAACAGGCCTTCTATCTAATTTGACTTCCCCTTTGATCACTGATGATGAGGCTCAGAGAGGACTGATATCATCCTTTCATATCAGAATGTAAATAGTTTATTCTTGTTTAATTCCTTATGATTGGTTGTTCTTCTTTACCTTTTTCATATTTCTCTTGATTCTTGTGTTTTTATTATAAATTTTCTATAAAGTTCTGATCTTTTCATCAAGAATGCTTAGAAGTCCCCTATACATAATAAAAGCTAACATTTATGTAGTTCTTACTAGAGACTATATTAAGTGCTTTAGAGTTCTTATCTCATTTGATCCTCACAACAACCCTGGGAGGTAGGCACTATTATTATCACCATTTTACAGATGAGGAAACTGAGGCAAACAGAGATTACATGACTCATGGAGGGTCATAAATCTGGGGCCTGAGTTTGGATTTGAACTTGGACTTTCCTGAATCCAGGCTGGCACTCTATCCATTATGCCACCCAGCTGCTTAGATGAAAGGAACATTTCCCCCATAAGATCATACTCAGTTTTTTGTGTACATTATTCTTACTCTTACATGTCATATTCCAAGCTCTCTGCTTCTTCATAGTGGTGGTTGCTAAATTGTGTGTGATCCTAACTTTGGCTCCAAAAGCAATTTATTCCCATCACAGATTTGAAAAAATAGCAAAAAGTCAGCAAAGAATATCAGAGGCCACCTAAGACTTACTCCTAGGAGAATTGCCTCCCTTATATACTCAATAAGTAGTCAGCCTGCCATGGCCTCAAGACCTTCAGGAAATAGGATTTTGTTGCTTCCTAAAGTAGCTCATCCTTCTTTTGAATGGCTCTAATTGTTGTCAGGATGCTGTGGTTCAATAATCAAAAACACCAAGTCTGGAGTCAGGAAGACCTGATTTCAAATCCATCCTCAGACACTTCCTACCTCTGTGACCCTGGGTGAGTCATTTAACCTCTGACTGCCTGACAAAGGGATCCACTGGAGAAGGAAATGATTGCCAATAAAATCCCATGGATCCCTGGGGTCACAAAGAGTCAGATAAAGCTGAACAACATAGTACAGACAAATAGAGAATATATGCAAATAAGCATAGAATAGATCCTTTCTGGGGTTTTGTTTTGCTTTTTGTTGTTGTTGTTTCTTTTAGCCTGAGGATGTAGAGCATGATTCAAATTCTCATACTACATGATTCTGAGGCTCTTCACCATCCTGATCTCCTTCCTTTAGATATTCCACAGCTTATCAAAATTTATTTACTTATGAATTTATCTATTTAATTTAGAATATTTTTCCATGGTTACATGATTCATGTTCTTTCCCTCTCTTCCTCCTTCCCCCCTCCCGTAGCCAGTGAGCAATTCCCCTGGGTTTTATATTATCAGAATTTTAAGGTGAGAATAATTTGAAAGATTTTATTTCAATAGTAGAGGGGATTGTTTATTTTTCCCCTCCTGTTTGGGAAATCTTAAATATTTTTTCTTCTTAAAAAAAATGCATTTCCTTCCAACCACCTTGTAAAGGATGCAGTACCAGCATTCATTTCCTTGTCTCCCTTAGGGAGGCTGCAAGGTACAAGGAATAGAAGAGCCCCATCCTTCTGACCAAGGTCACAGAGCTGGTCAGGGGGAGAATCAGAGCTCAAAATCAAAAGACCCAGGTTCGTGGATTTACCTCTCAGAGCCTCATTATCTCAATTTTACAGATTAGTCCAAAGTTCAAAGCAATAAATACTGGGAGTATTTCCAATTGATTTCATGTGATATTTATTAGTCACAGTAACAGCTCAGATTTCTATGATGCTTTAACACTGGTGAAGCACTTTTCTAGTTTCCTCTGTGAGGTGGGGAAGGCAGGTGCTGCTTATTATTGCCATTTAGTAGCTTTTCACACTTTTAAAGTACTTTACAAAGTGCTGTGCTGTTCTCATAGCAGTCCTTGAGGCAGGAAGTAGATTATTATCCCCATTTTAAAGATGTGGTCACTGTGGCAAAAAGAAGAAAAAGTAACATGCCCAAGAAAGGAAACAACATTTATTAAGCACTTACTATGGACCAGACACCATGCTAAGTGTTTTACAATTCTCATTTGAGTCTCACAACAATCCAGGGATGTAGGCATTATTATGATCCCCATTTTACAGTTGAGGAAACTGAGCCAGAAAGAGGGTAAATGGCTTGACCTGGGCCACACAGCTAGTAAATGTCTGAGATGTGATTTGAATTCATGTCTTCCTGACTCAGGGCCCAGTGCCCTATTCACTGCATCACCAAGCTGCCTTAAGGTTAGTAAGCAACAAAAACAGGTTTAGAAACCAGATCTCCTGACTCCAAATTCAGCCCTCTTTCCTGCATGTCACAGGCACTAAGTCAAAAAGACTTTTTGGTTGTTCAGTTCTTTCAGTTACATCCAACTCTTCTTGATCTCATTTAGGTTTTTCTTGGCAAAGATACTGGAGTAGTTTGTTGTTTCCTTCTCCAGTTCATTTTACAGCTGAGGAAACTGAGGCAAAGAAGGCAAAGTGGCTTTCCTAGGTCACACAGCTAGTGTCAGAGACCAGATTTAAACTCAGGAAAATGATTCTTCCTGTTTCCAGGGCCAGCACTCCATTCACTGTACCACCTAACTGCCCCCAAAAGACCATGCCTGTGTATAAAATTAATTAATTATTAATTCATTAATACTAACTGGCATCTACTTATAACCTGAAGTTTTCATATATTTTCTTATTCACTTCTAGTACAACTCCATGAGGTAGGTATCATGGTCACTTTTCTTCTTTTTTGAAACCCTGACCTTCTATCTTAGAATCAAGAGTAAATATAGCTTACAAGGCAGAAGAGCGGTAAGGAGTAGGCAAATGGGGTTAAATGACTTGCCCAGGTCATGCAGCTAGGTGCTATCCTTATTTTAACAAAGAAGAAAAAAATGAGCAGGAATTGTTGGAGTAGCTGCCCTCTGAGGTGATTTTGACACTAGCTGCTGATCAGTCCAGATCTGAACTTGTCTTTCTGACTCCAAGTGGGACACTGGATTCATTATTCCAGTATTTGCATTTGATGAGATTTAGAGTCTGAATTTTCTGCTAGGAACTTCTTGATGGCCTTCACTGAGCCAGCTGTCACAGACTCCAGGCTAGGACCCCCCAGAGCATCACCACTGGGTAATCCATTTCCCAGGTCTCTTCAAGGATGCCTTGGCCCTCCCCTAGGCCAGAAGCAAAAACAAAAGGACTAAGGAAACCAAGCATAGAAGAAGTAAGACCTCAAATAAGTAGAAAGTGATTATTCATGCAGATTTTATCCCAAGACATTCTGCAGGTTACATATTACTACAGAACTCTGAAGATTTTGGAAAGCAATTATTTAGATCATTTTCCAGAAAGACTTTTTAATAGAACTTTTTAAGAGGTGATGATTATCGAACTAGTTACAGAAGTAGGGCTGACCTTATAGAAGAGAGAAAATAGTGAAATAAGGCAAAATCACTCAAAAACCTCTTCCATTCCCAACTTCCAAACAACAGCCGATCTACCAAATCCATGTCTGCAATTCTACCACCAAAGATTCCTTGCTTTGGCTTAAAGCACTTTCCCACTTGAAAATGTAAATACATTCAGAAAAAGGTAGACCATTAAGCCAAACCAGTCACTAACACTTCACAGGGAATGAATTTCTCCCCAGCTATTCTCAGCTGTTGGAAAGGTGTCTATGAAAAAGACAAAAGGACATTAGATATCACCAACAGGATGGCACAGAGGGTCCAAATTTGGGCAACTGGCTTCCCAAATGTGCCTAGAAGTGGAGACAATCTCATATGCAAAATGGGAGACAAGTCCTCTCTAATGGCAAAGCTATGACCCTATGATCTTAAAATAAAGGAAGTCAGAGAAGACAATCAGTTTCTATTTTGGTTGAGCTCAATTAGGGAAAAATCTACCACACAATGAGAAGCATACCTTCCACAAGTAAAGAAAGCTCCAAGTTGTGAACTGATCCAGCCATTCTGGAGGGCAATTTGGAACTATGCCCAAAGGGCGATAAAAGAATGTCTACCCTTTGATCCAGCCATAGCACTGCTGGGTTTGTACCCCAAAGAGATAATGGACAAAAAGACTTGTACAAAATATTCATAGCTGCGCTCTTTGTGGTGGCCAAAAATTGGAAAACGAGGGGATGCCCATCAATTGGGGAATGGCTGAACAAATTGTAGTATATGTTGGTGATGGAATACTATTGTGCTAAAAGGAATAATAAAGTGGAGGAGTTCCATGGAAACTGGAACGACCTCCAGGAAGTGATGCAGAGCGAGAGGAGCAGAACCAGGAGAACATTGTACACAGAGATTAATACACTGTGGTATAATCGAACGTAATGGACTTCTCCATTAGTGGCAGTGTAATGTCCCTGCACAATCTGCAGGGATCTAGGAGAAAAAACACTATCCATAAGCAGAGGACAAACTGAGGGAGTAGAAACACCGAGGAAAAGCAACTGCCTGACTACAATGGCTGAGGGGACATGACAGAGGAGAGACTCTAAAGGAACACTCTAATGCAAATACTAACAAAGTGGCAATGGGTTCGAATCAAGAACACATGTGATACCCAGTGGAATCACGCGTCGGCCACGGGGGGTGGGAGGGAGGAAAAGAAAATGATCTTTGTCTTTAATGAATAATGCATGGAAATGATCAAATAAAATACTATAAAATTAAAAAAAAAAGAAAGCTCCAAGATAGGAAAACAGAACCTTCAAAAGCATCATTGACACCGATTATTTTTTCCTTGAATAAAGAAAACAATGAGATGTCTCTCTCAGAAACTGTCACAGTAAGCTGATTATCACATGAGTCAAAACTCATGAGAAGGAACATAATTCAGATGCAAACTTGATTTGGGGAAACAAAAGCAGCCCACGCTCCTGAATGTTGTTCTCCCTGTGATAGGGAAGAACTAATGATTCACGTTTGTTAGAGCATAAAACCTGCTTCAAGTATTCTTGAATATTAGACTCAAAGGTATTTCTGTATATTGATCTTTCCTCCAAAAGTGAGGAAGTAAACAGCTTAAAGTCAAATCGATTTTCTAAGAACTGCTTGGGTCAAATGACCACAGGAACTTACTTATATGGAGGGATGTTAAAAGGGGATGGACTGCAATAACTACTCTTTAAATAGGGCATTAATGTCAAAGACCTTTTAGCCTGAAGGCATATGTTACCTTCTAAATATCATCTCACTTATTTTCAATAACCCTGGTATGCCATAATTTGGGTCTTCTATGCAATATATCTCTCAATTCTCTAATCTTAGAGATAGTTCACAGATGGGGAACTGCAGCAGAAGATAAGCTCCTTGAGGACAGATATTTTCTCACTTTTGTGTATATAATCCCACTGGCACATGGGAGATACTAAATAAATGCCTTCCAATGGAATACAATGGAAAGAATGATGGTTTGGGAGTCAGAGGATCTGGATTCTAATCACAGCTCTTTTATTTTGCCTGTATGACACTGGACAAGTTGCTAACCTCTGTGGGCTCAGTTCCCTCATCTATAAAATGCAAGGGTTAGTTGAGATGACATCTGAGTTTTCTCCCTGTGATGTTGTCTCTCTCAATTAGTTTTAGGCAGTGAAACTAGAAAGTTCTGCCTCCCTCTCAGTTCCACTGTCAATAAGTTCTTCAAATATTTATTTAGTGCCTTTTTAAGGCAGTTAGGGTAGCTGAACCTAAAGTCAAGAAAATCTGAATTCAAATCTAGCTTCAGATATTTTATAGCTGTGTGACCTTGGACACAAATCTCATAAAAATAGGAGAGGATCTGTTTGTACAAAAATATGTGTAGTTGCATTTTTTGTGGTGGCAAAAATTGGAAACTGAGGGGATGTCCCTCAATTGGGGAATGGCTGGACAAATTGTGGTATATGATGGCGATTGAATACCTTTGTGCTATAAGGAATGATGAATTGCTTGATTTCTTTAAGAACTGAAAAGACCTACATGAACTGATGCTGAGTGAAATGAGCAGAACCAGGAGAACATTGTACACAGAAATGGAAGCATTGTGATTACATTGATCAAATGTAATAATAGACTTTGCTTCCAACAGCAATGCAATGATCCAGGACAATTCTGAGGGACTTCTGAGAAAGAACACTATCCACGTCCAGAGAAAGAACTGTGGGGGTAGAAAGGCAGAAGAAAACATGTGATATTTGGGCAGATGATTTGGTGTTTTTGGATGGATTAGGTTTTGAATGATAATATCTGTAAAACCCAGTGGAATTGCTTGTCAGCTCTGGGAGAGGGGAGAGAAGAAGAGAGGGAGAGAACATGAATCATATAACTATGGTAAAATAGTTTTAAAATAAAATTATATTTAAAAAAATCTCAGTCTGCCTCAGTTTCCTCAACTATAAAATGAGGATCATAATAGCATTTATTTTACAGGGTTGTTAAGAACCTCAAATGCAATAATATTTGTAAAACACTTAGCCCAGTGTCTGGCACATAGTAGATGCTCAATAGACTTGCTTGTTCTCTTCCTTCCCTTTCTCCCCTTTTGTGGTGCTCAGGGCAGATACAAAGACAGAACCCTAAATAATACCCGCCTTCAGCAGCTTGCATTCAGAGGGAGGCTCTAGCAGATTGCAAAAGCTAGGGAAGAATAATTAGAGCTGTTAAGATTTTGAAAAGCTGAATTCCCCAGGGAGATTTTGGTTGTCAAACACGAGGCCTTTACTCAGATTCATGGTTAGGCAGAACTCACAGAACTCTTCATAGACTCATACCTTGTTAGAGTCAAGAGGAGCTTCAGAAATCATATAGTCAGGATATCCCAGAATCAGAGACTTAGATATGTGAGGAGCCTCAGAGGGCAGCATTCAGTCAGATTTCCTCATTTTACAGAGAAAGAAGCTGAAGGCTGGAGGAAGGAAAAGGACCTGCCCAAGGTCATACACAGTTTGTGGTTGTGGGAAGTCAGACAGAGGTCTCTAGTTTTCTGGTTCTGTGCTCTTTTTCTACGGAAGTCTTCCTTAACCCCTTTATATTGTTTTGTTTTGCTTTTTAAATTTATTTATTTATTTTAGAATATTTTTCCATGGTTACATGATTTGTACTCTTTCCCTCCCCTCTTCCTTCCCCCCCCATAGTCAATGAGCAATTCAACTGGATTATGCATGTATCGCTGATCAAGACTTATTTCCATATTATTAATATTTGCCATCATTTAGAGTCTACATCCCCAATCACATCCCCATCGACCCATGTGATCAAGCAATTGTTTTTCTTCTGTGTTTCTACTCCCACAGTTCTTCCTTTGGATGTGGATAGTGTTCTTTCTCATAAATCTCTCAGAATTGTTCTGCATCATTGCATTGCCGCTTAGTAGAGGAGTCCATTATGTTTGATTGTACCACAGTGTATTAGTCTCTGTGTACAATGTTCTCCTGGTTCTGCTCCTTTTGCTCTGCATCACTTCCTGGAAGTTGTTCCAGGCTCCATGGAATTCCTCCAGTTCATTATTCCTTTGAGCACAATAGTATTCCATCACTAACATATACCACAATTTGTTCAGCCATTCCCCAATTGAAGGGCATCCCCTCGTTTTCCAATGTTTTTCCACCACCAAGAGTGCAGATATGAATATTTTTGTACAAATCTTTTTCATTATTATCTCTTTAACACCTCTTCATTCTTGTGCCTTCATTCTGTCAATTATTTCTTATTGATCTTGTATGTAGCCTGTTCACATATATTTGTCTGTTTGCTGTCTCCCCTGTTAGACTATGAGCAACTTAAGGTCTTGTTTATAGTTATCTTTCAGTTGTGTCTGACTTTCTATGACTCCATTTGGGGTTTTCTTGGCAAAGATACTGGAGGGGTTTCCCATTTCCTTCTCCAGCTCATTTGATAAATGAGGAAACCGAGGCAAAAAGAGTGCAGTGACTTGCCCAAGATAACCCAGGTAGGTCAGATTTAAATCCAGGAAGATGTCTGTGTGACTCTCAGTCTGGTACACTGAATCACCTTAGCTGCCTTTCCTTGAGGGCAGGGGTTATCTTTCTCCTCTTTCTGTAAACCCAGGGCTTTTTGCACAGGATCTGGAACATAGTGGGTGCTTAAAGAATATTTACAATTCATTCTACTCCCTTCAGCTGTACCTTAATGTGAGCCCAAGTTTACCTTGTGCCTCTTCTCTAAGTGCCTTGTTTATACTTGTCTAAGTAAGAGTTATCCCTGTCAGAATGCAGGCTCTTTGAGGGCAGAAACAATTTCTTTTTTGTTTTTTGTTTTGTTTTTTGTCTTTGTATCCTCATCCCCTAGCACAGTGTCTGGCAAGTTGAAGTACTTACTAAATGTTTGTTTATAGATATTAAGCGTTTATTGGTAGACGGCAATGCCAATATATAGAATCAGTATTCATGATGGATCTCTTATCTCTTTTGAACCCAATTTCAAATATTCCCCAAATCTAGCAATTGACTACCGAAGGGAGGAAGGAAGGTAATAAAGGAGGGGAAAAAGAAAACATTTCTTGTCTACTATGTTAAGCGTTTTATAAATATTATCTTATTTGCTGCTCACAAGCCTGGGAATTAGGTGCTATTATTATTATTATTATTATTATTATTATTATTATTATTATTATTATTCCCATTTTACCATTGAGGAAATTGAGGCAGATAGAATTTAAGTGACTTGCTCAAAACCACACAGTTGCATTTGAACTCAAGTCTTTCTGATTCTGAGTCCAATGCCTAATCTGCTGAGCCACCAAGTTGGCCAAATAGTATATAATCATAAAGGACCTTTGTATTAATGATATTTGTTCCTATCATTAATTCTAGAGATATTCAAATTATTGTTAAGAGACCTACCAGAGTTTAGTTAGTCTTTCTACCAGAGTTTCAAAGAGCACAATGGCCTCATCTCTTTCTTTCTTGTCTATTCTGTCTGAAAAACTCAACAACAATGAAATGCTTTTTCTCTTGCTCCTTTCTTTTGTCCAACTTTTGGGTGAGGAATATGGATACGATTTAGGCCAGAGATAGCCAAATCCTGTAAAGTGGGGAGGCTAGACTACATATATCACTACTTGAGTAAACCAAAAACATATTAAAAGCTGGCAGGCACATTGGGCTAGACGGAATCCACGGCAGGGCATCATATTTACAGAATGAGAAGAACTGGACCAGACTCTCTCTCTGAGAGAGGGCAGTGGATAAAAGTGCTGCCCTGGAAGCCAGGAAGAGGTGCTATCAGACACTTACTAGCTTTGTGCCTTCAGTCTTGATTTCCTTGTTGTGAGAATGAAATGGGATAATATTTGTAAAACACTTAGCACAGTGCTTGGTCCATAGTAGAAGCTAAAGCAATGCTTGTTCCTCCCTCCCCAACTTTGTAAAAACAGGAAAAGAATAGTTCCTTAGAGGGTTAAGGATTAGATGGGGTAGAATGTGTGAAGTGCTTTGCAGACCAGAGAAGGGATATATGGATGATCAGCTTTAGTTATCTTCAAGGTCTCTCCAGTACTAGCATTCAGTAGTTTTATGATATTGTTATACGCAGCGCTCTACAGTCTGGGGACATGAAGAAAAGGCATTGGGTAGCTAGACAGCTCAGAGGATATACAGCGCCAGGTTTAGGTTCAAATCTGGCTTCGGACACTTGTGCAACTCTGGGCAAATCCCTTAGGCTTGTTTGTCTAGCCCTTCCTGCCCTTTTGTCTTGAGAGCTGTTACTAAAACAGAAAGTAAGGGTTTGGAAAATTAAAAAAGGAAAAGGATGTATGTGAGGAGGAATCCTGCGCTGTAAAACCATGAAAAGGCTCTCAAAGCAAGCACTGTCAAAGTCCCTGGTATTTATCTTAATGATTTGCATCTATTTCTCCCTAGATTGATAGGCCAACACTTGTTGTCCCAGAGGCTATGATGAAGCTGGCCAGGATTCAGTCCAGCTTTCTCAATTGCCATTATAATAATGGCCAGAGAAATTTCCTTCAGCTAATAAAGCAATTTATCTCCCCAGAAGAAACTGAAAACGCATCAAACATTCCCCATTCCCTAGGAGGTTTAGACGGATCCTGGCATTTCTTAATGGCCATATGTTGATTGTTCAGGATTGAGAGACATTCTGTTTTATATGCAAAAAGGTTGCGGGAAATATGGTCGATCTGTTTATTGCCTATTAAAACCTCAGTAAAGGCTTTCCCTCCTCACAACGGTGAACTCATAAAACAAGTTGCTTTGGAGTTAGTTGTAGGAATAGAGCAGTAAGCAAGGTCAAGATTCTCTTTGTTGAGTGAGGATGATGTGAAGAGGGCACATGTACAGATGGAATGGCAGAGGGAAAAGAAAAAAAAACAACGGAATTCAGTTTTGTCCACTAGATGGCATCTCTCAATAACGAATCAGAAGGAGAATGTAATCATTTCAAAAACCAAGCCATTTCCCTCCCCTGTCTTCTCTATTATAACACTCTCCCATCATGTTTACTTTAAAGCCAGACATCTCAAAAAACAGAAAAATAAAGAAGATAATTTTAGCTAAAAATACACCATCTGCCTGTGAAAAATCGAGCTCGATTCTGTCACATCTACAACCGAACCAGGTTAATAACCGGCCTTGGAGCAGATGGTTTCTTTTTATAAATATGCGGATCTCCCCACAGTGGCTTCTTCTTCAGCTGCTTCCTCAAACTGCTGGCAACACTTTACCTCGTTTCCTAGGTGATGAGTGTGTCTTACACTCAGCACAGGCATTATGCAGCTGGAGCGGATTTCTGAAGTTGCCATCTCTTGCCTTCCACTGATTCCAAGCCCAACAAGGGAGGCCAGGGTGGGAAGGCAGCTCCGAACCTCACCACAGCAACAGATGGAGGCTAATGCGTTGTCTTACAAAGTGCCCTTTTTGCTCCAGTGATCAAATTTGCAGAGGAGTTCTCCTAACCTCTTTGGATTCTTTCCTTGAGCAGGCCAAGTAGAGAATAGAGGGTCAGCCTCCAGGCCTGAAGCTGGGAAAATAGAAGGATTTTAAAAAGTAAATACTTGGAGGATCAGCTCTGGGCCAGGCAGTGGCCTGGACTTATGGTCAGGTTGGGTCAGTGCTGAGGCAGCGAAGCAGTCTCATAAAACTAGACTAGGGAAACCAAAGTTCCCTACTTTCTTTGACCCACTGAACCAACCTCTTTGGTCCTGCTAGCTTTCAACCCCATGAAATAGCAGAGACTTCCATAGTAGGGGGGACATGGCCAAGAAGAAAGATAAGCCAAGAACTGGGCTCTCCAAAGCAGAAGCCAGAATGGAAGAAGGAAAGAAGTTAGGCAGAGGTCAATTGGTGGGTCTTGGGCCTAGCAAGGTAGACAAATTTTTTACTATTACTTTTCCCAAATATATTAAGTGTCAGGTGCTTGCTCATTGAGGTGGCCAACTCCTTTTGCCTAGCCAACAGAATTTAAGACCAGGTCTACTTTTTCAGAGGTGGAACCAAGGCATGATTTTTCAGAGGTATGAACCAAGATTCATAAAGCTCTCAAAGCAAGTATTTTTTTTTTCATTAAAGGGAGCCGAGGAGCGGCCTGTTAACAATAATGTCAGGAGGACTGAAATTTAGAATGAGCTGGGATTGGCATGATAAGCCACACACACAACAACAAATGTATGTGTATGTAATTTTAGCTATACTAGGGAAAATAGGAAGCTCAAGTAAGAAATAAGAACAGATCACTCCTGAGGGTGCATGAGAGAGAATGCAGAGCTGCTCAACTGTGATTTTATTTTCCCTGCCAAGGACATATGATCTTTGAAATATAAAGGAGAGGGGGGAAATAGCTAATAAGAAAAGGAAAAAGTAAGAGAGATACACTTTCCTCTCCCCACTAAGTACAAGTCACCTGGCCCAAATAAATTATATTCTACTTACTAAAAGGAATGGGGGATTTAATTGCTTGGTCCTTGTCAGTGATATCTTGAGGTTATTATGGAGAATAAGACAGGGACTGGAGAAGGCCAAAGGTATCAATATTTCAGAAAAAAGAAGAGACCAGTCTTTAATTCTATGACAGTGAGTTCAATTTCCATTTCTGGATGGAAATCTGGATGAAATCTGGATGGAGAATATACGAATATAGGGATGGCTAGTGGATAGTCAGAAAAGGAAGCAATGATCATAAAGAGAGGTCATTGTGGTTTCATCAAGAACAGATCGTTCTAGACTAAGCTTTTTTTGACATAGAGATGGGAGGTGTGGGGAATAGGGAACAAATATTCATTAAGTGCCTACTATGTGCTAAACACTTTACAAATATTATCTTATTTGATATTTACAATAGCCCTGGGATGTAGGTACTGTTATTTCCCTCGTTTTATGGTTGAAGAAACTAAGGTTTAAGAGACTTGCCAGGGGTTATACAACTAGTGTATAAAGCTGGGTTTGAACTCAAGTCTTCCTGACTGCATCTGGTGAGCTGTATATAGATTTAGAAAAACCACATTATCTATGTTGCATTGCATTTTTACTTATTTTGTTAAACATTTCCCATTTGTATTCTTATCTGCTTGCTTGAGTTTGAGGCACCTCTGTGTACATGACAATACAATTAGGTGACCTGAGAACTGGTTGAATGACAAGATCCCAAAGAATAGTCATTATTGATTTGCCATCAATGAGAAGAGACAATTTGCTGACGTGGAAAGTGTGCTGGATTTGCAGCCAAAGGATCTTACTTCAGATCCTGGCTCTAGCACTTACCATTTCTTTCACCTTGAGAAAATCACTGAAATCTGTCTGAGGCCAAGATAAAATTATGAGGTCAGACTTCAATGACTTATTAAAGCCCTATGATTCTAAGAAGCTGTAGGAAGGCCTGAAGCAACAGTGCTGCTTGACCCTAAGCTGTTTAGCATTTTTATGAATGACTTCTATAAAAGTATAAATGGCAAGCATCAAATTTTCAGAAGACCTAAAGCCAGCAGAGATGGTTAATACACCAAGATGATAGTCTGCATATGAAAATATCTTTAATTGGGTTCAATCTAATAAGATGAGACAATATAGAAAAATGCAAAGTCTTTGTTTAAAAAACACTGAGGGGCAGCTAGGTGGCTCAGTGGATGGAGAGCCAAGCCTAGAAACGAGAGGTCCTGGGTTCAAATCTGGCCTCAGATACTTCCTAGCTGTGTGACCCTGGGCAAGTCACTTAACTCCCATTGCCTAGTCCTTACTGCTCTTCTGCCTTGCAACCAATGCTATATTGATTCTAAGACAGAAAGTAAGGGTTAAAAAAAATGTTTCAAAAAAGTTAATTCTACAATTATAAGACAGCAGAGGCATGGCTAGGTAAATAGTTTTTAAAGGATCTGGAGGTATTAGTGAAAAGCAAGATTAATATGAGACAACAGTGTAATGTGGCAGTCATGCAAGGTAACAGGATCTTAGTGTACATTAAAAAAGGCATAACTTCCAGGAATGAGATGATAATCCACTAAATTCTGCCTTGGTCAGATAACATCTGGAGTATTATGTTCAGTTCTGGTTGCCATATTTTAGAAAGGACATTGGTAAGCTGTAGAGAATTCAGAGGAAATCCAGAATGGTGGAGGGTGCCACGATGTTAAGCCATACATGGACTGACTAAATGAATTTGGACTGTTTAACCTGAGGAAGAGAAAGACTTGGGGATGGAGGGAAGGAGGTGGATCTGACGAACTGTCATGTGGAAAAGAGATTAGACTTGTCCTACTTGGACACAAAGGGCAGAATGAGGAAAAACCGGTAGAAATTACAGAGAGAAATTTAAAGTTGGTGTAAAAGATTAAAAAGTAGTACTATACCAAAATAGAAGAGGTTCCCCTAGGAGGTAAAGGGTTCCTTCTTATTGGAGTTCTTCAGGCAAGCACTAGAGACCCTTTGTTAAATATTTTGCAGAGGGAGATTCCTTTCAGGCTGGACTATGGGCCCCCTGAGGCCCCTTCCAGCTTGTTAATTCTTCGTGTTTCACTCCCTTTTGAGCCCTGCAAGATCATACTCTTTATTCTTATTTTGAAAATATAGAGCCATTATAATAAATTAATAATTTTTTCAGATATTTACAATCATCAAATTTGATGTCTTTTTTGAAACTATAATTAAATAAATGCCCTGTAACTCAAATGCACAATAAAAGATCTTTATTGTTTCTTCAAAAGCAAGCTAAGACGTAAGTTTTCCCTTTACATAGAAAAGAAAGCTACTTTATACTATACTTGTTACAAAACAGAAAATATCCCTAGCATTAAACATTATACAGCTCAAATTCCAACTTTAGGTAACACAAATCTTCAGTGATTGCACTTGGGAGTTTGGAAGTGAACAGGAAAAATGAAGCAATGTCCAATATGATTATAAAAAACACATTTAAATGTCATCATGGCTATGTCATATCAGTGGCACATATGTGGGGAAAAATACAAACTGTGGAAAACATAGCCTGTGATATGGTATTCTAACACATGGAAGATAAAATTCATTTTGAAGAAAGGCTTCGCTAAGAAATACAGGCTCTATTCCAATGTAGTTTCATCTTCAGCATTTTCCAGTTTTATTCTATACCATGAATATAAATTAACCTGAGTTTTAGGTCAGCCTGAACTTTTCCTTATTTAATTTTTTAAAAAATCTAAAAAACAATTTAAAAAGCCCTAAACACTAAACTGAAAACTGAGGTCCTAAGTAGTTATACTCACCCACAAATTGACTATTTTCTTATCACTACAGCAGTTTTTAACAGTGACAAACCTGGATTACAGTGTCTTCCCCAGCATGTAGCTACTTAAGCACGGACATCACCCTGGTTTTCTATTCTTGCCCAAAAGGCCTGGGAATTTATGAAGGAATTTCAGTTGCCTATAGACAACTGCTTGGGGGGGGAGGGGGGGCGCAGGGGGAAGAAGAGAAACAGTGAGAGAATTATACCTATATACTAGCAGCAGCCCAGATGAAAAACTTGTGTCTAAGTTAAGTTCACACCAACTCAAGGGAAGTTTTGTTGTGTGTGTCTGCAATAGAAAAGGATGATTTATACGCTACAATACAACCCTTAATTCCAAGTTCTGGTGGCATCTAGTTCGTCTGGTAAACTGTTCTGGAAAGCATTACAGACCAGTCATCATAAAGAACTGAGAAAAAGGGTTTATTCAGAAAAGATTAATCTGCATTTTTCCTTTTCTCTAAGAATTGCCCCTTTACGAAATGTTTTAAGTGGAGCATTGCTGAAGCTCAACACATCAATTAGCAAGTCAAAAGAACCATTTGTGAAAGGTGGCTCATGATCCCGGGAAAGAAGAACTAACGAGGAGTTTGCTCTGAAAATAACCACTTAAATTAAAAAAAAATAATTGCCCTCATTTTCTAGATGAGGAAAGTGAGGCACTGGAGAGGTCAGGGAACGCAGACATAAACACTGAACAGCCTCTATTCTGCTTCTTCCTTTAGCACTGTGGGACTGTGTGGAGATCAGCAGATTATGCTCCCCCCTAGCTGAGAATTTCGAGGTGATTCAGATTCTTAAATCAGGGAGGTGTACAATGACAGACAGGGAGGAGGAAGAAGGGAAACACATTTTCACAACTGCTTTCGGTTAAAAACATGAAGGCAGAGGGGGCACCAACAGGAAACTAGTACCCAGGTGCTGAAAAAAAAAAAAGAGATTGCAGGGAGGAACATTGAAAAGTCGTCCAAAAGGCAATTACATCTGATTATCTTTTTAAATAGTCTTGTGAGAGAAATGAATTTAGAAAAGTGCAATTAATGTGTGCAATAAGCAAGTCTTTCTGTGGATGAGGTTTTTTGTTTTTGACAACTTCATAGTCAAAAGTATGTCAATGGGCATCACTCTGAGTAGAAAGTGGAACCATGGTTGTTTCACAGATCATTTTGGGACCATGCTACAATACTTCCTTAGTAACTTAATATAAATTAGGTAGTTTGACCCAATTTGAAGATAACTCAAGGATCATGGATTTCTGAAGAAATTCACCCAGAATGAAGGGGTTCCAGTACCTCAAACATAAGTAGCAGCAATTACTAGCTATTTTTCTACAGTAAAGTCATCAAAATCATCCAAATGAAAATCCCTTCATTACATAGTAAAAACCATTCACTGGAGAGGGCTAGTCTCCATACTGTACTTCTGCTTGAAGCCTTTGTGTGACATAATTTACTACCACTGATGCCAACTGCTGCTGAAGGGCGTCATTCCCCATTACCAGTGCAGTCAGCTGCACCACATCCGTCCAGTGCAAGTTTCCAATAATGGCATAGGCTTCGTTAAAAAGCTTCTGTTGCTCAATAGGGGGCAGTTCCATTATGATCTGAGGAATTGGTTTAAATTGTCCACTAGTCATCCAAGCACCAAGTAGGCCACCAACTGTCCCCCCTAGAAAACAAATAAAGATTTAATTAGTCATGATTCCCCCATAAATAATATACTTAAATTCTTACTGATCAGGATATGAGAAAATTCTGTCTTCATACTGAGTAGTTCTATTCAGAAGTCAAAGCATATTTACCTTTGTCCCTAGATTACCTGAGTTGTAGGGCAGGTTTATGTGCATTCAATATGATTAATACTCAGATACATTCTGTCTTAGCTAATGCACTAAATTTAGGGATGCAAAATGGTATTTGCACTGTCTAGTGGCAGACCTCACAAAGGGTCACAATTAAAATCTTCTGGTTGGGGGGGAGGGGAGAGAGAGAGAGAGAGAGAGAGAGAGAGAGAGAGAGAGAGAGAGAGAGAGAGAGAGAGAGAGAGAGAGAGAGAGAGAGAACGAACCTCTGTAGTCTTTTTACACATTTATCCACCTTCATACACACTGGGATCCAGCCAAATTGGCCCTTACTGTTCTTGTCACAACACTCCATTTCCCATCTCTATGCCTTTGCCTTGCCTTTCCCCAATGTGCTCCCTCCTTACCTCTACTTCCTGGAATCCTCCACTTCCTCCAAAGTTCAGCTCAAGAGTCATCTTCTAAATGTAGCCTTTCCTGATACCCCCATAGTGACTTTTCCACAAGAGTGTCTGATATCTATTATGTGTATAGCTAAATATACTCATGTTGTCTTCCCTTGCTAGATTTGGGAGGAAGGAACAGTTTCACTTCTATCTTCATATTTCTAGTGCCTAGAACATAATAGGCACTTAATTAAGTTCTTGGCTATCGATTGAATGGATTGATTGATCATAAAATTCTCTCTATTTCCACTGGGAAATAGATAATACAGAGAAATGGGAAGTGAAAGTCACTAACACACCAGTGAAGTTGAATCAACTCTTCCTAGTGACAAACAAAATAGTTTCCTGACCCTCACATACTAAAGATTTCTATTTCATTCAACAAATAATAACAATAATAACTTACATTTATTTAGTGCTTTAGAGTTTACATACATTATATTATTTGATTCTCACAACAATCTTGTGAAGTAAGAATTTGCCCTTCATGTCTTGTCTGTAAAATAGGGATGAATGACTTATCCAAGGTTACACAGCTCAAAAGTAGCAAAGCCAGGATTTGAACCAAAGTCATTTGATTCTGAGTATAGTCTTCATTCCAGCCAGCAAGAGTAGGAAAAGATCCCTGTCAGTGCTTTTAGTACATGGTAAGAAGGCTGTGTGCTAGCAAAATAAATGTTTTCCTAAGGCCATACATGATACCCCAAAGATACATGGAAATAAGACAGTAAGTTAATTTAACCAACTGTGTTTGTTTCTTCTGCTGCTTCCGCTAGACTGGAGATGGGGAAAGGGGAAAATACATCCCACTTTCTTTTTTAATAAAAGGTCAAAATTAACAGGCAAGCTTGTGCCATTTCAAAAATGAGAGATTTGAGTTGCAAATCACATCTCAGACGGTCCCACCTAACCAGGCTTGCCTGTGTACTAAGTCTAAAGGATGGCAAATACAAGGGAAGGCTCTTCAACCAGTACTCCCACCCCCCTGCCTGCAGAGTCCCCCCATCAGCATTCCACCACTGACTCAGCTTTCCTATAGAAAGCCATGCAAGAAGGAGGTCATAGGAACTATTCTCTTTGCCCTCCTCACTGTTAAGAGGGACAACACCTGCCCCTATGTCTGAAGGCCGAACACGGCTGAAGTAACAAGCATACAATGCTCATCTCTTTCCCAGCAGGACAAAGCATTCCAAAGAGCAAAAATGGCTAATGGTTTTACTGAACTTTTCTCCAGGATGAAAGTAAAATGCTTAAAGTCGCCAAGAGTTGCACTCATCTACACTAAACCTTTAAGAGAACATCAATATTTGATTTAGAACAGTACTCAATACAAAAAGTCACAAGGAATATCAGCCAATGAGTTATTAGCTCTTTGGAGGAAAAGAAAAAAAAACTTTTGTCTTTTGATTAACATTCTCTACTGTGGATGAGTAAATTGAAGAAAACCTGCGAACGCTACCCACCCATGAAAAACTACTAGTAGTTAATTGCTTGGGTTTGCTTTTGAGATATCCCACTCTCTACCAGTTTTCATGCAAATTATATAAAATATGAACACCCATACTTCTCCCAAAGTTGTCTGAGCATAGCTTCACATTAAACCCATTGTACAACTCCTTTCCTTCAGTTTGGTCAATTTTAAAACATATGTTTTATGAGATGTTACTTTACAAAGAATAAGGAAAGGTAATTTCTTTCTAGAGTTGCTTTCTGGCAAGCAAGAAGCAATGTCAGAACTTACTGGTTCATACATAATTTGGAAGTGGAAAAATAAAGACAAAAACATGTGAACTAATTGTTCACACTACTTTTTCCACCAGCAAATAAAGAAATCACTGTCTCTCATCACAACTTGATTTCAATCCTACCTGGTTTTTTACTTCCTAGATAGCCTATTTCAAACTGTGCCTTAGTTTCTCCACCTGTACAAGAAAATACTATAATCTAAATCAGTGATATTTAAAAAATGAGAGTTAATAAAGCACACCAAATTATCATGATAATACCAATTAAAATAGATTGGAGAACACTTCATCTGAGTGGTACCTCTAGGGAAGTCCTTTCTGGCCCAGTCACTGAGTCGGCCTTGTAAAGCCACATCTGAGTGACAAGTTGGCTGATTTTCTGATTTCATCAGAGCCTGTGGCTGAGGCTCCAACTGTGAGTCAGACAGTCCGATCTTCCAAAGCTAGGGTGCACTGGAGTTTCTTCTGCTCTCAAGCCTAAGGGATAAACTCAGTTGTGTGCCTCAAAGCAATGATGATCTTTTGACAAGGTAATTATCAGATCCAGCTGCACTGTACTCTTGGGGAATCAGCCAAAATATTTATTCATTGCCTAGAAATTGTGTGTCTGTTTGTGTGAAACAAAACACACCCAAACCATCCCCTCCCCTCTCCAACCTTATCCATTCTTACACAGTCCTAAAATGGAAATAGGTACAAAAACAAGATGAAAGAGATACTACCCTAGGGACAAGGTTTTTCCTTTCCACTATTGTTTTTAATTAGATGAGGTCTCATTATCAAGACCTTTTAGGGTTCTTGGAATCTAGTGAGAGTGGGAATGCTGTCCCAGAAGCCTCTACCTCTTAAAGGGATTAATGATAATAGCATGTAAGCTAGTACCCTTGGGTACAAACAAGGGTCATGTGTGAACTTTAAAATTACTCCACCTATGCTAAAATTATCTTTACACATGAAAGAAAGAAAGAAAGAAAGAAAGAAAGAAAGAAAGAAAGAAAGAAAGAAAGAAAGAAAGAAAGAAAGAAAGAAAGAAAGAAAGAAAGAAAGAAAGAAAGAAAGAAAGAAAGAAACCTTTGTTAAGCCCTTACTGCATGCTAAGCACTGGAAAAAGAATCCTGCTTTCAAGGAGGTCCCATTCTAATGCAAGAAGCAACAGAGAGCAGAAGGTTCAGCTTCAAAAAAAATCAAACTGGTCCTTAGAATACTGCTGCAGGGTAAATGGCAAGGCCCCAAATCTCCTCAAGGTAGGGAAGAATGAGTGGAGGGACAAGGGCATTTCTCTCTGAAGTTCTTGTTTTGAAGAATTTCTCTTTGGATTATGTGAATTATAGGAATAGTGGCTTCAAATGCTACCTTTAATGCTTAAACATCCATTCATAAAGAATGCCTAAAATGGTTCATCCCTCCAGTCCCATTTGCTGAAATTCTACAATCCATAACCCAGATCAAACACCACATCCCTGGACACAACTGTATCAGATTCCTCCAGTCAAAAATCATTTTCATCCTTTCTTTGAATCCTAACCACATTCTGTCCATCATTCATGCACTCACTATATTCTATTTTAGAATACTTTTTTGTGTGTTGGGTGTCTCTACCTCCTCTACTAAATGAAAACTCTATATATTCCCCTGGTATTCAGGAGAGTGAGGGTGGGGGGAGTGGGGGAATGACCTTAGCAAGTATTTGTTGAAAAAACAGAGAAAGAAAACTATAGACCAATCTCCTTAATGAATATAGATGCAAAAATCTTAAATAGGATACTAGCAAAAAGACTCCAGCAAGTAATCACAAGGGTTATTCACTATGACCAGGCAGGATTCATACCAGGAATGCAAAGGATGGTTCAATATTAGGAAAACCATCCACATAATTGATCATATCAACAAGCAAACCGACAAAAATCACATGATTATCTCAATAGATGCAGAAAAAAGCCTTTGATAAAATACAACACCCATTCCTACTGAAAACACTAGAAAGTATAGGAATAGAAGGGCCTTTTCTAAAAAAAAACAAAAAAACAGTATATATCTAAAACCATCAGCAAACATCATCTGCAATGGGAATAAACTAGAAGCCTTCCCAATAAGATCAGCAGTGAAACAAGGATGCCCATTATCACCTCCATTATTTAACATTGTACTAGAAACACTAGCAGTAGCAATTAGAGAAGAAAAAGAAATAGAAGGTGTTAAAATAGTCAATGAGGAGACCAAGCTATCACTCTTTGCAGATGATATGATGATTTACTTAAAGAATCCTAGAGAATCAACCAAAAAGCTAATTGAAATAATCAACCAACAACTTTAGTAAAGTTGCAGGATACAAAATAAACCCACATAAATCATCAGCATTTCTATATATCTCCAACCCATTTCAGCAGCAAGAATTAGAAAGAGAAATTCCATTTAAAATCACCAGAGACAATATAAAATACTTAGGGATGTATCAGCCGAGACAAACACAGGAACTATATGAACACAATTATAAAACACTCCACATAATTAAAACTAGATCTAAACAATTGGAAAAACATTGATTGCTCATGGGTGGGACGAACTAACATAATAAAAATGGCAATCCTACCCAAATTAATTTACTTATTTAGTGCCATACCCATTGAATTACCAAAAACTTTTTTACTGAATTAGAAAAAAAACATAACGAAGTTCATCTGGAAGAACAAAAGATCAAGGATATCCAGGGAAATCATGAAAAAAAAATGCAAAGGAAGAAGGCCTTGCAGTCCCAGATCTCAAATAATACTATAAAGCAGTGGTCATCAAAACAATTTGATACTGGCTAAAAGACAGAAAGGAGGATCAGTGGAATAGACTTAGGGTAAATGATCTCAGCAAGACAATCTATAAGTCCAAAGATCCCCATTTTGGGGACCAAAACCCACTATTTGATAAAAACTGCTGGGAAAATTGGAAGACAGTTTGGGAGAGATTAGGTTTGGATCAACATCTCATACTTTGCACCAAGATAAACTCAGAATGGGTGAATGACCTGAATATAAAGAAGGAAACTATAAGCAAATTAGGCAAACACAGAATAGTATACTTGTCAGATCTTTGGGAAAGGAAAGACTTTAAAACCAAGCAAGAGCTAGAAAAAAATCACAAAATATAAAATCAATAATTTTATTACATCAAATTAAAAAGTTTTTGTACAAACAAAACTAATGCATCCAAAATTAGAAGGGAAGCAACAAATTGGGAAACAATCTTCATTACAAAAACCTCTGACAAAGGTCTAATTACTCAAATTTATAGAGCTACACCAATTGTACAAAAAATCAAGTCATTCTCCGACTAATAAATGGGCAAGGGACATGAATAGGCAATTTTCTGTTAAAGAAATCAAAACTATTAAAAAGCACATGAAAAAGTGTTCTAAATCTCTTATAATCAGAGAGATGCAAATAAAAACAACTCTGAGGTATCACCTCACACCTAGCAGATTGGCTAACATGACAGCAAAGGAAAGAAATGAATGCTGGAGGGGATGTAGCAAAGTTGGGACATTGATGCATTGCTGGTGGAGTTGTGAATTGATCCAACCATTCTGGAGGGCAATTTGGAACTATGCCCAAAGGGCAATAAAAGACTGTCTGCCCTCTGATCCATCCATAGCACTGCTGGGTTTGTACCCCAAAGAGATAATAAGGAAAAAGACTTGTACAAGAATATTCATAGCTGTGCTCTTTGTGGTGGCAAAACATTGGAAAATGAGGGGATGCCCTTCAATTGGGGAATGGCTGAACAAATTGTGGTATCTGTTGGTGATGGAATACTATTGTGCTCAAAGGAATAATAAAGTAGAGTATTTCCATGGGAACTGGAACAACCTCCAGGAAGTGATGCAGAGCGAAAGGAGCAGAACCAGGAAAACATTATACACAGAGACTGATACACTGTGGTACAAACGAATGTAATGGACTTCTCCATTAGTGGCAATGCAGTGACCCTGAACAACTTGGAGGAATCTATGAGAAAAACCACTATCCACATTCAGAGGAAACACTGTGGGAGTAGAAACACAGAAGAAAAACAACTATTTGAATACATGGACCGAAGGGATATGGTTGGGGATGTAGACTCTAAATAAATTTCCTAGTGTAAACAACAATATGGAAATAGGTTCTGATCAAGGACACAAGTAATATCCAATGAAATTGCGCATTGGCTGCAGGAAGGGTGGGTGGAGGGGAGGGAGGGAAATAATGTGATTATTGTAACCAAGGAATAATGTTCTAAATTGACTAAGTAAACTAATTCAAATGGGGGAAAAAAGTATTTGTTGAATTACATATACAAAGCTATCTTCAAAGAAAAAAAACCTTGACACAGTTATCATGATGTGACACTAAAGATATTCATATGGATTATGCCATTGAATCTCTCTAGTTTAAGTAGGCACATCAGAGAAAGACACTTACCAAGAGCTATTCCTGGGGGGCCGCCCACCAAACCCCCAACAAAAGCCACGGCCCCTGCCACCAGCGCCCCCTTCCCTGAATGCTTGATGGCAGCCTTCATTTTCCTTTCCTCTGAAATGGAGCAGAGAAGTTTCATAATGTCTTCTACCATGACTGGCATTCTGAATGGCACAAGGCTCCCTGGAAAGAGTATTTTAAAAGAATTAATTTAACAGTATTTCCATTCAAATGTTCACCTTCCTAGGCTACTGAACAAAATGAACCCTGTTCTCTGAAGAGAGAAATAAAGAGAAGCAGAGTTTAGTTAATAAGCAAACAGAAACAGAGCCAATTAAAGGTCGTCCTTGCTTTCTGATTGACTGCTGATTTATGACTAGATTTCAAAAGCAACCACTGTAGCCATCCATTTAAGAATTTCCTCATCCAAGTAAATCAAGTCTCTCCTCTTGCATCAGCCATTTTTCTACTGATTAGGGCAATCCCTTAGTCCCCATATGAATGGCAGAATTATTAAAATTCTGGTTTCTATTTTTCCCTTTCCAGTACAGTTCATGTCTGTGTGAACACAAAGGTAGGATATTTATGTTTAATGGGTCATTGTCTTTATAGTGGCCTTTTTTTTAAGCCACAATTGCTGAAGCAAGTGCCTTTTTTTTTTAAACAAAAATCAAGAGAAAATCTCTACTAAAATAAATTGCTGTTATGAAATAACTCTCAAGAAAAAAAACTAACAAGAATTAAAGTATTTTGCTTTAATTCCCTGTACCTACCTGACAACCCAAATACAAATACGCTCTTAGGTAGATACACATTCATAGGCAAGATAAAGAGCCAGCTCTATGATTGGCTCACTTTAACCCACAAAAGAGTGTACTGTTCTATGCCCCTTTACAAAGCAGAATTAGAGAGTCCTCAGGCACTTAACCATATTTGCAGAATCCTAGAAACAGAGAATTTTAGAGCTGGAAGGGGCCTCACTTATTGAGGCTTGAAAACAATGGACCTAATTGCGCAAACATTTTTAAACATGTTGCTACATTCAGAGCACTTTCTACCCCAGAACACAGCCCTCTCATGCTTAGTTTTTACATTTTTGTTTTCCCACAGGCCTTCTCAGGTCCAGAACATGTCAACCTTGTGCAAGAAAAAGCAACTGGGGAAAGGGTATGAAGAATAACTGAAGGAAAACACTCTGTTGCCTAGGAAGCTTCTCAAAATGACAACGCAGGCAACTCTTTTTGAGGGACAAGGTCAGACAGGTTCTGGGGCTGTAGAGCGAATTAACTCTATTAAAACCCAAGGTGCCTCTCTTCCCTGACCCTTCTACAATAATACTTGTAAGCTTATTTCTATCAGAACGCCATTCCACACATTCCTCAACTGTTCAGACATTATCATTTAAGCAGTTCCTCTATTCAGTTGCTCTGGGGTGAGGGAATGGTAACAACTGCGTGGAAGCCTACATACTTCACTTTTTGGTTTGGATCTAGGAGAAATTGTTAAAAAGATGGAAATCATGTTAACTAAAGGCCTGGGAACACTTAAAAAGGAAAAAAACAAAACAAAACAGAAAAAGACTTTGCACTAGAATAAGGAACATTGTCCCATTATAAGCAAAAGCTGGGTCTCTGAATTAAGGGAAGTTTGTTTAAAAGAAGGAGTGTCTGGCAAACATGATCATCAGACAGGGGCAAGGAAGAAAGGAAGGTACCTCTCTGCTGTGCACAGTCTGGTGAGGTCACAGAGGTTACAGCAGGAGATAGGGAGACTGAGTGAAAAGCAAAGCAGCAGGAATGCCAAAGGTTTCTGATGAAAGAAAAATTAAAGAACTTATTAAATGAGGTGATTGTTATAGAAAGATAGTGCCTTGTGCATAGTAGGCACTTAACATGTTTGCTCAAAGTAATTTGTATTCCCTGTAATTTCAGCACTGTCACAGCTAAAAAAAAAAAAGATTAAATACTCTATTTTGTGCCCTTCATTTCACCCCCATTTCTCTACCTTGTCCACAAGAGTATCATGAGAAATATCTGGTGAAGTAGCTTCACAAATTCAAGCAATATTATGTCTAGCACTAGGTAGGAGGATGGACAGCAGCCTTCCAACTCTAAGGTTGTGAGTCTAAAAAGTAATGGAGCCAGCAAACAAACATTTATTAAACAGATAGTAAGTGCCTAGCACTGCTTGTTCCTTTTTAAATTTATTGCTAAAAACATTAAAATACTTGGTACAGGAATTTATCAGTACTCTATATCAGAAGTTAAGCTTTGCAGAGCCCATACTATGACAGGAGATGGGTCAAAACACATTCATTACAGATACTCTGCATTGACTACACAGAAAGAAATTAAAAGTATTTCCTAACTTTTAGACATAAGGATAATCCAGGGGGCAACATTCCTGACAATCCAGAAATTTTCTCTGGCCCAAGTAAAGACTTTTGATATATCAGATATAAATTCTATAGCTATATTTGCAATGGAAAGAATGATGGATTTGGAATTGGGGGACTTGCATTTGAGACTCAGCTTTTCTATTCATTACCTGTGTGACCCAGGTCACCTTTTCTGATCTTGGATCACAGGTAAAATGAGGGGGCGGTCTTGATGACTTTTATGGTGCCTTCAAATTCTCTCTAGATATAACTCTACAGTATACAATTATTTGTGTATATCTTTGGCCCTACTGAACTATACATTCCATAACTGGATTCATTCACTCGACAAACAATTGTTAAGAGCTTGATGCATGTCCCTGGCTCTGGACACCGAGAGAGACACCAAGTTTAGCTATCAAGCTGTCCCTTCCCTTACTGAGAGATACAACATTATGTGATCATTGTATTAGAAGTGCAAAATAAAATATCATGTGATATTAAGGGAGAAGGTTGTTGTTACTCAGCTGGGGAATTAGGTTAGATTTTCCAGAGGAGGTGCCCTTTGTGTCATGATTTAAAGAATGGCTAAGAAATCAATAAGTGAAGAGAAAAGGGAGGCATTATAAGAAAAGGGAAAGTACAGTGTCCTGAGGAAAATTAGAATAGCAAGAAAACATGCACAAGGAGGGAGAGACAGAAGGGCAGCCTTTTTTTTTTAATCTTCTCCATAGATGTGCTGTGCCCTATGAGCAAAGCAAGAATTGCAGTAAGCAACAACCAAGGAATCTCACCTAGATTTGAGAGGCCACAGGAAGGAACTGAAGATTTCCAAGGGAAATAACTATGCTATACCATCTCCACTCTGTCTCTAGTCAGTTCCCACTCCCCATATTGTATGTATTGTACTTGGTTTGGGGTGCTCCATTTTAGAAAGGACACTGAAATGAAAGTAGGCAAACAGGATGGTAATGGGACTAAAGACAAGGCATATAAGGGTCCACTGAAGAAAGCAGAATTATTAAACCTAAAGAAGAGTCAGCTTGAGGAACAAGAGGACAAGGAGTATGAATAGCTGTGGGCTATCATTCAGAAGAGATATGAAGCTTTTTCTGCTAGGTCTTCATTCTAAAAACAAACAATGAAAGATGAAGAAAGACAGATTTAGGTTCAATGGAAGGAAATCTTCCTAACAGTGAGATATGTAAGCAGATTTTAGAGGAAAAGGTAAGCAGTAAAGAAGTGGAGTGTACTGGGTATGTATTTTCAAGTTTAAAGAAGAGAAGGGAAAAGAAGCTCAGTGGGCTAGAAGGGTCAAGGGGAAGGCTCATTTAACATTTAGGATGACTACACATATTTGTAAGTTAGTGAAAAAGAGCCAGTGAAGGTTGACAAGGCATGAAAATGGAGACATGATTTCTGGGACAAAATTCTTGAAGAGGTAAGATGGAAAGGCTGAAGGACCTAGTAGATGGATTTGTCTTATTAAGGAACAGATGTCTCTTCTTCTGTGCTCTGAGGGAAGAAGGAAAGAATGGATGATGCTGCTGGGAAGTTCTAATGAATAAAGAAAGCTAAAGGGATTCATGTTACACAGCCTCAATCAGCACAGTGAGAACAAGGCCAGGTTGTATGGTGTGAATTCAATGCTAAGGTGAGGAAAAGGAATGAAAAGAAATTTAGAACAGATTCTATCAGGGAATTGAGTGAGGGACTCAATAAGGGTGGAATTTAGAACTATAAAGCAAGCAGCAAATCTGGTTGAGATAGTAACAAATCTGTAATGGGTGAGGTCAGCCTAATTTTGTGATTTTTGCCATTGCTGTTTAACAGCCCTATGGCAGAAGAATTTTAGAGGATGGTGAAGAATTCAACAAATGAACAAGGATAGACTGGGAAAGGGGTTACCAAGGGATAAGGATTTATCAGAGGGGAATGGTGAAAGGTAGGAGAAGCAAGGATAGTATTCTCCCATGGGATCTTGCATTGGGCCTCACACATGTAAGTGATCCATAAATATTTGTTGAATTAATGCATAAATATCTTCATCAAGTTTTCTAAATAATCTTTCTTGTACCCATCTTGGAGATTAAGGATACTTTATATTTTCCATCTCTTGAGAAACAATGCTGTTTCCTCTTCCCTGACCCCATCCCCAGTCCTCTTTCCTTAGTACTCCACAGCATATTACATAAGAGTAAAAACTATTTAACATTTACTGATTGTTTTCAGAGATTTTTTTTACACATCAAGCTTTCTTTAAGCTCCTATTGCATAAGATAAATACACTAACAATCCCAACATGGAACATTTTCTCAATAGTTCATTTCACCCACTTCTATAACAACGTGTTTAAGGATTTACTATTTCAAGTGTCCAACCAACCCACCTCCAAACAGAGGGTATCTCTATCCTGGGAACAAGTTTTACTCAATTCTTCCAAGGAACCCTTTACGATAATCTGGAGATTGGGTTCTAGTTACATCTTTAGCATTAATCAACTATGTGAATTCCCACAAAAAAAATATCTTGGCGCAGCTAGGTAGCATAGTAGATAGAGCACCATCCCTGGAGTCAGGAAGACCATGTTCAAATCAAATCTATCCACAGACATTTCCTACTTGTGTGACCCTGGGCAAGTCATTTAACACCAACTGCCTACCCCTGGCCATTCTGCTGTCATACAACTGATACTCAGACAGAAGGTAACAATTAAAATAAAAAGTCTATTGAACTGAATGGAAATATAAGCCTTGCCTGATTCTATAGTATTGAGACTAATTTTCTTGGATGGTTTATAAGGAAGTCTGCAAAATAACTACCTGGTTGATATTGAAAGAAGATTTAACTACTCTTATTCCATACTGATCTGCCCACTGGTCATACTTAAAAGACATCACTGAAGAAATAGATTCGTCAAACTGTGTGGGACTCCACATGTTTCACTGTAGCTGTTTCCTATGAGGCTTTCACTTTGATCACATGACCATTTTGACAACTTCAGTCCAAGGAGAAGGGTACAAAGGCCAATTAAGAGCTGTTAGCAGCCCTGATCATCCCTACCCTTTCCTGCTGTTAGTCTAACAGTTTGAAAGGCATTCTGTCATTCAAGAAAAGGCTGTATTTTCTTTTGCCTCATGGAAAGTGTCCCTGTGAAATGGGAGAATTTATGGTTGCAAGCTTGCACCTACTGAGGAAAGAAGAAACAGAAAAGAAGCCTGGAGTACAGATCTAAGGCTTTTAAAGGTAAATTTATTGCCCATTTGGCTTAAGAGCAGAGGTCTACCTGACACTCCTCTTGGTTCCCATGTGGCAAGTTTATGTTGTAGTTATGTCCACTTAATGCTGCTCTGCCCAACAGTGACTGCTGCCTTCATGTTCTGTCTATACCCTGTTGGCATAAGACAGATTAGACAACTAAAACAAGTGCCCTATCCATGGGTAACCTATATCGATCTGATTAGTCGCATGAAGCTGACATTAGAATGAAAAGGCATCTCAACAAACCTTAGAAGGTGTCCAGAGTGGACGGGAAACAGTATAGAAATATGTCACTTAACATAAAAGAAGCACCCCAGAAAATTTCAATGTAAACTAAATCTATATAAAATGATTTCTATTTAAAATCTATTAAGTTTGGTGCACAAAAGAATTTTTTATATACCTTTTCATAAAAAACTATTTTGTTAGGTTTATGATCATCCCTTCTCCCAACATCTATCTTATGAATTTAGTTTTTTATGTATTGGATATTCTCATAAATTGCATAGAGTGGGAGTGAAGAGGAAATGGTCTGCATTGTCAAGGATTCTCTGAACACACTCCAGAAAACCTCAGATTTAGAGGGAATCTGAAGATACTTCCTCATACACTGCATCCTCACAAGTAGCAATCTTACTGGACTGTATTTATGTTAAATAGTCTGTAGAAATTATTTTCTAGGAATTAAGTTTAATTCTATATAAGGAAGGATACAAAATGATAGTAAATATGTAATGTCTCATTTCATCCCTTAACTTCTAAGAGAAAAAGTTCTTGACAACAATTTTAGTTGCAGTGATAATGTTTTCTTTTGAAACAACCTTGCACAATCAATACCATGCAACTAAGTAAAATATATTTAGTATTGGAAGGGGGTTGGCTAGTGTCCAGGAACATAGAAGAGTAAAAGGAAGGCAGACTGAAGGGTTGGAACTACATTTCAATGACTCCACTTCAAAAAGCATCACCAAAAGTGGCTTTGGGAATCCCAGAACATTCAAGAACCTTATCTTGGGAGCAGCACTAGCTCAAACACAAATGCCTAAATCCAAGAGGAAAATGTATTTTTCATAGAATCACTTCAGAAATACTAATGGCAACAACAGATCTCAATCACAAAAAGAAATGTTTATTCCAGAAATGGCAAAGTAGAAAAAGTACTGAATATTGAGTTAGAGGACCCAGGTTCAAATCCCAGGGTCACTTACTACCTGTGTGACTCTGGGCAATCCATCTTTTATTCTCTCTGGCCCTCATCTTCCTCATCTTTTAAATGACTAGTCCAACTTTTTCATCCTGCAAAATCCCATTGGCCTTAACATTAAACTCCACCTTGTCATCAGTCTCTGTCCCTTTCATTGAAGGGTATAGACATGAACCCTCAAATCTCCATTTAAGAAGAGAGTTCAGCTCAAAACATCCCATTTTCTATCTGGGTATACTACTCTGGGACTTCTCCCCTGTGTCTCAGGAAGCTCATTATTGTGAAAAACCTCATTATCCTGCAAAATCCCATCAGCCTTTGTAATACATCTCCCCAATTTTCCCCTTTGCAATTTCCTTTTGTTTACTGTCTTTCCCTATTAGATTATAAGTTCCTCAAGGGTAGGGACTCTTTTTCTTTCTTTCTTTATTGGGGGGGGGGGTGGTTGTATTTCTAGTGCTTGCCACAGACAGAGTAGATACTTAATAAATGTTTATGACTATGAACTAATCTAAATATACTCTAAGATCTCTTTCAATTTATGATACAGTCAAATTAGCCTAATGCTTCTAGTGCTTATTTCTTAATAAATTCAATTAAAAATCACAAAAATGTATTAAGCATCAACTATTTGCAAGGCATGGTATTGAATATTGGAGATACTAACATGAAATAAGAGAACACTGCATTCAAGAAGCTTACAGTCTAATCATAGGAATAAAACATCAACAGAGAACTATATGATAACAAGGAAGAATGTGATTAATCAAAGGAAAGGTCAATATCAAGAGCTATGAAAAATTCAGAGACAGAGATCACCTCTAGTAGGAGAAATCAGGGAAAGCTTTGTATACTGGTGGTACCAGAGCTTATCCCTGAAGGATTGAAAGGAAGAAAAGGAAATCGGAAGACAATGGGCACAAGAAAATCCACTCTACACAGAGAGGATGGCATGAGTAAAAAAAGCAGGGAAAAATGACAAAGTGGGATATAAAGTAAGGATACTGAGTAGTCTAGCTATGCTGAAACACAAAGTATACAAAGGAAAATAATGTAAAATAAACTACTTTTTCAGGCTTCCTAAATACACTTTGCTTTCTTAAATTCTATGAGCCGGTTAGCTACTAAGAGGGCTATCAATCACACTTTATTTTTTTCTACATTAAGTGAAAAGGTGTGGAAATGGTAGCAGGACATGAACTGTCACTGGCCATACCTCAAAGGAATTTAAATTCTGAATTCCTACCTAATCTCCCACCTAATTCACAATTAGATTTGTTGGTGAGATAGGCCAAGGAAACAGAAAGCCCACCTGTCACCCCACTGTATGGCAAATACCAATCCAAAGCCTTAGTTATTTGTGAAAACCTGGACTGATCTCTTTGATTACAGTCTTCTTAAATTAAATGTTTAGGTCTCTGGGGATAGAAGAGAAAGAGAATAATATTGTATGTCTGATCACTCAGTCGGCAACTAGGCTTACTGTGCTGAACAAAAGAAAGTGATAGTGAAAAAAGAGATGAGATTTAGAAAGCTTCTAAGTTAATGAGAACTATTTACCTCGATGCACCCTGTAATAACTAATATAAAAAGGAACCTGTTGAGAACCTGAAATATGAGCTCAAATGTAATTTCATTTATTTACAAAGGGGCAAAGAAGCTTTCATGTCCAACTAAAATGAACTCTGCCATGTATAGTTTCCTATTTATCTTCTAAGAGAGTTACTTCAGGTAGAAATCTGTTTACTGAAAAATTCAATTAAAACCAACTCATCAATATCCCTCCAAAGTCTGTAAGCCTAAAGAGAGCTCATGCATGAGAAAATAACATGGTATTAGTTAAGGGTATAACCAAGGTCAGATTCAAGAGAGGCCTACAATTCACTTTAGGGGCATTTAGTCACTTATTTCATTCTAATAAAGTTAGTTCTCATCAATAAGTGTGAAAACTTCCAAATAAATGTAAAAACAAGTCACAGAATCCAAATCTCATTGTTTAAAGAGATATCAAAGTCTGTCCAGTTCAAACCACATCTAAAAAAGAACCCTCACAGCAACATATGGGATAGGTGGTCATCTAGTCTTGGCCTAAAGTCTTTCAAATGAAATTGAATCTGCTATACCCTAAGGCAGCATATTCTACTTTTAAGTAGCTCTATTTGTTAGGAAATGTTTCCTTACTTCAAGCCTAAATTTGCCTCTTTGCAACTCTGATTGCTCCCAGTTCAGCAGAATCTCTCTCCCATATGACTGCCTTTCAAGCCCTTGAAGATTGCTAACCTATCCCCTACTAAGAGCCCTTCTTCAAGCTATCCAGTTCCAGTTCTCCAAGCATTCCTCAGGACAGGCACTCTGAGTCCTTTACTATGCTAGTTATCTTCCTCTGTCTACTCTCTAGCTTATCAAAGTTCTTTCCAGAATTGAACACAAAATTAGGGATGTGGTCTGACCAAGGCTTATCAATAGAAAGTATAACTCTGTGTTCTCTTAATGCTGGCCTAGATTAAAATCATATCAAGATCACTTTTGGGATACACACAAATGTTGACACAGTCTACTAAACACCATATGTAGATCTTTTCCAGACAAACTTCTCTCTAATTGTGCCTCCTTTGTCTCATACTATTGTATGTGAGGCTTATTTTTTTTAAGCCATGTTTAAAACTTTATAATAATGCCTTTTAAATTTCTCCTTCAATTCTGCCCAATGCTCTAGCCTATAAAGATCTTTAGATTCTCTAATTCATTGTGTCAATTATTCCACCCAGCTTTGTGTCATCTGTAAAACTAATAAGGGTACCATTTGTACCTTTGTTTCAGTTACTGACAAAAAGGTTCAACAGCACAGGGTCAAGAGCAAATCCCTCAGACTCTCCACAAGAGACCTCCTTCCAAGCGAACATGGAACATGATGATTGTTTAAAGCTATCCATTCAAACAGCTCCAAATCCACCCTATTTGAAACTACTATCTAGCCTACATCTCTCCACCTTTTCCCACAAGAATAGCATGGGAGAGTTTGTCAAACAATTGGCTAAAATCCAGTTAATCTCCATCCACAGCATTCCTGTGTGGTACCAGTCTAGTAATCTGTCAAAAAAGGAAATAAGGTTAGTCCAGCATGACTTGTTCTTAATGAAGCCATGCTGGCTCTTTGTGATTACCATTTCCTTTTCTTGATTAGTGACCTTTTTTTTAAGAAAATATTTTGTGTGGTCTGGATTTGTGATTTCATCAATAAACTTCTTCTACCAAAGCTGAGAAACAACGCTTTTGCAAATTCCATTCTTAGAGAATTGTTAGAGTCTTAAGAGGTTACATGACTGGCTCAGTCACATAACTAGTATGTGTCACAGGCAGGACTCAAATCTAGGTTGTCCTGATTCTCAGGCCAAATCTCTAGCAACTACAACAAGATGCCTTAACCTGAGATCTGTGGATTGATTTCTAAAAAATTATATCTTTCATTCCAAATATGTTCTAGAATTTTGCAATCATTGACCTATAGTTTATATACTCTATTCTCTTTCCTTTTTTTTTAAATGGAGACTTATATTTCTCTAACCCTGTGATTCACCTGTTCTCTAACAAATTTCAAATATCAGATAAAGACTTATCAAGTGGTATCAGCTAAAACCTCACCTTCTACAAGAAACATTTCCTAATACGTCTTAATCTAGTGCCTTCCTTTTATTGATTTATTTCCAATTTATCCTGAATATAGCTTCTTTGTACATAGTTGTTTGCATATTGTCTACCCCACTGGATGTAAGCAACCCAAGAGCTGGCAATATCTTTGACCTCTCTTTGGATCCCTAGTACAATGTCTGGCATACTATAGTAGGCATGTAATTAATGTTTATTAACTGACTGACATCTATTCATTCTTTCTGTACCCAAGTTCATTTGAATGAAGTGACTTGAATTCATTAAGGGCAACTAGTGCTCTCTAAATGTCTTCTTACTTATCTTGAGTACCAATCTCTATTAGCCATTTCCATTCACAGAGCATACATTTTGGCAGAGCTCTCTCCAACACAGCTTTTATACTGTTTCCTTAGCTTTCGTCTCCAACCTCACCTCAGTCTAAGTTTTAGTGCTCCTGACATCACTTTTATATGTGCCAGACATGCTTTTACATTCATCCTCTATCATCTGCCTTTGCTTCCATCTTCTGTTCATCTCTTCTTAAAATTTAAAATGGTGGGTGATCTCTCTCTGCACATTCACATTAGTCTGTTCAGACAGCTCTTGTTTTTCCTCATCAAAGCATTTCCATGTTTTCAGAATTTCATTCTTGAGAGCCTACCATCCCTCCTATCCTGATTTGCCCTGTTGAATTTTAGTCATGTGACCCTACCTACCCTTCCTATGAATCCTTTGAAATATGTTCTACTCAAAACCAGAGTGTATGTCAGACTCAGCCTAGATTTCTTCTCTTTCTCTATCAAAAAGTCTAGAAGGAAGTCATCACATCCTCCAAGCTTTCTGTCCTTCCATCCCAGCAACCAATTTCCCCCTGGTAGAATCAGATAGAAAACAGAATTTCTATTTGTTGATCTTTCCACTTTTTGAACAATGATACTGCCATTAAGGTATTTAAAGAAAATATTTAGTTGCTTTGCTTTTAAGAGAGAGAATGCGAGAGAGCACACTTAAACAGATTTCTGGATACCTAAAGAACTAAAATCTTCAGTGGCTATTATAGTATGCCTCTGTATCAGGCTTGTGCTATTTCCCAAAACTGTGTAGCCAATATAGGCCAGAGGCAAAATTTGATATCCACTAACCTCCACCTTGTTCCATCTGTAAAATGGTTATAATAATATATGAAGTACCGAACCTACCTCACAGGACTCAAATAAAATAAGGCAGGTAAAATAACTTTAAGACTTTAGACCATTATAAGTCAGCTTTTATATATATTTTTAAAAATAATATAATATCATATATTATGGTTATCTATGTTTACACATTAGCCTCTACTAGCATATGTGTGTGTGTGTGTATGTATATACACTTTTTAAAAAACTCTTACCTTTTGTCCTAGTATTAATTCTAAGACAGAAGAATGACAAGGGCAAGGCAATTGAGATTAAATGACTTGACTGAGGTCACACAGCTAGGATGTACCTGAGGTTACATTTGAACACAGGTCCTCTCAACTTCAGGCTTGGGAGTTCTATCCACTGTGCTACCTAGCAGCCTCTAGCATATATGCTTCATGAAGGGCAGAGACAGTATTTTTTCAATCACTTAACTTCTATATCAGAAGACATTTAATATATGTTTGTTCAAGTGAATTATTTCCTTTAGCATAAATCTAAAATGAAGACTACCTCTGCAGAATGAGAAGTTCTTGGTGTGCTAAACAAGCAGGTGCTAACTGTTCTGATACAAAGCAACATTTGAGCCGGCTCATTATCTGCCTATCCTGATCTTTGCTAATATTTTGAGTACTGGCAAGGTGGTTCAAGAGTTCACCTGACCAATTCTCCTACTTTAAGGCACAGATAACACAGAGTGTTTGATCTCATAATAAGAACTGAAAGCTATAATGGATACATACTCATGATAACAATTCATATATGAATACTGATTTATAGTTTTTACAAAGCAATTTTCGGCAGCTAAGGGAAGAAGGTGATGCTACTAAAAGCATGAATGGTATACATTCACTCATCCAGCCAACCAGACACCATGAAAAGGCAGCATTCTGTGGCACTAAACTGTGGAGGCAGTATACTTCCCTTCCACTTCTGCATTGGCTTCTTATTACCTGTATTCTTGGGTAAGTTACCCTCCTTTCTGGGACCTGTTTGTTCATCTAAAAAATAAGGGAATATGTCTAGATGATCTCTAGAGATGCTTCCAGCTCTAAATTCTGCAATCAGCTAAAATTTGCAGAATACTCATGGAAGGCACAGCTAGGTACCGATTAGAGCAAATAATGAATCCTGTGAAGTGCTAACATTTATTCAAATTCACAATATTTGGAGGTATAATTGTATAATCATTGGTTCCAGTCTAAAAGCAGCAAGGTAGCACAAGGGACAGAGCTTCAGACCTTGAGTTCTGACCCATATATGACACATATTAGCTATGTGATCCTGGACAAGTCACTTAAACACTGCCTGCCTCAGTTTCTTCCACTGTAAAATGGGGACAAGAGCTTCTTCCTTCCTCCCAGGGTTGTTGGGAGATTCAAATGAAATTATAACTGTCAAACCCTTAGCACAGTGTGTGCTACAAGGTAGGTGTTTAATAAATGTTTATTCCTATTCCTCCCCCTCCCCACAATGGAAATATGTAATGTGAATCTGACCACATCACTCACACTAACTAGAAATTAAGACATGGATGCCTCTTAATTCTAGTACCTTCCCTATGTTAATTATTTCCTATTTAACCTGCATATAGCTTGCTTTTTCTATTATTTATTTGCAGGTGGTCTCCTCCGATAGACTGCAAGCTCCTTGTAGACAGGGACTGTCTTTTGCCTCTTTTTTCTTTTTTTGTATCCCCAGTGCTTAGTGCCTGACCCATAGTAGGAACTTAATAAAGTTTACTGACTGTTTGATCTTCACAACAACTCTGTGTGGTAGGCGATAATAATTACTACTGTCCCCATTATAGAGTTGAGAAAATAGAGGCTTTGTATCTTGCCCAACAGCAAAACCTCTGGAGTGTTATATTCAAACCATGGTTTCCTGACTCCAAGTGCAGTCCCTTTATCTCACTCAGTCATGCTTCCAAAGTCACTGGAAGATTCAAACTAATAGAAGGATGCATCATATAGTAGAAAGACTTTCTGCTAAATTAAGGTGTCACCAGGCCCAGACTTGATTTCTACTGGCTCACCACTCCAGGGGCCCTCTGGGGAGTCACTTAAAGTCCCCCACCAGGGAAATTTGTACAGGCATCCTGAGAATCTATAGCTCTCTCTAAAACTCTCCTGATTCCCTGGGCCTCCCAGTTCGAAGGCTGGGGGGAGTCCTAAAACCTAAGCTCTTCTCCCCAAAGGACTGCCCTCCCTACCTGGATCATTTCTCTTCTCGGCCTGTCTCAGTTCCTGCATCCCTAGGAAGGTGCTAGGATGTACTCGCAGGGCTTCTTAACCTAGGATCCATAAAATAAAAAAATACAAAAACTTGCCTCATTGTATTTAAGCATTACTGACTGGTTTCTTTTGTAATCTTAAACCTCTTATTTTAGGCATTTTAAAAAGCGGCCATATCACCCGGGACCTGGCACATAGTAGGCTTTCTTCCATAGATGTTAGTTGACCTGACTTGGCTTGAAAACATCATTCTGAAAAGTGGTGGGGAGGGGGAGGAGGGAGCAACTTCACCAGCTGCCTGAGGGGCCTAGGGCTCAAAAGAAGCCAAGAGCTCCTGGTCCTTCGGTGCTACCAGGCAGAAAGATCTCCTCCCCACCCTCTGAGGAGGGGCCAAGGGAAAGGACCCAGCAGGGACTGGAGGCCTGGAGAAGTTTGGGAACAGGCCCCAGGGAACCCCCGATATAGCTGGGGAGCAAGGAAGAGAGTCCGGAGTTGGGCGGGGGGCGGGAGGCGGACCCGGCCCTCTCCTCCCCCACAAACAAACCAGTGTAGTACTTGGGCCGGGAGCCCCAGGGTCGGACTCTGGGCTTTGGCCGGAGCTGACTCACGGCTCTCCCCTCCCCCCCACCCCATCCCCTCGGACTCCCACTCCCGCCCCCACGCCCCGCGGCACCGGCCTCCTTCCTTGCCTCTCGGGTCGCTGATCAGCACGGTCACACACACGGCCAGTATCGTAGGGATCCCAAAAAGTCTTGCTGGATTTTGGAAGGGGAAACAGGCCTGGGCCCGCTGCACTCGCCCTCGCCGCCGCCGCCGCCGCCGCCACCGCCGCCGCCGCGTCCTCGCCTCCTCTCGCGGGGCCGGGGCCGGGGCCTGGGCGAGCCCGGGCGGGAGAAGTCCTGGGCTCCGAGGGACTGACTCACTTGACCCGCTGGGCTGGCCACTTGCCAAGGTGGTGGGGGAAAGATCAGCGGGGCGCAGAGGTTACCCAAGGTCATTGGGGTCATTTAGAGAGGTGCTGGGTCACTGGGTCATTTGGGTAAAGGGTGTGGCTCTGGCGATCACGGGGAGGGGGAGTCGCTTAGAGTAGGAGTGGGTCGCAAAGATTATTTGGGGAATGGGATGTGTCTCCAGAGGTTAAGGGTTATTTGGGGGGCGGAGTAAGTGGCCCAATGGTTAGAGAGCCAGCCCTGGAGATTGGAGGTTCTGGATTCAAATATGCTCTCAGACACTTTCTAGCTATGTGACCCTGGGCAAGTCACTTAACCCCCATTGCCTCTCCCATATTGCTCTTCTGCCTTGAAACCAATGCACAGTATTAAGTCTAAGACTGAAGGTAAGGGTGAAGTAAAAAAAAAAAAAGAAAAGATGTGTCTCTGGAGGTGCTTGGGGGCAGAGTGGAGTGTCTGGAGGGACCCTCTTTGGGGAAGGATCCTCAGGGAAGCTGATGCTGGGTAGGTCATTATTTAGGAAAAGTCCTTTTGTTCTTCAGAATCTTTTATTTCATTTTTGCCCTATAAATCTCATAGAGAAAATGGATAGATTATGAATAGTTGTTGTTCACTTACAACAGTTGTGTCTAACTCTTTGTGACTCCATTTCGAGTTTTCTTGTCAAAGGTACTATAGTGATTGGCCATTTCCTTCTGTGGTTCATTTTATGGATGAAGAAACTGAGGCAGAGTTAAGTGACTTGCCCAGGATCATAGAGCTAGTAAGTTTCTGAGGCCAGATTTGAACTCATAAAGATGAGTTTTCCTGATTCTAAGCCTAGTGTTCTACTGTGCAAGACCAAAGTGGAAAGTTGGTACACAACCTTCTGTTCTAAGATGATTATGCACTCAATGCAGTCTCTGAGACTGAGATGCAACAGAGTATGGATAGATTCTTTGCTGCTTGTGCTAATTTTGGTCCGACAATTAACATCAAGAAAACAGAGGTTCTCCACCAGCCAGCACTGTGCCATCCATAGCTAGAACTATCGGTTATAACATGGAGAAATTTTGAATGCTGTGAATAAGTTCACTAACCTTGGCAGTGTACTTTCCAAGGATGTACGCATAGATGATGGGTTGCCAAAGTTAGCTACTAGTGTATAGAAGGCTCTGAAGGAAAGTGTAGGAGAGAAGAGGTATTAGGCCACTTACCAAACTGAAGATCTACAGAGCAGTTGTACTGAATACTGTATGCCTAGGAAACCTAGAAAGTCTACCAGTGCCATGCCAGGAAATTGAATCACTTCCATTTGAATTGTCCTAAGAAGATTCTGAAGATCACCTGGCAAAATAAGATAACTGACACTGGGGTCTTTTCTCAAGCTGAACATCCAAGTATTCAAACTCTACTGCAGAGAGCTCAACTGCAAGGAAATGGCCATGTTGTTTGAATGACAAACTTAAGTTCATCTAAAAGACTATTTTACCAAAAAAAATCACACAATGTAAGTGCTTGCAAGGAGATCAGAAGAAATGATACAAGGACACTCAAGATATCTCTAGAGAACTGCATGGTGTGCCTGCATCAAAGAAAGGGCTGTGCTCTGTGAACAAATCAGAATTGCAGTAGCTCAAAACAACCCTGAAATGTGCGAATTTAGAGACATCTCCATCCCAAATGTTCATATGGACTTTTGGTGCCTGCCCTGTGGTAGAGCCTCCTAAGTTCATATTGGTCTGATTAGTCACAGTTAGAAACACCATACATTGACCCGCACATAGTGATTTCATTTTGGTCCTTCCTCTTCAAGAATGAAGGACAACAACCAAACCACCCTTTACATCTTTTCTCTTCATCTTACTATTTTTCTTCTCTAGATCTTAAAACCCCTTAACACCTCTATTCTTCTCTGTATTACTTTAGTCCCTGAGGAATAATCACCTCTTTTTCAGATAGACCTACTCCCTCTGCATATTCCCTTGGATCCCATTACCTCCCATTTCTTCTGGCAGATTGTCCCCATAATCATCCCTTTTCTCTTTTATCTTTGTCTACTGGTTCCTTTCCGGAGCCCTACAAATATACCCAGATCTCTCTTTAAAAAAACAAAGAACAACAAAAAAACAACCCTTCATTTGACATCCCCAAGCTATCATCCTTTATCTCTCCTAACAGATTCCTAGAAAAAGCTATCCATACTATAAGAATAATTTTGTTGCCCCTACTCAATTTAATCAAGATTTACTCAGTTCATGGGTATTAGTGATTGAATAGAGTTAAGATTGATAGGTATGTTGTTAGATTAAATTTTATATAAGTTATTTTATTTGTTAGTGATATCATTTTAGATTATAAGACAAAATAATATGACTCTATGATTGAGAATTATATTACATTAACCCTGAAGCTTGTTATTGTAGCAACAATACCCCTCATCCCTATGAATCATTGTCACTGCTCTCTTTTGACCTTTCTTGTCACCCACAAGTTCCTTTTCCCCCAGGATACTGCTGACCAAACACTGGATGTTTGCCTCTGCTGGAGTTGTAGGTAGAAAGCCTCAAATGAGGTGGCCTGTGGTTGATGACCTATGGCAAGTCTTATGACAGGATATCAATAATTGACCATCTGTGAAAAGGCCTACTGACAAAATGGTTATGATTGGTATATATGACCCTCAGCCAATCAGAGAGTTTCCCCTATTTCTGAAGATGACCAATCATTGGAATTATAATACTCCATTCTATTTTTGATAACCTTCCAAAAACTATAAAATACCCAGATCCCTGAGAAAAGGAGTGCTTGACTGTGAGGAAGGTCTTGGACCCAAATAATTAGGGACTACCAGAAACCCTAATAAATTGATCATGCTTAGAGTTCTGCCTCAGTGTCTTTTGTAATAATTGAATATTTGGGGCCCAACAACACTCACTACCTCTACTTCCTTTCATCTCAGTCACTTCTCAGCACTGAAGTATGACTTTTGGCTTCATTTTCAAATTTTTAATATTTTTTCTTTTATGCTTACTTCACATTTATTAATTTGTTGGCTTTCTAATTCCTAAAAATGAATATTCAGTTCACTGATCTCTTTTTCTATTTGTTCATATGTATTTGTAGGGATATGATTTTTTACCAAGAACTATATTTGCTGCATTCTAGTAATTCTAGTATATTTAATCATATTGCTAAACGCGATTATTAGTTGTTTATATGATTTAGTTCTTGACTCACTCATTGTTTAGTAATTCATTGTTGTCTCTATTTGGGTCTCTTGTTGTTTTTTTTTTTTTGTGGTCCCTGAACCAACAATTATTTTTATTTTGTTATGTTCTATAAAGGAGGTATTTACTTGTTTATTTTTCTGCCTTTTTACATTTGTTTGCTGTATCTCTGCTCTAATAAATAGTCATTTTTTAAAGTTCCATGTGATAGTAAGAAATATGTACAATCTTTTGTTGTAACATTTAGAAGATGCTCTAAGACCTTTAACTATAGTTTCTCAGCTACTTGTCCAGTTTTATATTTTTATCTTTCAATATTATATTTCTCCAAAACTGATAGATATTGAAGTCTCCTACACTATTGTATTACTGTCTGTATCTTCCTGTAGCTTAGTTAATGTTTCCTTTATAAATGTGAATGCCAAGGCATTTTGAGTATATAGGTTTATTACAGATTTTGGTTGTTGTCTGATTCTTTTCAATGTTATATGGTTTCCTTGTTTATTCCTTTTTAATTTTTTTAATTTTTTATTTTACTTTATCAGGTTGCATTTTTTGCCACTCCTGCCTTTTTGTATTCACATTTTTTTTCCTCTTCCCTTAGTTTTATTTTATGTTTTTGTTGATTTTTTAAATGTGTTGCTTATAAATAAGAGATTATGGGATTTTGATTTCTTATATAATCTGTCACAATTAATTTTGTTAAATTATTTAATCCATTCACATTTAAAGTTATAAATTAGGTTTATATTTTCCTTTATTTGTTTCTGAAAGTGGGCTTTTCCTAGTTATGATATCCCCCCTCATCCACTATAAATACAGTACAAATATCCCTTCCATATCACAACTTTGCCCATCACAGTTTCAATATGTTAGAGGTCAATATAAGAAATTAAATGGGAGTTTTGAGGAGTTTTACAGAAGCCACAGATAGCAGATGACAAATAAATATTTTAGAAACTCAGAAATGCATAAAATATATGCATAATATTGTATATCAACATACCGTATCTTTTAATACCATGAGTAGACACAATTTCTTTTTTAAAGTTAGAATAAGTAAAAAGTTGAAGTTTGTAAAAAGAATGTGAAAGCCAGCAGATAACACACAAAGGCTACAAGTATAGAGATATCTTAAAAAGTTTAGTAACTCATAGATGCATAAAATGCACATGTTGTTACATATAACTTTACAATAAGGCACTGTAAACATCCCATAAAAGTAAAAGAAGAAAATCAGACTTCTTCTCTGGCATTAAGGGAGGACCAAAAAATTTTACCTGAATGTTCCAGATTGCTGGGATACCCTCAATGTGGAAGGATGCCTGTATTATGAATTTTCATTTACTTTATCTTAATGTTTTTTAAGGTGGTCCTATCCCCACTGTCTCTCTTCCCTAATCCCCACTCCCATTTGTTACCCCTTTAGTTTTGCTTATCAATTTCTTTTTTCTTTCCTACTTTTATCTATTTAATTTTCCCCCTCTTTTTTCCTCTCAGTCAAAGTAGATTCCCCTTTCTCTTCTCCTTTACTAGTCTTGTTCATTAGTTTTTTAAACTTCATTTTTTGTGTGCCCCTTTCCAGAAAGGATTTCTCTTACTCTTTCATTATCTATCCTCACTGTCTACTCTAAAGCATCATTCTCTGGTTCATAACCCCTATAATTATCTAGTTTGTAGCAGTCCACCCCTAGCTATGGGCAAGGGAAACAGTTGGTATATACAGATTGCCTTAGAAGAGAGCATGCTCAGTCTTGAGCATGCTCAGTCTTGAGCATGCTCGGTATTACACGTGGCTGGGAAAGCCTCTGACCCTTGACCCCAGCTTCCCCCAGGTTAGGTGGGAACACAGGTTTCTTTGTGCTCACCTGGTTAAGAGAAACCACACCTATACCTTGTCATTAACCAATGATGATCATCCCTGTGGACTGTGTATATTTGCATATCAAAGAGATTAAATAGGCCTCAGCCAGCTCCGCCTCTCTCTCTTCTGCTCTTCCTCCTTTCTAGCTTCCACTGATGCCTGTCCTTGCTGGAGCCTGGCCTTTGGCCTTTGGCCAGGTTCCATCTCTAATCTTTCTCTATCATCTCTCCAACTTCTGTGGTATTGAATCTGGATCTCTGGACTGGTAAAAGCCTTCGGAAGGGTCCTTTGATCAGAGCTTGGCTGTGGCTCATTGATAATTAATAAAGACTCATTCCTGCCACCTCATATCTCTAATTCGACTCCATCATCCCCCTTGTGGTATCTAAAACTTCTATCCTTTCTCTATCTTCCTACCTTAAAGCTTCTCTCTCCCCTCTGAGGAAGCTTTATAGTTCCTTTCTATTCTTTATAGAATCAAAATTTCTGAGGTATCCAATCTGGGTTCTCTTCTCCAGGCAATTTCTGCCACTCCCTTGTAGAGCTTACTTTGTGGGTTCCCCTTTTCCATTGTGCCTCATTCCTAGAAAAATGCCAGCTTCTGCAGCTTACAAAAAAGATATTGACCTGTGACAAGGAACCCCTTCCCCACTATGTCCTTGATTATGTAGCCCATCATAAATCTATATACACTCTTCCTGGTTCCCTTCTTTCTCCATTTGCCTCAAAATCCCCCCCCTAATTTCATGCCCTTCCATTCTCCTAGGTGCCAGTTGCCTCTATGATGTTCCAGCTCCCCATCCCTGAGTTCCAGCTCCCCAGTTCCCAAATCCGTACCTCTTCTCAACACCAAAACAAGACCTTTCTTTCCCCTATTTTTTCAAGCCTCCCTTCCTTTTCACCCATTCCCCTGCAGGCTCTTTTCTGAGAGACCTCAAAGGTCATATTCCTCTCATTGCTAACCCTTATTTTGACCCAGCCACATCACACATTCCACTCTATCCCCCTGCTTCCTTATTCTCTGTCATGTAGTTTCCCATTTTGTTAACATAACTCCATAAAAAACATATTGATTCACCTGTAGGCAGGACATTGGAATTCTGGCCATAATGCTCTAGGTCAGTCTCTCCACTATTACCTCCACCTGATTTTTACCTTCTCTTGTGTCTCTGTGTGTATATTAAGAAAAAAAAATACTGGTCTCTGCTTACACTCTATTGCTGTTTCTGCCTTTGGCTGCTGAATTCATTTATCCATCTTGCATTTCTTTTGTCTGGGGTATTCTAGAAGCAAATAATCTCTTCAGGTCTGGTCTTTCTTAGGATGTTTCAAATACCTTCTTCATTTTCAAATGTCCACTCAGATATAAAAGGTACTTTCATCTTGGGTTATATCGTGAGTTCCATTGCTCTTCAAGATGCATTATTCCATTTCCTACTGTGTTTTCTGGTGGGTGCAGAATCGTCTTATGCAATTCAAATTCCATTTCCTTTGTATTTGAAGGTCTTTTTTCTGGTCCCTTGGAGAACTTATCACTCTGAATTGTCCAAAATAAACACTAGGTGTTTTGCAATTTACAGCCTTTTATATTTTTCTGGAAGTAATCTATGGATTCTTTCAATTGGTATTTCATTTTCTGTGTTCAGAAATTGTGGAAATTTTCTTATATTGTTTCTTGCTATGTATTATTTTTTATTTGTAATATTCTTTTTGGAGACATAATCCTTAGGTCATTTTTATGCATCCTATCTATCAAGTCAATATGTTTTGTTTGACTCTAGAGAATACTTTCTTTTAATTTTATGGCTTTTTGCTTCTCTTCTTCCAGATTGTCCTTCATTTTTATATATTGTAAAAATGGAGATTTGAACCCCAGACTTCAATTCCCAGAGGTCGTTGGTAGTTCCCAGAATTCCCTATAAATCTCACCAGAGATACCCACCTGGGCTGAGAACAAAATGGGGATTTAAACTGACTGTACCACCTATTCACTCTCTGCTTCCGCTTCTAGGCTCACTTGGCTCTCTACCTAGCAGGCAAGATGTAGAGTAAGTGGTTGTGAATGGGTTCTGTGCCTAGGCATGTGCTTTCTTATTTTGTATTTTTTAATTTCTTAATCTTTAATAAACCTCATAAAAATATAATACTTTTATCAGAGAAACTAAATTTAAATGTTATGATATTTGCATTCCCAATCAATGGTTCTCTCTTTGTTATGTAGAGATTAAAATTTAGGGCTTTGACTAAAATATGAGGATTATAAAGTAATATTGTGGTCACCAATTAAAAAATATTATAGCTCAAGTCAAGTGACTTTTAGTAGCTTTTATTTACAAAGAGGTAAAAAGAGTAAAGGTAGAGAAATGTAAGAAGAGGGTTGAGAAAATGTCTAACTTATCACACTAAACGTTGCTGAGTGTCCGGCTCAGCCCCAGCAGGGCTAATTAACCCTCAACCAGAGGACTTGTTGGTGTCTTATGCAAAGGTTCCACAAAGCAGCCTCCTCCAGGAAAGGAAGCCTCTCTAGCACTAATTTCTCCAGAAGCCAAGAAGGGAAGGCCAGCTACTCACTCACCCAAGACAAGGTCCAAAGGAGAAGATCCAGGAGCAGTCCTCCTAGAAGCAGTCCAAGAGCCAAGGTATCAAGTCAAAGCCAAGGTCCAAATCCAAAGCTACTTCCAAGAGGCAAGTCACCAAATGAAGCTCCAAGCCAAAGATTCAAGCCAAAGACTTAAGTCAAAGATTCCCTGGACATGAAGTTCAGGACTTTTTTATAATCCTTTTTCCATGTCACTTCCTGTCCCTTTCTCTCTTCACAGGGGCCAATCATAGCTTCCAAATTGCCTAGCATTGCCCAGGGAGGGGAGGAGGGTATCTGTGGGATCCACCTCTCATCCTTTGAGGGTGTAACTCTTATCAAAAAATTCACAAGTTTCTGGAGTTGTCACCCATTTTAGTAAGTGACTTGTGAACTCTTTTACTTAGTGTTAAGTAGGGGTTTTTTAAGTTTTTGGTTGATTAACTTAAAAATAGACAAAGAGAATAAAGAATTCCCTTTCATAGTTAGTTGTTGAGACTTTTCATCGCAGATTCAGGTTTTTTTGTTCTACCAGTTGTTTTCACTGTCTAAGCCATAAATTCTGCTTTCATTATTCTCATTTCTTTTCTAAACTACTCAGGAATAGTGTTGTGGTCATATGTTGTCCCCAGATTCCACAGGGCCCTCTATCTCATCAAGTGCTAGATTATTTTCCTTTATTTTGCAAAAAATTCCTGACCTTTTTACTTGCTGATAGGGAGGTCTTATTTCTTTCTGCTTTTAAAGTTTTCTTTTTTGATTTGTCTGTTTATATTCAAGGTTTTGAATTTTCTTCTTCTGCAGATCTTTGGTAATTTAAAGCTTTTCCCCCCTTCCCTTTATTTTTCCCTATTGTTGGTTGTCTCTCGAACCGAGGATGACGATTTTCTTTGTGTGTTTTTGTGCACAAAGACACCTGTGCATGAAGATTTAAGTGGAAAAGTCGATGCACAGAGACAGTCCCACTCTCTCGGCGTTGGAAGCCTGGGTCCAGTGGCACGAAAAGTCGTTACACCTGGAGACTTCCTCAGCTGCATTGGATGGCCGTGTTGTCTTTTGTGCTCCATCATGCCCTAAGCACTCCACAGTGCCTTGCTGCATTGCCATCTCAGCCATTGAACCTTCTTGTTGGTTTCTTCCGCCTGTTCCGCCGAAGCAGTCTTCACATGCTGGGTAAGCAAAGCCCTGGTTCACCAGGGGTCGACGTCGACCCGATGGCTACCCTCACAAGGTTTAGCCGGCCTGTCGAAGCTGTTGCCCAGGGTGTGGCCACTGCCGCATGCTAGCAGCTACTAGGAGCCACAAGTGAGAGCTGGGTGTCAGGTGAGGGTCAGTGGCTGGAGAGCTGCCCTAGAAGGGCACGACAAGCCCTCCATACCAGAGATATTACCCCTCCCTGAGCACCCCATACACCCCATTTTTCCCTATTGCTTACTTTCTAACTCCCTCCTTTCCTCTAATGATAGCTTCCTTCCAGGCTAGATCTCAAATTGTCTTGGCTTCTTCCCATACCTGGCAAGTTCACCAGCCTAAATTTATGCTTCTAGTGACTTTGGAGAGTTCAGAACTGGCCTTAGATGGATGCTGGGTCCTTTCCTTGAGGCTTAGTGGAGTGCCAGATAGCTCCCCACGCACAGTGTCTTGTCCTATTCCTTCTGTTCCTCATTTCCCTGGCCTAGCAGTTCAGAGTTGCATCTAAGGGATGATTTCTGTTTAGAGTGTATTCTCCGAACTCTGGGAGAAGGGGAATGTGGGGTATAGGGTTGAACTCTGATTCCAACCTTTTTTCTTTTTTCTCTGCTCTCCAGGATTTTTTTGTAGCACAGAATGTTGTCATGAGTGCTCTATTATAGCCTCAGCAAACTTTAGCAACCTGAAGTCCCATTTTCCATGGCACAGGAAAGAGTAAAGAAAGAATAAGATATGGAGTTGGGTTTTGTTAGAAACCCTTAAATCGGGTCCTTAGGTTGACTAGAATAGCCTTGCTAGAGAAAATATGGTGAAATTGGGGATGAAGGGGTAGAGCACTGAGTGAGTTCAATGTAGGCATTACTTGATGGATTTTGTTTTGATTTTTAACCTTCTTTTGGTTTCCAGGTGCCCTGCATTATAGAAATAGGTGAAGTTGCTTTATCTTTAGTATAGGAATTCTTTTTTTAGAGAGGTTTGGAAGTTTTTGAGGACCAGAGAAAATGTCTAGTCCTCCATCTTCTTGGTTACATGGCCCAGAAATCCCTGACTTCATCATTCAAGAAAAATTTTTATCATTCTTATCCTACTCCCTAATTGTGGGAGCATTCCAAGTCCCTCTCTTGAGGCTTTTTTCTCTATGCCGCATGTTCCCAACTTAGGATCCATAAACTTGTTTTTGTTTTATACATATTTTGAAAACTACATTTCAATATTATTAGTTTCCTTTGTGATCCTATATATTTTATTTTATGTGTTGAAAAGCATATTCTAACAGGAAATCTCTAGGCTTCACCAGATTACCATAGGGGTCCATGACACAAAAATGGTTAGGACCTCCTGCTCTACATTCTCTCACTTGCTGACTTCATTTTCTTCCATAAGATTATCATGTATACGTAGATGATTCCTAGATTTTTATCTCTTCCCCTAGTTCTTCTACTGAACTCCAGTCCTGTATCACCAACAATTTAGTATACATTTTGAACAAGAACCCAGGTTCATTACCTTAAAGTTATTCTTAGCTCCTAACTCATTAAACTTGGTCTCAGTGTTACCTCTAAAAACAAATACAGACTCATGGGCCCAAGCCCAAGCCCTTTTACAACCTAACTTTCCAGTTTTATCATAGATTGCTTCCTTTCCATTACTCTGCAGCCCAGTTAAAATGGCCTTGTTTTTTGTTCCTTAGACAGTAATACTCTATCTACTGCCTCTTGGCCATTGTAAGGCTTCCTGTCTGAAATGTACTCCTTCATCTACTTTTAAAATCCCTGTTTTCTTTCAAAATCCAATTCAAGAACCTCCTTTTATAACAAATCTTTCCTGAAACTTCACCCTACCCCGTTATAGTCTTTTCCCCTCAAAATGACTTATTAATGTTGTATATATTTTGTATTTGCTTTTATAAATGAACAGGCTGTCTTCCCCAATAGAATATGTTCCTTGAATAAAGGGACTTTTTCATTTCTCTCTTTGTGTCTCAAATCCTAGCAAAGTCCTTGATACATAGTGGGCATTTAATAAATGCTTGCAGATTGGGTGATCAGTGAATTCATTATTAGTGGGAGAATTCTAGATCAATGGTGCCTATCTCAAATAGAAATGCAACTTAATCCAAATATAAAGATCTCTGCCTGACCACATATTGACTTAGAAAACTACATGTTAACATTATCTCTCTTACTTTGTTTTATCAGTGTTTTCCAATGACATTTTAACCTGGTTTGGGCCTCTTTGGTCCTTCTCTAACAAACTTATAAGAAAATAGAAATCATCTGTTGTAAGCTCTTTCTTCTCTTATATTCCAAACCTCCAAATCCCTTTTCATTATTCCTTATTCTTTCCTCCTTGCCAAGCCCAACTCCTTTACTTGTTGTCTTGATCCTATTTCCTCCTAGTCTTATGTAGGAACTTGGCCCTTCGATCATTCAATCTTCTCTGTCTCTCTCTACTATCTATTCTTATTCTGGCTCTTTATTGCTGCCTGTGAACTTGCTCTGATCTCCCCCAATCCATTAAAAAAAACCTTCACTTGACCCTGACATCCCCTCAGGCTGTTGGCCTATATCTCTCTTTCATAGCCAGAGTGCCAGAAAAGATCATTCATGCTTATTGTTTCCATTCCATCTCTAATTCACTAATCACACCTTGACTATGTCTTCCAACCTTACCACTTTACTGAAACTGCTATCTCCAAGGTTACCAGTGCTTTCTTCACTGCTAAATCTAATGGCCTTTTCTCATTCCTCATCCTACTTGACCTCCTTATAGTTCTTGATACTGACATCTTCCCACTTCCTCCTAAATACATTCTCTCTTTACTTTGCTTCTATGATACTATTCTCTCTGTGTCTCTTTCCTTGTCTTCTTCTTTCTCTTTCTCCTCCCTATCTGTTTCTTCTCAATCTATTTTGCTGGGTCATTATCTTTCTCCTTTACATTAATAACACTTTCCTTTAGTGACCTATGGGTCCAATGATGGTGCCCCAAACACAATTATCATCTCTTTGTAGTTGATTCCTAAATCTAAATCTCCAATCATAATTTCTCTCCTGAACATCAGTCCTGCATTTACAAGTACCTGCTGTAGAACTCTATCTGGATCTCCCATCAGAATCTCAAACTCAGCATATCTGATGCAAGACTCATTATAGCAAATATATTATTTCTCCTAATTCTTTAGTGTCTTATCACCCAGAGTTTCTAACCTTGGAGTTGTTCTTAATTCTTCCTTCTCACTTACCCTCCATATTCACTTGGCAGATTTTGTCGATTCTACTGCACAATATCTCATTTTCATCTCACCATTGCCACTCAGAAAGCATCTACCTAAGTTCAAAAACCTTTGTTAGCTTTCACCTACACTATTGCAGGAGCCTTCTAATTGGTCTCCCTATTTCCACTTGTTTCCATCTCCACTCTTACTTCCACACAGTTGCCCATTTAATATAATCTTAAAGCACAGACTAGATCAGTCCTTCATCTGTTCAAAACTCTTCATTGGTTCCCAGAACCTCTAAAATAAAATACCTCTGTTTGTTATTTAAACCCTTCACAAACTGGTTCTATCTTTCTAGTTTTACTTCATTTTACTTCCCTCCACATTTTCTCCATTAGAGTTAATATTTCATGCCCTAAATCTATGCCTTTGCACTGACATTCCTCTCTGCAGTTCATTCCCTTTATACCATTCTCTTGGAATCCCTGGTTTCCTTCAAAGTATAGCTCAGGTACTTTCTCCTTCTGAACTCAGTAATTAATGCTACTACCCCTTAGAAATGATTTTGTATTCTTTTGTATAGTACTTTATGTAAATATGTGTTGTATTCCACTTACTCTAATAGAATGTAAACACCTTGAAGGCATGGACAATTTTATTTCTATTCAACTAAAAAAACAATTATATACAAGACACTGTGTTAGACTCTAAAGATACAGGGACAAAAACAAAATGGTCCCTAACCTCCAGGAGCTAATATTCTATGAGGGTTGGTAGGTAGAAAGGCAGTATAGACACAGATATATAAATGCAAAGAATAAACAAAATAATAAAAACTATTTCAAGGGGAAAGGAAAAATGAACAGCTAGGGAAATGCCTGCTATAAGGAATGTCATCTGATTGTTTTCTTGGAACTGGAATTCCTAAGAATTCCAATAAATAGAGCAGAGTTGGTAGAACATTTCAGATATGTGCAATGGAGAGCCAATAGCCAGCCAATTTAATTTTATACATCTTTAGCACCTAATAGAGTTTCATGTACATAGTAGGTACTTAGTGTTTATTGAATTGACTATTTTCATTTACATTATATTTATCCATGTCCCTGTCTTATTACTCTTACTTCATTCATCTTTATATCTCCCCAGGAAATAAGTGCATTGTATATAGCAAGCACTTAATAAATCTTTGCTGAATGAAAGAATGGTGAAATGGAAAACCTGAAAAGGACTTCAGAACGTCCTTGTATTTCTCCATGATTTAACTGCCTCTGGCTGAGCTAGTCATTCCCTCAGAGCTCTGGAAATACAAATATAATTCCCAGTTTGTCTAGTTTTTAAATAAGAGGTAGGGTGAGGGGGAGGAAATGATTGGCACTATGTCTGAAAGAGAAATTTCCCCTAAGGACTTTTTTCTGTTCTGGCCACTGGGATCAAGTCATAAATATTTGGGATAATTTCTCAAGGTGAATCCAGCAGTATCTAATGGCCCGTTGCATTTTCCAGAACCAGAATGCTGGGAAGATGAGAAAAAAAAATCTTATTCTAAGGTTACTTCACATTTACATAGGAGCTTTCCCCTAAGCACTTGAGAATCAATCTTCAAGATAACTGAGTGAGAAGATACAAAAGAATGGGGGGAAATCAGATAATTCATATTGTCAGAAAAGGGTGAACAAGAAGACCTCAGCAGCTGTGGACTCATCCATGTTCTCATCTTTATAAAATCTATTAGGCTGGCCAGTGAAGATCTCTTTCATTAAAATATCTAAAAGGAGTAATCATACTTTTAAAAGAAAAAGCCAATTTTCTAGAGCTGACCATATCTTTCTATTCATACAACTAAAAAATGTAGAGAACATAAGCTTCTCCTGTGTCTATTATAATTAATTAAAAGTATTTGATTTGGTAGAACTAAATGGAGCATTACAGGTTCTCTTCAAACGGATCTCTTATATGCAAATAGTTCTGTGATCTAGCTCATAATTGTTCTCTGTAACAATACAAATCCCAAGCCATATGTCTATTGATTTTGTGTGGTTCTTGATCATCCCTCCCACAAATTTGCCACAGAGAGCCTATTCAGTGAACTAGAGGCCTTCCCAGCTTTCCCCCAATAATATGAGGATACTGGTATAGTATATAAAACTGTCCACCATTTATCCCTTGTCACTTGCCAGGCCATCTTTTTCAATCATACTTTGATGACAATTTTTACTCTGGTTTTTCCTTGAAATTCCTTGTTTGTTATATGTTGTACCTGCTCATACACACTATATGCCTTCTTCTTCATTGTCCTGTATGATACTTATTTTGAATTCTTCTTAGACTCTAATGGTACCATAACTCATACCCATACAAACACTGGTAGAATATTGATATCAAAATATTTTTCCTCCACAAAATCCTTCTTTGATTCTCACTCAGATATCTTGAAGATTGATTCTCAAGTGCTTAGGGTAAAGCTGCTATATAAATGTGAAGTAAGCTTGAAATAAGACATATAGAGGTAATTCTGGGTTCTTGAAGGCTAGGCCAGCAGATCATAAGTTCTGACAAATTCTACCATGCTAAAAAAAGCTTTGAATATGATCCTAGCAACAGAATGGGAGTCTTTCTGAAAACCAGCCTAGATCCTGTATAGGTCCCCTTCTCTCAATTCACACATTCACCTCTCTAGTTCAGGTCCTCATTGTCTCTTGCCTACAATACTTCCCCTTACTTATCTATTCCCCTACCTCAAATCTCTCCCCACACCCATCTCATCCTCCATACAGCTATCAAAGTGATTTTCCTAACATGTAGATCATCACCTATTTGCTCTATCATCACCCCTGCAACCTACTTAATTAACTCTAATGGTAATCTATTACTTCTAGGATCAGAAAGAAAGTCCTTTGACATTTAGAGCTTCTCACAACCTGGACTCTCTTTCCAATATTTTATACATATTCATCTCCTTTGTATATCCTATTGCCTAATCATATTGGTCTGCTTACTATTTCTTATGAATGTTGCTTCTTCTTTCATCATTATGCCATTATGCTGGTTGTCTCCCATGCTTGTAATGCTCTTCTACCTCATTGCTTCTTGGAATCTTGGCCTCCCATTAAGACCCAACTCAAGTGCCACCTTCTATGAGAGGTCTTTCCCACTGCTAGTACCTTCCCTCATATCTATCTTATGAAGCAAGTAAACTTTAGCCTGATCAGCTGAAAGCCAGCCTGCTACATTGCTTCCCCCTTAGGACTCTAGGGGTTCCTCCTTTACTATATGGTGACTTGATGATGAATTCTTTGGCCATGGCAACTCATAAAACAAAGTCTCTAATGTATATATAAAAATTTTACAGGATCCTATGATAACATGGCCAGGGCTGTTCAGTCACCACTGAGCAGTAAAGTCATTTGAGGTACAGATCTGAAAGACCCATGTTGACCAAGGTTTTCTCTAGTGTATAATAGATGATATTGGAGGGTATATTTGATGGATACTAGATAACTAATGGATCAATCAGCTATCTTTCTTTAATAGAGAATCTCCTATAGAACCAAGATGGATCGGACCAACATCGGTCATAATGACAACCCCAACAGCTAAAAAGGTTGATCAAAGAGATCCATGGTTCCATGCTTCACATGTAAAATCACACCCATAATGTTGAGTAGCCCTAGGAAAATAATCAACAATAAATAACAGTCCCTATGGAAAACAAAGGAAAGCACACATGAGAGTATGTATCAACAGAAATTATAGACAAGAGAGCATTGCACATGTTAAAATGATAACAGGAAAGCACCCCTGAAGCAAATATAACAACTTCAGAAGGAAATACAGCCAGTAAAACAGGTAAAAGGAAAATATGCATTTAAAAGTTTAACTCCATAGAAAAATCTCTACATATTCTATACAAACTCTTTGCCTACAATAGTAACAGCAAAAAGAAATTAACAAAATTATTTCAAATGAAAACATAACTCCATGACCAAACGAAATACATTATATCCAAATTCTATCTCCAAGACATAACTAAAGACAACATATAATAAATCTCTTTGTGAAAAATTCAAACATCAAAAAGATAAGAAAATTTCAAATTCATATTCTTGACAAAATTCTAAGAATTTGTACACTACTGCTTACACCCATGAAGATTAACATGTGTAAAGCTTACACCCATCCATGAAGATGAACACAAGTAAAGCTTACTTCCACTCATGAAGATAAACACATGTAATGCTTACTTCCACACATGAAGAATAACTGATGAATTCTGACACGCACTCATGAAGAACTCATAGCGTACTTCCATGCACAATGAAAAGTTCAGTCTTACATACATTCACATGTAAAAACCTTACATGCATGCATGTTCCTTATTGTTCCAGTATGTTCCTGAATTGAAGAACACAGGATTACAGTCAAGAGTGACAAAAGACAAGAGTGGAATGCTGACCAGATGCTGAAGAACACACAGAGTTTCTACAATCAATATCTAAGGACATGGAAGGACTTTGAAAGTTTGGACTTGTGATCATAAGGTTATGTAAGAATGCAACATATATGTTAACATCACATATATACATACACATGCTACACTAAAATATAATGTAGGAAGATATCTCATGGAATGGGTAAGTATACAACATATGCATAGTTGCGAAACACAGAAGTCACACTGATATATAAATTTCTGTGGAAAATTCAAACAGAAAAAGATATTTCTTTGAATTTGCACAGAAATCTAGAACAATGTATTATGGATGTACATATGTAAATCTGCAATAATACAACCTATGTACACATGTAAATACTAATGTACTAACAAACCATATTAGAATAATTTATTAATGTTCTAATAACTAACTATAGGGACAGCTTAGAAAATTTGTTCAAAGTCATAGGGAAGTAGGGACAGACATAAAACTACTTAAGTATAGAAGTTAGATTACATTATAATTGTAGGTTAGCAATTGTTAGTAATAGAAAAATTTACTTAGTTGAATTTATACACATTAGGAGATAAGACAGTTGCATATTCAAAATGCTGTGGAAATTGTTGGAATTGTTTAAAATTGTTCCATGATTTGTTATTATGTCAAAACTATGTTCACGTACAATCCCTATTACCTAAACCATTTTCCTATACCCAAAACTTAGCATAGAACTAGATAGACAGAATAGCTAAAATAAGATTAGGATTTGTTATCTTGAGAGGGTAAAGGAATATTTAATATAGTATAGGGTTAAGAATTAGATAATTATAAACATAACAAAAAAGGTAAGTATCATTAAAAATTGCAATTTTTTTAAGACAAAAAAGGGAGGAACTGTGGAAGAGGCATGCATGCAAAAGACAAGCAGCTGGATATTGATCAGCTGTCAATCAAAGGAAAATTCCATTTGGAATGTGACCGGAAAAGCAGTTTGGAGCCAACCCAGTGGTGACTGTTTTTTCTGGTCTTTAGACTGATGGTGGTGATGTGGAAGGAAGAAGCTGGGTTTATCCCGGTGACTTGGGATAATCAAGCTGGAGGTGGGCTGGCTGATTTGAAGGCAGAAGAAGAAGGATAATAGTCCATATATCTCTCTCTGACTTGCTGTTTCATGCTAGTGACTGAATTGCCATTTCTCTCAATATCCTCCAACCTAAGATTCACTGTAGATAATAGGGACACCTCCAATCCTCTTACCTTATCCTCTATCTTTCCTCTTCCCCAATAAATCCTTACTTGAGATAACGAAGAGAAAAGAGTATTTCCTCTGAAACATCATAGCTCACCCTGAGTGATTTAGAAGGAGGCTGAAGAAGAAGGGGGAAGGGGAAACTGAAGAGAAGAGGAAGGGAGGTATAAAAGGGAGGAGGGTAGGCAAAAGAAAGATAGCTGCTTGATCCATTAGTTATCTAGTATCCATCAAATATACCCTCCAATATCATCTATTACAAGTGTTATAAAAACATCTTCTATGAAGTCCAAGTAGAAGAGAGATTTCCTATACAAATGATTATGTTCTCCAGATAATTTGGTTCTCAAATGAGAACCAAAGAACCATGCTAATTGAATCAAGCCTTGGTAAACTAAGGTAAAGTAAGGACTTCCTCAGCAAGATCTGTAGTCATTCAAAAGATATGGAAATAATTATATGTGAGAGGACCAAATTCCACCAGTGTTCCTCCCTACCCATCATGGAGGCTTGTTAAAAGATGACAAAGCTATCCACAGAATCCAATTAAACTATATTCTCCCCTTAATACAGCTTCCTGGTAGCATCTGGCGCATTTATGAAACTTCCTAGTTACCTAAGGGCATAAAAAAGCCCAGCTATCTGAAATCTGGCTCTCTCAAACTTGGTGTTTGTTCCAAGAGCACCTGACTAGCCATGCTCTGTCCTATTGAATTGATGTATTTCTATAAGGAGGTGAGATGGTCCCACATTTTCTAGGGATAAATGATACCATATCCTTACTGATTCCCTTTCTACATTTTAGCTAAGTAAACCTTCTTTTGTTGATTGTTCTTACAAGTGGCTCATTTCATCCTGACACTGAAACCAAACTAAGAAGTTTGCAACTTCAGGTCTACTCTTAATACCACGTCATCTGAAAAACAAAATGAATAATAATGCTACCTTAATTATGACATGTAATTGAAAGGGTAGTCCATTGAACTAGTCCATCAACACATATTGTGGACTAGCACTTCAGATAAATAATGAACTTGGCTTAATATTGTTTAAGAAGAGATCAAGCTGAATTACATTTGAGAAATTATATGCTGCTTTCCAATGATTCCAAGTTGCTTTCTTACACGAAGGCTCTTCCTTTTAACATAAATATTTTTCTCATGTTACTATATAACTGCAAATCATGAACCATCATGATCTGAGAGAATTAGACTTGCAGGTGATCCAAAGGGAAATGGAAAAACACATGGTAGGAATTAGTTACCTGTAACAAGTTTCCAATGATAGCTTACACATAAGAAGGGGTATAAAAGACACCGTCCAGGGACATATAAGGTTTTCTTTAAAGGTGAGACTTTGAATCATCTAATGATACAAGGACAGCCCTTGCACTAAATTAATATTCATGAAAGATTTAATGGCGTTAGAGTGAATGTCAACGTGCTACTCCTTTTAATTGATCTTTTACAGAAGCCCCATGGAGGACAAGAATTCCACATGATATAACCCCCCCCCCCCCAATGAATGCAATCATGGATCCATAGAAGTAAAGAAGGATATACAATAAAGAACATAAAGCATGAAACTATTTAACAAATAATGGTAAACTGATTAAGGTAGAAAAGTAGAAAACTGAAAAGAAGGAAGAGAGGAAGAGAAATATTAAGATTCAGAAAAAGAGACATGAGGAAAAGAAAAGACATTTAAAGAAGAAAACAATAAAAAATGGAACCTTAGGCTTTGCTCCTCACAAAGACCTAAGGATCTTTCAGTTCAATCAGAAATTCTTCTAGTCATTGCTCATCCAATGACCAATGTACAACAGCCTAGCATTCCTAGCAATCTCTTCAACCTTCCATCCTTAGCCACTCTAGATGACTTTAAGCTATAGAATATATACCTTCAGCAATCTCCCTAGCTTCATTCTTTCTCAGATAATGTCAGCTGAGAAAGATTTGAGCATTTGACTGAGTTCACACAGTAGAGGTGGTCTTGATAACAGTATCCACTATTCTGATGTGATATATTTGCCCTTCTGCACTGTTGATCTGAATGAAAGGTAATCAGCAGGTGCTTTCTTTTGGAAAATTTTCCTCTGCAAGGTGAAATTATCAAAAGGTGAATTTAATTGAGAGCCACAAATTTCCCCTCCATGAGCTGAATGATACCATAAAGTCAACAATGACAATAAGTTTAATCTACCTCTTGTTCTGAGTCTCTTTAGCAGTTAGACTTTCAGTAAGTGAACTTGCTTTTACTTTCTCTCCCTTGCATGCCCAGCTCCCTCTGGTGGCTTTCTTAAAGAGCTAAGTATCCCATGTATGCATTATATGGGTTTAAAAACTATGAATAACTAGTGGAAGTTGCAAAAAGGCAAAGTTAGGTGTGCTATAGTGGGGAAACTTTCTAAAAACTAATGACTACTGGAAGTGGAAAGGACTGCCTCAGGAGGTAATGAGTTCCTCCTCTTTGGAGGTCTTCAAGAAAAGTCTGGATTATCACTGGAGTGATGTAGTGGAGATCCTTTTTTGGTATGAGCTTAACTAGATGACTTCTGAAGTCCCTTTCCTACTGTGAAACCCTGTGATTCTAGGAAAAGAACTTTAGCAAGATAAAAGAAGCATCACAGATCCAGATGAAAATACAGGATGCAACTTCTAAGAGTTTACAATAACTTTTCATCTAGGGCCTCTTCAATGTTTCAGGCATGAAGTCATTTGACTGTTTTGAAAACCTAAAGGCCAGAAATAAACCACATGTGACTAGATCATATTGCCACATGCTCCAGTACCAGTGGTGGCCCCTCATGAAATGTGTCATCCGTGTCAATGAAATAAGGCACACATATGTTTCTCAGTTGTGGCTTTGGTTCTATAAAGGTATTGGCATAACACAAAACTAAAATGTCATTTAAGAATTATGAAGCCTATATGGTGCATGCATGATACTTCTTTCTGGAGAGCTAAACTGAGCTGCATATGAGTATTGCTGTCTTCTCCAGCACCATGCTCGAAGAATTTAGGGTAGAAACAACAAGAAAGCTGTCAAATTGCTGACTTTGGTCCCTTGGAAAGTTGAAAACTGAAAGAGGTTAGCAAGGGAATAAATGACTTGGGGACTGGTAATGAGATCTAGCCCCCTCTATCACAACGCCACTAAATAATTCATCTTCCTCTTGACGCCCTTCAAATATTTGTAGATGACTATCATGTCCCTTTAGTCATCACTTAGTTGGGTTATACATATTTGCTGTAGTGTTGTGAGTATATCCTATTATTATTATTGTTTCCTCATGTCTCATTCCCTTAGCCCCTTAGCTGAGACTGTTGCCTCTTTGAATTCCCTCCAGTCTCCAGTTTTTCTGGTATTAAGATAGCCAGGATGGAAGGCATGATGTGTAGGGAAGTTTCTGCCAATTGCATAGAAAGGAGTTAGTGTTGCCTCTCTTCTTCATGATGCTTGCACAGGGCACATGTTGTTCTTCAATTTATGGTACTTCCTCAAGGACTGATGGATAGGTTGTGGCACAGAGAGCTAGTGTGTTTCTAACCTATGAAGAGACTACAGTTTAGCCCAGCATCCTGGGCAGCACACTCTGCACGTCCCAAGCCTGGAATGATTGCTAAAATCACACGTGTGTGTACTGGATAAATGAAGAATAATGAATGTAACACGTGATTAGATTTCTGCAAAACTGTTTAGAGAGGCCTGTTATAAAGGAAAATTTATGAAAGTTTGAAACAAGAATTTACAAAGTAAACTGAATGGACAAGTTAAATTTCATAGAGCAAAGCCATGCATTAAAAGACCATACAGGGTTACTGTTAGCTTCAAAAACTACCGTTAGATTTTAGTATTCCAAATAAAATGTTGAACTCTGAGCTTGGTGAACCTATGGGGACATGTATTTTATAGATTGTCCTTCTGAGAGTTTAGAAGGTTAAGCTGCTTATAAAAGATTTAAAAAAAATACACCTTCCCTTCTATTTGAAATCTTACTGAAGAATCCTGCTGTACCCCAAAGACTTATTTTCATTCTGAGAAGAATGATTTTCAATGGTTCTGTTGAACATGCAATTCTCACGCAAGTATTTCTATAATTATCCTGTTTCAGTTATAATACAGTTTCTGGAACAATAGGACTTTTATTGTATTGCAATATCTATTATAATAGATGTTTTATTACAGAAAATTATGGTCGAGTCACTATTAAGATACTAGAGTTTTTATTTCGAATTACTCATAGGATGGAAATTCTTTCTCCCCAGTGGTTCTTATTTTAACGCTGCTGTGCTGTTTCTTTTGGAATAGCTTTAGACGTCTAAGGATTCTGTTTAATGTCAGAATGTTTTCTCTTATTCAGGTATATACAATTACTGATATGTTAACATTGGTTTTTCCTTTGTTTCCCTTAGCTTATGGTCCACGTACATGAAAACTGCCACCCAGGATTCTGCTATATGTACTCATAAGTTATAGAAAGAGTTAGCACAATATTTTTTTCAACCTGGGAGGAGAAAAACACCTAATTTCTTTCATTTTGGCACATAAGTGCCGTACTGTGTAATTGCTGAGCCCCTTAGGTCCATAAGAGACATCATAACCCAAAGATGTATACAGACACTCCCTTGTTTGAAGCAAACTGGCTGAACACATTTTTTTACTTATAGAATTAATAAAGTAGGGAACTAACTCTTTTCGCAGAACATGAAGTTTCATACTTAAAGAATTTTCAGACTTGAGTATATCATGTGTTACCCTAAGGCACCTACTGTGAAGTGTGATATGATGGCCCAATACCTTTAGCCAGAATGGGCAGCTACTTAAGTGATGTGATATGAAAAGCAATGAAAAGAGCTTAAATCTTCTTTCTCTCCCCTTTGGCCCCCAAATTAGCCTAGATAATGTCTGAAGTTCTCACTATTAGATTCCCTCTTTGGGTTAAGTCACTAGCTCCCAAGGACATCTTGCTGAAATGCAAAAAGGTTAACTGGGAGGGTTAGCATGTTAGGTCATCTTTGAGATATTATCATATTATCAGGCCTATTCTTTATCAGTTTTCTAACAGAAGGAAATGCTCCTAGCTAAAACTACTCCAACATTTTATACCTGTCTTTTGTACTTACCGCCTTCTACTTCGTATTATAGATTTATGCTATGTTTCAAATCCCTCCTTCTACCCCCACTGGACCATAGACTGCTTAAGATAGAGACTATGTCTTATACATCTTTTTTTTCCCCTTTATAGTGCCTAGAATAGAGCATGACACATCATTAACATCAATAAGTGTTCATTGGATAAGTGAAATAGAAATGTTCCAAAAAAGGGGGTTCAGGAAGATTTAGGGGAAGGGAATAAAGTTAAGGAATCAATTCAGAAATAAACCTGAAGTAAAGACAACCCCAGGTGGGATCCCTGGATATCCAGAAAGCAATATGAAGGCATTGAATCTCTGTGGAGAGAGAGTAATGCCTACAGGGAAAGTGGGGAGTGGTCCAAAGACACACTTTAATATTCCACCTGAGTTCAAATCTCATTATTATACAACATTAATGTTCTGGGGGAGTAGGGAAAGGGAGAAAGACACAAAACTTCACTCTATGTTCAGTGTAGATTCAGGATGTTTGGGGGTGGGGGGTGTCCTAGTCTTTGGAAGTAATCATAAGAGTCTACTAGAAGAAGAGAAATTCTTGGCATGAAGCACATCCTATGATAAAATGAGCTGCTAGGCAGTGACTATTACCTGAAGGTACCTAATAGTTGATGTCTTACAATTCCCAGTATGTTACAGGACTGTCCATAAAATGTTTCAACTCAGTGTATTCTAGAATTCCTTCCATGGGAAGATATCTCTGATTTTATTATGGAAATAATGAAAAACAGAATTTAACTTACAAAAAAATGTATTTAAAGGGAAGAGCATAATGTATGTTTACATAGATTCCTGTCTTTATTTATCTTGCTTAACATTACTAATTTGTTCTTAAAAAATAATACAACTTTAAGTAAAATAAAGTTATAGGGAGCAGTTAATATTAAAGATACTACAAGGTATAAACTCCAAGTGGTCAAGTTTGGAGAGTACTGTTTGTCCTTCATTTAGAAGAGAACCAATGACATTATAATAACCGATGTCTTGACTTATGAGTAAATTGGATTTAAGTGAGACAGAGTTAGAGAAGGTCATCAGCCTCATTCTCTCTTCCAAAATCACTGAAGTTCAGTGGCAAGATAAAAGTCAGAATGGCTGGGATGGCCTGGGATGCGGCGCATACCCTTGGCCCCTTTCATGTCTGGCCTGCTTTAGCTGCCTTCATAGCCGTTGGAAAAAATCATTTTCATCCTTCCATTTTGCCAAGGAAAGTCTTGCTTAGAGTAGACACTCCTGTAACCCACTGATGGCTTTGAGACCCATCCGTTACCCACAACCTGGTTTAGCCCACCTGCTGAGACAGGGGCTTTACTGGGATACAACTACAGCTTCTTGGAGTCACCGGTGAGAGTTGGGTGAAACATGCATGCCAAAGGTGGATGAGTAGCCCTGGAAAGGGCTCAGCAAGTCCTCACCCCGAAGATTCTGGTCATGCCTGAACACCTCAGACACCCCTAGGTTAGAAGGAAGGAACCGAGTGTCCTCCCCTGCTAATGGGAGAAGGGAATGAAGAGAAAAATGGATATCATACTAACATAAAAGGATTAGAGTGCCCGAACAATGGCAGGAAAACAGCTTCAGATAATCGGGCAGACAATGGGGCACAATATAAGAGAGCTAGACTTGGAGTCGGAGATCTCTTTGAATCCTGACTTGTTTTCTGGGTGCTGTGTGACTTTGACTAAGTCACTTCCCCTTCTCTGGGCCTCAGTTTCCTCATTTGTAAAATGAGGAGGTTAGACTGATCTCTAGGACCCCTTCCAGCTCCAGATCTTATTATTTCATGACACTAGAGCAGAGTTCAAGGTTATCACAGGGTGTGGTTGTGAATGTGTTCACACACTGGTTGGGGCAACCATTATGTGAACTCTGCTAGTGTATTACTGTCTCTTTTGCTTATTCACGGCAGGATGCTGGCTAATTTCCCACCTCCCCCAGAGAGAAGCTTCCTTTGATTTGCACACTGTTCACCTTCATATTGTTTAATTCACACTATGCTTAGAAATATAAACTGTGGGGTCACGGGCCTGGGAAGAGGTGAAGGCAAGTATGAGGGCAAAACACCCCAGAGTAGCTGCTCTTCTTCCATGATAAAGCAGCAGATGCCTCCCTTTGCCGGGAGCCTGCAGGGACTCAACCAGCAGCAAGCCAAGGCCTTGCAAAATGCTGGTTCAAATTTAGATTATGGAGGGGTTTTTATTTTTGCTTAAACTTTATTTTCTTTCCTTTGACTCTCCGTAGTGAACATTCCTGTCATGTTTTGTTAGAAAATCCACAAGGGGGGAAAGATAAGACAAGTACAAACTCTAAGACCGGGGGTCTCCTGAAAGCAAAGGAAATGATAGACTCTGAAGAGATTTTCCCCTGGAAGATCAGAGGTTCCAGGCTTTAGTCAAGGCCTTCTCCTTTGCCAGCAGGTTTGGAGAAAGTGATCTGTGAGAGCCAAGTGATTTCTTTCAAGTAAGCTTCTCAAAATAACTACAGAAACCTGAAGGATTACAGTGCCTGAACAATGGGAGGAAAGCAGCTTCAGATAATAGGGGCAGACAATAGGGCAGCCGTGATGGCAGCGTGGCAGAATATGAAAGGGGATTTAAATGAAATGAGTGATATTTTGCACCTCCAAGGATTCACGTGCTCCAAATTTGGCAGCTCCAGTGTTTATAGATCTTGTTGCTCCACCCCTAAAACAAAGAGTCTAAAGCCCATATGTGCGGGAGTGGGTTGCGCACAAGCGTTTTTGCTAATCACACCGCATGCAAAATAAGAAAGACAAAGGGAACTAGTAATGCCGATGTGAACATTGGGGAAATAATTAAGCATGAATGAAATATCGGATGCGGATTTGAAATGAATGTAAAACGTGCTCCCAAACAATGGCGGTGTTTTAACTGGTCTGTTTTGCTAAGTTTCACCAAGACATTTGCATTTCATTTCAATAAAATAAATGAATTATTGCCGAGTTTTTGTTTTATTTACATAAAATAAAGTGTTCATTTCTATTATTGTTGAGATTACTCGGCCCCAGTCAAGATGCACAATGAGCAAAGGGCCATTCTCCACCTCCCCCCAAATCCCAGGTTCGGTTCTGCGGTACAGGATAGCTGAGTCCCCTGAAACCTAGCTCCTGGCCCTGCCAAAGCTCATCTCCATTTGTCTTGGTTTGAGAGAATAAACCAGAACATGGACTCTCACTCTTTTTTCCACTTACTTTGCTTTCCCTGTTTTCTCTTTCCATTTAGCTCAAATGAATGTAACCTGTCACCCAGGGAATTTCTGAGACCAATGGAGAAGCATTTCTATATGTTTCTGGTCTTCAAAGAAAGAAAGGTTGGGGACATCTTTCACATCAGTGTATCTTTGATTTTATTTTGGGGTTTTGATTTTGTGGGAAACACTCCTTACAGCAATGACTAACATGGAAGTGTGTTTTGCATGGCAATAAAAAAAATGAGGGGGAAAAAAGACATAGGCCAAGCCCCCCCCCCCCCAAAAAAAAATGTTCCTGGTCATTCATCTGAATCTGGACTTCATAACCACATAGGCAGAGCCAAGGAATTTTCTTTACCAACCTTGATAAGAATACTACTGTCCAAAGTGACTCAGTATCAGAACCCTGAAGGGAGAATTGGGACTCCTGGTGAAATCATCTTGGACCTACAGTTAAACCATTTGAGCCTCTTTCCAACCAATGCTGCTTCCCTTGCTTAAAAATGGTTTCTGAATGAGCGAGGGTATCCATCTACCCTGATCCTTTTGTTGACTCTGAGCTAAAGGAAAGACTAGCAGTGATGACAAACCTTTTAGAAATTGAATGTCCACTGCCAACTGCATGGAGACAGAGAGAAGAGCAGCCCCAACCCATTTCCCTCTGGTTTTCTAGGAACAAACTCTGGTAAAGTCTGTGCTGGGGTTACAATATGTTTGCCCACAGAGAGGACTCTGAGTGCTCCCTCCCCCAAGCCCCAGAATGTGTGCCATAGGTTTGCCAACATGGGGCTAGAGTAAGATAGTGTGGGATAAAATGGAAGCTCTAGGATTTCATTTTGTCTTTGTATCCCCAGTACCTACCAGTTCTTTGCATGTAGTAACCACTTAATGAATGCTTATTGGATTGGATGGTATGGGATTGGACTAGAGAAGAAGAGAGTTCTGAATAAGAAGTCTTGGCTTCTAGTCTGGGCTATGCCATTAATTCATCATTCTATTGCAATAGTTACTTCCCCTCTCTGAGTCTCATTTTTCCCTCTGAAAATTGGATGAGTGACACAACATCAGGGGTCCCTTTTAGCTCCAAAGTTCTGTGAGCCCTTGGGAAGAAAGAGGAAGAACACCAAAAGAGGCATAAACACACACATAGGTCTGTTGGTTCAAGGAGGGGGGAAGCCTTGAGAAGCAATTTTAGCTATTGTTTCAAGATGTTTTAATGCATGGCAGGCTATTGCCTTGCAGAACTGCTTGTAATCAATTCTGTCACTTTGAGAACTTTGATAGCCCTACTTCCAAGAGCTGTTAGCAACCACCACCACCATCACTACTGCCACCCCAAGTGAATTTCTAATCCTCCCCTGGACAAGTTGGACCTAGTGATGAGTCCAGAAAGTGATCTGCAATGTCTCAGGAAGACACAAAGGCAACAAATTGATCCCCTTGCAGAGTCAGGAGCTAGAATCACACGCATTTATTTTCCTCCTGGCACTTAAAATCTCATTCTTCCCTAAACTTTCCTTGAAAAGGAACTTCCTCAAATGATGGAGGAGTTGTTCGTGACCATGAATGATAAAGAGCATATTAGAATGTACTCTTCTAGAAGGAGGTCAAAGCCCTCAGGCTGGCTAAGTTTCAGACTGCTGACCCCTGCCCACGTGGAGGCAAGGAACTAGTCCTTTCAGCCACATTCAGGAGTTCATCTAGTTAAGTGTGCATTGCGTCTAAAATAATGATTAAGACCCCTCTAATGTGAACAGCCACTCCAGTGACCTGTTTCTGAACCAGGTAGATCATTTATGACGCAGAGAGCCTGATTTGCCCTGAGGCTCACAAACCTGATAAGTATTTCTCTTTCTTGGGCGCAGGTCTAACACCTTCCTCCATTGTTCCAGCATGAAAAGGTGGCTGTGCTTTCGATTTAAACCACATGTAGACACAAGACCTAGCACGGGGCCTTTCATGGAGCAGGCACTCAATAAATGTGGGAGGAATGAATGAATCAGGAAACAGATGCATTAGTTTAAACATAGGTGTGCAGCAGAGACTTTTCCCCCCTCTGTGGGTTCAGGAACCCAATATTTCTCCCCTTAGACTCAAAGAAATGAAAACAGTCTCACAAAAGAAAAGTCAGAGGGCCCTCCATCCTCATTCTGAGTTTTCAAAAGGGAGATTGACTTTTGTATCTTCACTTTGAGCTCCTTATCTGCATGTCAGCCTATCACTAGGGTGTGCTATAGATCGTGAAATCCAGGAAGCTGTACCAGCCCAACAGGGAGATCTAGAAGGTACTACTAATCTCAGCCCCATTAGGATGGAGGAGAGAGCAATAGGCTTCTGTCAAAGATGCCCATTTAAAAACCACTTCTGTCCACCTCGTTGATGGCATGATTCTCGATGTCTCCAGGTTTAAGCTTTGCTAATTAATCTATTCCATATTGAGGTGGAATTTCAAGACTAACCCAAAAAGAGCTCCAGGTTCAAGGCCAGTGCAACAAGCACTAGGGATTGCATTGTTTTATGAGATGTAAATGTCTGGCTGACATTCATTCCCTCCTGGCCCAAACACAGACAAAAATCCCACCGATTTCACGGAATTGTTGTCCTATGGGCCTGCGATTCTTCATCCTCTTCATTTGGTATTTGTGAGCAGTCAGCCCTGATTCTTACGATGCATTTGGGAAATGAAGTAATTTGGGGCATAAGGTTAGTGTATTTCAGTAATGGATCATGATACAGTCGCTCACACAAATGGAATTCTGTTCTTTTTATTTTTAATGCACATTTGGAATCTTAGGCAAAGGAGGTTTGATTTTTTTATTAAAATGAAATTGGTCATTAAAAAGAACCAGGGTTCATTCTATACATGGTGAAGGGGGTGCTCAGGGGTGGGGGAGTAGAGCAGGGAAGCTGCCAACGTACTAGGATTCAAGAAACAACTCAAAACCCTGGTCCCGGCCCCACACTGGCCCTGACATGCCAACTGAAATTCCACCATTAAAGTAATCCTTTTGGATTAAGACATCACCTTTTAACTGGGGCTTTCTGGAGATGCAAAGATGTTACCTGGGTGGGGTAATGCAATCCCCCACTAGCACTTATGACCATATTAGCCTGTACTGATTTATCAGATTAACTACCTACCTCCCACCCCTAAGGGAAACTGTGAGGTGCTGGAAGAAACACTGGATTTGGGATGAGAGGTGCTCTGCTATTTACCACATATGTAACTTCTTGACTCTCACTTTCCTTATCTGTAAAGTGGACTAAATAGCTTCTAAGGTACCATCCAATTCTAAATCCTATGATGAATGGACACAAGAGAGAGGCCTTTTGACGAGGAAGGTGGGGTACAAAAGTGTGGTAGTATTGGAATAGTTCTGGAAACAGGAGTTGCTCAAAGAGGGCAATTTGATTCAATAAGTATTTATTGAACACTCACCAGGTGTTCAGCACCATGTCAGGTCTAAGGACACAAAGACAAATTCAAAAACAAAATAGTGCCCACCCTCAAGAAGCTTACATTCTAATGAACCAGGAGAATCTAACAGGAGGAGACACCGGAAGCCTGGGAGATAGTTTAAGCAGGCATTCAAATAGATAAGCTTTGCTTCCTATAAAATTAAAGACCATCAAGAAACAATATGTATAACCCTGACTGAATTGCTTATCAGCTCCAGGAAAGGAGAAGGAAGAAAGAAGGGAGAAAATATGTATCATATAACTTTGAAAAATTTATATAGAAATTTGTTATTAAAATTTTTTTTAAATCCAAATTAGAAAAAAGAAATGCCACCAGATATAAAAAAGACATGTCACAATATAAATAGAAAATATATTGTGTAGAGCATTTCAGCTCAGTATAAGGAAGAACTTTGTAACAACCAAAGCTTTCTCCAAATGGAAAGCGTTGCCTTAGAAGATAGGGAATGAGGAAGTCTTCACAAATAGGTTGGATAACCTTTTCATTTAACAAATATTCATAAAGTACTGACTAGGTGTAAAATATCATTCTAGGAAATTTATGGGTACTCAGATGAATATTACACGGATCCTTCTTTCAAAGAGCTTACAACTAATGGGAGAAAGACAGATATACAGAGAGTTAATATGGAGGAACGGCTCAAGCATTATGCTAAGAAAAATACGAGAAAGCAAAAACCACTTTAGTTGGGGGAAAGGACTGGTAGGGGAGGCTTCAGGGAGCACCTGAAAGTAAGGAGAGATCTCAATGGGGAAAAAATGGGGTAGGAGTGGGGAAACTCCATTCTATGCATGGGAGACCATGCACAAAAGTACTGAGAAAAGAGGGGGGAAAAGAGATTCTGTGGAGGAGACTAACTAGGCTGAGTATGGATTAAATAACTTGGCAATCCCTTTCAGCTCTAAGATTCTATGCTTCTATGGACAAAGTAAAAACAATGATCACAAAAGAATCTTAATTCCAGAGTTTGGGACTCTAAATAGCTGAAGCTCAATTTAATTTGAAAATATTTGCCAACCTATTATGAGGAACAATATTTGCAGCTTAAAATGCTTACCCTCCACCAGCTGAAAACTATAAAGATATGCTCTCCACCCAGAAAAAGATGTACTCTCTGGTACTAAAACAAATTGACACAGGTAGCTTAAAAGCCTTAAATTGATGTCATACCTGTAACATTTTCCTCCCTCAATTAAGTTTTGATAACTATGCTAGAACAATAAAGGATGAAAGGGTAACTAGATGTTATTACAATGAATATTTGCAAAGGGCAGATGTCATGGAAGTAATGGATTTTGTGCTATATATCCAAAGGATTTTCATTCCCCACCACCCACCTTTAATAATAAGGCTTCAAGAGCAATGACTCCCTTGGACATTTGCATCTGAAAATGGAATAAAGCCTTAATTCTAAGAATGACACTCTAAGGTGGAATTTTAGACATCAAAAAGAAAGTAGGGAAGCCATACAGAAGTTGGGGAGTTGACCAACAAGGCCTTCCCAACATCCTTAAAATTTCTACATTATGTATCCATGTACTCTGATAAGTCAAGGTTAATTAGTTCTTTAAGTGCCCAATCTGACTCTTACAGCATTTTTAGAGTATCCAAAGGAAAATGAAAGACCATAACTTCCACTAGGAATAGACAGAGACAGTGTCAATTTTCTGGAATGGAGTGAGATTTAAGAAAAAGAGAACTGTTGTCTATACATTTTGACCTTTAATTGGGATATATGTATTCAAATCCTCCATTGCTTGTTGTGTTATAATTGTTTTATAAAAGGCCAGTTGGCATTACAGGCAAAATGAAAGTAGATTTTGGAATGATGGAGTATTATACACATAGAACATGAAGGAATTTTGAGACCATCTTATTTTATAGGGAAGGAAACTGAGGTTCATAGTTGCCAAATGGCTTGCCCAAGGTCACATTGGTCAATCAAGTAGCCATACCAGAATTTGAATACAGGTTCTCTGATTCCAAGTCCAATATTCTTCATTCTATACCATCTTGCCTCAATATGCATGTTTGAATCCCACCTCTATTCTTCACTATTTGTACGACCTTAGGCAAGTCCCTTGACTTCTCTGAAACTCAAATTTCTAATCCATAAAATGAAATGATTAGATGAGATCATCTCTAAGGTTATTTCTGTCTCTAAACCTACAATCAGATCTGCCCATTAGGAAATGTAAACTTGTTGAAAGCCTATTATATAGTCTAATGAAAAGAGTACTTGATTGAGAATATGGAGAAAAAGAAAGAAGGAAGAGAAGGAGGAGGAGGAGGAGGAGGGGGAGAAGGAGAAGAAGAAGAAGAAGAAGAAGAAGAAGAAGAAGAAGAAGAAGAAGAAGAAGAAGAAGAAGAAGAAGAAGAAGAAGAAGAAGAAGAAGAAGAAGAAGAAGAAGAAGAAGAAGAAGAAGAAGAAGAAGAAGAAGAGGAAGAGGAAGAGGAAGAGGAAGAAGAAGAGGAAGAGGAAGAGGAAGAAGAAGAAGAAGGAAAGGAGGAAGAAGAGGAGGAGGAAGAAAAGGAGGAAGAAGAGGATAATGTGAAGGAAAAGAGAAAAAGACGAGAATAGGAAGAAATTGCTGATGTTGTTTACATCGAAAAAGAAAGCATAAATGTTAAAAATGATATGACGTTGTTAGATCTTCCATCAGAGACTAACAGGGTTCTAGGTACATAATAGATCCTCCGTAAATTCCACTTGAATCACGCAGAGGGAATCTCTGGTCTTTCATCATCTCTACGTAATGACTGGCAAAGCTCATTTCTAGGGCATGTTGATGGTTCAGTCGCCAAGGATCTGTTACTCTACCCTTGGCAGGAGTCAATGGACCAGTGCTTGGGAGGCTGGCAAAGTTCATTTTGCCTGTAAGGCCCAAAGTTCTCATACCGTTGTAGAGTCCTATGAAGAAAAGTATCTCCATAGTGACCATGGGGTAGCCCTTGCCCTCAGCATCAGAGTGCTCCCCCAGCAATGATTCTTTCCTTAGGAATAAAATCAAGTTTCTTCCCAAGGGTCTCAAGTGTCAATTCATATAGTTAACTAGAACACATGACTAGCGTGTTTCTAAGAAAGCTTGGGTATTTGCCCTTTGACAGTTTCATAGATTCATAGACCATCAGAGGCAGAAGGGTCTTTAGGGACCATTTAATCTAATCCTTTCATTTTATTGAGGTGGAAACGGAGACCCAGAGAAGAGGAGAAGAGCCCAAGAGCACACTGTGAGTCAGTGGAAAAGGGGACACTGTCTCCCAGTCCAGTGGTCTTCCCATTGCACTACATTCTCCTTTCCTAAGATCTGAAGATTGACCTAAAATATAAAAATAGCATTTCCTTCCTAAATGCCTCTGGGGCCTTCAAGAGCAGTTTATCCCTTAAAATCTGCATCAGGCAGCAACATGCTCAGATAAATCCTCCCTTGACAATACAGGCTGGGTGGTTTGACTGACATTGCTCAATGGCCTCACAGTTTAGGAGTTCACCTTTTCACAGAAAAAGCTTGTCCTCAGGCCTTTTCCTCTGATAGCTAATGGAAGAGTGTCAAGAGCCCAATGACAGGCCCCTTGTACGAGCCTTCCCATTAGATAGTCTGCAGAGTGTGTGACTGTAATTACCTAAGAAGCCTGAGCTACAAGGGTGTGGGTTGCAATTCTCTTTTAGGAGTGCCTTTTTCAGAGAGTGGAACAGCCCAATCTGTTTCAAATGAGGAAAAAAGGAACTTGGCTGCTTCAGGTTTCTGGGGCTAGGACTTTTAGGTTTTTGCTTCTTGTTTTTACATTTTTATTTTTCCAGATACTGATTTCTCCTGGTCTCATTTACTGGGAAGCTAAAGATACCCTTTAATGCCTAAAAATAAACCTGAACTGCTAAAAATTCAGCATTTCTCTCCCTAGCTTCCACCAGCTGGGCCTGTCTGCTTTCTCTTTAACACCATCAGGAGCTACAAACAAGATTTACAAAAATGAACAAGTTTACATGAGGCTGATTAACAGATTCTCTTTTATCTTCAATTTGCCAAAACATTTTTTGGGGCTGTTATTATTGAGACACTTTTTTTGGGGCTGAGTTTTTCACATCACTTTAATTTTGTGACTTGTGCTCCGTTATTTTAGTGTTTGGAAAAAGTTATGTCCAAATGCAGACTTCAGAGCATTTTCTCCCCCTGAGTCTCTTGTCCTTCTATTTGGTAAAATTACTTTGAAACCCCTCCGATTTCCATGGATATAGCTAAGCCCCCCTGAACACCAGTTAAGAATAAACCTGTTAAACCAATAAATTATATTCATTCTCATTTCCAGAGAAACCTTTTTACATAAATATCTGCCATGGAAATAAATCAGATAAATTAATAAGAACTCCCCCCACTACCCAAACCAAACAGTGAACTATAATGGTTATCAGGCCAGTTAAAAGAACAAACCTATTAAATAAATAAATTTGCTCTACACCAATTTATGTCACTGATGTACTTAAGGGGAAACCTTTTAAAGGAATAGATTTACAGTGCATGCAGATCTCCACTGGGTATGTGTAATTATGCAAAAGAAAGGCATTACTTTTAAAGTGGATGAATGGGGGATACTTTTTGATTTATTGCTCAGAGCAGAAAAATGGGAATGGCATGAAATGGGCATTTGCAAACCCATTTTGGCAGACAGGAAGTGTTTGATTTACCTAAGGGCCTCCATCAGCTCCTGTGTTTTAGATCAAAGTAGAGAAATGGCCCCAGTAAATGGATATTTGGGGAAAATCTACGGCTTTTCTGTCAACTCTGCAAGTTAAACATTTGAAATGAAGAAGCAGAATGTCTTTGTGGGGGGAAAAGGTAATGATTTATCACTAATTTAGCAAATGGATATTGTATTTACCTGAAAAGGTGAGATTTTCCTTGAAAAAAGTCATCCAATGCCCCCTCTTCACCTTTTCTGTGTTTCAGGGAATAGAGACCAAAGGATTTGACCTACCACTTCTACCTCTTGGTTTCTGATCTTTTTTGCTCCTTTAACAACCAATGACCCTGAAAATTTCTTAGAGTTTAAATGGGGACCTGGTACGTGGTCAGTGTTTAACAGATGCTTGTAGTCTCGACTTTATTTTCCTATTCTAATGTCAAGACCCAGTTTTTATAAAGGGATTAAATAACTTTTCACAGTAGACATTTTTGGTTTTAGGGATTCACTTGTTCATTCATTCATCCATCCATCCATCCAATGCTTACCATGCATTCATTGGGTACCTACTGTATAAATAACTCTGTTCTAGATACCATTAACAGGAAAGACAGTTTTTAAATTACTAACTGGATAGTTCCCCAATAAGACACCACTATCCAGACACAAATTGAATGGGCTGTCAGGAACCAGGTCCACACTTGCAAAATGAGTTGGAAAACTGGGGCCCAAGCTTCCCCTTTTCCACAAAAGCAGCCCTCCCTCAAACACTCCACCTCCCTTCCTGAATAGACAAGTAAATGCTTTAAGCCCTCTCTTTGCTTTGCTTATTTGGACCCAGCATTGGAATGAACCCTCAATCCACCCAGCAACAAGTATTGACTGAGCCTGTCCTGGATATGAAGCCCTAGGCTAGGTGCTGGCTGGGAGACAGGAGACCTTTCCCCTCCTCAGCCCTGCCCTCCCAGGCCCAACCACAATCCAATTTGGGGGATCAAGCTAAAGCACATGACACAATTAGAGAAGAATTAAACACTGAACCGTGTAGTTTAAAGACTTTAGGGGTTTAGAAGTAGGAAAAATGTGAATTGAGCTTTGAAAGCAGAGAGGAGGGAAGGGTGTTCCAGGTAGTGGGATGATAGGCACTAAGGCATGGAATCTGGAATGAGTTTGGGGCTGGGGGTGCAGGATGAGTCGAGCCTAACTAGAATGAAGGATATGTGCTAGGGAGTAGAGGGAAATAAAGGTTTTATGGGAAATATAGGTTGTAAGTTAGAAGACGATTGCTCCTTCATGAGAGGGGTTTATATGGTGTGGTAGAAAGATCCCTGGCTAGGAATTAGGGGGGGACCCAGACTCAAGTCTTAGTTCTTATTTCTTTCTTCCTTTCTTTTTTCTCCTTTTGACAGATGAAGAAACTGAGACTCATAGAAGTCAAGAATTACTTCTCTGCCTACTTCATAAGGCATTTGCTAGAATCAACTGAGATGATTAATGTAAAAGTACTCAATAAACTGGAAAGTGCTATGCATATGTAAGGAATTAGTAGTAGTAGTAGAGGGGACTTTATTTGGCTAATCCTCCTGCATTCCTATGGTGAACTAGGAGGATGTGACTGCCTCAGCTATGGAAGCAGAGGGGCTGCGGTTGGACTTCAGTTGGCCAGGTTCAAAGTAATATATTTCAAGGCTCCAGAGGATATTTGAGAATATAAAACTAGAAGACTTTCTCCTTTCTCCCAGTCTCTGAATAGCTATTAAGCAGAGCCTCATTCCCGGACACCTGGAGCCTTGCAGTGAGATAAACTTTGTCATGCTTTCCTTCACCTTTTTTGAGAATCATTGGAAGAACTCAACTTGGGCCAAGAAAGCTTTTTCCCCTATTGGCATCCAGACACTCATCACATACCCCATCCTAGGCCCCATGGAACAGACTAGACTTCTTCCAACATTCCAGTGGTCAGGGGCCCTCCTAGCATTCCAACACCCTCCTTCCTGGATAAAGATGATTTCTGGAACTCTACTAAGGAGACTGGAGAGTCTACCTCAAGCCACAGAAGTATGGTATGAGCCATGAGGCACACTTTCACAGGGTTTTGAACCAAGGTACAATAGACTGCTTTTAATATATAACACACATCTGTCCTGTATGAGTGGTGGAGATGCCTATAAATCTTTTTGCTGGCCCTAAGCACTGAAAACTTGGTGAATATGTCCCAGTTATTGGCCAGGGAGATCAATACCCTCGTAGAATCCCTGATTGGTAATGCTCCATTTTCTTGAGTTTCTCCTAGGTGAGAAAAGAGTGCCTTTGTGACTTGGAAGCACACAGAAATTCAGTAGCTGGCAGATTTATGCAGTCAGAATACACTAATGTCCTTTGACCTGCTTAAGAATAAATACGACTTACCAAATTGTCATTTTTATGGGTATTTACAACAGAGGCACTTTGTAAACCCAAGAACTAATATTCCCCAAAGGAAATCTGTGCTCTCGAATCTTGATAAATTATTGAAAATACAAACCACTAGTCACCCTCCCACCCCAGGAGTCTCTCTGCATTTCTAGCAATGGAGAAATGGTCAGAGTCGATTAGACAATCAGTGCCATCTATTCTGGGCTCCTGTCTATGATGAGAACTACCCAGCAATACCTCAGGAGCAGGGAAGAACAGTATCAATTTGCTTAAATTAAAAGAGGAGAAATTTCAATTACAGAACTTCAGAGTTGGAAAGCACCTAAGTGGAAATCTAGTTCAATTTCCACTTGAAAAAATAGTTCCTACTACAACCCATCTAACAAATTATTACCCCCTTTCCTTTTTAGATTGCTCAAACTGTTAAATTCTTCCTGACATTAAGACTGGATTTGCTTCTTTGTAACTTCTATCCATTGGTCCTGTTTCTGCTTTCTGAGGCCAGATAGAATGTCTTATCTCTTTCCCACATGACAGTTTTTCAAGTACTTGAAAAGAGGTATTATGTTTCCTCCTTCTCAACCCCACTCTACAGACTTCTCTTCTTCAAAGATACATATGTCCAGTTCCTTCAATCAATTCCATAACTTGATCACCGGGATTATAAAAGACTGAGCAGCTATGAGAGGATAGAGAATATTTATCTCAAGAAATCTTTTTGAAAGGAAGAGATGCTGGTGTCTCTTTCCTAGCCATCTCCACCCCATGTCTTGTATAATCCCACCAACCTCCCCACCCTCAACCTTGGGTTTCATCTGAGTGTTAGTATTCTTTCCAGGAACCAGGTCATTATACTACTTCCCAGTCATCTCCCCACATAATACCTCCTCCCCTGCCTCAGTTGGAATTCTTCACATTGTCTTTCCCAATTAGAATGCAATTTCCTTGAGGGCAAGGACAGTTTTATTTCTATTTCTGATACTGTTCTAGGCATATAGCAAGCATTTAATAAATGTTCTATCTACCTACCAGCCTAACTATGTCTCTTCTCTCTCTCTCTCTCTCTCTCTCTCTCTCTCTCTCTCTCTCTCTCTCTCTCTCTCTCTCTCTCTCTCTCTCTCTCTCTCTCTCTTTTTTCTCTCTGTCTATTATCTATCTACTATAGGAGATTATATATTGTCTTATTCAAAGGAAAATGAATGAGTAAGAGGAATCCTAGAGGTCCAGTAGATCAATAGGGCCCCAGAGTCCAAGACATCTGACCAATGCTAGATGCATCACATGACAACAACAGATTTGTGGATTCTTGACCTCTAAACCAGTGATGTCAAACTCAAATAGAAATGGGTCACAAACTATATATATAAGAACTCTTTCATCCAGGCTATATATTGACCTAGAAAACCACGTGTTAATTTGTGTTCTATTGTGTTTTTATTTACTTTAATATTTCAAAAGGAGAGGCAAAATGAATGAGAGTGAGATGTGATGAATGACATTTCTACACTCTATAAGAGAAAATAGGAACCTTCTTCCCTAAAGACTATAGAATACTTTCCATGGAGTCTAGCAACTGAAACCTAAACTAAAGGTAGCATTTGAGCATTAAAGTTTGTGGTCTCCATAGTTTATCTTCATTCTGGAATCTCTTATTTTTGAAACTTTATGAGCTTATGTAAAGATCATGGAAAGAGAATTTGACTTGTGATTTAGGAGATCTGAAATCAAGTCCCAGGGCTAGCCATGGTTTGGTAACTAATGAATTTTGTGATTGTGTATGTATCTCAGGGAACAAAGAGAAGCTAGCAATTCCCTTTGACATTTGTCTCATTGTAAGGTTTTCCTCATAACATCCACATTAAGAGGATTGTCTTTTGTCAGATGAGCAAACTGAGACTCAGAGGTATTAAGACTTGTTGAGGGTCCTGTAGATAGTTAGCATTTGACCTAAAATTCAATCTTGTTTGCCAACTGTCTCCAACTCTGGTATGTATTCCATTTTACCATGTTGCCTCTCAAGAAATGTAAAAGTATATGGTCTAAGAATTACGACTCTTGAGTTCCATAGTTCTATAGCCACAAATTTTCTACCTACATGATAGTAATAACCCCTAGCCTTCTGTACTTAACAGGGTGATTGTTGCCAGGGTGCAGCATGAAAACAGATGCAAAAGTACTTTGGAAATAAAAATACGATAGAAATGTCAGGTTATATTATCCATATTACTAACTCAGAGAGGCAGCTGGGTGGCATTTCTTCAATCAAGTGCCATCCAATGGCTGAAACCAAGTCCATTCCTGTTGAGAACTGAGAAGGTCACAGCTCATGGGGGGTTGGCAGGGAGAAGAGAGAGGCATGCAGGCCACAAATGAGCTAGACTTGAGCCCAAATGAGAAAGTTTAATTTATTTCACAACTTTCAAAACAACCATTTATTAAATACTAGTAATATGTAATTCACCAAACATGGTACTTGTGAAAATATACAGATAATCAAGATAATTTGTCCCCCTGACTCTTCCCTCCACTTTTTTTTTTTGGTTGCCCTTTCCAGCTCCCATTTCGGTTCCCCTCACACCTGTCCTGCCACTGATCCTGCTGGCTTTGCACCTGCTGCTGACAATTAATCATTTCTTACATGGATTCCAACTGAGCTGTCTGAAGCTGACACCCAGACTCAGACCAAATTTCACATGTACAGGATGGGGATTTGGTGGGGGGAGGGGAGAAAGCATGGAAAGGAAATCAAATACCCTCATGAAAAAGCCAGAATGTTCAGGATGAGAAGCCTCTTCCCCCCCCCCCCTCCATAAATCCCAAAATATTAAATAATGGCTTTATCTCTGTGTATCAGCAATCTAACTTTTCCAATGTTAATCAACTCTAATTCAGGATTCAGTAGCTCAATCTGTGTTTGGTCACTAATCAAGTGTGAGTTCTGAGAAAATCATCTCTCCTTTGGGAGCCTTCATTTCCTCCTCTGTCAAATGGGAATAGAAGCCTTGCCCTACCTCTCCAACAGGGTTGATAAAAAGATAAAATAACATAAATGAATATAAAGCCACTTTTAAGTCAATAAAGGGGAATCCAAATAGCACCCTTTTTTTCCATGAGTCACTCCATAGTCCTTTAGTCCTTTCTCTTTTGCTTTGAATTGTCAGCAAATTGGGTAAATCAACTGAGTTATTTCCAGTTTATGGACACTGAAGCTAAGGTAGAGAGGAGTCAAAGAAGAAGTTTTCACAAAGTCTGCATCCACACTGACATCATAACCACTTAAGAATCACCTGGACACAAAACCAGATGAAATGTATAATTTTTAACATTATTTTCATTTCTAGGAAAAACTGATTTAAAATTTACATGGTTACTGGGGTTTAAATGCTTTGGGCCAGGGTCTAGAGAAGATTTTGTAAGCATTATAGAAACATTTTCCATTAACAAATATAAGGTGCTGTTAGGAGAAAACTTGTGTCAAAATGTGTTTGCTGCAAAGAAGTGCAAAGTGTTTGCTAAATATTTTCTTGGTTAAGATAGGCTTGCAGTTAAACCCTTGTTTGGAAATGTTTCTTCATCTCTGCAATGTTTCCCTGACCATGGTAAATCTAGCCAGAAAACAAAGAACAAAGAAAGCATCAGATTTTCATCCAAGTTTCCCATCTGCTCATTTAGGTCTCAGAGAAATTCTTAGAATCTGTATTTGTCCATCATTCCAAAAGAAAACCTCAAGTGTAGACCTTGGAAAGAGTCCTGAATCTGGAGTCAGGAAGCCTGGGTTTGAATCCCAGCTCTGCTATTTAGGATCAAAAATTTACAGCTGGAAGGAACCATTGTAGTCATCTAGCCCACAACGTGCATGACCTTGAACAAATTGCTATCCCTGAGCCTCAGTATCCTCAGCTGCAAAATGAAGAGATTATACAAAGGTTCTTTCAAGCTCTGAATTTTCTGATCCTATTACCTTCATCCCAAATGGTATTCCATTAGTTTCTAGTCTGCCACAAACTTACTTTCTAACTTTTACTAAGCTACTTCCCCTTTCCAGACCTCAGTTTCCTACTTTGGAAAATGGAGATAATTATATCAACCCTATCTACCTCACAAGATTGTTATGAGGCTCAAATGAGATAGTGTAAAATGAGAGGGTTGGTCTACATGGCTTCTAAGGTTCTTTCCAGGCCTGACATTCTATGGGTCTATCATTTTACTTCTGTTCCAGTTATTTATATCTTCATAAGTCCCTTTTTCCCCACTTGGACTGAGAGACCTGTTGGGAGAACTTACTGAATTAGCATGAGGACCCTAGTTTTGGCTCATTTTCGTCAGTCAACAAATATTTATTATGCTCTCTCACTATGACTCCCAGCAATGTGCTCGAGGAAACATGGAAAGTATGAGACATACTACCTGCCTTTGAGGGGCTTACAATCTGGCTTGGCAGGCAAGACACGGAACATCTAAAGAATGATATAAGATAGTATAAATGCAAGTGCTAAATTACAGTATGCAGTTCCAAGAAAAAAGGGTGTCGGAATTCTCAGAAGGGACAGGGCTGTATTTGGCAAAGTAGTTGGGGTATGCTTCATGGAAGAAGTGCCATTGGAGCTGAGATGTGTAGATTTTCAAAGGGTGGATAGGAGGGGAGGGGAAGGATGGCTATTTTAGTCAAGGGCAAGGGGACAATATAAGGAAAGGTATGGAAATAGAAATGAATATGGTGCATTCAAGAGATAGTGAGATCAGTCTGATAGGGGTGGATGGTCCATGTAGGGAATTTTGGAAGGCTGGGTAAAAGGGGAGGGGGAGAATGGTTATTTTAGTCAAGGGCAAGAGGACAGTATAAGAAAAGATAGTGAAGTAGAAATGAATGTGGTGTATACAAGAGATAGATAGGAGACCAGTCTGATAGGGTAGATGATTCATTTTGGGGAATAATGGAATAATAAATTGGAACTGTGTTATCTAAGGTCTTAAAAGCCAAGCAGAAGGGGAAGAGGGGCAGGGAATAAGCATTTATACGGTGTCTACTTTGTGACAGGCACTTTGCCAAGAGCTTTATAAATATTATCTGATTTGATGTTCATAACAACCCTGGTGCTCATATTATCACCATTTTACAGTTGAGGAAATTGAGGCAAACAGACATTAAGCAACTTGCTCAATATCACACAGCTAGAAGACTTTGGACTTTATCTTATTGGTAAAAGAAATTCATCAGCCAGAATTTGTGGTTGTATATTATGTAATTTTAAAACAAATAAATGTAGAGGCAAAATTACACCTGAATTAGCAGTCCATCAAGACAGAAAATCTCTAGAAATTTAATATTCACAATCAGTCAGAAGTTACAGATGTGCCATCTTCAGTGATAGAGTTCTTGACCAAAAGAAACTTTGTTACTCTTCACTATGGTATTGGTGGGCTCTTGCTTGGGTGAGTCACAAAGAATCACTGAAAGAAACTTCTCTAAAATATTCCCTCACGAATACTCAGCTATACTTTCATGAAGACCACTCATGAGAATATGTCTACTACCTCTTGAGATAGCCCATGCCACTTCAAAATCAGACCTGAACCTAAACCACCATAAATTCAGCCTTTTATCCCAAGCAAAGGATATCTCCACATCAGTGGAGTTTTGCCTTCAGGAATGAAAAGAAAAAAGAAATTTCATGAATCTTATGAATGGCAGTGGCTCTCTGCCCATAGTACTGACTTTGCAAAAAAATGCAAATTTTTTTTTCTCTTTAGTGTCTGGAAAATAAATAAATAAATAAGTGAAATAAACATCTGAACTCAACAAACATACTTTTTTGACAGCTTGAGCATTTTTTTTTTAAAGCCTAACAAACATAATCAATTTTCGATCAAAACAAAGCTCTCTCCCTCCACAAAGGCAGATTGGGGAATTCCCCATAGAAAGGAAGAGAAGGGAGCCTTTGCTTTGGGCTGGTTTCCCTAGGCAGAGACTGTCAAGGTAATCTCCTATACTGAATCCCTCCCAAAATGGACACTAAGGATTACTGTTACTTTTACACTGTTCCCCTACTCTGCTTTCCCCAACATTCCCCAAACAATTTCTCCTCTTATTTAGCTAAGATCGCAGACACAGGACTCCTCTGCATTGGAACTCAGAGATTCATAGAGTCTTGAAGCTAGAAGGGACTCAGAGATTATTTAACTCTGTCCTTCAATAAACAGGACCTTGTCTTCTATAAGTAGTTGTCCAGTTATCTCTTAAAGAAACTAACTTCTTCTTGAAGGTGACTGCCTTCTCCCACAGTTGGACAGCTAAGATTTTTAAGAAGCTCTTCTTTTCATTGAACCAGTGTCGGTCTTCATTAATCCATTTTCTTTACTTGGTCTTGAAGGGTAGAACTAGAGCTCCGTCTGACAGATATTTGGAGTAAAAAACTCATTCCAAACTCACAATACCACATTTTCTTTTCTTCATGCTAAACATTCTAAGTTCCTTCACTTGATTGTCCTGTGGCATGGATTCCACTCTCTCACTATCTTGACCTCTAATATTGTCTGGACTTTATCCTTTCATTTGTCCATCTTGGGTGCTAACCTGAGTGCTTCTGGGAAAGTTGTTTTTAAGTCTCTGTGCCCTCCTCACTCAGCCCAGCCCCCAATCCATCATGGATCCTTAATAAGTGTGTAATAATAATACTGATGATGCTAATCACTGGCAAATAATTATAACAATTATCATTGTTATTCAGTTGCATCCACAAGGTACCTTAAAGTTGTTTAGGTGATTCCATTCACTTCAATCATACCTGCAGGGTTCTTGGTTGGGGGTAGACGGAGGGGTATAATGGTTTTAGGCACTGGTTGAATACAGCCCTGAGGGAGTCTAGCATCCAGAATGGAAAGTAGGGAGGAAAACCCCTCATATCCCCTTATTTCTGTGAATCAGATCTCTTGTTCCCTTAAAATAAGCTGAGTTTGTCTTTCTTGCCCCTCCCTGCCAGTGTCAATGGTCCCTAAAAATCTTAGCTGTCCTGCCCCTGGCCACTTGGGATTATGGGGGACAAATCTCTACTGTCTATAGTCTTGACAATGGGCACTATACCATTTAGCCTCCATATCTGTCAAGCCCAATGAATGGTGAGTTGGGGGTGAGAGTCCAGAGTTCCACACTTCAGGAGGGGCAGCAGTTACTAGGCTGTTAGAATTGGAAACAGATCGACCGGAAGAGAAGGTAGTTCTGCTAGCTGGTACAAAAATAGACTTCGAGTAAGCAAACCCAATGTACCCAGATTACAAAATGAATAAATTAGGGGGTGTCTTTTACAAAGGGCTTCCGCACAGGATTAACTAGTTCCCCTTATACCTAGAAATACTAACCATTCATAAATCCTTTCTCCAACTGCCACCTCCAAGAGAGAATTTTGTAGTGAAAAAGAGTTGTCAGGAGACCTGGGTTTAAATTCCACTTCTGATATTACCAGCAGTCTGTCCACAGACAAGAGACATCATCACTCTGCCTCAGTTTTCTCAACTGTAAAATAGGTATAAATAATACTTGCATTCCTCCTTTCAAAGGGTTGTTGTGAGGAAAGAGTTTTGTAAACTTTAAAGCTCTCTAGAAACGTGAGCTGTTACTTCCCTTCCCCCCTTCCGCTCACCCACCCCCACCCCCACCCCAAGGCTGTTGCTTGTCTGTAATTTGTTTTCCCCTTCAAGATAGCCCTTGAGGTTGCTAAAACCTACGGTAAAGAACTCCCCAACTAGAAAATGTGTAGACTTAGGTTAAAATCCGGACTTTAACATGGACTTTGAAACTGACAACCTTGAGCAAGTTCCTTTTAGTCTATGAAAACCAAATTAGCCAGGGTTGTGCTAATAGTGATTATTTTGTTTTGTTTTGTTTTGTTTTTATCTCTAAGCCTGCTTTCAACTCTATAGACAAAATCCCATGATCCTAAAATTTTTCTATCTGGAACATCTAAAATGTGGTGACAGTCATGTTTCCTGTAAAATGGGGGCTTTCACAGGATCAGAGACTTAGTTAAAGCTCACTTAGTGTTTTTAGCTTAGGGCTCTAAAGGCTTTAGACTTGTTCTGTTTGGCTCCAGAGGGTAGAATCAGAAGTAATAGATGGAAGTTGAAAAGAAGCATATTTGAAGCTTGATGTCAGGAGAACTTCCTAAGAATCATAACCATCCAAAAGTAGAATAGGGTGGCTCAGGAAATATTGCATTCCATCTCACTGGAGGTCCTCAGGCAAAGGTTGGATGAGATCCTAAAGTACAGATCTGACTACTTATCATCTGCTACCCACCGCTCCCACTTAATAAGCTCCAGTGGCTCCCTATCACCCTCAGGATCAAATGTAAAATCTATTTGGGGTTCAAAGCCCTTCATGACCTGATCTCTTTCATTTCTAATTTTCTTACCCCTTACTATCTCTGTACTGGTCTCTTTGCTATTCCTTGCACAAGGCATTCCGCTTTCCTTTTCTGGGCATTTGCACTGACCTTCCCCAAGCATGGAATTCTCTCCCTGCTGATCTCTTCTTTCTAAGTTTCCCTGACTTCCTTCAAGTCCAAGCTAAAATCTTACCTTCTACAAAATAGACCTTCCCAATCCCCTGAAATGCTAGTTTCTTCTCTCCATTCCTTATCTCTAGTATATTCTGATTATATCTTATTTGAACATAGTTGTTTTCATATTGTCTCTCCTATTAGATTCTGAGCTCCTTGAGAGCAAGGGCTATCTTTGTGTTCTTTCTCTCTTTGTGTTTCACTATGCACAGTGCCTGGCACATAGTTTGCTTTAAATAAATGCTTTTTTGATCGACTGGACTAGATTTTGCCAAGTCAAGGTTTTTCTCCATGGTGACACCACCTGAAAAAAAAATTATGCCCTTACAATTTAGAGCTAGCCATGAGCATAGAGATCATCTAATTCAACCCCCTGATGAAATGAATTACTTGATGCACACATTTGGCTCTCCTACCGCACTGGGGCATTCCCATGCTAAATTAGGAAGAGTGCTAAACCAGGCAGGCAGGAAGGGTTATCTGTAAGGTTTATCTTATCTCCAAGTCTTCTCTTTTCTGCTCTCACCTTCAATGGCCAGGACCTTGAACTCTGGGTCCTCACACTCTCTCCTTTCATTCCCCATATACAAATCTGCTTTCAGGAAAAGATAGACAAAACCATATCCCACTAAAGCAACTGGGAAGGTAAATGAACGTGAGCTCTCTTCACTCCTTCCCAGGGACACTTAAACTTCAACAAAGACAAAATCTCAAGTCACAGGAACTGGCTTCCATTCAGTGAGTGGTGTTGGAAGTCAATCAGGGTCCTGAAATCTCATTTCCTGAGACCTCTCCCATCTCCTGATGATTTTTATTGCCCTTCTCCGGACATATTCTGGATCCCTTCTGTAACATAAGTCTTCCTTCTCTTCTCTCTATAGTACAGGGCAAGTATCCATTTTCGTGCTGGAGGGAGAAACCTAAGAAGCTATGAGAGTACAAGGAGGAAAACAATCCAACAAGAAAAGAGCCTACTATTTGACATTTATAAAGGGCAAATCAAAAGCAATCAACACCCTGCAAAATGCTCTGTGTGGCCTACAGTTTAACTTAGGATATTCTAATGAGGGTAACAAGTGTGGGTCTGCACCCAACCCCATGAAAGTTAGCACTGGAGAATCTGCTCTGCACATATTATAACACTGCACTTTAGATTAATTAATACATACTTAATGATTGTTTTATTGAGCAGCTGTTATTTACTTTGAGAATTTCTCCATGTTAGCATCGTCTGCTTTGTTCTCCTCCAAAGTTGCCCAGGTGTTGGCTGCAGGCCTTTGAGAATATCTGTTATCTGGGCTCCCCAAAGAGATATTTCCCCATTCCTAGAGTGAAGGTGCCTTAAGAAAGCCACACTCAAACTGCCAAGTCTATGGTCACATTCTCCTCCCAACTCCATGCCACATTATATTGCCATGTGCAATAGGTCTGCAGATTTGGGAGGCTGGGAAAGGTGCCTGAAACACACCAAGGGGGATATCCAAGTGCTTGGAATTTGCCACCAGTCCTCACCCCCAGGTCTCTAGAGAGTGCTAAAGCTCCCCTTGCAAACCATTTCCCTCCCCACACACCTTCACCCTCCTGTCTCCAATCCAGAGCAGAGACCCCCATAGCTATATTGGAAACAGCTGGGGAGAAATGTGGAGGATGGTGTGCTGCCCATTCTCTAGCCCCTGACAGGGGATCTGGAGAAAGTCACCATGTAAATGAATGAACTCCAGCTTGTTGGGGGAAACAGCAGCTTCCTTTTCATTCCTGTCCTTGTGCTTTACCAGAGTCCCTGGGGCACCCATGGATCAACACATGGATTTACCTTGTTCAACAGGGAAGGAAGCCATGTAGAGCCTCAACAAGGTCTTCTCCAAGCATTTTAGGTCATTGAGAAGTGTCAGAACATATGTAGTTGAGCCCTGATCTAACAAAACACAATAAATGAAAACCCAACCTGAAGAATTGACTGGATGGAGGGGACATTTCCTGGCCTTATCAAAGGACTTTTCATTTTAGAAAGATACCTTCTTGGTGTCTTTAATCCTGAACTTGCCAAGTGCAAGGGAAATAATTAGGTTTAGATCAAATGACTTTTGATACCTTTCAGGATGCTGCTCCCCAAAGTGAGGTATACTGCGTTAAAAAAACCAACAAAACAAACAGAATCTGTTTGTGAGGTTTGGAGGAAGCTGAAAGGAAAGGGAGGTTGGAAAAGGGAGGCTGGAAAAAAGGAGGGAGGGAGAGAGGTAAATATACTGTGTTTGTCTATATTTTGTGGGATTTATATGTTTGCCTCATTACCACTGTCTATAACATATGCAAAACGAGGGAGTTTAACAGGATGATCTCTAAGGTCCCTTCCAACCCCAGCATTCTATGCATGAATTTAGGAGATTGTGCCCCACAGTGGGCAGAAATGGTTCTTTGTTTACTCTGAGTTTAGACTTGGGTACAGTCTCTCATGGTAGTTTAGCTTGCGCAGGCTCTTTTCCACGATTCCACTATGCCTCAGATGAGACCCAGGGGGATTTACCCTGAGGCTCTTCTCCAAACAGATACTGTTCAGCAGTCCCCTCTCACCCTTCCAGGTAGACAGAGCTGTCTTATGCACCAGACTTCTCTAATGTAATATTGGGGCACTAGGAAAGATAACTCCAAACATCTCCCCACTGGGATGTCTCCATACCTGAAATTTCACCGTTGGAGTTATTCTTTCAGGTCTTAAAACACAAAATAAAAAGCAAATAAGGGCCTCCGGAAGGGATGGGCAAAACCCACACATAAAGAAATCTGTTATTAGATAGAGTAAAGATTCAGGACAGGGTTCAATGACACTCCACGAGCATTTATGAGCTATTATGGAGTTTAAGATCTTATCTTATGTTCATCACTATGCTCTCATATTCACAGGTGAATAAGATATAGTTTCTGTACCCAGGGAATGAGTGGGGAGACAGGGCATGTGCACAGACTTAGGATAGGATCCCCATGAAACCACTACCACAATTCCTATTTGTTAAAGTCCTTCCCTTTCTCAAAGGCCCATTTGGTATTCCACCTACTCCATGAAGTCCTTCCTGTTCTGCTCCACTCCCTACCTCCAAATGAACTTGATCTTTCCTTCCTTAGATTTCAGAGAGAATTTTGCTTTTGCACTTTTCCTAAACTTCCTCTATCATGGGCATTTCTGTGTTTGCCTTTTCTCCACTATATGCACCTTGAAAGCAAGGTCTATATCTGTCTATTGTTGTATCCCTGGTGCCCTGTACAAAATAGGTAATGCTATAGTAACATTTGTTGAATTTTAATGAAGGAGAACTGGATTGAAGAGTCAGGAAACCTAGGTCTGAGTTGTAGCTTTACTACCTGTGGGATTTGGGGAAAATCCCTTCTCCTTTCTGAACCTCAGTTTCCCATTCTATGAAATGAGAGTCAGAGATCTCTATGGTCTCTTCCAGGTATGACATTCAAAGTTTCTATCTGACCCTGTAATGCAAGACAGAATAAAGCCACTCTAAGAGATGGTTTGTCAATGTGTTACTCATGGGTCCAGGATGTTTCTAAAATTCCACTAAATAGCCTAAAATGAAACTAATTCAATGTAATTCAATTCAACAAAAACCCTTTGAGTACCTACTATGCGCGGGCTCCCTGCAAAAGAACTGAGAGGAATTCGGAGACAAATGAGACACGGTCCCTGCCTGATTGCCATGAAGCATTTTACAAATGTAAGCTAACACATGTGGGAAAAAATTTTAAAAGATAAAACCAAACAATCTCTAGGTTGTTTGGTGGGTCTGTTTGTTTAACAGCTGCTCTGGGCAGCTGTTGGGGACTTAGAGGGCCCCTGAGCCTCCTCCACCCACACACCAATGTCCAATTTCATGGCTCAAAAGAAGCCCTGCAGTCCAGGACTTAGAGTCATAGAATTACAGAATGCTACAGCTGGAAGGGACCTGAGGGAACAACTGGTACAACTCCTTATTGTACAGATGTGGAAACTGAGGTCCAAGAGGACCGGACTTATTCCATGTCACATAGCTAGTTAATGACTGAACCAGATCAAGAATCCAGGTTTTCTGATTCCAGTCAAAGACTCTGGCATGCTGTGACATCTATTGTTTTTTTTTTTTATATTTGTATATGTTTTGAAACATATACAAATAACCATAATATAAGACAGACTGAAAAGTGCCATAAGATAGGTACAAACAAAATGTTCTGCTGGCCTGAGAGTTGGGCTAGGGGGAATAAGGAGAGAGAGAAGGGCTTTCAAAGAATACCAAAAGGAGAGGAAATCTAAAGTCAGACTTTGTGGACCACCATTTTGCTAAGGGTTACTCTAACTCTCCTTTATCTCCCATTTTGTTTCATGCCCTCTTCTCCTCCATTGCCTATGCCTCACGCCTGTCAGGGGACTCCCCAGGGTACTGCTTAGCTTCACTGAGAACTAGTGGGTTAGAAGGATAACCAGGGGTCCAGGCATAAAGTGGCTTGTATTATTGCAATACCAACAGAGGGAATTTATGAGTAGAAGGTATAGGGTAGTTGGGTGGGGGCTGGCTGCTCTCAGGGGCAGCCAGGGCAGCCTCAGGCTGGGATTTCTTTCTTTCCAGTTTTCCATGCTTTCCCAACTTGCTTTGACTTTACATTAACTTGTACCCCAAGGCAGGCCCCATCTCATGACCGACTCAATGTTTTCTTTTTAATAAATCACTCCAACCAACCTGTACTCTGCAGGAATCCAATCCAACTCAATTCATTTCAATTCAACAAGGACTCATTGAGCCAGGACTGTGGGCTCAGCCTTGGGCTAGGCTGGGGCTGGGATAGGGGAAGGAAAAAGGAGAAAGAGAGGCAAGGTTCTGGCTCTAGAAGACTTAGGAGACAAGACTCACATATGGGAAACACATTTTGAAGCCCCTTTGGATAGAAAGAGCACTCAAAAAACCCAAGTTCTAATTGTAGTTCCGCTACTGTATGATCTTATACAAATCTCTTGCTCTCTCTGAATCTCAGTTTCCTCAGTTTTCATGAGAGGAAGAAGAGGATAGACAAAATAGTTTATAAGATTACTTCTAGCTCTGAAATTCTGTGTTCCAAAGTCCCACTGTACTTTGATATTCTATATGCTAGGTCTTTTCCACTTCTGACATTTTATGTTCTACCTTCTAAGGTCCTATCCAGTTTTGATATTCTATTTCCTCTGTTTCTAAGGTCCTTCCTAACTCTGAAATCTGATATTAACCTAAGTTCCTTCTGTCTTCAGCATTCTAAATTCTAAGTCATGTTCTGGCTCTGTTGTGTTTTCAACTTTCCAAAGTCGCTTCTAGCTTTGCTGCTCTATGTTCTATGTTCTAAGGTCCCTTTTAGTTCTGAAATTCCAAATTCCTTGTTCTAAGTCCCTTCTACCATTGATGTTCTATGTTCTATGGCTCCTTCTGACTCTGACATATTATGTTTTGCATTCTAAGGTACCTTCCACCTCTGCTATTCTATGTTCTGTGAAGCAATATGAGTAAATGTTAGATTTGGTGCTATAGGCAAATGCTACAGAAGAAGTTACAAAGAGAAGGCTTCATAGATGAGCTGAGACTTGAGTGGAACCTTGAAGGATGATGAAGTTCTTGCAGGGAGAAAGGCAGCATGGTGTACTGGAAACAATATTGGATTTGGACTTAGGACACCTCCATTAGAATCATAGCTCTGCTACTTATTACTTCTGGGTCTTTGGGTCTCAATTTCCTCAACTATGAGATAAGAAGGTTGGGCTAGATGATCTCCAACATGCCATTTAGCTCTAAAGCCTGTGATCTTAGGAATCACAGTTCCCCCAGGAAAGGGGGAACAGTGTGGGCAAAAGTATAAACCCACAAATGAACCTGGTGTATATGTGAGGACAGGCAGTGTACAAAGCAAACACAGGAAAAATCTTTGACAATATGGAAGAATTGGAAGAAATGAAGGAAAAAGAACAGTGTGTGCTAGAAAGAGACCTTGATTGAGTCAGGAGAGCTAGGTTCTATTTTTTAAAAAATCCTTATGTTTCTTCTTTGAATCAATACTATGTATTGGCTCCAAGGCAAAAGAATGGTAAAGGTTAGGCAATGGGGGTTAAGTGACTTTCCCAGGGTCACATAGCTGGGAAGTGTCTGAGGCCAGATTTGAACCTAGGACCTCCCATCTCTAGTCCTGACTCTTAATCCACTGAGCCACCCAGCTGCCACCAAGAGCTGGGTTCTAGTCTCAGCTCCAGTGTAAACTTGCTCCTCAATCATAGAAAAGTAATTTCTTTTCTCTTGGTATTGATTTCCACACTGGTAAAATTAGATGGCTGTACTTTGTGATCTCTGAAATTCCCTTTAGCTAGGAATACCACCAAGAGATATTTTATCAAGAAAGTTTATTGTTTCATATTGGTGTATCTGATGATGAAGGAATGTGTTTGTGAAGGTTTTGCTTTTGGTATCCCCTTCTTCTAGCTTTAATGTTCTGTGCTCTATGTTCATGATGCCAAAATATGGCTAAATTTAGGGGTTATGGCCAAGGGAGGCAAGGAAAGCGAGAAGGCAATGTTCTTTGCTCCTCAGTAATCTCATATTCTCCAAGCCTAACCTAACCCATCTAATTAACACCAATGTTTGAAAAAAGGATCAGAGAATCAGAGGCTGTCAAAGCTGGAAAGGAAAGAATCCTGTTCTGGTGTTACAACAGTTACTAAAGACACGCTGATCTTTAACGTGTTGGTAAAACAGCATCCAATTTGAATGTTGGCTTTTCCCACCATCTGTATTGGTCGATGCTGATTTTTAGAATGGCTGAATGCCTCAGGCATGCACAAACCACTGTGGGGCCTCTCTGCTGACATAAACTACCTTCCTTGTGGTGTTGGTGAGGAAAATCAACCTCCCCACACTATACCTACCTGCCCCTGCCCAATTCAGCTAAGCTACAAGAGGATAGAGGGGGACTCAGGAGACATGGTTTGGGACATTTATCACCTTATACTGAAAAAGCAAGGAGCCACTCTTTTAAAATATACTTTCAATTTGGGTGTGCAAAGAAAATATATACATCAAGACATGATTGTTAGAGAGGGCATAGAATCCTAATGTCAGAATTGGAAGGGACCTTAAAGACCATCTAGTAGTCCAACTCTCATACTGACCAGATGAAGAAACTGAGGCACAGAGAGGGATAATGGGAACATAGATTTAGAGATGAAAGACACCTTCTAGGACGTCTGGTCCAATTCCCTCAAAGTGATTTAGTGGTTCTTCCTTGGGGGATGGGGTAAACAAAATAAATTTTTGACCCTAATAGATTGACTCTTTTATAGATGTGATTTCAGAGAGATATCCACACTTGCTCAGGTATGGACATGAATCTGAACTTGGTTGGGAGGGTCAATTTGAAGTTTTACTAGAAGAACCAAGATCAATAGCTTGGTTTCTAGAAAGATATATAGCTTCTGAGTTTATCAAATAAAGGATATTAAGGAAAGGATAAATAGTAGTATTTTTTATAACTTTTAAAATGAAATTTTAACACAAATGCCAGAGAAACTATAGCATAAATCAACAGATATATCCAAAAGTATGTTTGTACAAGAAATGTAATAAGCTAGTATGAAAAACAGTGTCAACTGGTACAGATGGCAGAAAAAGCCAATATTCAAATTGAATGCTGTTTTACTAACACATTAAAGATCAACATTTTGCTACCTGCTGCTCACGATAGCAAGATTTAAACACACACACACACACACACACACACACACACACACACACACATGCACATTATTCTAGCCCAGCAAATGAAAGACTCAAAGAGATTGTCAAGCACTTTCTGTAATTGGGTGGCTTTAAAGGCTCCGTGTTCAATAGCAAATTTGCATCTCAAAAATGAACACTTTTCTCCATCCTTCTCATTTGAGAAAATTAGTAAATTGTACAAAAAAGTATCAGTGCCAATTGGCCTTGGAAGCCATTAACCTGCTTGTCCCATTCAGCTCCTTCCTGTTTAGTCACAGTGACAGTAACACTGTCCAGCTGTTTAGGATACCAAAATGTGGCTCCAATTATGTATTGACGCTGGTCCATTTCATCTCTTTTCCCACCGCCTCTTTCTCCTCCATCTCCTCCTCCTCCCCTCTGCTGCCTTCCTTTTCTTTCTCTTCCTCCATCTTCTACTGCTTTTACTTCCATGCTCTGTTTTGTCCTATTACTTTTTCATTCTTCCTTTTCTTTCTTGTCTTTCTCTTCTTCCTTTTCCTTCTTCTTTTTTAAAATTACCTTTCTGTTTTTATCATTTTCTGTTCCTTCTCCTTCTTTTTCTCCTATCTTCTGCTACTTCTCTTTCCATTCTTTTCCCATCTCTTAATTTCTTTCTGCCTTTTTTACTGCTCCCGTTTCTCCTCTGGATTTTGCATCTTTTTTTTTTTTTGCTCTTTTTTTCTCTTCTAACTCTTGCTCTTCTTCCTTTCCCTTTTCTGTCTGTTTCTTTTCTTTCTACTTTCCTCCTGCATTTCCTTTTCTTTCTCCTCCCATCTCCTCTTTCCCTTTTCCTTTCTTCTATTTTTCTTCTCTCATTCCTGTCCTTTTCTCTTCTCCTTGGACTTTTTCTATCTCCTGCTTTCTTTTCTTCTCCTTTATCTTGTCTAGCTCCTTTTCCATCCTCTTCATTTTCTACTAGTTCTCCTCGATGTTGTTCTTCCTCTCCTCTTGCATTCTCCTTCATCTTTCCCTCTCTAACCCCTCCTCTTATTTCTCTTTCCCTTCAATATCCTCCCACTTTTTATCCTTCTACAAATATTTTTGACTCTTGCCATTTCTCCAGCTACATCAACTCTCTCCTCCTTGTTTCTCCTCCTGGCTTTTCCTCTTCTCTTTCAGTTTTTCCTGATTTTTTGCTCCGTATTTTATCTTGCTTCTTCTTGACCTTCTTTGTTCTCCTATTTTGTTCCCTCCTTTTCTTTCTACTTGTTTATCTTCTTTATTTTCCTTCTCTTTCTATTTCTCCTTCTTTTCTTTTCACCTCTTGTTCTCCCTTCTTTTCCCACCTTCTACTTCTTCTTTAACTCCCTTTCTCATTTTTTCTCCCCTTCATCTTGTAATTTTTCTTCTCTGCCTCACTTTACTCTTTCTTCCTCCTTTCTCCCTTTTCTTCACCATCATCACAAAGACAATTATTGACTGTCCACAGAGGACAAGGCCATATATTCATTGCTTTGAATCCCAATTGGGTTGTTCTATTTAGGACTAGCCTTATGAGAAGTTGTGGAGTTGGTAACTCTTGCCTCTGATGTCTCTCACTTCTTCTTGCATGAAATTTCTTCTTACTCTTGGTATTTATTCTTCCATGTTCCCCAACCCCATCTCCCATGATTCCTCACTCAAATCTGCCATTCCAGAAGCAGTTCATGCTTGGAACTTTCCCCTTTGTGGCCCCATTATTTAAACATCCCTATTCTATGTGTGATTTTTCCTCTCTTGGAAAGTACTTTGAGGAATTAATAACCATTGGGATACAAATGACGGTGGCTGGTACACTTTGGGATGTTTCTTGATCCCCTCAAATGGTACTAGTATCTACTAAATGTAGACACCTACCTATTGTGCTTTTTCTTATGGCCATCCTTACTTCCCTATTTTCTATCTATAAAATGACTATCTTTTGTGTTTGTCTTTATCTCAGGCAGAGGGAAGCAAATGAAGGACTGATAGAGTCAATATAGAGATACTAAAAAATATGAAATTGTCCAGTGAACAAACTCCTATCGCATATGAAATCTATATCAATTTGGTATTGAATGTGATCTTTTATTATTATTATTCCCTTTTTATTCTTTTATTATTCTTTTTATTATATTATATTATTATTTTATTATTCTCTATTTCTGGTGTGTTAGTCTTATCTCCTCAACTAGACTATGAGTTCCCTGAGCACAGGGACCATGGCTCATTTATTCTTATATTCCCCCTGCTGCTCCCACCTCTGGTGGACACCTAACACTGGACTCTAAAAACAATGGATGCCTAATAAACATTTCTTGAGTTCAATATGAGGTGCCCAATAAATGCTTCTGAAAGCAACCTGTAATATATTGACTCAAATGCCCACACTAATGAACTAACATTAGAATAAATAATTGATTACAATGGATAACCCAAAATTTCTCTCTATTAAGGTTTTGAAATAGGTTCTTCCCAATAGGTAGGAGCAGAAGTTGGGAGATGTTATGCTCAGGCCCTGAAAGGGAAAGAAAGGACACAGAGAGGAGAGGAAAGGGGACTTCTGACACCCTTCACTGACTTCTTGTTTTACATTAGACTGGCCCTTGGCCATAAGGAGAGTGTGGGAAGGTGGGAAATGGATCTACATTAAGGTTTCCTTTCTAGCCACCCTTCTCCCCCATTCCAGGTCTGTTCCTTGACCCAAAGAAATCAGATTTCAGGACTTGGAGGGGCTTTGTTTCCCCCCAACTCCCTCAGGTGCATTATTAAATCCTGCAGCTTTATTATCCCCAGCCGCTAGTAACATATTAGTTTTTCACCTTCACAGTAATGAATGTGACTTTTAGCAACTGTAATGAGTGTTTTTAAAAAACAACCCTCTTCACCAAAGAGTCATTATCAATGTATTTGTTACCGTTTCCAAATGGAAAGAAATACCTACAAAGTAACACTTTCGGCATTGTTACAAAGTGGTTTGTCCTTGGTTCAAGTATAATTCTCTTGACAATTAATTTAGAAATTAGTGACATTTATGGTTCCATTAAAACACTTGTGGCATTAAAATGAGAATTTTCTCTACAATTTAAGTAGGTATGAAACACATGCCTTGAGGCATCATAGTGTGATAGAAAGAGCAATGAGTCAGAAGACTTGGGCTCTAGTCCCATATTTACCACTAACTCATTTACAATGTGACCAATCTTGGGCAAGCTACTCACCTTTCTGAAGTTTGGTTTCCCCACTTGTAAAATAGATGCTAACATCTGCCTACATCAAATGTTGAGGTGAGGGTCTAGTGAACTAATAGGTTAAGAAAACTAGCACATTATATGCATGTATATATGATGTGATCATTATTATAAGGGGACTGCTGAGGAAAATCAGTTTGGGGAGAGGAAGGGAGCAAAGATAGAGTGGTATCATTTATAAAGCTCTTTCCACGTCCTGGGAAATTCTTTGTCCCAGTCAATTCCAAATATGCCATGTCAGAACTCTGCCAACGTCTTTGGAACCCTGAATTACAAATGTCACTTTATAGCAGGAGCCCCTAGAGGACTGGGTGAAAATTCTTTATATAGAAGATAAATGTGTATCTCAGGAGATTGTCCTCATTGTCCCCAGAATTTAGAGTTCTGGATGTCATCAGTAAAATTCAAAAGTTGAGAGGAACAAAGGTATTTGACTTGATCATTTATAAGGATCTATGATTCCCCTTCAGTATAATCAATCACTGAGCATGATGGTTAGTCCAGAAAACAATAATGGCTGCTTCCAACCATAGAGCATTTTATACTTTCTAATGAGATTTTACATGCATTATCACATCTAATTCTCACAAAAACTCAGTGAGGTTGGCAGATTAGAATGGGTCTTCTTATCCCAGTTTGCCAGATGAGAAAACTAAGTCTTGGAGGGTTAAAGTGACTTGTCTATGGTTGGTCTCATAGGGAGAGTTAGTGGCAAAGACTGGACTATAGCCTAGGTTTTCTGAGAACCGGGCTCTTGCCACTGTAGCAGGAATCCATGTTATCATCCTGTGCATAAACTATGGAATAGGTGACCACACCATTCCCCTTCTCCACTTCCCTCATCTTCCCACTACCATGAGCCAAAAGGGACTCTCAAAATGGAGGTGGGGGAATGCTGCTGCTCCTGGATCTATTAACTGGCAAGAGGTCAACCAACAATAGAACCAATTAACATAGGCTCTTCTTGTAAGGGTTTTGTTCTGCTCTGACATTCCCCTTCTCCCCACACTCCCCCCTTCCTGCAACCAACTTTCAGATGGTAATGATTTGGGGTCAGGGCTACCCTGGGGATGTGTTTACACTGGCCAGCCCCTCAAACCACCTTGCTCCCAGATGGAGGAAGGACCGGAAGAACTGTGAGGGGGTGGGGACAGGACTGCTGACTCCAATTATTTCCTTCTGTGGTTTTTCTCTTCTTTCTGTCTTCTCCTTGATGCTCTGAAGTTAACAGGGACCTTCTGATCAAGCCAGGCCCCTGCTGAAGCAGCAGATGGAGAATTTAACACTTTCCAACCTCTTGTGGGGTTTGGAGCTCCCCTCTAATGGGAGAAACAAGTATACAGATGGGCTATTCTTAGGAGTGAGTCCTAGGAATGGGTTGAATAGGGAGTGATTGCTCCAATGATTCCACTTGGGATTCTTTCTTGTAACAACCATAATTAACATTTGGGTAACCAAACAGGGTCTTACATGTAGGTAGGGTAAATATCTAAATATGTGAGAGGATGAAGGGACAGCAGAGAGCCCCCCCCCCCCCATTCAACTAAATCTCCTTCATCAAGATGATGAAAATGTCATCAGTAGCGTCTTTCCTTTGCCTTGGTCTCTTTCTTCTCTTTCCCAAAGCCCTCTATTAAAATAGAAATAACTCTCCTTCTTCCAAGGGATATAAGGATTAAATTCATCTATTTATTCATTCATCTACAAAACACTTATTGAATCTCTGCCCTGTAAAGAACATCATGATAGACACTGTGGGGGATACAAAAAAGGATAAAGTATGATCTCTGCCTTCATGGAGTTTACCGACATGAATACTAATAGCTGGAATACAAGATAGAATGTGAAAATGTAATGAGAGAAGTCTCTAGTCTTGCTCTGCAAATTGGGGAAGGAGGACACAGTTTTTTTAATTTAGTTTTTTTTTTTAGATTTAGATTTAACAAGGATTTAATAAATACCTACTTTCTACTAGGCACTGAACTAAACACTTTATAAACACCTCATTCTATACTCATACAACCTTGGGAGGTAAGAACTAATATTATCCCTATTCTATAGATGAAGAAACAGAGGTTAGATCACTTGCCCAGGTACACATAGCTAATAAATATCTGAGACTAGATTTGAACTCAGAATTTCCTGTCTCTGATTCTAGGGTTCTACTTATTCTACTTCCCTGCTACTTACTTCTGTGATAGAGATCATGTGTGCCTAGGAGGAAGCAGAGAAGACTTTTTTGAACTGGTCCATTCAGGATGACATAGGAATTATATAGGCGGCATTGGAAAGATAAATTCTTCCAGCCAGACAATATTATAAGCATGCTCTTCAAAAGATACTGAAAACATTTGGGAAATAGTTAGCAGGTCAGTTAGGCTCGAGTGTGAAATGGAATAACAACCAAGGTTTAAAATGCGAATTGAGGACTTAATAAAATGAGCCTTGAATGTCAGGTTAAGGAAATTGAGTTTTATCCTGTAGCTAATGGGAAGCTATTAAAGAATTTTGAGCAGGGGAATTAATGTGATCATTTACATACATTAATATGTGAAGGATGGATTGGTGAGGGGAGAGATTGGAGTAGGGATACTGCTTAGAACACTTACAACAGAAAGATACAAATTGGAAGTAGGGTAGTTGGGGGTGGCAAGAGCAGAGAGTAAGGAATTGAACAACACAAACCATGAAGATCAAAGTGCCTAGATTTCCTGTCTGTTAAAATTAGGGGATGAATGAAAAGAAAGAATTGAAACTGACTCTGAGGTTTGGAGCCTGGGTGACTACAGAATGGCAGTGCCATTGATGAAAACAGGGAACTCAGGGAAAAGATCAGGTTAGAAGGGGAAAGTGATAACTCAGACATTTTGAGTTTCAGGTGCTGGCAGAACATCCAGGTGGAGATGTCCAGGAGAAAAAAAAAATGCAGGTCTGGAGCTTGCACGTGACGGTTAGCTAAGAGCGAGACCCTATGGGAATGGGTAGGGCTAGAAGGAAAAGAGGGGTGCCAGAAATGAGAGGCCCAGAAAAAGGAGGTGGGAGGCCACGGAGGACAAACTTGGCCGACTTTAGTACATTGCTATGGACCAGCCCTGGTGGTGACCTTAAAGGAGAAGGGGCCCACGGAGGGGAAGAGATGCTAATTACTTCCAGCCCAAAGTCTCTTCTCCTCTTTGACATTGGAGCATAAACATTTGGATGGAGAATCTAGCATGTGGTTCAGTGATGGCTATGTGTCCACCCCAGGGGTCCTGGCCAAGGTCGGGTGATGGATTGTAGCCGTAATATTTTAACAGGACCCTGGCATTTGCCCAAGCCCAGCACCTGGAGGGTGCGGTTCTCTCTCCCCTTCCCTTGCTGGGCTCAAGACCTCAAACTAACATCAGCCTATCAGAACTGCTCAGGGGATCCAGGAGGGATTCGAACTCTGTATTCTTGGCTCAAACGCCCAGGAAACAAGATTTTGAAATCCAAGTTCCCAAGCTAAGGACCCCAAAGTTTCTTGCAAACTTGCAACATGGCAACAGAAAGTATCTCTGCTCCTTTCCATTTAGAAATTTTCCCATCTTTTTCATAACCTCAGGAATGAATGGTTCATAACCCAATCCACTCCATACTAACAATCCCCTCCAAATTCAAGTTCTAGAATTTTGCCTTAATCTCATCATCCACAAGTGAAGGGTCCCACATATACAAAGTAACCATGATTAGATAGGATAAATCTCAGCTCCAAAGCTTCCAGTGATTCCTTGTCCTAGAATATCATGTCTATACTATTGCTTGGCTTTTGAGGTTCCCAGTGACCTAGACTCACTTTTCCTCAGCAACCTTATTTCTCAGTCCCCAAACATGCACTGTGCAAATTCACTATGGATTTTTACTGTTCCGGTATCTTCATTCATGGGCCACCTGGACCACGCTGCCTCAGATCTCTTCATTCTTACAAATCCTATGCATCCTTCAAGGCCCAACTCAAATCTCAACTCTGCCATTAACTCTGCCTTACTTTTCTGCAGAAGAAAATAAAAGGCTGACTCACTTAAAATGGTAACCTGTACTGGTTGACCAGCAACTGGAGAAAAGGAATCATTTTAACTGCAAGAATAAAAGCATTTGACTATGAAATATTCTGGGAAGACTTCAAGCTAGCAAATGAAAATTGTGTACCTTTGCCAGGTCTAAAGTCTATCACCTGAGTATGAGCTGTGAAGTACTCTACCAGTAAATAATGGTATTTAAGTGCACAAATGTGCAGGCATCCATATACAAATGTATGCACTGAGAAATATAGATTGCACACAGATCCCCCCCAAAAAAACAAAGAGCCCTGTACACACAGAGGAAAACACAGATGTGGTCCCATATACATACTCACTTCTATACATTCACAAACAAATGCACACATATGTCCACAGCTGGTTTTGTCTTATTGACTATATCTTACTCTTTTTGATGATCCATAAGATTAACAAATTTCTCTATTCTGGAAATTCAGTTCTCTTGTTCTCATAAACTCCCTTGAAATATGAACCCATTAAAAAGATATTTGTATATGAGTTCATCTTCACATTTCCCCAAGCAGCCTCAGAGTCAACTTCAGAAAAATAGTTAGAGCCTATCCAAGTCCTAGGGCAGAGAAGAAAGTCTCCCAAGTTAACTGGATATTAAGAATTTGCCCTACTTCAAACTTCAGTTAATCCCTTTATTTATAGTCCAATATATTAACTTGTCACAACTTAATCAATTTATGCTTTCATTCTGTCAAAGAGTAACCAAGCAATGGTTTCAGGTAAATCAAATGTGATTTGTAATCTTGGAATGATTAGTCATAATAAAAATTTTATTTCATAGAGCATCATTCATGCAAGCCTTAGTACTGACAATAGCAAATTTTGTTACCTTAAATGGGTGGGGAAGGGGATACTTTGGCTAATCCAATGTAGATATACATGCCCTGGAGAGAAGAATAACAAGCTGTCAATGGTGACAGTGAAGTGTAGTGGAAAGAGCATGGATTTGAGATGGGAAAATCTGAGTTTGAATCCTGGTTTATATTCTGTGACTGTGAACAAATCACTTTCCTCCACTCAATTTCTTCCATTGTAGAATAATGGGTTTTGAATATATGATTTCTAAGGTCTGTTCTAGCATTACATCCTATGAAACCTTCCATGAAATTTAGCTGTAGCCACATCCATAGATCAGCTGATGAAATCATATAAACCAGCACCATGGATCTTTCTGGTATTGGCAATCTGATAGTCCATTCTCCATCTTTATTCAGGGAAATATTACATAATGAGAGCTCTGCAAGGCTTCTATGAAGGATGTTCATTCAAGAGATGATTTCCCAAAGACTACTCTATAGTGGATTGGTTCAAATGTCTCCATGTATGTGAGATTTTGTTTTTTCTCAGGCACTGGTCTGAGGAGATGGGACTTGTTTTCTATATTCCTGAGTGAATGGGTATCCCAACACATTGATAGTCATGCTTTTGTAAGAAAGAGTTAGGGGGCTGATTCAGATGGGCCATTTTCCTATGGAGCATCAATCATTGCTGAAAACCAGCCCCAGTCTAGTTTACCTATACATGTATCTGAAAATGTGGTTGTGAGTGTGTCTTCTTTTTTGACTTTCACTCATCATAGCAATCATCCTCTGATGCAATCTCAAACAGCAAAAGAGAACTATCAGGGAAGAAGCAATCACCTCTTTGGAAGTTAAACTCTAGTTTTTACTAGTATTTGGTACAAAGAAACAAAAAAGACTCTTAAGTCATTACCCTATCACCATCCTTGTGAGGATACTCTCCAACTTTTTCAAGGCTGGCTTTTAGACAGCAGACACCCCATCATCATTATTGTACTTAAATTTGAAGCTTTTCCCTCAAGGAGCCTGTATTATGCTGGCATATCTTCTCTGGACCCTAGGCTATTTCCATTCTGGGTACTAGAGAAGGATATTAATGGAAGTTCAAGGTATTTTTTTAAATGAAAAACTTAATTTATAGGGATGATGACTAAAGAGAGAACTACCATTCTGAAAAAGATGAGTGTTAAAGTAGAAGTATGAATCAGTCAAAAAAATCAACTAAATGCGCACATAAGGTAGGTTAACCAAATGTAGACTCATAGGTAGCTTGTAGGCTAGAGCCCTGATGTTATACTAAGCATGGAAGGAAGAATGACTAGTGAGGAATAGAGTATTGCCAAAGATGAATAATATACCTGTGTTTTAGGTTCTGGAGTGAGTGCTGAAAATTACTGCATCAGAGCAAAGGATGGGAGAGGAATATACTAGAGTTGTAAAGTTTCCTGGGTTGGATTTCTCATGACTATATTATTAAGGCAAAAGTCAAATTCCATGTAAGTTTGGGAAACAAATCTGTCTGAAGCAGACATTGCCTTGCACCAAATGCAGGAGCAGTGCTTAGTTTTGGGGGACTCACATAAACTCAAATAAAGAATGAAAATTATAGAAACCATGCTCTTTTTATTCAACACTGATATTTATACTGGGTTTCCTTGTATAAAATAATAATTCCTTGTAATAACAAGAGAGATAGCTACTTAGTTCTAACCATAGATACACTCACCCCCCATCTCAGCTCACCTTATGCCCATTATCCACAGAAACCCCCCACCAATCTCAGCAAGCAGTCTAGAGGGTGGCTGTCACCAGATCAGGATGCTTGCTGTTCTAAGTACCATTCATCACACTAGCTCAGATTTTTTTTTTTTATGGTGAGATTATTAAAGTGGCAGAACTATTCAATAGTGCTGGGCTCATTACAATTCTTTAGTCATCAGCTTAAATCACAATAATGTTGGCTGGACTTGAATATATTTCTGCCACAGCTCACTTCTGAATTTATGCTCTGCTGACTATAAGAAGATACTTGGTGGAGAGGCAGCTGAAGAACCTATTCCCTAGCAAAAGAAAAAGCTGTGAGCCTCACTTTGTTCCCAAAGAATTTAGTATGAGCAAAGGGCATGAGAGTGGAGGTAGGCTTGAAAGGACCAGGAAGAGAAGAGTAGTACCTGAGTGTTCTCTGTGGGAGGTAGTGGAGAGTGTTGGTCTATGCTGGGTTTGACTGGTATGCAACAGAGGGCATGTAGAGAAAAGGACAGGACAGATTTCTCCCAAATAAAGAATTCCTCATTCAGGCTGAAAGGACTTTCCCTTTTACATCTTCTCCTAAACACATCTCTATCCAAACTGTTATTCATCTATGTAAAGAGCCTCTTGACTATTTCTGTTGCACAACCAAGGGAACCTGGGTGGAAGGAGGCAGAAATGGAATTCCTGGCTAGAGATTACCTTATCTGACCGAACCCTTCATTTTACAGATAAGGAACAGGGTGGTGTTGGAAGGAGAAGTGATTTGCCCAAGGTCATTCAGTTGAGTAGTGTTAGAGTAATACCCACAACCCACATCTCCTAATGCCAATGCAAGGTACCATACTGCTTCCCCACCATACCCCCAGAAGACAGCAACTGAAAAATGTAGTTTCTTTGATAAGGAGTCCCTGAAAATCAACTTTGCGTTGAAGTCCCCTTTAAACAAAGCTATTAACCTGACTATCTTCATCAGCTATCCAAGATAGTGACCCTTTTTGTGTTTATGTACTAATAGATGTTCACTGCACATTACCCCTTGGGTTTGCTCCGGTTTGCTATTTATTCCTCTATTCATGTAGTGGAGATTAAAGTGTGGCATCAAATATGAGAGCCTACAAGAAGAAAAAACAGATGAGGGATTATTTATCCCTGGTCAAGCAATATGACAGGGCAGTGGGGACCACTGAATGCCGTGGAGTGAGGCTGTTGCCTGGTCCCATACAGGGTTAATGTTTAAGATATGACAGTCTCTATACTTTTGTCTCTGGCAAGAATGAATCATTTACTTATGAAGTTTAATATAAACCAGACGTTGCCTGTGGTAGAGTTGAAAAAACATTGGCCTGAACTAGTCATTGCAGTCAATGCATACATAGGGGCTACCATAAAATTTCCCCCCTCCTCCCAAATTTGGAAAGAAGGTCAGGAAAAAGTCACCCTCCAAGACAAAATCAACATAAAATAAATGAAGTATTCATGAGATTTTGAAAGATTTCGGGAACTTGGGAACATAAATGGAGCTTTCTTGGAGAAGTCTCTTAAAGAAACATCAGTGCAGGAATAACTGAGTTTTAAAGACCAAAAAACAACCAAATGGCTTTACATATGGATGGGGAGGTGGGGCATGAATATGCACTGGACCCAGTTCCTAGAACCATAAAACACTCTGAGAAAACTCTGTAAAGGAAAGTTTCAGCTACTAAGAGAGAAGATTAATTATTTGCTGCCCCTGTGCTCGAACAAGGAGCTGAGTGTGAAGCTCTCGTCAGGTCAGACCTGCAAGGGATCCTTCCATCTCTGAACAAACACCATCTGTTACGGAAGGTAAATAAAGACGTTGAAGACCAACTTTCCTTCAGGGTCCTCATCTAAGGTTCCTTTAAGTAAAGCTGTGACCAGACGATCCACATCAGCTCCCTAAGATTGTATCCCTTTTTATGCCTGTATCCCAATAGATGCTAGGTACACATTATCCTCTTCCATTTGCCTTACACTTAGTAGGAATTAAAAGCCTAATACTGAGTAGTAAAGCCTACAGGAGAAAAAATAAATGAGGAATAATAAACACGATCAAGCTATGTAAGAAAGGCAGCTTCTAAATCAAGGTACCTTGCAAGGGAGGATCTAGGGACAACTGGGTGTCCTAGAGTGGGGGCTGCTGCATCGTCCCCTGTAGGGATAACGTTTAAGATATGACAGTCTCTATACTTTTGTTTCTGGCAAGAATGAATCACTTACCTACAAAGTCTAATATAAACCAGATATTACCTGGGAGGTGGTGTGGTGAAATTGAAAAAAACAAAACAAAACAAAAAAAACCACTAGATTGAACCAGAAGTTTTAGTCAACTCATCCACCAGGCTATCACCAGAATATAAAAACAAGGTCAGGAAAATGTCACCTTCCAAGGCAAAATTAACATAAATTCAATGAGACAGGCTACCCTAAGAAATGATGCATGAATGGGTTGTTGATAAGGTAGAGGAAAGGGTCTGGGTTCTTGAAAGTTCCTTAATGAGAAAGTGAGCCTTGAGCACTGAAGGATGAAAGGGCTTGGATACTAAAAGACTAGGATTAATTCTTTAGGTAGAAATAACTCCTTTACATAAAAGGGGAAAAAAATGCCTATCAGGCTATCAAAACTTAATGGAAATTTCCCTTATGAACATCAAATTTATTGTGCTCTAATTCCTAACCCACTAAAAAAACCTTCTGATCTGAAATTTGGTCTATGATATGGGCCTACCCACATTAAGGGAAGCAGGCCCTGGTCATCCTTTCAGTCACATCTACCAAGAAACCATTCCCTGGATCAACTGATATTCTGGTTTAGCAATTTGGTGTCTCTTGTGAGTTGAATGCTTTCTGGGTAGACTAATGAGATCAAGTTCCTGAGACCGCAAAGCTGGAGACCATACCCTGAAGCAGAGATGATCCCAACTTTATAGAAGAGCAGTTTAAGTAGCCAGATAGGCTGCTTCTCCTAGACAGTTTTTAGCTGCATCAGAAATCAGGAAACCTTTCTCTACCATTAGAAAGGTGTGAGAATTTGTAGAGATCTTACCATGTTCTAAGCTTCAGTTTTTGTTTAAATAAAAATTAGGATGGGCAGTAGGGAAGTATTCTTTCCTATCCTTCTCAGCACAGAGACATTAAAAGGGTAAATGTGAAATAAGGAATGTTATAGATTCTTGCAAAGATTTGGAAATGCTATGTAAGATCTATGGCACTTTAAATATGTGATAGGGAAAAGACATTTTGCATCTTTGGTCCCTTTCCCTATCACAAATAGAATTCCCCAAAAGTCTTAGACCAAGATTTTTGAGGCATTTTGTATTTTCTTTTATTTCACCTCCTATTAAGCAGTCATCTCTTAAGCAATATTTCCATATGTCTTTGGTGTATAGGATACATTTATAATTGAGGATTCAGAAGGCACTTCCGGATATAGCAGTCTCAGGGTCATTATTAATGGCAATAAAAGGTTAAATTACATTCAGGATCATTTTGGGATTGTATACCTTATTGTATTTTAATTTTCTGAAAACCCCAAAGTAGTACATAGATCAGGGATAGGCAAGAATTTCTTCTGAGAAGCCCTAACTCATAGTAGAAAAGCAATCAAGTGTGATATAAATTAAAAAGCAACTCAATTTAGTTTCTTTGTATAGAGAATATAAAATGTTTGACTTGTTCATTGAAAATTTTTAAATCAGGGAGCATATAATTCTACTAAATAAATGTAACAAATAAAAATATAATACTTTAGTTCTATATCATGGCAGTATTTAAGGAGAAGATGAAAGTAGGTGAAGAGGAGAGAAAAATGGAGATAAAAGAGAAATAGAAAAACACAGACTGAGAGGTACATAGATATGTGTATGAATAAATATGTATGGCTGTCCAGGAGAGCTAGCCTATTTGGCTACTTAAGCTGGCCTTCTATAATGTTGGGAGTCATCTCTGTTTCAAAGCCTGGTCTCCAGCTTTGGTGGTTTTCAGGAACTTAATCTCATCAGTCTCTGAGTGAGAGAGAGAGAGAGAGAGAGAGAGAAAACAGATATCCTTTAATATGTGCCCTATTGGAATATTATTACTAAAGACTTTAAAAGCCATGTTGTATATTAGCAACCTCAGGTGTAAATGAATATAATGAATATAATTCCATTTGGTATTATTATTAAGTAGAGTACATAGAGATATAGTTCATTTATATATTTTTATTTGGTTACACATTTTTTCTCAATTTACAAGTTCTAACTCAGTTCTAACTGGGGGGAAATTTTTTTAAACACCTTTGTAGCACATATACATACATATATATATATACATATATATTAAGTAAAATAAATTCCCAAATTGGTCAAGTCTAAAAATGCATGTGTCTTGTCTGCTTCCTTAGTTTATCACTTCTTCATCAGGAGAGAAAGTTTTTTAAAAACCCAGAATGATTAAAATATTAAATTAAATTATTAAAATCTTTGTCTAATACTTATATTTCATAAAACCAGAGTTTTCATAGACATGTTTTAAGACTTTACTTCAATCACTCACTCCCTGATCATTTTAAACTTCTTTCTTCAAATCACTGACCCTCAACTCTTGTTTTCCTTTTCCTATCACCCACTCCTAAAGGAAACATAGCATTAGTTGTTAATATCTTGTGACTTAAAAGAAATAAAGTTTAATCACTTCTAGCATCTATCACTTGTCAGGCACATTCGCCTAGTTCCATAAATTGTAACAGGAAGACTCTATTATCCTTCTTTGATTGGAATGGACTCTCTCATGGAAGAAAGTAAACTCTCTAAGGCAAGGGTTCTTAATACAGAGTCTGTAAACTTTTTATTTAAAAAATATGTTAATAGTATTTCACTACAATTGACTTTTTAAAAAATTTTATATATATATATGTCTATTTAAAACTCATGTAAACATTATTCTGAGGAGTTCACAGACTTGACTAGATTGCTAACATGGTTCATGTCACCAAAAAGGTCAAGAATTCCTGTTCTAAGGGGAAGAACTAGAACAAATGAGGGACAATTACAGGGAGACAGGTTTTGGCTGAATTTAAGAGCAAGGCTGTTAATCAAAACTGCCCAACCATGGAAAGAGCTTGATTGATAAGTTCATGAAGCTCTTATCACTGGAAGTGTTCAACTGAAGGCTAGATGGCTGTTAGAGATGCTATAGAAACATTCTTACATTGGGTGGAAGGTCAGGCTAGATGACCTTTGAGTCTTCTTACAGACGTTTAAGTGTAATTCTATGATTTGGTGCCTGTGAAAACTCTTGGTGTGCTTGTTTCACCCTGATGCCGTCTATCTAAATAAACAAGGCTCTTCAAAGTTTTGTGTTGATGTATAGCAAAGTTCTGTATTTCACAGACTCCTTCTGTGTTATGTGATGAAGACATCTGTTACATTGTAGACACAATTGGACACTTTTCAACATATTGCAAAGTCTATAATTTCCAACAGTTCCAGCCTGCTTCAGCTTGGAGGGGGGGTGGGGGTGGAGATGGGAGCAGCCACAAATGCAGAAGTGGAGAAGGATATAAGATTTGCCATAGCCTTTGGTAGCACTCTTGGGAAGTAGGGTGCCGGTACTGGAGTTTCCTAGTGAGATGAGCGCTGATGGAAAGGGAACTGCACAAGGAATCTCGGAATCAGTTCTTGACCCATGTTTAGTCAGTATAGACTGGGGCACATTGTTTAATATCCCTATGCTTGGAAAGCCCCCTCTGTATGAGAGATAGCTAATATAAAATTTCCCAATTATAGTTATATGTCTTGCACATAGTAGGCACCTAATAAACATTAGTAAATTGTAATTGTTTTGGAGGTCAGGAACACTGTGTCTTCCTTCCCTTTTGTCTCTCAGGATCCCTTAGTCTAGGGGGCACACAGGAGGCATTCAGTCAAGACTAGATGACTAATTGATTGAGAAAATAACACCTGCCCCAGGGGAAGTGAGGATGAAAACAGGTAATATATGGGGGCTGCTTCAAGTTCCTTGAAACAAGGATACCCATTAACCAGAGATGATGATAACAACAGTGGCAAGGACACCCATTAACCAGTTATGATGATAACAGCATTGGAGGACACACTGTGCAGATAAGTAAACATTTCAGGGCCGGACCGATCAAAAGGAAAGGTAATGTATATTCTTAACCTCACTCTTATGTCTGTCTCTTACACCATCACCCATCTCCCCCCCCCCCCCAGTGCCCTTAAACCTTTGCCTGTACATCATGTAACTATTAACTTTGCCTATGTGCTAAAATGGAAAGAGCATTGGGATTACAGTTGGAAAAGCCAATTCTGTCATACTGACTGAACCTTAATTTCTAAGCCTCAGACTCCTTCTTCATTTGTAAAATGGGGATTAGAAATCCTTTACCTTTCACAAGGTTAGGGTTAGGAAAGTACTCTGTGCAGTGCCATGTATGTGTGATCTGTTATTATTATTGGCTGCATTATCTACATTTATCTTGTACTGATTGATTGTGTTAAGTCTCAATCTTGTGTTTATGTCATCATCATCATCTGAGATTTATTGATGGTAATGACTAGGGGTCTCTAATCCCAAACAAAGTGAGGCAGGTTGTGTCCTCGACCCCAATTTCAATTGCACTGGAGCAGAACAACTCCTTCAGCTTAATCTGAACGCCTCCCCCAGGACCTGAGTTTCTTTTAGATGTCAGCAGACATCTGAAGTTGCCTTCAGATTCTTAAAAAAAGTCTCTTGCAGAGACAGTAATAGTGCTCTCATTAGCTAACAAGAGGAAACCAAGAGTTTTTTGCATCAAAAAAGTCAAAATGGGAGGACAGGGGGACACTCTAGAAACAAGTAAATGTAAAGAGGGACACTTTCACCCTCAATATGAAGAATTAAAATATGTGAGACTTAATGAGAAAGAAAAAGGAGCACATGCTAAAAGCCATACTCTTCAGTGAGCTGATCCATGCACAATCAATAGGAAGCAATTCATCAGATGAGATGGTTTGGTTTTACTTCCTACATTGCTGAAAAGCGCAAGTACTTCCTGTGCCCACAAAATAGATCCTCAAAATTTCAATTTAACCTTCCAAATGTCCAGAATTCACTCTATGCACCAATTAAAGGAGAAAATTAATTCACACTTAACAAGAATATTTTCTTTTACGGCACAAAAGCAAGGGACGTAAAACATTGATTCCTCTACTGTGGCTCAGTCCAATTCTCAATCTGCACATATAATTTAATAACTCCTACCTTAGACTGAGGACCAAATTTGCATTGGGGTGTAGAGGGAGCAATGTGTACAATTCCCCATTAACAATATGGTGAAAAGGCAAAACTGGCTGCCTTGTTTATACGTACATTTCCCCCTGGTTACTCCCTGAAGTTTCCATAAAAACAGATGTCAGGCAATCAAAAACTTTCCCCAGCCCCAAGAATAGCTGCTTCTGCTTCTGAAAGCTTCAAGCAAACCTTCTCATTCTGGTGGGATTATCTATCTTCAAAGGGCTCCTAAAATTACCTTTTTAAAAAAAAAATCAGTTCTGGAAATGAAGCTCCCATCTGAACGAAAGACTCTGCATCCATTTTCCCCCCCAAGCCTTGGATGGTCATCACTGATGATAGTAGTAGTAATACCTTTTGAGTAATAATACTTTCTCAGACTCAACTGAAAATGCCTGCCTGGCTTTTCTTGTGAAACTCACAGCATAGGACAGACACCATCTTATTCATTATCTCAGCAGTCCATAAGATAGCAAGCATTACTTAGGTTCAGATGAGAAAAGGAAAACAGTATTAGAGTTAGTCTAAGAAGGGATAAGTACGTTCTTAAGGGCAGGGCCTGGGTTAGTTCATCCCCACCCTACCCCCTAAATGAGGACCACCTTTTAGAAAACAACTCCCTATTTATCTGAAGCCTTGAAGTCAATGGCAAAGTACGTAGCAGAAGACAAAAATTTAGGTATAATGTGAAACTAAGAGAATCACAGAATCCTAGAATATAATATCAAAGCTGAGAGAAACCATGGGGATCATTAAATTCAATGTGGTTCAAACCAGTGGGCCATGGATCACTCCATAAATGGAACCCACACATTCTGGTCTAGAAACACAAAATTCTCCCTCAATGATAAAGGAAAGGTCAGGGAAACTTTAGAGAAAAGAAGAAATTAAATATATTTTTCACATCCCTTGAACTGCTGAACTTAGAGAATGTTTTCAACCCATATAGTATGCCCCTTCTTCAGAGGGACAATTCCTGCCAGTATTGACATTTTTTCAGAACTCTTAATTCACAGCAAATAGCATACCAGGGTTTCAGAGAATACAGCTTGAGTAACACTGATCTAATCCAAATAACTAATATTACATTTGAAAAGAATAAGGCCTAAAAGAAGAAAATATCTTCCCCAAGGTCACTGATGGGATCAGGAAAAGGATTCAGGTCTCTAGAGGGGCTTTCCCAGCCATAAAAGGCTATTATTAGCTAGTTGCATAGTTGTGTCCCTTGTACATAGTAGGTACCTAATACGTGTTTGTAGAATTTCATTTTTCCTGAGGACAAGAACTTTATTCCTTATTTCCCCTGTGTCTCTCCTGAGTACTTAGAATAGGAGGAACCCTGGAGGCAATCAAGATGTTGTATAAAGTCATAGCATTTTAGATTTAGAAAGAACCTTTGAGATTATCCACCCAAACCTGCCTCCCTTCCCTTCTCCCCATCCCACATCCTAGTTTCACAAATGAAAAAATTGAGGTTTGTGGAAGTCCAATGACTTGCCCAAGATCAGATAATTAGTAAGAGGAAGAGCAGGTCCTGGAATCTAAGTCTTCTGACTCTTGGGCTAATGCCCCTTCCACTGTATCATGTGCTGATCCAACAGATGATCCAGAAAAGAAAGGTGTGTGTCTCTTTTATGTGTTAGGATAACAGTGAAACCAAGCATTCAGGTTAAAAGACTGTTTAGAAACTTTAGGGTGTGGAGTCTTTGGTTATCTCTCAGGCCACCAAGATAATGACTACATTTATTTTCAGTGATGCCCACAAAACAGATCCTCATATTTTCATCAAAAGGAATGCATTTGGGTGAACTAGATCTCTTCCTATTCCTGGCTGTGTCTTGATTTCAGGATGGGTCATAGAGAAACAAACCTGTATATATGTACACATATGTCATGTATGCTCTCACAGAGGAAAAAAGAGAAAGGAGAGACTGTGTGTGTGTACTTGTGAAGGAGCCCTATAGAGGTAGGTTTTACTGATTTAAAGGGCATTTAAAAGTTGCCAAACAGGAGAAGAAGATGAAGATATATGAACATATGTACATAAGCGTGTTTTTTATCAATTATATATCAAAATATTGTTGCTGATTATAACTTCTTAAAGTAGACTTGGCAGAAGTGGTAGGATGCTCTCGTTCTATCCATGTTCCTTCACCTGGGTTCCTCTGTAGCCAACGTTGTGTTCCTCCAGATGCTTGACTGGTAAAGGAATGAGATCGATGGCTGAAGGACTAAGTAAAACTTCCTGGCCCAAGTGGAGACTCTCTATATGATCTTGGTTTCATAATTCCTGTATCCTACAGTCCTGACACACATGCTGAAAGATTCAAGTCTAGCTATGAACATGAATATAATAACTTTGCCAATAATCACCAAGCATTTCTTAGACATTTCTCCTATTCATTAATAATAATAATAGTTAGCATTTGCTCCTCACAACAATTCTGGGAGGTAGGTGCTATTATTATTTCCATTTTATATATGAGGAAACTAAGGCAAACAGAGATTAAATGACTTGTTCAGGATCACACAACTTAGGTTCTAACATCAGATATGCATTCAAATCTTCCTGATTACAGGCCCCCTGCTCTATCCACTATAGCAATGTAGAACCTAATATGTTTCCTAGCCAACCTTGACCATCCTACTCTCCCTATAAAAAATGTACAGGGAGCAAAATGAAAGCCATGGGTATTCAATCTAATAAACTTTTACTGAGTACCTACTAGGTAAAAGGCTCTGTATTTGTATTATGAGGTGCATAAAAGAAAATAAGACACTTCCTTTATCCTAATGCATCTTACAATTTGAGTGGTGGATCTTTTGTTTTGAGGAGGACCAGTGACTTCATAGGGTGATGCCTTGACTCATGAGTAAATTAGGTTTAAGTGAGGCAGAGTTGCACAAAGTCATCAGCCTCACTCTCTCTTCCAGAGTCACTGATGTCCAGTGACAAGACAAAAGTCAGGATGACTGGCAATGGCTCAGAAATCAGTGGACAACCTTGGCATCTTCAGCATTCAATCAAGTTTGAAGTGCTCCATAGTGCCTGCTTCAGCTGCCTTGGAACAAATCGTTTTCATGCTTGCATTCCACTGGAGGAAGTCTTCACATGGTTGAAGTAGACATAAGATGCCAAGGGGTTTGAGGCCTTTCAATTATCCCCAACCTTGTTTGGCCTGTCTGTTAAGACTTCTTACCAGGGTGTGACTGTTACACATGCTTCTTGGAACCATAGGTGACAGGTACTCAGCAAAGATGGATAAGCTTCCCTGAAAAGGGCTCAATGTGCTCTCAAACCCAGACGTGCTAGTCCTACAGGAAATGAGACATCCACAAATAACTTAAATATGTATGCTGAGGGAATTGAATTATGTTGAAGGATCAGAGGAAACTTTAGGAAGGTGATGGTATTTGAGTTGGGTCTAGAATGAAAGGTTTTAGATTTCAGTCATTGGAGATGGGTGAGAAGGGTATTCCATAAGAAGGGAATAGCATAAGCAAAGGTACAGAGGTAGAGAAGTATGGGTTTGTTTAAGTAAAGGTGGCTGGGGCAGAGAACACTTAGGAGAATGGTGGGAAAAGTCTAGCCAAAGTAGGGTGGGCCCAGAGTGAGAAAGAACTTAAAGGCCAGGCTAAGTCCGGTCTTTATTCCATGGATGATTCAATGCCATGAAGGTTTTGCGTATTTTTTTCTCCCCTCCCTAAGCATGTGATGATCTGAAAACCTAGAGATAGGTCTACAAATTATACATTAGAACCTTTCATGTGCTCTATCATCTTAGATCTTGTCCAGTGCCTGAATTAAAAGAGAAAGTTATCTGATCCTATAATACTCACCTCCAAACCTGAAAGAGCCTGAGTACTTCATAAGATCATAGACCTTAGATATGATCTTCCCATTAATGAATTAAAGTTTTCTAAGATCCTTTTCAACTCTAAAGCTATGATTCTATGGTCTAATACAATCCCTTTATTGTATAGAAGGGAAAGGTGAGTTCTAGACACATTGAGCAACTTTAAAGGATATTAGTTAGGAAACAGAGCCAGTATTCAAACCCAGGTTGTGTGAACATACCGTTTCCATTATACCACAATGACCAATGCCTGGAGTTTCCAGAGTTCCCATGATCTAGGGTGAAATGCTTGGGATACATCCTATTGCAAACAGACCCTGACTTGGCTCTGAGGGAGGTTTCTCCATGTGAATTTTTTTTTTTGCTTTTCTTAGCAGACAAGAATGACAATTTATGGAAAATTATGCCTTGAATGCATAATCTGGTGAGAACGGAAATGGTATTCTATACTAATCCATCCCAACTGACTTGCTATTGTATATGCACCTGCTAACATTTTTTAAACTGGGATTTTATGGATAGGACATTCTGATCATTTCTAAAGTTTGCTGAGCCATTCTCATGTGTCTCACAGGCATACAGTCTTTGTGCTAGAAAGTTCCTTCCTGGCTCCCTCAATGCACTGGTGGGCACATGCATGTATGCACGCACACACTAATAAATTCAACCCATGTTTGTTTACATTATTATATACACGGAACTCTGCAGGTGTAGAGTCACAGAAATGAGGGTGATAGTTGTAAAAGAATACTTGGTTGCCAGACTCTGCTTATTTGCAATGGATCTGAAACCTAAAAAAAAAAGAGGTTGCCTTCTAATGCAGAATGGAAAGAGGAAGGTAAAAGCACAAAGATATGAAAGGATGGAATTCACCTTATCTCTAAGAAAAGCCTAGAGGGAAAATGAGAAGGAAAATGTGGAAAGAAGCAATAACTGCCCTACAGGGAAGTGAATCCAAATATTCAAAAAATGTATAGATTCTGATTCCAAACCCAGAAAACAAGCTAAGTTCCCCAGAGCACCTGCCTACATTTTCTGTCATTCATACTAAGGCCCAGAGGATCATAGTTTTGGAGCTGGGAAGGGCCTTAGAGATCATCTAATTAGATCCTCCTGCATTCATTCAAGAAATCTATTTTGAAAAGGCAAAACTGGGGAAGGCTTTTTGGAAGAGGGAGGATATGACTTGAGTATTGAAACCTACTTAGGGAACCACAATGGTGAAGCTGGAAGAGTACTGACTAATACTCAGAAGGTTTAGTTCTAGGCCTAGCTCTGCCATTAATTAAGTTTGACTTGGACAAATCATTTCTCCCTTCTGAGCCTGTTTCTGCATATGTAATAGATAGTAAGTCTATCTTTAATAGTCTATGACTCTTTGATTCTTCAAGGATAGAATTTTAGGTGGGCAGAGATATTTTTGGTTATGGGAAAGCCTTCCTGATGCCCTGCTAATCATATCATAAAGTTCAGTACCTACATTGTCAGTACATAAAAAGTAGATAATATCTACCTATCAAGCTAATTCAGTTAATCACAGAATCTTGGAATGGAAAGGAATCTCAAAGGCCATCTAGTACAATATTTACCTAAAGAGGAATTCCAATTATGGCATCCATGACAAATAGTGATCAAACCTCTGTTTGAAAATTTCCAGTGATGAAGAACTTACGACCTCTTAAAGAAGCCAATTCTACTTTTGGACATCTATGATTGGTAGGAACTTTTTCCTCATATGAAGACAAAATATGCTTTCCTGTGACTTCCACCCACTGGTTCTATTTCTGCCCTTTGGGGCCAAGGAAAACAAGTCTAATTCTTCTTCTCAATGACATCCTTAAATGGTTTTTCCAAAGAAAAGTGTGTGGTTTTGGAGAATCTTAGATATATAGAGTCTTAGTGATAGAAAGGACTTTAGAGATCATCTAATTCAAATTTGCATTCAATACAAGATAGCCCTTTTTACAATTCTTCTGATAAGATGGTCATCAAAGCCTCTTTTGGGAACATTTCCCATGACAGAAACCATTCGTTTTTGAATAGCTTGATTCTTAGAAAATCTTTCTTCCTTATAGCTTTGACCCATTCATTTATCCTAGTTTTGCCCCCTCTGAAGCTAGAACAAGTCTAATCACACATCTATATGATAGCCCTGTAGCTACTTCTAGATAGCTATCATGTACCTCCCCTTATGTCTTCTTTTCTCTAGGCTAAATATACCCGGTTTCTCCAACCAATCCTCACATGACATGTGGTCTTTAGTCCCTTCACCATTCTGGTCACCATCCTCTGGACAAACTCCAGTTTGTAAATGTCCTTCCTAAAATGTGGGGCCCAGGACTGAACATATTACTCCAGATGTTGCCTCAGAAAAGCTGTGCCACGTAAGAAGGTCTTGGGCCAATATTAAGATATTCAAATGTAACTCAGCTCAAGAGAAAATCAGTCCATCCATCCCTCCCTCCTCCCTGGATCTGGAAGCTGCACAGTTTTATTACAACAATAATCATTCATTCCCACAATGAGGCTCTGGATGGGGAAAATGAGAGTGGGGGGCTCTGTGCTTGCCAGGAGCCCTCCAATATGGCAATCCTGTATGTTAAGACATTAAAATGTTCTAAATCCTGATGAGCTCTGGGTGAATGAAAGCATCCTTGGAAAGAAGGAAAAAAATAACCTTCTTACTGAAATATTTAGTCTCTGGGAAACTTCTCCCAAAGATCATGCCTGAAAGTGCCGGAAAGGGAGGCCCAAGAGGAGACAATGTTGGCTCCTTAGCGTGAGATCCAGCTTTGTCTCATTCTGAACAGAACGTCTGGTCTCCCTCTGCAGCCTCAGCAGCACAATCAGATACCAAAAACCCCAGGAAATACACTCCCTAGAGCCCAGAGCACATCAGCTTAATGATGCAGGTGCAGATCTATCTCCCTGTCCTGGGAAGGCAGGCCTGTCTGCTGTGCAAATGAAACTGAGTTGGAAGGGGGTGGGGGGGAGGTGGGAAGAGAAGTTGAGTAAGAAAAGGGGAGATGGAATTATGGTTGAGAGAGGCAAAAAAGAAATCTCCCCAATATCCCTAAGATCTCTTCTGAAAGGAATTCAACTGGATTCACATTTTCTTCAGCCTGTTCAAACTGAAGCTACCCCAAACAGCTCTTCTACAAAACCCATAAAAAGGAAAAAGAGAGTTCTACAAAAATGTTTGAGAGGGAAAGTAAAGAAGTTCAAGGAGAAGGTTGAGAGAATAAGAACTGAAATGATCTTCTTTACCTCTTTCTCCCCCTTAACCACACCTTCATCCTTCCATCACTTTGGATTCTAAGGAGAGGAGAAAAATAGGTATGGGGCAATCAGTAAGTTACCCCAGAAGAAACAGATATACCCAGGGCCTGAATTGAAGAAGAACCATTCATAATTAGAGATGTAGAGAAAAATAGGTACCTGAACTCTGCAAACCTCAACTTTCTCATTTGTGAAATGGAGGTAATACTTCATTACTTTCCTTACATTTGTTTTGAGGAAACTATTTAAAACATGTTATCACAATTTTATCAAGTGGCCACTCAGTAGAAGCCATGATTCATGGAGAGATACTTTTGAGCTATGAGCTATTTCTTTCCTTCTCTCTCTTTCAAAGACAAGAGAACATTTATAAACTGATTCATCCTTTTATCTCCCATTGTGTCTGACTCAGGCCTGGGCACACACCTCAAAAACTACTTGTTGGTCCATTAAGACATACAGATCTGAGGGGGCAGCTGGGTAGCTCCGTGGATTGAGAGCCAGGCCTAGAGACGGGAGGTCCTAGGTTCAAATTTGACCTCAGACACTACCCAGCTGTGAGACCCTGGACAAGTCACTTAACCCCCATTGCCTAGCCCTTAACACTCTTCTGCCTTTGGACCAATACACAGTATTGATTCCAAGATGGAAGGTAAGGGTTTAAAAAAAAAAAAAGACATACAGATCCTATCTTCAGAGAACTAACAGTCTAGTAGACAAAATGTTACATTCTGCCTTGTAATTTTGCTATTTGTGAATATAAGCATACAACAGAAATACAAAGTGTGATGGAGGATGGAGACAAAGTGGGGAATCACTTCTGCCTTTTCTAGAGGAATCAATGGATGTAGCACTTGAGCTGGCTCTAAAGTTTGGGTAAGTTTTTGATCCATAGACATTGGGTCAAAGGGCATTCTAAGCAAGAAGACAGTGAGGTACAGTGATTTGAAGCAAGAGAAGATATCCTGTTACAGCAGTGTCAGCCAACCCAAGTTAAAATAAATTGACAACTCCAGAAAAATAAGAAATGGACAAATTAAATACTTTGATTCATCATCATGTCTTGGAAGAGTTTAGTTGATGCAAAACAGTCACCAAAATCAGGAGGCAATAAGAACTCAGAAACTACACTGACCAAGAAACCTGATTTTCCTGATCTGGACTCTGTTATTTGCTACCTGTGTGGTTGGACAAGTTAATCTCAGATTACTCATCTGTAAAATGTAAATGTTGGACTAATTTAGTGCTCTTACAGTTCCTTCCAGGTCTAAGCTAAGTTTTTATGATTTGGAGTCAGAGAACCTAAGGTTCAAATCTCAACTCTGCTACTTATTACCTGTGTGACCTTCACTTCCCTTTTCTGAACTTCTTTTCTGTAAAAGGAAGATGATAGAATAGCTGATCCCTAAGATCCCTTCCACTTAAAATAATGAGTAGGTTAGAAGTGGGAGATAAGATTGGGAAAAATGATTTGGGAGCATGGAGAACACTGAATGCTAGGCTAAAGAATGTACACTCTTTGTTTCACTAGTTGAGAAGGTAACCAGAAAATTAACAGGCAAGCCAAAGAAACCCAATTCTGCTGCAGGAGACCCTAGTAACAAGGACATCCTGGGGAAGATTGGTATCCAGCCTTATTTTAAAATTGGAGGTGATTTAATTCACCAAGAAACAAGAAATGGCAACAGCTGTACTCTGGTATAGATAGCTGATCTCAGGTCAGAGGGAAAGCAGAGGCATACCACATTGAAAGTTGATGTTTTGTCAAATTCATTTTCCCTGAAATCTGTTCTCTGTGGGAGTTGTTGGAAAAGGAATGATACAGTTTGTCGATGAAGACAAACACTTTCATGCGGTTACATTCTGCTTGATTTCCTTTGAGGTAGGGCTGGAAACCAGGGTTTTCAGCTGGTTTTAAAATGCTGGACTTAAAATGTGCTCCACAGAATCCTCGACCATTTATTGTCTACTGAGATCTCATTTCTCACTCGGCACCGGCACATACTTGGCAAACAGTGAGATAGCGATAAAAATATTCTGCTGATTTAACTTACAGTGTGATTTATAGAAAAATCTTTGGGACATTATATGGAACACTGCATTTCTTTCTATCATTAGTGTTCAGGAGAAAATTCCCTATCGCTGCAAATCATACAGAGCTGGGCCAGAAGATCATGTCGTTATACAAAGCTTCAAAGTGTATGCCTTCGAGATGAGCTCCAATGGTACGTTCTAAATTCTGCTATCATCCCTCACACAAATATCACATATCCATGCCAGAGGCCCCCAGGTACAGGAATATTTTACATTCCCCAAGCACCTGGGAACGTGGGGCTGATGAGGAAAGGCCAATTTAAGTTACTGAAAACTAAATTGGAGAGCATCTTTAGAGAAAAATGGATCTTTATTCTGTATAGATAATAAGTGCTGTAAAAGTGCAAAGAAGGGGGACATCAGTAGGTGCTGGAACAATCAGGGAAGGCTCCCCAGAGGAGCTAAGAACTACCAGAAGGGACTTCCAGTGATCATCAGACCCAGAGATTGGGAATCTTTTAAGGGGAAAAAGCCATTTTGGCATAATAATTTTAGGATGTAACTTTTTTTTGAAGAGCCACATGATAGTTTATATTTTTTTCTCAATTAATACCAGAAAGATTTTACACAAACTTCATCTGTACTAGTTTATACATTGTTATTATTTCATTTAATTTATACAAGTTTATACAACACAATAGAAGATGAAATAATTATTTATTGTCTTCCAGAAAGCCCTTATTACAATACACATGTGTGGCCCAAGATCTGGAGGGAGGACCCTGAGAAACTCTCATAGTCTTCTCCCATTAGCACATTAGTGCTCATAAACAATGAGTTTATCAGATTAGCTATGTGCCACCTTGAAAGGCAGGGAGGCCTTGAAGGGATGAGGTATAGGACAGAAGGCAGTGGAGGTGAGAGGCGAAAGGGAGGGCATTTGACAAATAGGGGCAGCATGGGAGAAAAAAGGAGGGTTGACAAATAGGGTCAAAGACTAAGAGGAGGGTGTGTTCTTTGGGCCATAGGAAGGGGGTTGGAAAGGAGTATAACAGGTCTAGGGCAGAGTCCATCTTCCTCCATGACAAGCATTTGTTGTTTCTAGACCCAAAGAAGTTTGTTCATTTAAGAAATAAATCAAGACAGAGATAGACTCACTAGGTAATTTGCTTTTAAAAGAGAAATAGCATGTATTTATTTTAAGTGCTTCGTGTAGCCTTTGAGCCAACCCAATCTACTTATTTAATGGATGAGGAAACTGAGACTGAGAGAAACTGAGATGAAATGATTATAAATCTAAAATCATATAGCAAATTCATGGCAAATATAGGATTAAAAGCCAAATCTCAAGAGCCAGCTTTTTTTCCACTTGTACTACATAAAGTGATTTAAGCTAAACTATCAGATTATTGGTTTCTAGTTGTGAACATTGGGGGGAGGATAGTCCTTTAATAAATGTTATTATTTGTCACAAGACAATTGTTTTAAGAAAATGGGCGGGTGTTTTTAAAATGCTAAAAGTCAGTTTCTGCAAGTTAAATATCCTTCCATTTATAAGCTTGTTTACACTACTATATTTTGTCAAATTTGGTTCTCCTTAAATCTGTACTCAATGGGAGCTGTCAGAAAGGAATGATAAAGTTTTGTCAAGGCAAGTCCTTTCTTCCTAGAAAAATGTAAAGATGAATTTAAGACCAGCTGCTCTCTGAATTACCACAGTTTCAGACCAGGTACACTCTATATAAAAGGTAGCAAAAGATAGAAATATTTTCACATTCTAAATGGGGAAATGCCTGTTGGTGCAAGTAAATTAATGTTAGAAACATATCCCTGCCTCCAATTCCTGGCCTATAAAAATAGTAGGGGGAATGGTGATAACCTGGATCTTTAGGATTAGAAAAGGAATATCTGATTACTGAGAAGCAATTCAATTCAACACAAACATCTTTTGAAAGCCTACTATGTGCTAACTTGAAAGTAGGAGGAGTTAGCAGATTAGACATCTGTCCCTAATTTAAATCCAATTTAACACAACAAGCAGTTCACAGTTTAGTGGTTGAGATATAATTAATTCATGCTTAACTACAAACATGGGAGATTTTGGTAAGGACCATACAAGAGAAGGCCAGTGCTATGGAGGTGCAGTGAAGAAGGAGATTTTATTTGTTTGGTGATAGAAGGGAGAGAATCAAGGAAAGCTTTATATAAGTGGCAATATGAACTGCATTGAGAGAGGAGTAGAGGGAAGAATATTCCAGCTGGAAGTCATAGAAAGCAAATTTTGTTCGAGGAAGAGCAAGGTGTTATAGTTTTACTATCAACAATTTAACCAACATTTATTAAGCCTCTATTATGTTCAAGAACTGTGTTAGGCATCAGGGATAAAAAGATAAAAACCAAAATAATATCTACCCTCAAGAAACTTACATTCCACTGGTGGTAGGAGAGGGGTTGGAGGAATACAAGCTGTACAAAGAGAAGTATAATAACATAAGGCAGAAAGTAATGAGAATAGGAAAATGAGAAGGAATTAAATATAAAATACTAGAGGGGAACAATGGGAGATAAGGCTAGAATGATAAACTGAGGCTATATTGAGCAGAGCAGATTAGTCCAGTGAAAAAGGTTTCTAGAGTAGATGTTCCACCTGTTCCTGTTCCACCACTGATTCCATGTATTACTTTGGACAGATGACAGCTTCTCTGTATATACTAATTACTTATAGAAGGAAGTATTCCTGGCTTTATGTATCTCATAGATTTGTTATAATGATAAAATGAGATAATAGATGTGAAAATACTTTCGAGTAAAAGCTGATGAGACTGCAAGGTCTCATTATTGTTCCTGATTACAAATAACTGAGAAAATCCACCCACGACCCCATGCTGAGAATGGTTTTTTCTGAGGGGAAGGGTTGTTCTTGGCACTGTCAGATAAAGGCCTGTATGTTGCACTCATGTGTTGTCTTCTGTTTAATTTTTTAGACCATATGGTTTGCCACACACTGGGCTGAATTGCAGCTGCTCTAACTCGGAGCTTTCTTGCTTTTGTGTGTTAGTAATAAAAAAAAATGCAACATTATTTACTGCATATTTTCATGTTTACTGAATATCTATCTATATGTATGTAAAACAGATTCTAGCATTATAAGTCAGACCATGGAGGGGAGGGGAGAGGGTGTGAGGGGGAAGGATGGTGGAAGGAAAAGTTACAGCAAATTAAAGTTCTTGGAACATGAGCTATTGGTATGGAAATCTACAGTTACATGACTGCATCTGCTTTGACCTTATACCTGGCCTCATGGGAAATATGGATGTGTCTATGCATTCATTCAACAGACATTTATGGAGTGCCTACTGTGTGCAAAGCTTTGGGTTGGGCTAGATGCTGTCACATGGGAACTTCACCAGTTCTTCTCTGTTCTCCAGGCTTATTAAGGGAATGGAGAAAGGAAATGTGGGACTTGTTCACCAAGTCCCCAAATACTAGAATTGGCACCCTCCCCTTTTCCTGCTAAACCCCTCACCCCCTGAAGCTTGAAAGAGGCAGTTTTTTAGGACAAATAACAGGCCATCCTTCTTCACACAGCAGGGAGTAAACTTATGGAACTCGTTACCCTGAGAAGCAGCACAGACTGAAAATATAATAATCTTCCACATTTGTAAAGTGCTTTCAACTTTCTAAAATGAGATACATTATTTTTATTCTCACAACTCTGTGAAGTGAGTTGGGGATTATTATCCCCTTTGAAAACCAAGGAAACTAAGACTCAGAGAACAGGATTTGCCCAAGGGCACATGAGGAGTTAGTGACAAATCTGGGACTAGAACCCAGAAATTCTGATTCCCAGGGAAGAATTTTTTCCACCATCATTCATGGGTTTGTTTGAATCCTTGTCCTGCTAGTTACTAGATGTGCAATAGTAGACAAATTACATCTCCTCATCTGGGTCAAATTCCTCTTCAATAAAATGGCAATGTTGGATTAAATGTTTTCTTAGATCTCTTTGCCTCTAAATCCAATCATCTTGTGATCAAGTCAGGAATAGAGATCTGTAATGAGTTTGGGGGAAACTAAGGCTGCTTGGAAGCATATTGCTAATTTTTCAGGCTTTCGACAACTGAATCCTCTTTAATTGTCAAAAGAGGAATCCTAAATTTCTAGGATTTAAAGACTGATTCCATTAAGAAAATGAGCAAGCATTCTAGGTCCAAAGACCTTGGTTCTTCAGACTCACAGAAAGGATGATGCCAAAGTTCCCCTATGGAGAGATCCCCCCCCCCCTTAAAGGAAAAAAAGAAAGACAGGCCAGCTGGGCTCCTCATGACAAGAACATAAGATATAATTTCCCAAAGCAAATTAATTAACTAAACCTGGACTAGTTAAAACAGTGCAAATAGATCACCACACCTGGAAAACATTGGCTGACCTTCTTACGAACAAAGCCAATGAATTGAAGCACATCTGCCTCATTTCAGGGTCCTGCCTGTCCCTCTCCAGAGGCACAAATCAGTTATCTCAACTAGCTCAGGGAATGTCTTCAGATGACAGAAATGGGTGAGGCCTAAAAGAATAAAATATTATCCCATGGAATTATTTTTATGGGGAAGGAAGGAGACTAGAAAGAGGAACTGTAGTCACAGAATCATGGAATCTCAGTTAGAAGGGACCTCATGGATCAATTCCAACTATATCTGTACTAGAATACCATCTACCACACCAATATGTAGTCATTGAGCCTTCACATGAAGATTTCCAGTGTTAAAGAACCCTATGGGATCCTTCCCTCTAAACTCTATTCATTCTTCAAGAATCAGCCAAGCCACATGTCGAACCTGGTGACATCCATCATCCAAATGCATGGCTTAGGAGCTAACTTCCTAAATCACAGCAGATGGAAGCAGGGAACGTGATAGGAGAGTCAATTATCCTAGAGTATATCAACTTTGCTTGGTATAGTCAGTCAACAATCTCTAAGTACCTACAATATACTGAATACTGTGCTAATCACTGAAGAATCCCAGAAAAGCAAAAACAACACCAACAAACACCCCCCCCCCCCAAAACCCAAACAAACCAAAAAACAAACAAACAGATCCTGCCTTCAAGGAGCTTTTGAAGGAGACAATATGCAAACAACTATGTACAACCAAGATAAAGGATAAATTGGAGATAATTTCATAGGGAAGGCAATAAGGTTAAGGATAAGGAGGATTGAGAAAGGCTTCTTGCAGAAGGTGGGATGGTAGGACTGAGGTACAGAATCCTCAAGGACAATGGATTGTTTTGATTCTGTAGCCCTGGCATTTAGAACCTCATGTAGAGTAAGTATTTGATAACTGGCAAGCTAAAATATATTCTGTTCATAAACTAATACTAGGTACTACGTGGGGAAGAAAGGGAAATATAAAGACTACTCCTACCCTCAAAGAGTTTATAGTCTACCAGATGAGAATAGAGTAGGTACCTATGAAAAAGTAAGTAAAAATATAAATAAAGCATGCTGAGTATAAGTACCACTGGAGTTTGAAGGGAGAGATAATGGTGTGTTCAGATGCATAGAGGCTTCACAGAGCAGGGAAGATTAGAACTGAGGCTTTAGGATATCCTTTTCTTCCCCTCCTTCTATAATCTCCTTGAATGTAGGATATACTTACAAAATACTCATTGACTTGAATTTTACTGAAGGACTTTTTTAGAACAAAATCTAATTTTTAAAGTTAACTTTGCACTACAAGTAGGTTTGAAATTCACTCCTTTGTGCAAACTACAGTCTTGAAAGAGTAACACCCCCCCCCCTCCTTCCCGGATCCAGGCTTGCAGAGGAATTTGACAGCTGGAACCTCAGGGATTTTAAGGAGGAGGTGGAGTGGAAAGTATACACAGGACTGATGAGGCAGCCCTCTGTCCTGGATGGATTAGACCACAGCTTTCCAACCTTTTTCGTTCCAGAGCACATGTGTACATTTCTGAATTGGCTGCCACACACCCAGGAGGCCCTACGCCCACTGATGAAAATGTGTGTGTGTGGGGGGAGGGGGGAAAGGGGGGTAGTTGGAGAGGAGGTGAAGCAGACTGTGCTGCTCCAAAGGGGAGGCACCAGGTTTTTTGGAAATTCAAATGTTTGTGGGGGGAAAGGGGTTCTGGGTAATTGAATTTTCTTGTTAACTCAGTGTTAACCTGAAAACCCTTTTTGTTTAAAAAAAAAAAAAGTCTTTGGTAAAAGCCAGAGTCTACTTTCTTGCTTCAGTAAAGCCCAGTCAAATGAACACAGTGAAATCTTTACATTACTGAGGGTCTTGCAGGACCTCAAGGTCAATATTCTAAATGACTATGACTATTGCTAGGGTCTAGAGCAGGAGTCCCCAAACTACAGCCTGCGGGGGCCATATGCACCCCACCACCACCACCAAGGCCATTTATCTGTCCCCCACTGCACTTCCAGAAGGGGCACCTCTTTCATTGGTGGTCAGTGAGAGGAGCACTGTATGTGGTGGCGCCACAAAGTGCAGTGTTGCTCATGTACAGTACTACTTCTGGTGACAATGCTTTGCATGGTGCCTTGTTCTGAGAGTAACTGAATGAGAACAAGGCACTGTGCAAAGGATTATGTGGCTGCACAATGGGAGAAGTCAGCATGCTGAGCAGTGATCTGGGGGAGGGGATCCTGCACTATGTATGCTGCTGCCTGGTATAGTGATGGTGGTGATGGGCCTGTGCAAGGTGTGAAGGCCCATCACAGCCAGTGCTGCAGCCACCGCTATCCCAGACAGCAGTATACAGATTTGTTCATAGTTTCTTTAATAGTCCGGCCCTCCAATGGTCTGAGGGACAGTGAACTGGCCCCCTGTGTAAAATGTTTGGGGACCCCTACTCTAGAGGTTGATGAAATTGTGCTGTGTGGATTCAATCAACAAGTATTTAGTGGGCACCTACTTTATGCCTAGTCCTTTGCTGTAACATTTCTAGAACATCTCCTGGATAAGACTTTTAGGGGTCTCCATCTCTGCTCTGAAGGCTTCCCTATGATGTTCCTAACTTTTTCTAAATGGGGAATGCAGTAGCAAATTCCATTTCTGTCAGTATTCAAGTAGGGTTGTGGCTGAATCAGGTGTTAGTTACCATAGTCTTGACTCCAGTGAGTAAAGGGAGGCAAAACAAAAGGAATTCGACTGCCCTGAAGACCCTCAGACCATGGCCCATAAATCAGATCACCCAGACTCTGGCAAGCTAAACTCGAAACTGGGAGGTTTTAGGAAGGAAGCCATTGTTGGGAAAGCCTTGTACAGACCATACACTCACGTGCCTTCCATTCTAGGAATTCCCTGGCCCCAAGAACAAGCCACACCAAGACCACAAAGCTAGGAAAGGTAAGGATAGGGCCAGCTGTGGGTAGGATTGTAAAGTCAGCAGAATGTGGATTGGTTCACACACATGCACATACTTTTCTTTTCTACACACTTTCCCTCCTTTCATCAATCCTATTTCAAGGTGTTTACTTGAGCTTTTTATCCCCAGTCCCCACTGGAGCAGGAGAAAAAGTATCTGATAAATCCATTGTACCCTATGGTATTGGGGATTTAATTCTAAAGAAAAACAATGTTCTACTTCCTTAGAGAATTTTGTAGTCTCTAATACATTATCTCCCTGGATCCTCACAACAACCTTGCTGAAAAAAGTAGGGAGGGTTGTGGTGAGTTTTTTGTTTGTTTGTTTGTTTTTTGACAGATGAGGAAATCTTTGAAGCCCCAAAAGGGGAAGTAACTTTCCCAAGGTCATGGAGCTGAGACTAGAAACTAGGTCTTCTGAATCCCCACTCAAGGCTCTTATAAATCAAAAAAGGTCTCAAATTCAGTTCAGCTCAATAACAATTTATCCAGCACCTACTATGTGGCAGGTACAGTGTTGGGCATCAGGGATGCCCTTGCCCCTCTGGAAGATTACATTCTAGTCACTTTCTACCAGCTGTGATAAGCCTCAAAGGAGCATTGTTTTAGGCTTCGCTGGGCAGTAACTGCAAATGCTATTTGGCTTTATAGAAGTATACAAAGTGTATATGTTTAATAGAATGAATATTCCTAAAGCACAAAAGTAATAAAGGTTACTGAAATATCAAGTCCTTTGGCAGGGACATATGGCAACTAAAAATGATAATATTAACCCAAGGGAATGAAAGTAGATCTTTGTAATGGTGAGATTTCAGGCATTAATTTGGGGAGAACTTTTTTGGAAGGGGCTCTTCCTAGTGCCCCTTAAATCATATCAAGTAAGTGGGAGCCTTCTTAAGCTTCTGTGTAAAACCAGCCCTCCAGACCCAACAGCTCTTTACTGGACCCCTGGGAAACAGCCTTCCTGCCTTCAGAACACGTTCTTTCAGCCCTTCCAGTCCCGCTCAGGTGTTACTTTGAGACGCCTGTCTGATGGCATGGAAAAGTCGATCCAAAATAGAGAGTTGGTAATATTTAATCTCACACATTCATGGAGCAGGCAGAAGGCAAATTCCCCCTTGGTAAATGTTTACTGTTCAGCCTTTGCCAGTACAGGAAAATAAATGCTGGAATGTGGTTTTGAGGGAAGAGTGAGGAGCATTTGTACTCCGCTGCCCTCCCCCTCTCCCCCCATCAAAATGCTAATTTACGAGAAATGAAATGCTTGCAAACTCTGCAAAGAGCTGGACGAGCAGAAAGCTATAGCCCCTCCAAGCCCCTGCGGTCCCAAGAAAGTGAATTACTAGAGTGGCAAAGGCCTGCCAGCCCAGGCATTTTATGTTTTCCCCTCAGGGAGACTATAAAGGAGAAAGCAAGGCCAGGGTACACAAGACACTGATGCCCCCACCCCAGCAGGGGACAGTTCTAACAAGAACCTTCTTGCAGCCTGAATCCTTGCACACAGTAGGCACTCAGTAAATGTTTGCTCAATGAGTGACTGATTGAAGGATAAATTCAACACTGACATGACAAACAAAAAGGACTTTCAGACAAGGGTGTTAATGACAGTTGAGAAACTTATTTTTACTTTACCAAGAGAAGGCACAAATTGACATTGGGCTTCAGTCTAATTATCCAACCTTAATCTCAACCTGTACAGTCCTCACCAGGCAGGTAATGCTCCTCTCCATCCTCCTTATTCCATATCCCCCCACCAACATTCACATCTACATAATTATGGAAGGACACATTCACATACATCCCTTGCTTATTTCCAGGCTAGGTTGCTTTTTGTCCTCATACCATTTCCCATCATCCCCATTTTGGGTCCATACATACACAGATACATGCATCCTTTTATTACTTATTTCCATCCCTCTACTTTTGTATCCACTAGTTCTAATGTCCTAAGCCACTACTTTGGGATTGACTTTGGGTCCATTCTAGGGCCTTTTTGTATTAAAACTGTGAAGAAGCAAAGAGGTAATCATAGATGGGCTATCCCAGAAATATACCCAAGAGCAGAGGAGACATATCAATCATTGTCAAAATCTTAAATTTCATCACATTTTAGACCATCCTCTAAAAAGGAGCCCAAAGAAGTATATAATTTAGAGAGGGATAAAGGATGACTTAGTTATTGTTTTCAAATATATGAAGGGTGTTTTTTTCCCTAAGGGGGAATGATGAATGTGGGGGCTTCTCCTAGCAGGTGTCAAGCCCCATCTTGGCCCACAGTCAAGCTATTTGTTCCATTGGGGTTCTGGCAACAAACAATGGATAATTTTCTAGTTCTATCCAGCAACTGAGATATGAGCATCCATGGAATATAAGAAGATCAAGACAGCTGGAGACAAGCTTTTCTCCCACAGCAAGTAGGTCCCCCAGGGCTATGAATGATACATACAAAGAGGCTAAGTCGTCCTTGCTTGCCAGAGATGGGCTATAGCATATTTGTCATGGCTAAAAAACAAGTTTCCAGTCAAAATGAAGAAAGAATGTTGGATATTATCTATAGGAAGGAAGCATAGTTAGAAAAAGAAATAAGTAAATTCTATAGCATTTAGTATAAAGCCTTGAATATAGTAAATGTTCAAAAAGCTCATTAAATATTTCCTGATTGATTCTGCTTGTACTCTAAATCCAAAAGTTAAATTTAAGTTGGGTTTGCACATTGAAGTGTTGCCTCAGCTTGGCTCCCTCACATGAAATTTAAAACTTGAGAAATTCAAACATGCTTATGAAATGCAAACACAGTTTCACTTATTAATGGCCACTTCTGGACTGTAACTAAAGTACAGCTGCTATACAATTACCTTGTTTAGATTGCAGAAAAGGATAACTAATCAATCTGCTAATTATTCTTTGCTTCATTAGTCATTCATATGTGCATGTAACATATGCACCTTGTATGGCAACAACCAAATCCCAGGCAACCTGGTATCTCTAAAGTTAGGATGACTTAAAGGTATGGGTGTGTCTAAACAACTTGCTCAGACAGAGACTGTTTGGCAACAGGAGGGAAAAGCACACGGCTCTAGCCTTTTCCCACGCCTTTATGATCTTGGAAAAAGGGGGACTAAAGCATATTCTCTGGAAGTCTCCACAGGTTTATAGCCCTATTCTTGCTTTATCTTGTCTTGGCTCCTAGTCTTACATGGAACGCCCCCTATCCATAGCAGTGGAACAGGTTTGGCTCACCTCTTCCCTAAGGACAGGATTGTCACATAACAGTAAAAACATGCACAGGTCTCCATGATATTGAAAGACCTTAATTTAGCCCCAGGGCTTCTTTACTTCAGCTACCACCCTATTTCTCTCTTACCCTTCACAAATAAGTTTTCTGCATTTGTTAAATCAGTTTCATGCCTAGTTGCTCTCTCTTTAACCTTTTGCAATGTCCATTCCACTGAAAAGTCTTGCTATGTAGTGATCAATCACTTCCCTCTGTCAATTCAACAAAGATTTATTAAGTGGTTACTATATTGGAGGCATTGCACCAGATTCTGGGATCAAAGACAAATGAGAAAGTCCCTGCCCTCAAGTAACTTACATGAGAGTAGAGAGGGATAGTGGCAACAGAAGAAGGACAGAATGAGCCATGAGCACAGTGAAGTAAGCAAATACAAGAGAATTCCAGAAGGAAGGGAACTTTTATTGGGGTAGGAGCAGAGGATGTGAAGAAAAGCTTCCTATGGAAGATGTCACTTGAGCTGAGCCTTGAAGGAAGCTAAGGATTCTCAGGCAGAAGTAAGGAAGGAATGTATGCCAGGCATGGGAAAATATAGCACCAAAATTATAAGGATGAGTTTGGAGAACAGATAGGGTTGGAATAGAGAATGTATAAAGGGGAATAATATGAAGTGATTCTGAAAAGTTAAGATGAAGGCAAATTCTTGAATAATTCAATGGGCAATCAAAATTTATATTTTTTAGCTATAGGCAAACCCCTGCCCCCCACTCTACATTTTTTGAACTGGGGATGGAAGAAAAAAGTAATATGGTCATCCCTGAATCATAGGACTATCAATTTGGCAGCTATGTGAAAGATAGGATCAGAGAAGGGGGAACTGGAAGCTGGGAGATCAATTAGAAGGCTTTTTAAATAGTCTAAGCAAGGAGTTATGAGGGTTTGAACTATGTTAGTGGTCATGAGAAATTTGAGAAGGATGGAAGAGTTGCTGTGGACCTTGAATAGATGAGATTTGGTTAGAAATAGAGGTAAGGAAGGAGTAAAAGATGGTTGTGAACTTGTTGTCCTAAACAGAAATAGGGAAATTTAAAAAGAAAGATGCATTTATGAGAAAGTATGATTTGTTTTAGTCAAGCTGAGTTTGAGCTGTTGATGGAATATCCATATGGAGATAGCCAACAGTTAGTGACTAATATGGCACTAGAGTTCAGGAAAGAGAACAGATTGGGTGTGTAGATTTTGAAGTCATCTGTAGGGAGATAACTGAATCCAGTGAAATGGATGAGATCATAGAGAGAAAGAAAATAGAGGAAAAAAGAGAAGAGGAAAGGAGAGGACATCTTAAAGATAGAGCCTTAGGTACATTCACATTTGGTAGACAAGAGATCAATGAAAATCCAGCAAAGGTAACTGAGGAAGAGTAGTCAGATATGCAAGAGGCAAACCCAAAGAGAGCAGAGTCAGTGAAACCAAGGGAGAGAGTATCCAGTAGGAAAGGGTGGTCAACAGCTCCAAAATGTGCAGAAAGGCCAAGTAAGAGGAAGGCAAAGAAGAAAATTGAGTTAAAAAAATTAAGAGATCACTGGCAACCTTGGAGAGAATAATTTTCATTAGAAATTAAAGGTCAGAGGCCAGATTGCAAGAGACTGAAGAGTGGGAACAAATGAAATGGAAGCAAAAAGGGTAGATGGCTCTCAGAGGATGGATAGTGAAAGAAAAAGAGATATAGGATAATATAATTTATGAGGATGATAGCTTGGAGTTATGTTTTTTTTTTTTGAGAATTGAGAAAATTTAGCCATATTTTCAGACAGAATGGAAGGATCCATGAGATAAGAATACTTTCCCTCCCCAATCCTTTCTCTACCTCTCTAAGACTTTTTCTGTCTCCTTTAATGAATCCTCATATTCCATTTTTTGAAGGTACCTGTCATGGCTTGGGTCTTAGCTCTCTAATCTTCTGCTACAATATATCATTGTCTATCCCAAAGTCACATTTCTAGCACCAAATTTTTGTCTGTTCTAGTTCCTTAGAGGAGATAATTTCAATTCAGTTCAGCAATCACTTTCTAAGAATCTAGAAAGTGCAAGATATTATATCAAGTATTGTGGATACAAAAACTGAAAAATAACACAGTTCTTACTCTCAAGGAACTTAAACAATATACTTAGAATAGGTTAGCAGGTAGTAAAATATGTAACCAAATAACTATGCTCTGAAGTAGGGTGAAATAAAGGTCTGGACATTAAATGCTATTAAACATTTGAGGTGTAAAAGATCACTTGTCTTGGTGAGAGAAGAGTTGTGGGGTTGGGGAAGAATTATGTGGCACTTGATCAGCATCTTGAAGGAAAGGAATGCTTTCAATAGCCAAAAGATAAAGAAGCAATGTATTCTAAGCATGGGAGATAGCCTGTGCAAATACAGGAGAGTAGGATGAGATTGGACATAGTCAATTGTACAGTTTAGATGAAACATAGGGTGAGCAAAAGAATGTAATGAGAATGAAATTGGAAAGGTGGATTGGAGCCAGAACATAGACGACTTTACATAGGATAAAAAATATTTTCTTATAGACAACAGGTAACCACTGAAGGTTGTTAAGCAGAGGAATGACACAACACATGTAACATTATTTTGGCAACCATGTGAAGAATGGATTGAATCAGGGATCAACTGGAAGCAGGAAGACTTGCTAGGAAGTTGGTACAATAGGGCATATGATCAGTAATGAGGACCTAAACTTGAAAGAGATGGAACTGGGCTGGCAGAGTGTGGTTATGATGGGATATAAGATATAAGAACATAGTGACTAAGTGGCTGTAATGGATGTGCAAGAAGAAAGAATCAACAATGATACATGTAAAACCCAGTGGAATTGCTCATTGGCTACAGGAAGGGGGAGGGAGGATGGGAGGAAAAGACCATGAATCATGTAACCACGGAAAAATATTCTAAATTAATTAAATAAATTCCAAGCAAGAATCAAAGAAGACTACTAATTTCCAAACTTCAGTGACTGAGACAATGTTAGCTTCCATCAATAAAAAGGACAGGGAAGAGGTGAGGAGTTTTGTTTTGGACATGTTGCATGTCTATCAAGCAACTGGAAAGTACAGGGCTAGAGCTCAATCCCATATTTTTAAAATGCTATACAAAACATTTTCATGAATATTATCTCATTTAATCCTCCCAACGACCTTGTGAGATAGGTGGAAAAGGTATCATTATTCCCATTTTGTAGATGAAAAAACTTGTGGCCACAGAAGTCACAAATGGGACTTGCCCCAAGTCCCATGGTTAGTTGATTAATTGGTTAGTTGCAGAGTCAAGAACCAGGATCCAGGACTTCTGCCCCCCTTGCTGCTCTATCCATCAAACTATATATCCGCTTTCTGCTTTCTGGAAAGTATAAAAAGCAATTAGAAGCCAAATCTAGAGAATAAGGTAGAGAATCGGGCTGAGTAATATGGTTTTGAGTCCAAAATGAGGTATGATTGTAAAGTAATTGGACTGAATTTCTTGTGTGACCTGAAGACTAGCTCAGCCAGCCAGTTCCCAAGAGGATTTCCAGACAAACTTGAAGCAATGGCAACATTGTTGGAATAAATGTGTTGCCTCCTCATGGATCTACTTTGAAGGGGACAATATTCATTTGGGTGTGTACATTCTGGAGTGTTAGTGAAAAGAATAAACAGGGCTACATCTGGTATACTGTCTTGTCTATAAGAAGGTATCAGTTGAATGGAACTGAGTATTTGCGTGTCTCCCAATCAGATTATGAGTGCCTGAAGAACAAGGTTTGTCTTTTCTTTCTGCCATTTCCCACACAGTATAGCTGAGAATAGGACTAAGAAAGCACACATGGGTTCAGTAAAGACTTTTGGACTGGGTTTATGAATGTCTAGTTGGCCTAAGTTGGTCTGCCAGTGGCCCTTACTTGCAACAAAAGGGCTTAGAGTTAGGTAAGTGACTTTGATTTAAAATGGGACTCTAAGATTATCTTGGAATTTTATTTATTATACTATTGTGCCCTCATCTTCTCCTTCCCTTTCTCTATCAGTTTAACACTATGCAAAGCTCTGTGACAAATCTTGGGGTGGGGAAGGATAAAGAAACAGAAAGCATTATACATGGACTCTCTTACCCTTGACTAATTATCTCTCCAATTAGTGGAGGTAGGGGTGATTGAAATGAACTAAGAAGTTCCTGACTTTGTTATGACTATAAGGATGGAAAGTTAATATGGTCTCCACTGCCTCATGGAAAACTAATTCATATTGGGTTCATATTTATTCTTTAGACTTATTAAGGGTTGATTTTATCATAACAGCTTGACCTTTTATAAGAATAACATAGATAAACTGGGAAAGCCTTTGAGGAGGCATCTAGGTAGTTCAGTGGATTAAGAGCCAGGCCTAGAGAAAGGAAGTCTTAAGTTCAAATCTGACTTCAGACATTTCTTAGTTATGTGGTCCTGAGCAAGTCACTAAACCCCATTGCCTAGCCCTTACTACACTTCTGCCTTGGAACCACTACACATTATTGATTCTAAAATGGAAGGAAAGAAAGAAAAGAAAGAAAGGAAGGAAGGAAGGAAGGAAGGAAGGAAGGAAGGAAGGAAGGAAGAAAGGAAGAGAAATGAAGGAAGAAAGGAAGGAAGAAAGAAAAATGAAGGAAGGAAGAAAGAAAGAAAGAAAGAAAGAAAGAAAGAAAGAAAGAAAGAAAGAAAGAAAGAAAGAAAGAAAGAAAGAAAAACTGAGAGAAACAAGAACTGCCAGGTATACAGAGGTAATATCATTTGAACCAGACCTTGAAGTAGATGATTACTATCCATGGATTGGCAGACAAGGGGAAGAGACACTGGGAATTCCCAGAAATGGAATCAGACTGATCAAATTGAGAGAAAGGGATCTAATATTTAGCTATAAGGATTTTGGGTTACATGTGGGGTGGAGTAGAGAAGAGATGTGATAGTGAAGAGCTCCTTGAGGTGAGGTGCCATGTGATATACTTTTCTGTATTCAATGGTTTAAAACAAATTAATACTTATTATGCTTAAGGCCTTAATAATGGTACTTTGTGAACATTACTTAATGTTTGCATCTTGCACCAAGTCTGGAGTGGAGAGTTCTATCGCTATCATAATTTTCATTTTCTAGATGAGGATTCTGAGGCAAAGAGAGATCAAGTGGCCTGCCATCACCAAAAAGCTAATATTTGATGTGAGACTTGACCTCAGGGATTCCAGACTACTAAGATCAGTGCTTTATCAGGAAGCTATGTGGTCTAATAGATAGAAAGCTAGGCCTGAAGTCAGGAGGACCTGGGTTCATATGTGACCTCAGACACTTCCTAGCTGTGTGACCCTGGACAAGTTAATTAACCCAATTGCCTAGACCTTGTTGCTCTGCTCTTAGATCAATATTTAGTATCAACTCTAAGACAGAAGGTAAAGGTTTTTTTTTTTTTAAAAGGTCAGCACCTTATTATGCTGAATACTTTTAGGAAAAGAGAGATGAATAATCTTTGGTTTCAAGAAGCTTACATCACAGCAGGGGAATCTTAGATACTTATTAGCTTTGCTACCAATTATAAGTCACTAAACTTTTCTCAGCTTCAGTTTCCTTATCTGTAAAATGGAGAATAACAGCACCTACCTGACAAAGTTGCCATGAAGATCAAATGAGATAGTCAATGGGAAGTACTTTGTAAACCTTAAAGTGCTATATAAATGCTAGATGTGTGGACAAACAAAAGGAAAAGACAGAATACTATGAATGTCCAGTGAGTTACAGGGATGGTAAAGGGCCATGAGATCATGCTATATCAGGATCTATTGAAGGAACTGCTGATGTTTAGTTTAGAGGACAGAAAACTTAGGGGAAACATGATAGCTACCTTCAAGTATCTGAAGGGCAGTCATGTGGTTGAGGGGATTAGACTTGTTCTGCCTGGCACCAAAGGACAGACTTAGGAAGAATGACTGGAAGTTAACATAGAAGTAGATTTAGGTTTGATGTAAGGAAAAGCTTCCCAACAATTAGAGCTATCCAAAAGTGGAATAGGCTTCTGGGGACACAGTAGGCAGGAGAAGGGGAAGGGGAGTGGGGTGGTGACCAGGGTTGGAGAGGAGGGAGTGCCATCTATCTCAGTAAAAGTCTTTCAAGCAAGGTCTTGACCACTTTCTGGCTAAACTATAGAGATAATTTTTGTCCAGCTACTGGTTGGATAGCCTTTGAAGTCCTTTAAACCAGAGATTCTTTAATCTTTTTTGTGTCATGGACCTCTTTGGCAATCTGGTAAAGCCTATGGATCCAGATCTCAGGATGTTTTTAAATGCATAAAATAAAACACAGAGGATTATGTATAGAAACCAATTATATTGGAATAAATAAATACATATATATATGTATATATATATTAAAAGGCTAGTTAATAGACCCTGTTATGAACCCCTGTTCTGTGTCTGTGATAATTCTACATGGCACACAAGTGCTATAGAAGTTCAGAAAAGGGCAGATGCCTGTGGGCTGGCAAAGCTTCACATAAGAGGTGGGATATGTGCTGGGTTTTGAAGAATGAATAGCATTTTGACATTTAGAACTGCAGGGAGGGGGACATAGAATAGGCATCAATAAATATTTGTTGATTGATTGAAGGGGACAGATGGGAGAAAGGCACACAGGATTAGAGGCAACACTCTTTGGATATCCAAAGTTTATATCATTTTAAAAATCAGTCTTATTGCTTATAGTTAAATCTCAGAGAATCAAATTGGAAAGTGTGGGAGACAAACTGGTCCCCCCCAATATCCTTCAGATTGACCTGTTATATACATAGTACTATTTAAATGTCCCTGTCTAGAGAGATTCACCTCTTTTCAGTCAAGATGTGAAGCATTTAAGAAATATCTATTAAGTGAAAGGGCAATATAATAAAATATTAAAAATATGGATATAATTGAACATAACTGAAAATGGAAATACAAAAGAACCAATGTCAATTTCAGATTGATTCACAATTTTTATAAAAGAGAGAGAGAGTCATAAGAAGAAGAGCCCTACATTACAAAGAACATTTTTTGCAAGGGGGGAAAAGTTGCCTTTTGGGCAAATCATTACATCTCTATGGGATTCTGCTTCCTCATCTGGAAAATTAATACTTTCTCTGCCTGGACTACCATTCTATAGTTCTACAATTCAAGAATTAGATGAGAACAAAATTTTTCAAAGATTTAGTGAAAACAGTAAGTTGGACAATGAATGAAGAACAACACCCTTCAAGAAAAGAGGCAAAAGTATATTGATTTTAAGGGGGGAAAGAAGATGTAGAATGGGGGGGGGTCAAGTATAGAGTTTGGGATGGTACAGGAGAGGGCATGCCTGTTGTAGAGGTTCTCAAGTAGAGATATTAAGGTGACTCACTACTTCACACTTCTGCCTGAGGATGGTTCTGAAACTTTCAAGATTGGTGTTTTGGAACCTTTTACCACATGAAGAGGGGACCACTTGGACTGAGTTTTGAAAGGTAGAAAGGATATGGTTGAGATGGAAGTGTCATCCACAGAAGTTTCCTCAGGCTACATTCAGTGGCAACTGTGATACAGGTTGCCCTGTCCTGGCTCAGGCAATAGTTTTCAATCTGCTTTACTATCATTCTTACTCCCCAAAACCTGTTAACAAATGACCAATTCACTCATTCAACAACCATGAGTTAAGGTACTAACAAGGAAGCCTTGAAACATCCAAATGTCTGGCAGGAAGGAGAAACCCTGGGCCTAGATAATCCCTAAACTGAAAGCTGAGACCCAAGGATAAAGAAAAGCTCACTTCCTTGGAGTGCAATCAATACCAACTGCAGACAGACAGAGGCTGCTTCAGTGACAGCAGAGTCCAGTTGTGCACACAGCTGCCCAAACTTCATGGACTATCAGGGAGAAAGTAAACCTTCAAAATGCTTGCCTTGTCTCATTACTTGCATATCTCCCAAGAGGAAGGAGAATTGGTACATCTGTAAAGGAGGATTAGGTGTGGTGGTGGTGTGTTCTGGGAAGGCTGCTTTTTTCCCAGGGAGTTCCCCCTCCAGGGGCAGAGAGGCCCCTCTGCCTAGAGGAAAATTGGTTCACAGCCCTCCTCAGATTTGGCCCTTACCTGTCTTCTCCTCCCATTTCCCATGCCTGTGTCTAAACTTGTTCTACTCTAAACAAGTATTATTCCCTAAAATCCCCATAATGTTATTTCCTAAGCTTCATTGTAGAATGGGCTAGGAAAGGATGTAGGAAAACAGAAAACTAAGGGATTAACCCAGGTTTGGTTTTCCTAAATGAGCACTAAACTGTAAGCTTTTTGAGGCCAGTAGACATGTCTTATTTTATATTGCATCTCTCCAGCAGAATTTTGCACATGATGGATGCTTATATACTACCAAATAAATAAATGTTTGTTGAACTAATTTGAATCCTTGCTTTGCAAAATGAACTTAGAAACAGTGAATGTTATGAGTTGAAAGGAGGGAGAAAAGAGTTGGAAAGGCACTTTGAATCATCTAGTTGACTCCACTCCCCTTTCCATTTAACAGATCTGGACTTGAGACCCAGAGAGGTTAAGGGACTTGAAAGCCTTAAATGAGAGTCAGTAAGAGGAAGATTTGAATGAAAAGCCTATTCTCTTAACTCAGGGCAATATGCTTTCTCCTGCACAATCAACTTCAGGTTCCTCCCTCCCTCTCTTTTACCCAACCACACCAGAGCCTAATAATCATCTTGTAAAATCCTTCTCACCCTAGGCACCACGGAGACTACCATATTTATCATTAATTGGAAGAATCCTTCACTCACAGCATTCTGCCTTCCTTAACCATTTGAAGAAATACTGGATGTCACTTAAATCTTGGTCTCTGTATAGTCCACACCAGAGACTGATAGATAATAAAACTAAGGCACAGAGACCAGTGATTTGCCACCTTAATGGTAAGCAGTAGTGTTTGATAATGAATCAAGCCCTCAAACTCCAAATCCATTACTCTTTCCACTGAAACAGCCCAAGTCTTCATTCATTCACTCATTTGTTCCCATTCATTCCACAAATACGATCAAGTCCCTACTACACCTCCTAGAGTTGAGTTTGTGAGTAGAGATTCTATCCCTGGGATTTTTCAGGGCTGTCTCCATTTCAAAATAAGAAAGTGTACTTTTTAACGAAGGAAATTTTACCAAAGAAATATCCTTTATCAGACCACATTTCCCAATTTTGGGTCAGAAAATATAGCTGCGGCATGTTGTTAAGGGACCCAGGAAAAGAACTATTTATAAATAATGACTTGAGCTTACCTACTTTTTTTGTGGAGGAACCACGATTTACAGCCATGCCAGATATCACCACAAGGCCATGTGCAACGAAGTGCTAAGTTGAATGAAACCAGGGGCCAGAATGTCTGGTACAGCTAGTAAGTACCAAGGGGCCTCCAGGGCCGGAGAATTCAACTTGGGTTGGAAAAAGTCTCCCAACTTGGAATCAGAGGTTTCGGGGGAACGGGGAGCAGAAGGAAAAATGACACAGGGTCCTGCGGAGCAAGGTAAACATAGTGTTATCCTACCCAGAGCATATTACCACAGGGGCAAAGGGAGAACAGAAAGATTTGGGACAGGCAAGCATGGCCTTGGGAAAAAAAAGTGGTCGAGACATGCCCCCCCCTCAAACTCACATGAAGAAAGACGCTAAATACAACCCGCAGAGGTGATTGAGAAGACCACAGAGCAGTAATGCTTCCCCACCTTCAAAGTTCACCTCATCTCACGAAACCATTCCCTAAGTCTGAGGGTAGAATGAAGCCTTCAGTCTGGGGCCCCTATACTCATTTCCTCTCCCTCTAAAAGGGTTATCACAATCGTCCCCTTGTTTTTACATGGATCTGGAGGCGACCACGCAGGGTTATTTTTTTTTTTTTCGGCTCTGGCTGTTGAGAGAGAACAGCGGTGCAAGGAGGAGCCCCGCCTCCCTTCCCCCGCCCTGGAGTTCCAAGCACCCCCTCCCTTCTCTCTCCCTGAGCACCAGGAGGCCCCACCCCGCCTTCTCCAGGCAGCTGCACTTCAGTACGCATGCTCCCTGTGCACTGTAGGGGGTCGTGGGGGGGGGCGGGTAGATTCTCATCCGGAGCTGCTGGCCCCATGCCCCCTACCCCCAGAGCTCGACACCCAGGCAGAAAGAGCTGGCCTTGACCCGACTCAAGCACTGAGACTGGGTCTGGCTAGACTTGGGGGAGGGGGGATTAGGGGAGTGAGGTGGGGGGAGGGGAGGGGAAGAAATGAGGGGGTGGGGTGGGGGGGCCACTGCGCGCCTTAGATATTTTTTTAATGTCCCGCTGGAGGGGGGCGCGGGCAGCCAGGGTATAAAGGAAGGTAGCTGCGCCCTGCACATCCCACCAGAGCTGCCCAGGAGCTCCGAACTTCGCCTCCTCTGGCCTCTTCCTTCTTCGCCTCAGGCCTTTGCCTCTCCTCCTCTTCACCCTGCCTCCCTCGGCCAACCCCGATCACCAGCTGCCGCCTGCGGGCATCCACCAGCAGCCCCCAGCTCCGCCACCGCTGCCGCCACTGCCGCCTCCACCACCCCAGCCGCTGCCTCCACCACCCCCACCAGCTCCTCCCGCTCCACTGCCACAGCCTCCACCGCCTCCGCCTCCACCGCCAGCGCCTGCTGCTGCTGCTGCTGCTGCTGCTGCTGTTGCTGCTGCTGCTGTCACCAGCCGCCGTCCGCTGAGGGTAAGGATGCACCTGGGGCTCGCGAGGGAGAGCAGTAGGAGGGAGGCGGGCATAGTGGGCATCCCATTGCCACAGCAGGTGAGTTCCACAGGCGATCCCGGATAACAGCCAAGCTCTCGCAAAGGAGTCTTCACCGCAGCCGCAGCCGCATCTCTGCATCCAAATCCCTGCGGCCAAGTCCCTGCAGCCAAGACCCTGCAGCCTATCTTTGCAGCCGGGTCCTCGCAGCCGGGTCCTTGCAGCCGGGTACTCGCATCCTCATCCTTCCAACCCAGTGACTGCAGCTGGGGTCAGCGGAGCTCCACGTCCTTCGGCTCCCGCGGGTCAGAACCAGCTGGTAGAGCCAGCAAGGGCCACACTCCGAACGGTGTGGCGTGGCAGGAGGAGCTGCAGGCAGAGGCAGGAGATCGGTGGAGGAGGGCGGGGAGTGGGAGCCGCAAACACCGCCCCTGAGGGCGGGCGGGCCAGCCCCGCCAGCCAGCAAGCCAGCAAGCGGCAAGCGGGCAGCGAGCTAGCCAGCAGAGCGGGAGCAAGCGGGTGGGAGATGGGTTCTGGCCCGATGGAAAGGTAGAGACAGAGGAGGGCACGCTGTCCGCTAGCTTGCTTGCTTGCTGGTTTGCCTAGGAGGGTCCGCGGTGGGGTCCGCCGTACGTGCTGCCCGTAGCCCAGCGGGTTCACGAGACTATCCCTGCCTAAACTCCTTCCTTGCTCTGTCATTGCCTCTGCCACCTGGATTCCAGCTGCGTGGCCGCCTGCCAGAAAGAGCAGCGGCAGAGGTAAGGAAAGAGAAACGGAGGCAGAGGTAAGGAAAGAGAAACGGAGGTGAGTCGGGATTCGGCGGACCCCGGGATTACCCGAGGATGTGGTAGTAGCCACCGCTGGGGCCTCCACCACTGCTGCTCGGGACTTGGGGTTCGCTCTTAGTAAAGCTGCTTAGTTTCTCTCGCCCTATAGTTTGACAGGAGGCACGCCGAGAGGGAGCGGAGGTGACCCTTCCCTCCCCTTCCCCCGACTTTGCACATAAGCCCGCAGAGGCAGGTCTGGTGCCCCGGGTTGCACTTGAGTTTAAAAGATCAGTGCACCCCGAGTACCGCTGTTCTCTGAGGGCTGAGGGAGGTCAGAGTCTCATTGCAGTGACTAGGTGGGTCGTCACTTGGAGATTGACCATCAAGATCTGTGACATCTCTTTCTTTCCAAACTACCATTTGCCGCCGGGGGCTTGGGAAGGAAGGAGTAAAGAGGGAGAGGGAGGTGTTCTTTTGGGAATTAGACAGCTGCTGGGGAGATTGCTGTTGCTCGACAGAAACTTAGTCCTTTTAATCTTTTCTCTTTCTGTCCCTCTAGAACTGAGGTCTTAACCCCAGATCTGCCATCATGTCTAGAGAAAGGTGAGTATCTCCACTGACAGGGTAAGAGAGAAGGTGATTTAGGGGCAAAGCCCCTACCAATAACCCCCCTCCCCATTGGCTTTATTTTGCAGTGGTTCCGAGGAATATCAGGAGAAGGAGGAATTTACCCAGGATGTGAAAGAAGAACATGTCGATGAGAAGGAAGATTCAAATCCTGATGAGCTTGTGAATGGGAAGGAAGAGCCAAGTCATGATGAGCTTATGAATGGTACTCATGAGCAAAGCCATGACGTGCCTATGAACGGGACACATGAGCCGAGCCCAGATGAGCTCTTCGATGGGGAGGAAGATCCAAGTATTGATGAGCTTGTCTATGGGGATGATGATCCAAGTTTTGATGAAGTTATCTATGAGGAAGAAGATCCAAACCCTGATGAGCTTGTCTGTGAGGAGGAAGGAGCAAGCTTAGATGAACTTATCTGTGAGGAGGAAGATGCAAGCTTAGATGAGCTTGTCTGTGAGGAGGAAGGAGCAAGTTTAGATGAGCTAGTCTGTGAGGAAGAAGACCCAAATGCTGATGAGCTGATCTGTGAAGAAGACCCCAGCCCTGATGAGCTTATGTGTGATGAAGAGGAGGCCAGTCCTGAGGAGCTAATCTGTGATGAGGAAGATCCCCATGCAGATGAGCTTATTTGTGAGGAAGAAGACCCAAATCCAGATGACCTTATCTGTGAGGAAGAAGACCCAAATGTTGATCTTATCTGTGAAGAAGAAATTCTTCACCCCGATGAGGAGGATGACTTCATTTGTGAGGAAGAAGACCCAAATCCCATTGATCTCATCTGTGAAGAAGAAGATCCAAGCTTCCGTGAGCTTATCTGTGGGGAACAAGATCCAAGTCTCCATGAGCTTTTTGATGGGACAGATGAACCAAGACCCAATAGGAGGGAAAATCCAACCCCAGATGGCAGGGAAGATCCAAAACCCGATGGCAGGGAAGACCCAAATCCGGATAACAAACAAGATCCAAGTGCTGGTGAGCTCTTTGATGGGAAGGAAAATCCTAGGCTTAATGAGCATGCAGATGGGAGAGAAGAAAGGAGCCCTGATGGGAAGGAAGAGAATAAGAAGAGTGAAACCGACTCAGGAAGGGAGCAAAGAGGCAGTGGTTCAACAGATTCTTCCCGCTCCAGGAAAAGAAAGGCAGATGTAGCTGTGGTGAGTACAAGGGAGGTAAAATATGGGGAACCTTTCTCTGCTATAGACCTCACGTGTCCGGGGACTATAAGGATCCTTACTTAGGCAATGTGGGAGAAAAGATTAGATTTGAACAGACAGCTCTTGATCAAACTTTACACTTACAGTTTTGTGTTGTTTGGGTTTTTTTTCCTCTTGCTTAATGTGTTTTTTGGATTTAGTTTTTGCTGGATCCAGATGAAGTTTTGGCCAAAAGGGAAACAATTGGAAGAACTGCAGTCAGGATACCGGTAAGCTTCATAGTCCTCAAGCATAATTATTGTTATTTCTTGACAATGATTAAGAAGATTTTTAAATTTTCTAGTTTTCTCCCTCTTTACTATATAATCACATGTTTACTACACCCTTTTATTCTCCCTCACTCATTATGATTAAAGTTGAATTAAAGGTAATCCTTGCCTAACTATGTATTCTCAGCTCTTAACAAGCTGTAGACTGCCAACCCCTTCTCCCCGCATTAGGAATACTCTGGACACTTAGATTTTAGATGTCACATAAAAACTGGAAAAGATCTTTGCAATCATCTGTTTCAAGCATTTCCCTTTACTGGAGAGAAAACTGAGTCCTAGAGAAGTAAAATGATTTGCCTATGATAACAAAGCTAATACTGGCAGACAGACCTAAAATCAAGGTCTCCAGCCTCTTTGTCCAGTGTACAATCTCACATATAAACCAAATTAGAAATATATATCTTAGACATCTTCTGGAAAAGGACAAACAGCTCAGGGTAATTGGGTTAATGGTGGTTTCTGAAAGAGAAAGGTTCTAAATGAAGACTTCTCCCTATTTGGAATTCTTGTATTCCTTCTACAAAAAGCACATGATAGCCTTAAATAAAATGACTTAAGTTTGTGACTTGATGACTCTACTTCACCACTTCAGGCTAGTGATTATTATGTATATTTAGTACTCAACTAAAATTGTCACTATCAACTGGATTTTGAACTGACCTCAATAGGTATAAGTATTTGTAGAAGATTTTATATATTAATATGTTTCATTACAGAATTTCAGGTGACTAGTCTCTCTTTCCTTTCCCTTAAGAAAGAGTCACTAAAATTATACATTGTGAAACCTGATGCTCATCATGAAAAGAAACCAAACTATCTTTATCTCCAGAAATGACTGGTGGCCATAGTCATAGTTTGGATTTAGAGAAAGCACTTCTCACTCTCTCCCAGACCCAGGCATATGTTGTAACATCATATAAAGAACAGGACTAGGAATATTTATTTAAGCCAAGTTAAGTGTTGCAAAGTTGGGGATGAGCAGTACATCATTTCATAGGATAATGAACAATGTGTTGCATCTAAACAGAGGTAGCAGCTGGAACCTTAAAGAGTAAAGTGCTTCATAACAGATGGGCAGCATTGTGTGAAATGGTAGTCATAGTTGAATATAAAAGACACATTCAATCCTTCCTTAGCAGGATTCACTGAATATTGAAAAGTGAGATGAATGACTTTCTCCTCAATTGGAAAAAAAAAAGTATTTCAGTTTAATAAAAGAAGTAGTCATTCCTTTCTCTTTATTTTCCCTCATCCTCTCTAAGTCAATCCTTTAATCAAACCCAATTATGAGGATGCTATCACCCCATTTTAAAACTATTCCATTTGGTATTCTTTGATTAGAAAATAAATTTATGTTTTATGCCCTCTCACCTAAAAATCTTTATGTACCTACTATGGTATATCTTCATTTCTTAGAGAGAGCAGCAAGAGTGGGTACTAGGTTAGTTATTTATTGTAAAATTTAAACACTTAAAAATGTTTCCACTTCTTAAATGAGAAACAAATTAAGCATGTCTTTTGCCCTTTGATATATTACTAGAATGTGATAATATCTTGCCTCTATATAACATGTTCTAATGGCAAAGTACTTTATAATACTTCATCTGAGATAATCTAGTTTATCTATCTTATCTCAACTGGTCACATAGCAGTGGTATATGAATAGTCATACATACTGAATTTACTTGTATCAATTCCCTGCCATAGATGTTTTAAGGGTTTATCATAATTTTCCACATCCTCAGAACAGATTCCTATTTATTTTATAAATATAGTGATATCTGAGTTCATCAGCCTACTTAGGGAAGAATGCCTTTGATATGAATTTGTGAAGCTAGAATTTGGATATATAATTGAAATCTTTAGTCAGCTTATGAATATAATCATTCTTTTAAAAAGTTAATAATTATTGACCTGCTGAAATAAGTGCATTATTTATTATAATTCATTAAAAGAATAACAAACAGGTTACTGTGAACTATCTTTAAATGTCATTAGTAATACCATCTTTGAAAAACTGCTTCATCACAACCATATCTAGTCTTAGTATAATATTGATCTTCAGGTCCTCTACTAAATATTAGTAGTAATTTTATTAAGTTCTAAGACTAAAATAGTACATCCATCATGTTGCCACAAAATTTTTATAGCCCTGAATCCCATTTTTTTTCATTAGAACATTACCTTAGCTTTCTGATTATTCCCTAAAAACCTAAAAATTTTATATGATTTTTTTCTGAGCCTTATTCAGTTGAAAATATATGAAGAATTAGAGATGGTCCTTTCTCTAACTCTCCTCTTGAATTTGGGCTAATCTCTCTTTAAAAGTTAGGTATATCTTTAGGGTATAATTCATGAAGTGTTGTAGTGTTGTTGCTTTACCTAGTTCTTCTGTAAGATATCTCCTCTAGAGAAGAATTAAGGTATTCTTGGGTTCTTGGGTCTCTTGTAACTCTTCCCTGACTTGTAGTTTAAAAATGGCTGCCAGCTTATCTACAATGGCCTTTTCTTAGTATTGTCAATTACATGATCAGAGAAGATAGCACTGTGATTGTGCCCTCAAAACAAGATTTCAGGTCCAATGATAGAACAGTAAAATTAATTTAGAGCACTCTTAATGTGCCTCTTGAATAATCGAGTTGCTACCAGCACAGTGGTAAAGACTAATTGGGAGAGGTTTCCTTTCTCACACAAGTTACCCCATGAGCTGTGATGAGAAGTCTTGAATGTCTAGAGCTCTCCTGCTCCAGAGTAAGAAATTATATTTTATAAGGAGCAAGGGGGCTTGATTATAAATTAGATAATCTTAACAGCTTGAAAAGTGCACAAGCAGCCCAAGTGAAAAATGGATGGTAGGCAAAATGTGTTGAAAAAATATCAATTATTACCTAACCAACACTACTTTTGAGCCAGAAACTAGATTTCATTTATTTACAATCATCTCAATATTCTATATTAAACATTAATAACTGCCCTCGTTAATAAATAGAAAGAATAGAAATAACTGCCCTCCTTATTAAGACAATTAAGAAATAGAAGATTGGTAATTTCCCACAGTCTTTCCATGCTGGCATAATTGACTGACATTTTCAGTAAGATGGCTGCTTTGTTAAACAATAACAAAAAAAAGTGGGAGAGGAGTTTCTAAAATTGGGTCTAAAATTATTTGTAAGGCCAGAAATTAAATATGGTAACTTAACAAAACAAGTCTTAATGCAACTCAAACTTTGCTAAAACTTTCCATATTTGAATAGAAATCAAGTATTCCAGCACTTCAGCTGAGACCACTATAACATTTGGGATACATTTAGACTGCAAAGGTGGTCTTTAATGTTTTGGTTTTCTGTTTTTATGGTTTTTATAGAAGGCATTAATTTTTGTTCTCACAATGCTAGATTTATTTCTTATTTTATTTTCCTTAAAAATAGAATAGTACTTTAAATGTGTCAAGCATTTTGATTCTTTCAAGAGTTTTTTTTAGTATTTTTTTTAGTACTTTACAAATATAGAACAGATACATTGTTCCATATAAAACATGTTCTATACAAAACATTCAGAAACAGACTTTCAATTTAAGAGAGATATAATAGGTAGCTACCTAAAAAGGTATGCTAGTTACCTCTATCCTGAATATGAAAGGTGCAGCAATTGATACATTTTTATTTCAAACTTGCTACTGCAAAAGTTGGCAAGTTAGTTTGGTTTGGGCAATTTTATTTTCATAGTCTTGAATATAGAGAGCCAGATTAAAGCAAATATCTTGTTGTAGAATAGATTTACTTTGTCTCTTTTTTTCTTCTCTATTTAAAATGGTAATGTTCTTGTAAAGTGGTCTGCAACTTTATATAAGTAAATCTTTTTTTAGATAAGTAAAATCAAAAGCCCAGAAATCTTTTATAAAATGGTACAAAAGGGAATGAAGAATGTGTCCAGGAAAGAAATTGTAAATAGATGGTGCTTGCTAGGTGAAAGACAAAACTAATGAATTTTTGAGATTAATCTAGACAAGGGGTTCTTAATATGGGATCTCTGAACAGGTTTCACTGAGTTTATGAATTGTTAAATATTTTGATGAGTATATTTCAATGTAATTTATTTCTTTTGTAATCCTCTTTATTTTATATGCTAAAGAACAAAACTCTAGGAAGGGGTCCATAGTCTTGCCTGATTGCCAAAAAGGTTAAAAATCCCTCATCTAGACTTGTATTCATTTCCTTTTTACCTACAAAATGTAGGATTCTGCTTTAATTAAGATAATGAAACTAACACATTTTTCCTGTGGTGTGAAATTTTTTTAATGAATAGTCAGATATAAAAAATCATTAATATTCTCTGTATTGAGAATCATTCTGAGTGACCCATTACCTAAAAGGATGTTTTCCTTGAACAGGCTTTTCTCAGAAATCCCTGGTCAGTGATTCTCACACCTGACAAAGGAGGGGATGAGCCATCACTACCTAATTCTAATATGCCAACTCACAATTTCTCCCAACATAGAGCTACACCATTACCATTATTGGGGTAAGTATTTAACCTGCCACACTTGCCTCTATGCCTTTATCTCTTTCACTACAACTTGCCTTTTACTAACTTTTAGGCACACTAACAAGTGTTTCATTTTTTATAGCTGGGCAAATAGAGATGAGGTTTGGAAAATTATGTTAAGTAAAGAACAGGTATACCTGAGGGATAAGAACTTCATGGAGAGACATCCTTCTCTACAGCCAAGAATGCGATCCATTCTTCTGGATTGGATGATGGAGGTGAGTTTGGCTATTGGCATTAACTGTGACAGTATGGTATAAGCAAGTAGGATGATCACATTTTTCTCATTCACAAAGAATTCTTTGAATTTGGTATTCTGGTTCTTTTTTGAATCCATGGAGTATTCATTTCCTTTCTCATTTCCAAAACATGGACATCAAAGTAATTCTGTTTTTCTTTTCTAATTTGTCTCTAGAACAAACATTTCTATTGTTAAAAGTTTACTACAGCTTTTAACTATGTTACCAATTCAGCTTCTTCTGGGTTTCTCACAATAAGTAATAGTTTAAAAGTCAGAGAAGTTAAGAAACCTAATTCTGATCACAACTGTGATTTTTGCATATGAAAAAGGTGCCCATACTGTTACTGGCAGGTGCTATATTTTGAGCTTAGTGAAGGATATCTGAAAGTTTGTCTTATAAACAATAGTTTCATTTCTAAAGTTAGGTTTTACTTCTGTTCTAAAATATAATGGTGGAACTTGAATATTGGCCAGGAATATTAGTTTATCCTAATCATTAGAAATGGTGCCAGGCCTGCTAAAGGAATTTTCACAAACTTATTTTGCTTACACCAATTTCTGTCTCCTTATTCTTTCAATTACCCTCTCCCCTCCCCCCATATATATAGACCCTTTGCTTATATACAATTTAGATTCTTGCCTAACCAAATTTCCAAACATTAACATGTTAATGTTGGCATATGCTATTCCTAGAAAGACTTAGTGTGCATTATTAGCTTTTGTGATGATCCCTTACATTTGTCTAGCAAATTATCATTTACAGAGCAACTTCACAGAGATTCTCATAAACTCCTCACAACAACCAGTTAGGCTGGGAAGTTTTCCCTGTTTTTCAAATGAGGATACAGACACATTCACGGAGTAAGTGACAGGGTCTCCTCTTGATCCATTGATATTTCTACTGTACTATGATGCCTCTGAAGTCTGACTTTGTGCCTTAGAATGTTGTCTTTAAATGACTGTATCCTGATGTTTATTTAACTTTTTACTCTTTAAACCATAAACCATATATGGTATGTGATACTCAAGCCAAAATGTTTTTAAGGTTTAATTTTTAGGGGTTGATAATTTTTTGTGGGAATTACTTAAGGGGTTCTCTCTTGAAAACAATTATTTTGTTCTCTAAGTAATGAACCTATATGTAGAACTTAGAAGAGTTGGACCATATTAACTAAGGCTCAAGTTCTATAAATAAGTACCCTTATGGGTTAGAGTGGAGAAAAGCAAATGTGTCAGTACTTTTGTTTTTGCTGTTTTGTCTAAAAGTAAAACATTGAAAGTCCATGAAAAACATTCTTTCAGGTAAATGTACTAAAACTTATTAACTATTTTTTCAGGTGTCTGAAGTCTATAAACTTCACAGGGAGACGTATTACTTGGCACAAGACTTCTTTGATCGATATATGGCAACACAGCGAAATATTACAAAAACCCTTTTGCAGCTTATTGGGATTACCTCATTATTTATAGCTGCCAAACTTGAGGTAAAACTTGTTCAAGTTTTTATGTTAGTACTAGATGTATGCTTCAATGAGGTAGGAAATCTGTTCATATTTAGAATACAGACTATTTTTTTTTTATAGTATGGAAAGTACCCTACTTTTGGGCTAATAATATGGTTTGGATGGAGCAAACAGTCTTAATCTTGGCAACTTGGGTTAAGTTACAGTCCAACTTTTAAATGGGAAACTAGGATCATTAAGGGGGCAAAAAAAATTGCTCTAAAGGTATATGGTAGCAAGCATAGTTCATTAATTTCTTTCAGATTTTCATTTGCATCTTGACTACTGTTGGGCTCTTATATTTATCATGTACATATTGCTATGAATTAACCATTTAAAGATGCTAGGATTCCAAATATATGAGTCAGAGATAGAAATCTTTGTGTTTTTGTACTTCTGTTGGTTCAGCAAAAGCAGATAATAGGGTATTTGAATAGACACTATGGCATAGAGATATCAGTGTTTGGCTTTGATGGTAATGATGATTTTCTTTCATTTTTTTTTCTTTCAGGAAATCTATCCACCAAAGCTGTACCAGTTTGCTTATGTGACAGATGGAGCTTGTACAGAAGAAGAGATTCTTACCATGGAATTAATCATTATGAAGGTAAGTTACTAATGATTTATAAAACATTTTCTGCTCAATCTTCATGGAGAATTTCTTCAAGGATGAAAGCAATTGCCTATTTGCATTTGATTCATCTTCAATTGTATACCTAATTATCATATTCTCTAAATTAAGTAATGACCTCTATGTGGACATATTGTAACTCTGAAGGTGGTCGATTATTTGTATGGCAGTCTACCACTGCATGCCAGGGTACTCCATTATCCTTGGTTTTGCTGTTGACCTCTAATTTGCCTCCTCCTTTCCTCCTTCTATTTTATTCTAGGCTCTGAAGTGGCGTTTAAGCCCCATGACACTTGTGTCCTGGTTAAATGTATACATGCAGGTGGCTTATCTCAATGACCTGTATGAAGAAGTGCTCATGCCACAATATCCTCAGCAAATCTTTGTGCAAGTTGCTGAGGTAAGTCCCAGCACATACCACTCATCCCATTTTGTGTGGCGTTCCATCCATCTTGAGTAAATTTCATAGGGTTGTGTTTATTGACATACTGGCTTGTTTTCTATCATGTTTTTGGCCCCCTCTGTAGCTTTTAGATGTCTGCATCCTGGATATGGGCTGCTTTGACTTTACTTATGGAGTGCTGGCTGCATCTGCCCTGTATCATTTCTCTTCCACTGAGATAATGAAAAAAGTTTCAGGTAAGTTGGATTTCAAATGAAGTTGAAGTATATATATATATATAAACTTGACATGTCCTCGTGTAAGCTTTAGATCGAGCACAATTTTCACTTTACTTTCTAGGCTTTGATTGGCCAGAAGTAGAGGAGTGCGTGAAGTGGATGGTCCCATTTGCTATGGCTGTAAAGGAAGTAGGAGGTGCCAGGCTCAAATATTTCAAGGGTGTTCCTAGTGAAGACATGCACAACATTCAAACTCATGTGAACACCATAAACTTGCTGGTCAGTAATAACCTTTATGTTTTCTCATGACAAAATAGGACATCCTACTAGAAGTGACCATTCTCCAGTCCATGTAGTCCCTTTACCCAAATCAGACCATATGTAAATATCCCAGAAAGATATCCACCAATTTAATTCTTTTTTTAAAAATCGTAGAAGGAGGCTCATCACTTTATATTTTTGTGAGCTTAAAGTAGATTTTTAGGAAATCAGTTGAGGGAAAAAATTCACTGAGGAACTGAACCTAATTCTGGATGTACATTATTATGATAATATGAAATTGATCATTTTCCCCTTTTAAAAGCAGCCCATTCGTACCCCCACATTATCACTTCTGAATGTAAGACTGATTTTACTCAGAAGTAACATTTATTTGTTCAACCACCTTACTATAAGGGGCAGTTTTGAAAGCATAATAGAATTTAAACATTATTGTGTGGCTGCACTTCAGCAACTGGTAAATAAATATTAAGTCAAAAGGATACTTTTTTTTACCATTGACATTTATCTCCTTTGGTCTTATTTTAGGACAGAGCTTATGAAAAGCAAGCCATTCTGGCTGATGAGAAAGTGTCTGCTCCCTCTGGAGTCCTCACACCACCACAGAGTGATAAGAAACCTAGCAAAGAGCAGGAGTGAATTTTCCAACACTTCTAATCAGAAATGAATTTGCTGAAGTGCCTGCTCTAAGCTCTGCTCCGTTGACTGCTGCCTGGGGGATTTGTTAGCTTTTACAGATTTGTAGATGGGAACATGCATTTCTTTTTCATAACAGAAGCTTCTTAGAAGGGACTGGGGCGGAAGTAGTGTTTTTATGGAACACACGTTTTAAAAAAGGGGGTCAAGTACACCAACCACCTATAGAACACCAACGAGTGCTCCAGATGCTGCTAGGAGGGTGATACTTGGTCAACCATTCATACAATAAAAAAGCCTTGAAATTAAGTATAACTCTTTCTGGCCTCTGCTTTGGTACCCTAGGGTTATTAATCACATTTAATGCATGAATTCCTAACTATTAGCATTATATTGCAATAGTTGCAACTAGCTGTGGAGGGTAGCTTGCCTTTTCCGCAATATTAATTTGACATAACGCTTTTCTTTTTAACCCTTGCAATATGTAAATTGCTGCTATAGAGCTATTTCATTTCAATAAAGTTACTGTCTCAAAGGCAGTTGGTCTTGCGGAAACTTTGTCTAATTAATTGGAGTTGAAAGTAAACTTTGTTGCCCTTGCTGCTATCCATTAGGCAAAGTCTTGAGTGCCTAGTTGGTAGCTTGTCTTTATCTTTCTACAGTGAACTGTACTTAATGTTGACCAACAAGTTGAGGAATTACTTTTTCCTCCCCCTTTTACCAAGATGACAAATCAAAAAGACCTAATACCAATGAAGGATGCCCCTCAAAAAAATGTGCACACACAACACACACACACACACACACACACATACATGCCCTCATTCATTACAAGAGTCTTGCCTCAACACCCTTTCTGATCACTGTGCAGGGAGGTAGGGAGGGGGAACAGAATAACTAATTTCTAGTCCCTATTATACCACTTAGCTACATAATCCTGGGCAAGTTCCTCAACATTTTCAGAGCTCAAAAAAACATGCCCATTGGAGTGGTCCTGTATGGGGATACTGTGGGAATCTCAAAATGAAAAAATAAAGTCGACTCTCAAGAAACTCCCACTCAGTTTGGGGAGAGAAGACATGACTACAAATTAATAATAAAATAAACCAGTTCATGAGAGGTATGGAAACATAATCTCTAAAATTATAGGCAGGAGAGAACACTTGAGTGGGTGGGATCAGGAAAAGTTTGTTTCCTTACTGCAGCTTCATTAGTCAAATAGGAATAGTCATAGGCAAGGACCCTGGGTTTGAATCTTGATTCTGTTCAAGGCTTTTCCTTGTATAATTTGGGAAGCTCATTTCACTTTTTGGGGCTTCCAGTTTCCTGTTCAGTAAGATGAAGGGGGTCAGCAGTTATTTTTAATATTGTCTCATACTTTGAGAAAGAAAAAATAAAAGTTATTTTCAGGGACCTTCCTCCTCTCTTGCCATATATCTCAAAACTCTTTAACATAACTCTCAATTTTTTTCTTCTTTGACACCATTTTCTAGAAGAAACTGATAAAGAGCTATCTCTTCTTGCCAAAGGCAACTTGCTCTTCTTGATTCCAGACCCTCCTGTCTCCTCTAGTAAACTTCCCACATTCTAGTCTTTAGTCTCTGTCTCTGTCTCTATCTGTCTCTGTCTCTCTCTCTCTTATACACACACACACACACACACACACACACACACATATATTTCCTACTGCCTACAAATGGCACCAGGTCTCCCCAACTTAAAAAAACAACAACAACAACCCTATTGTCTCCTCTACCCTCTCAAATTATTATGGGGAGGGCAGTTTGACTAGACAGTAGAGTAAATGAAGAGGAATAACATAGTAAGCCTAGAAATGTAGTTGGGAGAGAAGAGAAATACCTAATAGAGGTGTATATTTGATTCTATAGGAAGCCCCTGGAATTCGTTGAGTAGGGGTTATAGTCCTTGGCTTTTAGAATATTACCTTGGCATCTGTGTTGAGAATGGATTGGAGAAGGGAAAGACTTGAGAAACACAAATCCTACCATTCTTTTTACCCTTTTTTTTTTAAATTTATGAGAGAAAGTAAAAAGCTTGCCAAACCACCCAGCTAGAGGATGGGATATGAACAGGAGAAACAGTGTTCAATACAGCAGTGTTCAATAGTGTGAAAGGCTTCGATCAAGGAGGAGGATTGAGAAAAGGTATTCGATTTTAACTTCCTCATCCACACAAGCTATCTCTTGTCTCCATGCTAGCTTCCATTTCTGGAATATATTCTCTCATTTCTTCATAAAATCCCACACTTCCAAACATTGAACACTATCTTCTCTTACATGAGACCTTTTATAATCCTCTCCTTTCCCCTGAAAATGCCTCATATTTACTTACTATATATCATGTATCTACTTATATATGACATGTTGTTTCTAATTAAAGGATGTAAATTTCTCAAAAGCAAGGATTCTTTTACTTTTTTACTTTTTATCTCCAGTGCCTTGCAAGTTGCCTGGCATTTAGTAGGTGCCTTAATAAGTGCCTGTTGATTAGTTAATCTCTCTAAGCTTTAAAATCCTATGGTATTAGGATTTGCCTAGCTGAAGGCAGGAAGTTATATAACTTGGTCTCTTGAGGTTCCTTCCTTAAGGTTTTAGATTCTTAGAACTGTCTAAAAGTTAATCAGTACTTATTGTTATTAATAGTGCCCTTCTTGACATAAATTTTAATGTTTAAACTGAAAAAATAGCCTTAAGGACATTAGAAAGCCTATGGCTAATGCCACATATTAAATTATTATCTAAAGATAATTATGTAATACTGAACTGAAACACATATTATACTATCTACTATTTTGATGATCTGTGAATTTATCAATGTGGGTGTTCTCCCCATCTATATCAACCATTTTGTGACTTAATAGATATCGTTTTATATTTATCCTCCCTTTCTTAACTAAACATCTTGAGAAGGCCTTCTATGGTTCATTCTCAATGTCTTTATTTTCCCTTTTCTCACCAGCTTCTAAAGCCTATGAAATCTACCTTCTGACCTCATCATTCACCTGATGTTGCTATCCCCAAAGATACAAATGATGTCTTCATTGCCAAAACTATCAGCCCCTTCACAGCTCTTCCTCTTTCATATTTCTGCAGCTTTTGACACTGTTGAACACCAACATCCTCCTCATGGATATTTTTTCCTTTTGGTATTTTTGTGACACTCTTCCCTCATACTTTTTTTTTTGGTCAATCTGACCACTCCTTAGTCTACTGTGCTGGATCTTTATCCATGTCATGCCCATCAAACATATGTGTCCCCTAGGACTCTGTTTGAGGTCTTCTGTTTTCTCTCTATAATTTCTCATTAGGTGGTTTAACTAGCTTCTATGAATTCATTATCTCTACCCATATGATTGTCAGATCAACTTTTCCAGTGCTATACCTTATCTAGTTGCTTGCCATCAGTAGCTTACTGAGCATCTCATACTCAACATCTCCAAAATAGTAATTACTTCCCCTACCAAAGTCATCCATTCTCTGAACTTCTTTATTACTTTCAAGGGCACCATAATTCTTCCAATATGCTGGTTTGCCACTTCATAATTTTTTACTCTTTTTTTCATTTACTCCCTTTATTCAAACCAATTGTGAAATCTTGTCATTTCTCTACACCTCATGCATATGCTCCCTTTTCTCCACTCACATAGTCACCACCCGAATTAAGGCCCTTATGTTCTTACCTTTAGACAATTGCAACTGCTTGCTAATTGCCCTACCTACCTCAAGTATCTCTTCACTCCAATTGTCCTCCATATTGTTGCTAAAGTGGTTTTCTAAAGTTCAGTTGTGACTATATCCTATTGCTACTGCATAAGCTCCAGTGACTTGTTATTACCTTCAGGATCAAACATTAAGTCTTCTATTTGGCATTTCTTTACAATTGACCCCCTTTTGCTTTGTAGGTCTTTAAACAATTTTTCTCATCTACATACTATAAGGAACAGTCATTCTAGGCTACTTGCTGCTCCTCACACATGACATAGCAGATTTCCTGCCTCCCTGCCTTTGTTCTAGCTATTCCCCTGAAATGCACTCCCTCCTAACTTTGGACTCTTAGAATCTCTGACTTTTCAAAAGACTCTACTAAATCACTTTCTCCTCCACAGGCCTTTTCTGCACTCTCTGGCTGCTAGTGTTCTCCTCTAAAGTTACTTTCTATCTACTCTTTATAATATATATATATACATATATATATATATATTTACTGATTTAAATATTGTCTTGCCCCATGAGAATGTAAGTTCCTTGAGAAAAAAGATTTTTTTGGTTTTATCTGTATATCCCTAGCACTTTAGCTTAGTGCCTAGCAGAGTCAGTACTTAATAAATATTTCCTGATTATTGATTGATTATGCTAAAGTTCACTGCAGTGGCTAGCACTCTAGTGATGAATTTGATTAGGCTAGCCCTTGTCTTACAAACATTTGACTTCATCAAAGTGATGCATCTTGGTGATGCATCTTGTACAGATGAAATAAAATTGTTGTCCAACTATAGAACTTGGCGCTTGTGTAATAGTAGCTAAATCTACATTTTATATAAAGAAATATAAGGGTCAGAGTTCCAACTCCACCCAAAATAATGTAATCATGGAAAGACCTTGAGCTTTGTTGGTGAACCTATGGCATGCATGCCAGAGAGGGCTGCTCTCCTTTCCCTCTCCACCACACTTGAGGACACTTTTCACTTCACCTACATCTCTACCCAACAGCCCAATGGGATCGCTTCCTCCCTCCCCTTTCTGGGGACAGGGACTGGCTCACATTTGGCATGAGGATATATTTTGGGCACTTGGTCTCTAAAAGGTTCACCATAACTGATCTAGAGTCTCTACTGAATTAATCAGTAGACTGGTGGACTTTTACTAAGTAAACAAGAGAATTTATGTCACTGATTCCTTTATAAGGTTCAAACCCTTTTGGTTAGATTAAGAAGAAAACAAGTTGGCTAACAAATTAACTATATCTCGAAGCTTTAAATAGTGGTAAAGGGGGGATATAGATTTCAGCATTAAATAAAAGGATGAGCCAGTCCTGTAGTAGGATTCCACATTCCGTAGTTGAGAATTCAAGGTAATCTCTTTCTTCTCTCCCCAATTCCTAAAGGCTATGCCATTGAAGCATAAATTTTAATCATTTGGTTTTTTTTAAAATAAATCTCTTCTTCCTTTTAAATTTAATTTATTTATTGTTATGGCAATGCAATTATTTCTAACAATCTGGGAAGCATTTTGAATATGGGTACCAGGATGAACTTTCAGATGAAGACCAGCCTGGCTAAGCACAAGTAGTCTAGTCTCTTTGCCAAAAAGACTGGCCACAGGTGATAAATATTATAGTAATAGCAATTCATGACACCACCTATGAAGGGCTAATGCAGGTACAGAAGAATTACACTCTAGGTGGTAGAAAGAGTTTTTATGAAATTACCAATTTTTAAGAATATTGATGCATTTCTGGTAACTGCACAAAATCCAGAATCTCAGCTCTGGAATCTTCAAGTCATCTAGTCTAACCAGCATCTGACCAAAACTCCCTCCTACAATCCTCCAGCAGGTGGTTATCAAAACTTTTCCTGAAGACTTTTGGGAAACATTCAGTTTCCTACCTGGGCAACTCTTTTATTTTTAGTTGTATTTTTAACAAAAAAAAATGTGCAATGACAATTGGGTATATATTGGGCAATAAGTGATTTGTCAACAAAATAGTTCAGGCCGATAAATTTGTCCTTGGTGTTATCTAGTTCAAAATTAGAAACTGGGGAGGTGGCTGGGAGGGAGGGGGGGAATTAACTTCCAAGTCTTTCTATTTAAAATGAGTTGAAAAATGCTAACACTTTTGAGGGACAACCACCTAGTTGACTGAGTGCTGAAAATAAAGTCAATGAATTTGTGCAACCAGTTTCAGGCAACTCAGAATACATCTATCCCCTGCAAAGTTAGCTGTGATATTGAATTTACTTTTTTTTTTTTAAACCCTTACCTTCCATCTTGGAATCAATACTGTGTATTGGTCCCAAGGCAGAAGAGTGGTAAGGGCTAGGCAATGGGGGTTAAGTGACTTGCCCAGGGTCACACAGCTGGGAAGTGTCTGAGGCCAGATTTGAACCTCCCATCTCTAGGCCTGACTCTCAATCCACTGAGCCACCCAGCTGCCCCCTTTGAATTTACTTTTTACTACATTGATGGTAGTGAAATAAAAATGGTTTATGCATTTAAAATAAAAACTCATAGTAGCAAAAATACTTTAATTGGGTAATATTTTATTGCAAATATATATTTTAATTTATATAATGCTTCATTCCAGAAATGCTGATTTTTTTAGCACAGAAACCTTTTTTTTTCTTCAAATCCATATTCTTTGCCTTCTCCCCTCTTCCCCACCGCATGAGAAGGCAAAAAGAACAAAACCTATTACAAATATGTATATTCATGCAAAATAAATTTCCACATTAACCATGTTCCCAAAAGACAACAGGGAGAGAGTAGGTGAGGCAGTCAAGAAAAATTAAGGAAAAGGGGTAAGCTGGGTAACAGTGGATTGAGAGCCAGGCCTAGAAATAAGAGGTCCTAGGTTCAAATCTGGCCTCAGACGCTTCCTAGTTGTATGACCCTGGGCAAGTCACTTAACCCCCATTGCCTAGTGCCTAGCCCTTACCACTCTTCTGCTATGTATTGATTCCAAAGTATGTATGCTATGTATTGGTTCCAAAGCAGAAGGTAAGAGTTTAAATTAAAAAAAAAAAGGAAGGAAGGAAAAAATACTCTTTAAGTTATACTCTGAGTCTATTGGTTTGCTATCTGGAGATGATGAGCATGTTTCATCATGAGTCCTTTGGAATTGTGATTGGTCATTGTGTTGATCAGAGTTGCTGTCTTTCAAAGTTGATTATCTTTACAATGTTAGTGTTTAGGAAGTTTTCTTGATTCTTGATTTACTCTGTTTTACTTCATACAAGAGTTTTTATGAAACCATTCCCTTTATCATTTCTTATAACACAACAGTATTCCATCACATCCATATACCATAAATGTGTTCATTCCTCATTTGACGGGCATTCCCTCACTTTCCAATTCTTTTCTACCCTCCCCAAAAGCTGCTATTATCAAATATTTAAAATAAATATTACACATATTTTTGTGCATATAGGTCCTTTTCCTTTGTTGTCTTTGGGGTATAGCCCTAAGAACAGTATTGCTAGGTAAAGGAATATGTACAGTTTCATTACCTTTGAGGCTTCAGAGCTTTATATTTGAAAATACAATGGGGAATATTGAGACAGGAGAATCTCAAGTTTGGGAGTTCTGTGATAAAGTGGCCAATACCAATGAAGTGTCTAGGCAATGTCTGGACATAGTTCACAATTGATTTCCAGAAATGTTGGACTAGTCAGTCTACAGCTTTGCCAACAATGCCTTAGTGTAGCTCATTTCCCAGATCCCTTCTAGCATTTATCATTTTCCTTTTTTGCCATCTTAGATAATTTCTTGGATATATAAGGAAGAATCTCAGACTTGTTTTAAGTTTTTCATTTCTCTATTACTGAATTGGAGTATTTTTTTTTTAATATGGCTACTGATATCTTGGATTTCTTCTGAAACAACTGGGAAATGGTTCTTAATCTTGTAAATTTGACTTATATGTTCATATATTTTAGAAATGAGACATTTACCAGGGAAATTTGCTGCAAAGATTCCATCGGCCCTTCAGCTTCCTGCTTTTCTTTTAATTTTAGCTGCACTGCTTTCATTTGTACAGAACCTTTAAAATTTAACATCACCAAAATTTTTATTCTCACTTTACTCCCTTATAAGCCTCTTTATCCCTGATTTTTAAGAGGCAGAAATCACTATGGTAAAATCTCAAGCTAGTGAAAAACATGTAAAGCATGGGTGAAAGAAACTAAATAATTAAAGGCAGGTTAGGGGATTCTGTAAATCTCAATCTCCACTTTATGAATGTTTCTAACAAATAGCAATGATAATATTTAATTTTTTTGAGAAAAGTTGACAGTAAAGAAATCTATTTACTTTTAATCTTTAAATGATCAGGTTTTTTTCTGGGTCAATATCACTTGATCTTTAAAAAGTCAACTTGAAAAGGCATTCACTTAATTCAGCTTGCAGGATTTAATTGAAATCTACTGAGGCAAGATAGATCCACTGATGACTAGTATAATAAGGGTAGTTCAGAGGGAAATGTTGGCTTGAGGAGCTGAATCCATGGAGTGTTTTGCTGCAAAATAAATCACAAAAGCCAGGTGTGAAGGCACATTCCTGAAATCTCCAGATATGGGGCAGGCTGAGGCAGGAGGATCTCTTGAGTTCAGGAGTTCTGCAATGTAGTGGACTATGCCAATAGAGGGTAAAAGGGTATGCATAATTTAATGGCCTTTTGGGCTTCAAAGTTTCATATTTGAAAATATAATGGGGAAGGCCAAAGTAGGAGGATCTTGAGTTGGGTAAAAAATAGACAAACAAAAAACCCACCACCCAAAGTTGATGTGAGGATCAAATGAGATAATAATCCTAAATTGTTTATAACAGTCCCTGGCACATAGTTAGAAATTATTATGTATACAAACTACATATCTATAAACATTATTATTGTTATTTATAAAATAAAGACAATAAGAGCAGCCACCTCCAAGAGTTATTGTGAGGATCAAATGAGATAATAATTACAAAGTATTTAACATAGTGCCTGGTATATAATAAAAGCTATATAAATATTCATTATTATAAGTATCTCTTGGTACTTCTAGCCTTTGTGAGATGTGGAGACCTTATTTAAAAAAAATAGAAATAATAAAAATATGTGCTTATAGAGCTGGAAGTATTTTTTAATAATCCAAAGCACTTATTTAAAAGGTGAAAAAAGTAGAATTACTTCAGATTATTCTAGAAAAGAGGCTGGTTATTCTGAAGCTTAAAGCCTAAACTAATCTGAGTAGGGGTGTTCTTGAATTTATATTTCTTAATGTAGTAAACAAGGGAAAATGTGGAATTATCAATGAGATTTTGATTGCTTAAAAAGCAGATTGTGTGAGAAAATTGGCCAGTTAATATTAGAAGCCACATAAAATAGGAAGCATGCTCTTCTTCTGCTGTACATTTTTGTATATCTTTTATTTTTCTTTTAGCTTGGAAAAAAAAAACATGACTGGAGTAGAGAAGAGGAAGAGTTGTCATTTGTCTAGTTCTAAATCTGTCTTCCAACACTTAAGTTCATAGACTTAGAGTTGGAAGGAACCTCAGAGACAATTTGGTCAAACCCCCCTCATTTTACAGATGAGAAAACTGAGGTTCAGGGAGTTTAGATGATTTGTTCAAGGTCACATAAGGAGCACAAATCAGAAGCAGGTTTCATTTGCTAGTTGGAAACTAAGCAAGTGTCCTTAGCTTCTGTGGGACTCAATATCTTCATCTATAAAGTGAAGATAATAATAGTGTCTACCTCAAAGGATTATGGCAAGGCTCAACTGAAATGGAATGGAGGACTGGCCACATCCTGTGCAGTGTGCTCTGCCTACTACTAATGTACATGGTAGGTTTGCTTTTGGAAAGTCATGATGATACATAATGGAGAAACACTGCCCCCATATATATAGATATTCTGTGACTGTTTTTTATTGGCTTACTACTGAGAGAGAGAGACAGAGAGACAGAGACAGACAGAGACAGACAGACAGAGACAGACAGACAGAGAGTTTCAGTTGGCTGCTGAGCTTGAAACGAGACTACATATGAATGATCAAATTGCTCTTTTTCTTTGCTGCTGTGTGGTAATGAAATGTTATAAAGCTGCCATGTAGGACAATAGGTCTCAAGTCCCATCTGGACCACCATGTAATTCAAACATGCATGGCTCTATTGATTTTTCTGTGCCTGTTGAGTTTATTTCTTGTTTTTAGGTGAAGGAGTACTGGTGACAGAATGATCTAGTGAGCTCTAAATGATCAAAAGAGCAGTCAGAGTTCCACCAACCAACCCTGAGAAGGAAATAGTCAAGAGTAACTACCTGCTGTACCCCACCCAGCAGTGGATCCACCTGGCTGCCAAAATATTTATGTCCTACACACGAAGAAGCAACCCATTCTTTAGTTACATCACACCTGAAAATGACTTCCCTACAAAGAACACACAGGAGAAACCACAACTACTTTAAATCTAAGATTCTTCTCCCCTATCCCCTCCCAGGAACCAAGGTGGAAGAGGGGACATTATGCTCCTGGTTAAGGAAGTTGTGTTTGGACCTCTGTTCTTGCTATATCTTCTAAGTAAATATTCCTTTATGAAAACTAGTTGATTGTTGATTGCTTATTGATGGTATTGAGGAGATATCAGTTGATTAAATGATATGGGGAAGTACTAACTGACACTAGCAGCTGATGATTGGGCCATAGTCACTGGCATTAATATTAATATTTGGGGGAATATCCACAATAGGAGCTGAAAATGATAGCATTAGAAAAACTTATTATCTTTTGAGAGTAGCCCTACAATCTTGAGGGAGCATTAGAACCAGCTATTCTCTGCTAATTCATGAGTTAGTTGAGAGGGGAAGCCCAGTCTCACTACAGAGATAATAGATATAAAATGTTTTGCAAATGGTAAGATACTATATAAATGTGATTTATTATTACTAAATTGTAATAATATCACCAAAACCAACAAAATGCACCTGGTGATAACAAAAGTTGATATAGTCTAGAAAGGACTTATTAATGCCTTTAGAAGTAAAATGATGAAAACAGCAATATATTGCCCAAAGACATGTTAGAGAAACTTGAAGGAGAAACACGAATATGGATAATCAATCAATCAGCCAATATATATTAAGCATTAGGCCATATATGTGTCAGGCATAATAGTAAGTTCTAGATAAATAAAAACAAGTGAAATAGTCACTCCCCTTGAGGAACTCCTGTCCTAAAGGGGGAAAGATATACTTATGTAAGTATTGGCAGAATATATATAAAATCATTACTATGGAGTTTGAAAAGGGAAGGAAAGCACTATCAACAAATAAGAGTATGTTGTATATTATTAAATTTAGTTTAACAGAGGAAAACTAATGATCATTCTACTTGAATTAAATCTGTAGCTTTTTCTTAGGGTATAAGGCATCCAGGCTGGAAGGAATGACTGCTTTACATTTTACATAGAAAGAAGTGAACACCCATAGAGGAGACAACTTGTCTATGATCACACAGGGCCTAAGTGTTCTTCATTATCATATATTTTTACACCTATCATTAAAAGCTGAGAATCCTTGGGTGACAGGTCAGAGTAAGTAAGAAAAAAGGGCTGCAAATCACTAAGTCCTCCAGCTACTTCCCCGTCTCTTAGGTGAAAAATAAGCCCATAAGAATATGGTATGTATTAGAGTTTTTCCTATCCTATCTTCAGGGAGCCAACAAGATGTGAAACGGAGGACCTAAGAGAACAAGAAAGAACTCAAATGATAATAGTCATTGTAAAATGATGGAAAGCAGATAAAAGATTAAGTGCATATGACCCAGAAAGCCCACTTCTAGCTATATGCCCCAATGAGTTAAAAAAAAAGGAGGGGAAAGTTCACATATATACAAAAATATTTATAGCAGCACTTTGAGTAATAACAAATGAACTGGAAGGGGCAGCTAGGTAGCATAGTGGATAAAGTGCCAGACCAGGAAGATTTGTCCTCAGACACTTACTAGCTGTGTGCCTCTAGGCAAATTACTTAACATCATTTGCCTCAGTTTCTTCATTTGTAAAATGAGCTAAAGAAGGAAATGGCAAACTACTCTAGTATCTTTGCCAAAGAAAACCCCAAATGGGGTCACAAAGAATTGGACATGACTGCAACAACTGAATAATAACAATGATGAATTGCAGTTCGGGGGACCCATTGACTAGGATATAGCTGAAAAAGATTGTGGTATATGAATGCAAAATAATATAACTTAAACCCAACAAATGATAAATACAAAAAAAGTTAACCTTGGGAAGATATCTATAATTTGTATATAGTACAATAGTAAACAAACAGACCTAGAACCATTTGCACAATGACTACAACACTGTGAAGTAAAACAAGATTGAGAGTTTATTAGCAGTGACAAGCCAAGTCTTATGAGGACTTAAAGTGTGCCACCTGACTCTCATGATATAAGTGATGAGCTATATAGCTGCAGAGTAATACATTACTAGATATGTCCTATTAGTTGATTCATTTTTCTTAACTATATTTCTTTGTTATAAAAGAAGGGTTTGTTAGGGTAGGGGAAGGATTGCTAACTCATAGATTTAGAGCTGAAATGGGACCTAAGGGCTGTTGATCTCAGTCAGCCCCCTCATTTTACTTGAGAAAACAGGAATAGAGAGGTTAAGTGACTTACCTAGGATCATGTCATAAGTGTCTGAAGTAGGAGTTGAACCCAGGTCTTTTAAATCCAAAATTAGCTCCCTGTCTACTACACCAAGACATTGGGAAATGAGAGTGATTGGGTAAAAAATAGTATTGATAAATTAAAAATAAAAAGACTACATCCATCGAACAAGATAATAGCAGATGTCAAAAGTTGGTTCTCAACACCAGAACCCCAAATTTAAAACAACAGTTCTAGAAGCACTGGTCACAGGGACAACATGTTCAGAAGCCTAGAACAGAGTGGTTTAAGACAATGCAATGTAAAACTAAATTTCAAATGGCCCAGTCTTGGAGAGAGAGACTAAAGGAGCAAAGAAAAGAATTAGCTATAGAGAAAGTCATTACTCTAGAAATGGCATTTGGGGGGAGTTCCAAGACAGGAACAAGCCCAGATGAATATTCCTCCCAGGGGAAAAAAAAAATACCTTCTAAAATGAGGCAGGTGCAGCTCTAAGGGCTGGAATGGCTATGGCTGATGTCTCTATCTATCATTTGTATATTCTTAGAACGTCTTTAGAATAATAACTGACATCACACTGCTGTCTCCTAAGAGGGGATCTTCTGTCATTGAATCTTTTAGATACCAGTTTCACTACTTTTCAGTGAGGGTGCACTCAAATCGATACTAGCAAAGGTTTTCTGTTGTTGCACTTAATCAGGAAACGATACATTCTTGACTCATCCTTGGGCTAGGGCGAGGGACTCGAGATATTAAGAGAACATCTAGCTAGCTTTCCTTGATGAGGCCAACTCCATCAACCAAAGAATTGGTTTAAGTCTTCCCATGTGTGTAGGCAGGTATTGGGGGAAGAGCTGAGGATACAAAGAAAGAAATAAAACTCTTTGTCCTCAAGGCATTTAGATTTTCTATAAGGCTAATAACTGGGTGTGCATAACAAGTATAGATAAGCTCTATACAAAGGGAATACAAAGTAATTTGGGAAGAAGGTGTACTAGCTTTTAGGGGGGACTGAGACCAGGAAAGGCTTTATTTATGAAGAAGGTGGTACTTGAGCTCACTCTTGAAGTGTTTCTGAGAGGCAGAGGTGAGGAGGGTCTAGGTATGAGGGTCAGACTATGAAAAGGCAACAGAGATAACATGTACAGAACAGGGAGTCAACCAGGATAATGAGATCAAAGAGCAACAAGGAAAGAGAGTTACACAGTCAAGAAAAAGAAAATTAGAAAGGTAGGAAGGGGCCCGGTTGTGAAGAGCTTTAAATGTCAAACAGAGGAATTTATATTTGATCCTTGAGGCAATAGGGAGCCACTGGAGTTTGCTGAAAAGATTTGACATGATCAGACCTGTTCTTTAGGAAAATAATTTTGGCAGTTGTGTGCAAGATGGGATTGAAGTGAAGAGGCTTGAGGCAGAGAGACTAAACTGAAAGGCACATAATACCCCTGAATAGGAGAGGTCCCCCTGCAGAAAAGGGAGCTTAAGCTGAATCTTGAAGATCAGGGATGCTAGATGGCTAAAACAAGGAGGCACGGCACTCTGATGTCCCGCCCTCATCCTTCTTGCTTTGCTCTTGTCCTCATGAGACTTAAATCCAGTACCCCAGCTCTCACCCTCTCACCTCTCTCACCCTAGAACCCTGTTGCTGCTCCTGACTAGTTATGAATCACGAGATGGAGGCATATGCAGACTTACCCCAGTACACATCTATAATCTTTATCATGCAAGAGGTCTGATATGCTCTCCTTTTTTCCCATGTTCCTGCTTTCTACCTCTTGGTATAGCAATCAAATCCACATTGCCATTCTTGAAAAGAAAAGGACACAGCAGTCAATAGTCCAATGATTCCCTTTACCTTGTAACTTCCCAGATTAAAAACAAAAACAAAAAAGCCCTATTATCTATTAGAATGTAAGTTTTTTGAGGGTAGAAAATATCTTCCTTTTTGTATTAGTATCCCTAGAGTTTGGTACAATACTTACTAATCTCTTAATAAGTGCTTTTTTTCAGGTATTCATTTGTAATGATTTTAATGGCTCATATGCGTTTAAACCTTGGCAGAGGAACCTAGGGCGGACCAGTTACAGAGATATATTTAGATTGATAAGATCTGAAATGTCCTGCTCCACTGCACCCTCCTAGGGTGGGAGTGTTATCTATTTAATCAAGAAAAGGGGGATGAGTCACAGAAATATGAGATTGAGGTTTGTGTGTAAGGAAGAGCAAGTAGAGTTTTAGGAAGGGCATAATGTATAATAAGGCTCAAGAGCTAGACAGGGGCCAGGATGAACTGGGGAAGAAGGCAAGAAGACCAGTTAGGAAGCTATTGCAATTGTTCAGTGGAGAGGTGATGACAGGCCAAACTAGGGTATCGGCTTCATGAGAAGAGAGAAGAGGACCAATGTGAGAGAAAGAATTGTGGAATCAGAGGAAGTTGGTGTCCCAGAGCATAGAGCATTGAGCTTGGGGTCAATTCTGATCTCAATCACTTACCAGCAAGTGAACACTTTTGTTATTCAGTCATTCTGATTGTTTCCATCTCTTTGTGACTCCTTTTGGGGTTTTCTTTGCAAAGATACTAGAGTGGTTCATCATTTCCTTCTGACTCATTTTACAAATGAGGGAACTGAGGCAAACAAGGTTAAGTGACTTGCCCAGAGACACAGCTAGTAGGTGTCAGAGGCCAAATTTGAAGTTAGGAAGATGAGCCTTCCTGACTCCAGGCCTTGTACTCTATCCACTGTGCCACCTAACTGCCCCTATGCAACCTTAAGCAAGCCATTCAGTTTCCTCAACTGTAAAATAAGAATAATAATAACTACTTCTCAAGCTTATCTAGAAGGTAAAATGAGATAATATTATAAAAAAGGGTTTAGCCTAGTGCCTGACACATAGTAGGCACTACATAAACACATAATTCCTTCCCTTCCCATAGATTTAAGACATGGCAATTAATTATAAACAAAGGTGAGGGAAAATGACAAGTCAAGGATGACTTTACTTTTGTGAACCCCGATGAATGGAAGAAAGTCAGTGCCCTCATCAAGTTATGATAAGTCAATAAACACTTATTAAATGCTTCTGTATTATAGGCAGGATACCAAGCTCTGGACTAAAATAGGAAAGTTCAGGGCAGCAGTGATTTGGGGGAAAGGAAGGGAAAGATAATAGATTTTGTTTGGACATGTTGAGTTTGAGATACCTACAGGACATTCCGTTCAAAATTTTTTGTTTCATTTGAGGTTGACAAGATTGTAAAGGGTTGCGAAGTCAATGGAAGCAATAGAAGTAGAGATGAATGCATATAGACTGATTTTTAAAAGACTTTTAGCTAAAATAAGAAAGAAGACATGTAAGGCAATGGATTGTGGGGATGGTACAATCTAGTGAAGATTTTTTAAAGGAAATACACATTTGTAAGCTTTAGGAAAGGAACAAGTGTAAAGGAAGATATTAAAGATAAGAGGGACAGTGATAGATATGGGGGGGGGGTAGTAAACTATAGTAGAAGATGAGAGGAGATGAGATCCAGGGTACAAAAAGAGGGGTTATCATTTGGAAAGAAAAGAGCCACCTGCTCAATTGGAGTAAAGGAGGAGAGAATAGAAAATATTAAGGGGTTTAAGGTATAGAGAAGAGGGAACTTATAATAAGTGAACATATCTCAGTAGAGTATGAAGTGAGCAAATTGACTGAGAGGAAGCATGTAGGGCAGGTGATTTGGGAAGCCAAAAGAAAGATAAAAATGTTTGAAAGGGCATCTATGATGAGTGAAAGGATCAATTAAGAAGTAAAAGGCTTGCCTGCTTCAATGAGGACCTTGTCAAACTTAGCATAAATTTGTAGTTGATCCAGTCAGTCTAATGACATCAGTTTCTCCTACTCTGTTCCACAGTATGTGAGCAGAAGTAGAGGAGGTAGTTGGAAGCAGTAATCAAGTCTTGGAGTTTGACAAGACATGAATAGCACCAAAACAAAGGAGCAAGGAATTTAAGAGCAAAAGTGTAGAATTCAATTAGCTGATAAAGCTGTTGAGCCTGGGAAAGATGAAAACTATGGCTAGACCATGTATGATGGCCTGGGAAAGTACTGAGGAGTGGAGGGATTGGAGGTCACAGTGATAGTGAAGAACAGGTTCAGGAGGGGGTAAAATCTAGGGGAGATGAAATGTTAGTAGATTATGATCACATAATGTATTTTCAGAATTCTTGATAATGGAAGTTGAATACTTGTGGGTAAGGGCAATATCAAAGGTGTGACCTGTCTCATATGTAGCTGAAGTAGTAAAGAGGTAGGTCATGATTGTTGAGTAGATTGAAGTTCTGGGAAGTTAAGATATTTGAAGGACCATCATATTTATGTTGAAGTCCCTTAGTTTAAGGGCAGAAGGTATGGTCTAAAGATATACTCAAGTATCAAACTCTTTGAAAAAGGGGTGTCGTAAAGATTATTATTTAACAGATTCAGGAAGTGATTAGGATGATAAATTTGGATAGAATGATCTTCAAAGGAGGAGAGTCACCATCCCCAAATGAATTCTTTTGGGGGGGTTCTATGAGAGCCAGTGAATGGAATTGCTGAGCCAGTCAGTGATCATTGAAAGATCAGGAAGAATAGGAGAACTACCACAGCATCAGAGAAGATAAAATGACTTAATGTTCAAAGAAAAAGGAAAGAAAAAGTCGGGTTCCATGAACTGGACTTTGACAACTGGCAAAGCTCTAGACTGTATCATTAAAAAGATAATCAATGAACTTCTATAAAAGGAAGTGGTGAAAATTGTTATTATGTGTAATTTGGAAAATGAATTATCTTTAAAAAAAAAAAAGAAGTGGTGGAGGCAGCTGGATAGCTCAGTGGATTAAGAGACAGGAGGTCCTAGGTTCAAATCTGACCTCAGACACTTCCCAGCTGTGTAGATAGAAGGTAAAGGTTTATTAAAAAAAAAAAAGAAGTGGTGATCACAGAAACATCATGGCTTTGTCAAGAATAGGATATAGCAAATTCAACTTCCTTTTCTGACAGGATGCCAAGGCAATGATATAGATAGATAGATAGATAGATAGATAGATAGATAGATAGATAGATAGATAGAAAGATAGATAGATAGATAGATAGATAGATAGATAGATAGATAGACAGAAAGATAGACAGATAGATAGATAGATAGATAGATAGATAGATAGATAGATAGATAGATAGATAGTCTGGATTTGAGCAAAGCATTTGAGACAAAAAGTCTCTTGTGCTCTTCTTGTGAACAAGTTGGAGATGTCTGGACTAGGTGATAGCAGAATTAGTTGAGTTCAGAACTAGTTGGTTGGTAGAACCCAAAGAGTTTTAATTAATGATTAATGCCAACGTCAAAGGAAGATTCTAGGAGAGTGACTCAGGGACTTGAGCTGTGGTATGCTGTTTAACATCACTATCAACCACTTAGTTAAAATCACAAATGATAGGCTTATCAAATTGGTAGATGACAAAAAATTGAGTTATCATTCAGGTACTGAACTCCTTGAAAAAGGAGAGACAGATAACACTATGGATGACACTCAGGATCCAAAGGGATCTAGATAGGCAAATAAATTATACATTTATTCCTACTACATTTCAAGTCTTGAACTTGGGTTCAAAAACTTAATTTTACAAGTTCAAGGAATGGGAGGCATGATTAAACAGAAATTTATCTCAAAAAGATCTTGGAGGTTTTAATGGATTTCAGGCTCAAAGTGAGTCAATAGCATGATTTAGCAGTAAAAGAAGTTCATGTCATTTTAGATGCCATTAAGAGAGGCAGTAGCTGTTTCTAATCTTAGGAAGATGGTACTTCCACCTCCTATTCTGCCCTGTTCAAACTACCTCTGTTCGGGGCACCACATTTTCGAAAAGATATTGACTAGATAGTAAAGGGCCTTCAGATCCTTAATGTCTTTTAAAGGTAAGCTAAATAAGCTTAGTATGTTTAGTCTGGAAAAAGAAGTCTTACAGAAGGACACAAGAGCTATTTTCAAGTATTTGAAGGGGGCTCACCTCAAAGAGAGATTCTGTTCATTCTCTCTGGTCTTGAAAGTCAAAACTAGGAGCAGCAGATGAAGGAAATAAAGTAACAAACTTAGACTCAATATAAAGACGAGTTTCCCTACAATTGGAGTTTTGTCCAAAAGTGGGATAGGCCATCTTGAGGTATTCCTTCCTTGGAGGATTCCCCTTCCATGGAGGTCTTCAAGCAAAGACCCTTTGTCAGGGATATTGGAGAGGGTGTTCCTGTTCATTTTTTAGAGCTTTGATGTCCCTCATCTCAGATTCTATGATTCTTTGAATCATCCTTTCAATTCTGGCCATTTCTACACACCATTTTTCTGGAGATGTAGGGAGACAGGTAGAGATGTTTTACATAAAATGGATAAATCATTCATAGAGCATTTTGGAAAAAGACAAGCAGCAAAGGACTCAAAGTCCCTTGGGTGGGGGGGTGGCTTGGAGTATATTGTGTGATACCCTTTCAACCTCTGACTCTGACACAAAGCTATTTGAGTTTATGCAGACAGACAATTAGGCTCTAGCTTATGGCAGAGAGAGCAAGAAATCAAATCTGATCATGTCTCGTCATATTTACCCAACCTCACATTTCCCTACTGCGCCGTTTAACATTTTGAAATTCAAATCACATTTCTACCTTGGACATCGTGAGAGGACTATTTTTATCCCTGCTGTAATCATCTAATTTGCTGATTACAGGTCTCAAATTGCCACAGAGAACTCAATTTTTTAAAAGAATTGTCCTGTTTGATCAAATATGTTATTCAAGCATTGCAGTCATTTGCTCTACAAGGTTACCTGCCAGGGAAAACTAACCAGCAGTAATAGCATTAGAAGCCTATGCTTAAAATCAAGCATTAGATAATCTGCCTATAACAATAGAACCTTAAATACAATTTGCTACAGGTATTTCAGTTTCTGAACTGACAGACAATTGCATTTCACATTGAATGAGTACAGCTTTTCCCACCTCATCCCATTTCCAAATTTAACTTTAGAATGCAATTATGGCCTCAACTTAATCCAGGCTGAGCTGACCAGTATTTCCCTGCAGACTGTGGTGTCTGATGTATTGTAACTGCTTGATTCACCAGGACTAATTTTATTATTATTTCATTGCCTCACCTTCCTGGTTAGCAGACATTCCTTTCCAATTTGTTTGCTGGGGCCTTTGGTCTCCCACAGCTTCCATCCTCTTTCTCAAGAGGTCAGGATAAGGTGCTGCCTTGTTGCTGATGGTTGTTTTACAGTTGGAGAAACAAGTAGGCATACAGGGACCAAAGCAGTCTTCTACTCACTGTCATTTTAAAATCTACAGATCAGAAAGATGTTATTTTGCAGGGCATGATGTTAGAAGGCACATTATCTTCATAACTCAAAATAAAAAATAGGCACCAATAACCAAAAAAATCGCCATACATTGGGGCTTGATACATTGAAAATGCTCTCTAAGCAAGGTAACCTGGTATCTTTTCCTTCCCCAATCTAATTCCCACCCTCAATTTGTTCCCCCTTGCTCCTTAGCACATCAGAATGAACACCAGGTTAGGAGATACATGACCTAGTTGGAGTGACAACTCTGTCACTAACTCGTTTTTGCATGACCTTGGATAACTCATTTCCCTTATTTGTCCTCTTTTCTTCCTTTGTAAAATGAAAGAGGACTGGATGACTCTGAGCTTCCCTTGAGGTCTATTATTTTATAATACTATGCTATTGCTGATACTATTCCCTGCTCTATTCTCCTGAAACACCCTCAATTCAAACCACAATCCAATTCAACCCCACAAACATTTATTTAGAGCCTACTATGCGCAGCTGTGTGAAATCCTGGGGATTACAAACAAAATTCAGACAATCCCTGTCCTCAAGGAGTTTACATTCTACTAGCACCTCATTCTTCCTTTCTGCTTGTCCAAAACCCTACTGGTATAAAAGGTTCAGCTCAGGCCTCCACCAACAAGCTATGGTCCCAGCACAAAATAATTTCCCTCGTCCTCACTTCCCCATTTCCCCACACACAATTTTTTTTTCCATTTGTTCCCTCACCTCCTGGCATTTGTTCTATTACTCATATATTGTAATGCTATCTCATTACTTATTCCTTGTAAAATTGCAAAATAGGGGTTCAGGAATGGGGAGACTTACTTGTGTAGGGTGGGCTCAAAGCCTCTAGTGGCTTTGCTAGCACATTTACACATGAAAGACCAGGAACTGGGCTTAAGCAAGAAATAGACAATGACCTTGCCATCTGGACTTAACTTTTGAGTGTGGTTAGAGTTATTAGGGTAGCAGACACAAAGCATTTTAGGTCCCCAAAGACACTGTAAAAGAATTAGACCCACAAGACTGTGGGATTTCTGTGGCAGAAATTCCCCGAGGTCCCATCCCACTCTAAAGCTATGATCTTATGATCTATTGAAAAGAGTTCAGAGCACAGTATCCCCAGTTGAGAATTAAATAAGAAGTCACATAGACTTTCTAGTCCTAAGCTAGAATGAGGTCTTTGATAGAGATTTATCTTTGGGACCAAGAAATAAGAGTTGAAAAATTGAATAAAGCCTGAAGACACTAGCTAGATGTAAGGAGCCCTGTCCTGTGTTCCTTATAGTTTGTCCCTTGAGGCAAGAAGTTTCTTAGAGGAAAATTCCCTTCTAAGCAAAGCTCTGTGGAAATGGGTCATTTTTCTTGAGGAGAAAAAAGCAGGATGGTTTTTCCTCCAGAAAGGGTCTTTTTTTTAACCCACCTTCCAGGCCAATAATTGGGTATATGTTAAGATTTCTCCTCTTTCCTAAAGGAACTATACCTTAATACATCTCATAGGTTTTAAGCTAAAAGGGCAATGTTGAGCTCACCCATCCTCCTTTGAAGAAGACATAGCATCCCAGGTAAGGGCTCTCAATTGAAGTCAGTAGGTAGAAGCAGAGAAAATCTCCACAACCTTGTACTTAGTGGCATGGCAAAAGTTATGAGTAATCTTGGGACTCCCAGAGTAATGCCCAATGGACACTACATATGCAGTAGAGGCTGTGCCTCAGAAGTTATACTGAGTTCAACAAAGATTATACACAAGAGACCAATAGGAAGAGAACACAGAAGGGACAGTGCAATGACATCACCAGATGTCAGTGGCCCTGCAGCTTCAGAGACATGAATTGATTCTCCATTTTCATACCCCAGTCTTACATGTTCTTCTCGGCATGTTTCCACCCACCGTGCTAATAGTGTGTATGTATTTAATGGGGAATATGTGATGGTTGTACAGGGAAACTGTTTTATTGCTACATGCCCTACATAGAGAGGCTCCAGTTTTTTCAGTGGCCAACATATAATCCCCAAACCATCAAGCTTTACTGCTGACAGATATGCACAATAAAGACAGGAATGTGGAGGAGGTAGGGAGGAGGGTAGGGAAGTGTACCTATTTATTTGAACTTTTATTCTGGCTAAAATTCATTTTCAGAGCTCAACCAGAAAGAATATTCTGAGTATCTAGCCCTGAACTAGAAAGTTTTCTATAAAGAAGGGCTTTGCTCTCCACCTACACATAAGAGGTTGAAAAGGAAAAACTAACTTTAGTATAGAGGTCCTTTTGCTTGTTTTTTTGTTGGCAAAGTGTTGTGGCAATGGCAAAAGAGCATCAATATCTTTAAGGAGAATTTCTAAATGACTAAAGATGAGGTACTTTGGGTGACTGCAGTTTAACACAGAAGATAGACCAGGGAACAAGGCTCAACACAGACTGCATTCCAAAGAGCTCTTGGGCGAATACTCAGCTGAGACTACAGATCCATCAGAGCAACATACTAGTAGAAAGATACCGCCTCCACAGCAGGAAGAAAAGCAAGGATTCAGGGAGCCAATATGTCTGGCAGAAATGCCACAACCAGCAAGAAGTGGGCTTGTCCAGGGGACCCATTTTGCAATTTGGGGAGTGTCCTCAGGTACTATACTCATATCCCTTGCAAGATTTAGCTCAAGGCTAGGATGAACAGATTCTATATGTTCTTTCTGGGTTGAAGTAACTTTGATCTACATCAGTCCTTATAATAGCTTTTAATTCTTGGCCCGGAACCTTTCCTGTCTTCCTCTTTATCTTTGCAAGGGAATGGGTATGGTAGACTGCACAGCACTTGCTAGGCTGGGCAAACCCAAGGCAAGGCCTGAATCATTATAAATCAGGTTTAGCCTGCCATCCCCAGACAGTGCTAAAACAGAAGAGAATCTTTTGATTCTCTGGAATGGAAAAAGGTTTTGATAAGAGGTAACAGTTTGGGGGGGATAAGAAAAGCCCTCTGAGAACTGACATTTCAACACTTGGGTGCCTTTGGTAAATTGTGCTTAATGGCAAATTCTTTAACTAACTTGTGAAGGAAACTAGCTGAGAAAGAAGACAATGATTTCCCTTATTCCAAAGCTGAAACAGGCCAGCTGGACGCCCCCCTGCCATGGCTAAACACCAGGGTACAGATCTACTGCTGCCGCAGCTGCCAACTTAACAAACATCCTTTGCACACACTTTCATCAATTCTGGTGCACACCTCATGGGAAGCTGATTCCTTCAGCTGTTGGTCGTTTAAAACTCACGTACACACAATGTACATTTTTTTTTTAATGTCAGAGACTATTTCTCTGCCCATTGATTTTTGCATAACTAACTACCTTTATTAACTTACTGACTTCATGCAGCCACAGAGAGGTTGTGGGTTGAGTTCAGCCTAGAAACAGGAGGAGAGGGGGAAAAAAGCAAACCTGTGATTAAAACTACAAGATGAAGACTGATCTATTAGCAAAAATGAATCAAGTACCTGTCACCACATTCATTTTTTTTTCTCTTCCAAAGGAAATAAGTCTGGGTCCTCATGACATTGAATTCTAATACCCAGGAGTGCTCTAGGAGTGGGGCTGGCTTCAGAGTAAATGAATCTAAGGTTTGACCATAAATCCATCATTACACAGACAGTCCAAAACAAGATGGGCACTAATTGGAAATAGCTGCCTGATCCTGGTCACCTTATTCAACCCATTATCTGAAATGAAGGTTGCACTGGACCAGTCTAAAAAACAAACAAAACAAAACAAAACAAAAAAAAAAACAGAACAACCACATGCTGACTACAACCTTTTCTTTTAAAAAAAAAAATCTCAGAAGAATCACCAGGTCCCTCTCAGATAATGAGTCTTTATATTTACTCATACCAAGTTAGCAAGCCAAAAAAATATTTATTCAGAACATTTTATATACCAGGCACTGTGCCAAGCACCAAGGATCCAAAGAAAGTAAAAACCATTGCCTGCCCTCAAGCAGCTCCAATCAAATAGATTTTAGCACCATTCTGGACATTTCTCCTAGTAGCAGTATGGGGGTGAGGGGGGGGAGGGGGAAGGAAGGTCTAGACTTAGAATCAGAATATCAGGGTTTGAATCCCAGAGCTGTCACCAACCAGTCATGTGACCATACAATAATTACTTCTGTATTCCCGGTCTTGATTTCCTCATTTGCTAAATAGTGATGGTGAAATCTGTCTTCCATGCTTCATTGGGAGGTGTAAGAATTAATGAACTAATAGATATGAAAAGGCTTTGAAAATTGGAATTCCTATAGGGAAGCAAAGACTGGGGACTAGCCAAAGCACCTCTAACCATGGTTAAGCTCTTTCTTTCTCTTTCTCTTCAAACTCTGGTCTTTTATGAATGTATGGAACTTCAGAACAGCAAGATTCCTTAGATATGGAATAACCCAAGTGACAAAGACTAGACTGGAAATGTTTGGGGGTTTGTAAAAATGACATTTAGTTATTCATGAGGTGAATCACCCCTTTCTTTTAAAAGCATTAAGCTTTCATTTTATTCAGAAATAGTATTTCTTTATTGTTGTTCTTGGGGGATGAGAGAAGGCTTCTAGCCTGTAGAAAGAATCATGAGGAAAGCAATCTGAGTAAGTTAAGGGGCAGAAATACTGGTAGGAATGAGTATGAAAAATGAGGCAGATCTTTTTTGGTTCTTCTTTGGTGTTATATTGTGTTTAGTTCCAACCTAGCATTCTACCTTGCCTCAAATGAGATGATCAGGTATGAATCAAGGGAGGAAGGTCCTGAATGCAGGGGGAGGAAGATAGGGAAGCCTTCTAGTACTGATCACAAGCTCTAATGACTTCAGACTTTGTAACAGTTGGGACCCTGACTCCTTCTGCCCAACTTTTAATGCTTTCTAGGACACTTAGACTAAGTCTTTATTCATTCCTAGGTCCCTGGACCAATCACCATCCAAACTTCTTTATATACTCTCTAAAGACAATGCCCTTGGCAATCAGAAAGTGAAGGAAAACAAACTCTATCTTCCAAAAGTCTTACTCTGAACAAATGAAAATCATTGCACTAGACACCTATAGGGGAAGCCAAAGTGATTAAGGGTTGCTCAGAATGACCATGTGATATTGTTGTAGAATAGCATAATATTCTGGGAAACTTTAGATGACTAAACTTTGAGGTCCATGGCATAAGCCATCAGAGGCCATGGAATGGTCTAAAGGATATTTTATTTATTCACAAATATAGAACTAGAAATAACTTTAGAAATTCTCTAGTCTAATATTCTTATTTTGCTGATGAGAAAACTGAGATCCACCAAGGTTAAGTGACTTGCCCATAGCCACATGAATAGTAAATACCAAAGCTTGGATTTAATCTCACATGCTATGATTTAAGTTCAATATTTTTGTTGTATGTTCATTATGTGCCTAGCATTGTACTCAAAAGGTATAACTAGGAATTCTTAGGCAGATTCAGCTGGAATGGGGCTGGGGCTGGGATAAGGGGAGTGGTGTGGTATATGATCTTGCTCCAAGTATAATTACTTGGAAGAAGGGGAGTCTTATAACTCACAAAGTTCAGCTTGAGTCCATGTTTTGTGACTAGTGGTCCCTTACTTCAAAATTCCTGGGAGGAGGTAGAAGGCTAAAACAGAGTGCTAGGACAACTGATAAGATGACAGAAAGGCTATAAGACAACTTGAAAAGGAAACACCCCACCCTAAGATGTGGGCACCATTGAACAAAGCTCTAGTCACTCCACCCTAGTCTCACAGTCTTCTTCCTTGAATTTTGTATAGTAGCTTGTTTTGGACTCTCTCCTATACTTGTTATATTATTCAGTGTACTATCATTATTGGATTTGATGATCTCTGAAGCACCTTCTGGCTCCAAGATTTGTGTGCATTCTTGTCTCCCTGCTAAATTCCAGGCTCCCCCAAGGGGAGAGAACCATGTTTCATCTAAACTTTTAATTTCCCCCTTTACCTAGCACTGTATTCTGCACACAGTCAGTACTTAATTATTTTTGTTGAATGAATGTTCTCATGAAGCCTAGTTAGTGGACACTAACGGACATCTGTACCTTGAATTCTTTTTAAGTACTAAACTGGAGACTTTATTCCTTGTCACCAAAGAAATAGAGTTCTAACAAAGAACCTGAGGTGAGGGAGTTGGCAAAGGGAAAAATGTTCTACAAATACCAAGCCAATAAGTGACAATGATGCTGAACAGAAGGGAGAGGCAAGAATTTTCCCTTAAGAAACATGTTCACTCACAGAAGGATCATGTTTCCCCTGAGGCTGAGAAAGCAAGCTTCCTTGGTGAGGGGGTGGTTTGCTTTAGGTAGCTCAATCCTATAAAGACAGCAAGTTGCAGCTGGGGAGGGGGTAGATGAGGAAGTTGGGGGGAGGGCAATTGGTGGTTCTCTTCCCCCCAGGAATGGAACATGCTGACATTGAAGTGATGATAATGAATTTGGAAGGCAAGGTTGTTAAGTGTGCTTTCTTATCAGCAGAAGGAAAGGGAAGAGGAACAAGGAAAAACTCACCAAGGACTCATGACTTCAGAACCATGTCTGGTAGTTTCTTGGGCAGAATTGGCCTGAGGAGGTGAAACCAGCTTCTAAAATAAAGGGGAGGGAGGACAAAGGGATGAAATTATTAACAGCAATTAAGTATATCCTATGTTGATTACTGGTATGCCATCTGTTATTTGGATAAAAGAAATATAATTAATAAAACGCACCCTTTTTTTGTTTCCTTGAATTTTTATTGACTACCATGTCTATCTTCTCTTGAAGCTTCTACATTCTTTTCAGCTACCTTGGACATCATTAAAATGAAAAGTCCTGAAAATCACTTTCTGAAATCTGTAACTACATCTCATTCAGCTGTAATTTGTCTTCTCATTTCTCAATTTTTTCCATCAATCTGACAGAATTTGAGAGAATATTTTCCAGTGACACCAAATTCAGGCCAGATAGAAGTTTCCTCAAAGGAAGAAGGGAAGAGAAAAACCAAGCCCAACACATCCCATTCCATTGGCTTAACTTCCCATCTGGACTGCTCCTCTACTTGGACCACATATTAGCCAAGGGTTAGTCCTAAGTCAGCTCCTTCCCAGGCTCTCAGCCCTCAGCTCCCAAGTGAATGTCATTCCTGGGCTTCTTCCTGAACATCAGAGTGGGCCTCCAGCTTGCAGGTGGAAGGCCATGCTGCGGTCACTGTGAACTTTCACCCTTCCAAGACCCAACAGAGAAACAAAGTACACATTAAAAAAAATGGGGATGCTTCCTCTTCCTAAGCTCACAATACCCTGGAGACCAAATACTAGAAAATCTGCTGGGATTCAGCCATTTCAAATCCAGCTAGGTTGGGGGGAATTTACTCTGATAAAGTGCAAGATGTCCTTTGTTTTCCCACTGCTCTTGCATGTAGAAATAATGAACATTTGACTCCAAAATGAATGACCTATATAGCATTGAGCTCAGGGATGGGAAGGGACCAAGATTTACTCATCTACTCTGGGAATACTCATCAGATAGTGATTAATTCATGTTCAGTGGTTCATATACAGTTGGGATGGAGAAAGGGCCAGACTTTTGCAAAACCGTCAAGTCAGCAAAGTTTGTGGTTGGGCCCTCCTTATCTTCTCTCCTATCCTTTCCCTCTCTCCTACTTTTTTTCTCTCCCCCAGGGAATTATTGACACCATTCCTCCTTCCTAACTTTCCTATCCTTGTCCCACTTTTCCTTTTAGTTGGCTGAGAATCCCTGCTAAGGCCTTTAGCTAATAACTAAAATATCAGCTTAAGGCAGGGGTTCTTAACCTATGGTCCATGAACTTGTTTTTTCTTTTAAAAAATGTTTTGATAACTGTATTTTAATATGACTGGTTTTCTTTGTAATTTTTTTGTATTTTATTTTATGCATTCAAAAACATTATTCTAAGAAAAGGGTCCTTAGACTTCACCCTAAGGTCAAAGGAGTCCATGATACAAAAAGGTCAAGAACCCAAACCCCAAGATAAGACTTCTTCTTTAAAATATTTTTATTTTCAGAGGTCTCTGCAAAGTTAGAAAATCCCAATTTCCCCCCCCTCACCTCCTACCCCTCTAATGAAGTTATAATGGTGAAATGACAGGTAGAAGGGCTGCTATTTTTAGACAAAAGGCCTATCTGCTGAATATAACAACAGCATGCAACAGGCTATTGGTTTCTCTGGTTGATTCCTTCCTCAATTCTTTTACTCTTCTAGTCCATCTTCCATATAGATGCCAAAATTATTTTCCTAACTGCAGTTAGGAACTGCAGTTTTGACCATGTCACTTCCCTATACAAATCAACTTCAGTAGCTCCCTATTGCCTCTAGGATACGATACAAATTACTTTATTAAAGCCTTTCACAACCTTGACCCACCTTCCAGTCTCATTGTATGTTAGTTACTGTCTCTCCCACACTCTGCAACCTAGTTAAACTGGCTTTCTGTCCATTCCTCACACAGAATTTTTTCTTTCTGTCTGTCTTTGTGCTGGCCATTTCTATTCTTGGAATGCTTTTCATCTCTCCCTTAAAGAATTTCTTTCTTCCTTCAAGATAGAGCTCAAGCATTACCTCCTACATGAAACTTTTCCTGATCCTCTCCAATTGCTAATTCTCACCCTTTCTCCCTCTTTTTAATTTCCCTGCTTCACATTCTTTTATCCTTATTCTCTTTATACTTATTCAGCATATATTCATATGTATATATTTTTCTCTCTCCCCATTAGAGTATTAACTCTTGGGGCAGCTATGTGACTCAACGGAGAGAGCCAGGCTTGGAAACAAGAAATCCTGGGTTCAAATCTAGACTCAGATACTTTCTAGCTATGTGACAAGTCCCTTAACCCCAACTGCCACTCTTCTACCTTGCAACCAATATTTAGTATCAATGCTAAGACAGAAGATAAGGGCTTTAAAAAAAGAAATATAATCTCTTTTCCAGTAGATAATGTTTCATTTACTGTATAGCTATCCCAAGCACCTAGAAGAGTACTTGGTTCATAGTTGGTGTTTAATAAAGGTTTGAGGGGAAATCTCAGTTCTGCCTTATTTATTCTTATATTTCCTTGGAGCACTGTAGTAGGTATCTAAAGAAAGTTTGCTGAATAAATGAATCCCAGAACTGCAAAGTCCATATCTCTTTCTTCCCCCCTTTACCTGAATATAACAGCTGAAAGCTCATACTTTCTCTCCATATAGTGTTAATTCCACATTGAATGTGAGTGGCTGATAGTGGAAGGGATATTGGACCAAGTGTCAAAAGCCTTGAGTTTGTGTTCTAGTTATTTATGGCCCTTTCTAGATGTGTGACCTTGGGCAAATCACTTCTCTATTGTGGACCTCAGTTTCCTCATCTACACAAAGTGGGAGTTAGATTAAATGACCTCTGAATTACCTTCTAGCTCTAAAATTCTAGGAGTCTGAATCTCTCAGCATTTTTATATCTAAGAAACACCCTTTACATATATATAGAGCAAAGGGGTATAATATTGTCTCACATCACTTTATAATGGCAAGTAGGTTACCTTGTTCCTAGAGATACTAACAGGTGTGTGGGGGTGGGGGTGACTTCCAGAAAGCATAGGGAATATGGACCTCTTCCCTGCTCCCCCTACCACAGGATATGAATAGACCCTAGAAGACAAAATGCTGAAAGAAAGAATATCGATTCAGTGCATGGTGCTACCCTGGTAGAAGGCGTCACATCCATGCACACCCAGAACAGCTGTTGGAATTTGGCACAAGTGCTGTAAAAATACCAGAATTGCCTCCCCAAATCCTGTAAAAATTCTTTTCATAATGACAGCATGGAAAGTAATCATAAATTTGAATTTCTTCTACAAATCCCAATTTTCTCCAGACAAGCTTAAACCTGCACAGATGGCCCCAACCACCAAAGAGTAAAAATAACAAAGCTTGCATTTTTCCCCTTCTTTTTTCTCTGTGCAGATGTGTTCGCTGTACATTTTAAAGAAGCACATTGCCTTCACCCTAGCAGAAACATCTCCCTTTTTAGAATCATATTCTCCCATTCAGGCCGCACTACGTGCATGATTCCCCAAGCTTTGTTCTTCCTCTCTTTTCACATCAGCATTTTGGTAGAAACAAAATATGGAGGTCAAGCTTAGATGTTACTATGGGTCCAAGAAAGGCCAGTTGTCTGGAGCAGTTACTGGAGAAAAAGCACCCTAAGGTGCTTTTCTTTACTAACGGAAAAATAAAGTTTTAGATCCCTATTCAAACAGAGGAATTAAGTTTGTTATTGATCTTCCACTGAGCAGCTTTGGTTTCCAAATAGGGAATCCCTACTTGACAATGCTACAAGAGTTGACATGAGGATAGGCAGAAGTGTGAGATACAGAATACTGACTCTTGGTCAGGTTTGTCTTTGGAGACTTTCTCCTTCCTAATGTGAGTCCCTACACTCTTCCTGCCTCTGGGTTGTCCTGAACTCTGCACCTAAATCTTCTCTCTTCTTTGCTTTCAACCTCTCTCTTAGCCTCTTCATAATCAAAACATGCTCTCAGCAACTGCCAAATGGAAAAGAACATGATAAGCTCATTAGCACTCAGATCCTAATAAGAGGCCCTATGTAGAGGGCTTCTTCCCAGAGATTTGCATTCTGGGGGCACTGATTGAGTGTGCTGACCTAACTGCATTACTTTCTGATGGTGGAAATTCAAACACTACCACAAGATGGTAGAGATAGTTTTGCTAAGAAGTCCTTCCTTTTTCTCCTCCTATTCTACTTCTTGAGCAAATAATTACTTTAAACAACAAAGGATAATATTTCCCAAAAAGGTTGTGCTTCAAAACTCCCTTTAGTTCTAAAGTTCTACAACTCACATTTACAAAGGACTTTTGTCAAGACAATCCTCACTGGTAAGTAGTTCAAATATCATCATTCCCATTTTAAAGAGGAGGAAACAGAATCAGGAAAGTGAAATGCATTTTCTTAAGGTACACAACTAAGGAATTGGTGGTGCAAGATTCAAGACAGAGGTCCTCTGACTCTCCATCCATGAGTTTTTCCAGCAAATCACTATAATGACCAAGATAATGAGTGGCCTTTAGATCATAAACTGTGCCAAGAAGTCTTGTTCATTTCTGGCTAATGTAGCAACAGAGAGTTTCCTGTCTTTAGAGCCTTGATTCTGAAATAATAAGAGTAAGGATATGTCCTGTCAAGTTCTGAGAATGGGTCGAAGTTAGAATCATAGACTCCCAGAACTGGAAAAGATTTCAAGGAATCTTCAAGGTTCTTAGCCTGCTGTCTAGAACAATATCTCAATAAAATTGGTTTCTTATGCATTTTATTTTATGCATTTAAAAATTTCATTCTAAGAAAGACTTCACCAGACTGTCAAAGGTTTCACCATGACATGAAAAAGGTTAAGAATCACTGTAAGGATCCCCACTTTAGAGATGAAGAAGCTGAAGTTCAGAAAAGAGAAGGACCCAAAGCCATACTCATTGATCAATATATCATAGCTAGGCATCAGACTTTCCACTGAATACTCAGGAAGTTACTTTCCCTTCTGGCCTCTAGCTACTGAATGTTGAAGACAAAGTGGTGGTATGTCTTCTGAATTTATTTTTACTTTTTAAAGATTTTTCTATGATTTTATGATTCTTGTTGTCTCCCTCTTCCCTTTACCCTCCCAAGAGTTGACAAGCAATTTCACTGGGTTACACATATATTATTATTCAAATCCTATTTGCATATTATTCATTTTTATAATAGAATAATCTTATAAAACCCAAACCCCAAATCACATACCCATATAAACAAGTGATAAATCATATGTTTTCTTCTGGATTTCTACTCCCACAGTTCTTTCTCTAAATGTGGACAGCATTCTTTCTCATAAGTCCCTCAGCATTGTCCTGGATCATTGCATTGCTTTTAGTAGCAGAGTTGATCATTTGATCATCCCATAATTTTTCAGTGATTGTATGTAATGTTCTCCTGGTTCTGCTTATTTCATTCTGCTTCAGTTCATGTAGGTCTTTCCAGTTATTATAGAAATCAATCAGTTCGTCATTCCCTATAGCACAATAGTATTCCATCACCATTATTACCACAATTTGTTCATCCATTCCCCAATTGAGGGATACCTCCTCCCTCATTTTCCAATTTTTTGCCACCACAAAAAAGCACAGCTATAAATATTTTTGTACAATCATTTTTTTAAATCTCTTTGGGAAACAAACCTAGTAGTGGTATTGCTGGATCAAAGGACATGCATTCTTTTAGTGCCCTTTAGGCATAGGTTCAAATTGCTTTCCAGAATGGTTGGATCAATTCACAACTGATAGTATGACTTCTAATATTGCCCAATTGCCCACTGTACCCACAGGATCTCACTTCAGTGGATGCAGGTCTAGGGTGAGGGGAAACTGAAATGTGGACTAGTGAGTTGTTTGTACTTATTTACAAAGTTGGGTTAAAATGTTACTTATAAACTTAGTTCACTTTGAAATGGCTAGGCAGGACCCCTTGGGGTAAAGGAAAAGATAAGGGGAAGAGATGTTTTCTAATCTTTCCAACAGAAGCAGCACAGAGCCTTGCCCTCATGAGTGCTTAATAAATATTTGTTGATTGATTGAGCTTTCCAAACAGGGGGAATGCAAAAGGTTCCCCTGCAGTCCTGGAAACATGGACCCTGGACCTCTTCAAAGGAAGTATAATCAATAGTGAAACTTTAGAGGTAGGTTCCACTTTGGCCATTGGCCACTTTGGACTATGATTCCTATTGACAAGACCTTAACTGGAACAATTGTCTTGTTTGGGATTAAACCTGTCTAGTAAGAACCCATGAATGAAAACCTTGTTGAGATAACAGCTGAAGTAGGAGCTCTATCATCAAGTTGGAGAGAAAGAATACTAGCTTCTGAATCTGGGAAAAAGGTTCCCTTGCCACTCTAACAAATGAGAGGAGAACCAAGTTTAAAAAAAAAAACATTTGGAAGCAGGCAGAGGTCAACCCAGTAGAGGCCCCAAATTGAGGCTTCAGCTCTGTCCCCATGAAACCACACTTTGATACCAGAAATCAGCCTCAGGTAGGAAGAGAAACATGGGGAAAGAAATCAAAGCCAGAAAACAGCATAGCAACCCTAGTTTATCCCATCTCAGAGGGACTAATCCCTCCTGAGAAGTTCCTGGACAAGCTAGAAATGTCCCTAAGAGGGAAAGCAGAAGTAGCTGCCAAAGAACACATGTGCCCTTGTTGTACCAGGTGGAGGGGTGGAGTAACCTACCAGAGGCCTCCAGGAGGTCTGGTCCAGGCAGGGGGTAGTGAAGGAGCCAGCATTTCTGGGGTGGAAAGTGGGAAGGAGGAAAGGTCAAGCAATGGGGGGGTAGAGGGCAGCTTTGCCAAATTTTAGCTCAGGGGCCTGGAATCCAAGCTTACGCCCCTGCTCAGTCTCATCTTGGAAATGTTCAACTCACACTCAGCCAACAGAATGAGAATTCTCAAGGAGCCAGTGGTACTAGGAAGTGGGGGTGCTAGAACCAGAGGGGAGATACTGTTCTCTCTCCAGGACTTGCTGGTAGGGCCAGTACTCTGGTGGACTTGAGTTCTCCCATGTCCTCCCACATTTCCTTCCTGACTGGGTTCCAAGGCTTTGCTTTCAGAAATAAATCTTTGCCTGTGATGTCCCCAGTGGACCCTTTCCTTATAGTTGAACCATGGAGACTTGAATGCTAAGCAAGGTTACCATGGTGCTGGAAACAAATTCTCATACTTTACCTCTACCACACACACACACACACACACACACACACACACACACACACACCCCTCAACTACCCCACCCCTGGATTGAACACATAAGGGAAAAGAAGAGTGCTGAGTTAGATGATTCTCCAACAGGCCTACACAAACCTCAGTCCCCTATCTCTAGAAGCCAGAGACAACTCCATGCCTGTCATCTCCATCAACTTAGTAGGAAACATTTTTTCTTAATGAATAAGTATGCTGACATTGACAACAAATTAGATTGTATTATAAGACACAGAAGGGTCCATTAGGTTCATAAGAACAGGTGTGGGTGACCTTATTTTGCAAGGAAAAAGTATTATCAGAGAGGGGATTAGTGAGGATATCATCCTGTTACCCAGACGAAGGTGGGATGAGAGAGTGGGCTCTACAGGATAAGTGAAATTCTGAAATAGGGTCTCTAGACCAGATTGTAAATGGTGAATGATGGTCATGCTGGTGGAAATTTAATTCTTAAACAGAGTTCTGTTGGCATACTCCTAATGACTCCATTACTGACTTAATGTGTTTCAATTTTTGTAAAATTAATCTTGCTCTAAATGCACCAAACTCACTTTCTGCTTTAGAGACCTTGTTCAAAGATTCTTTGGAAAGCAAAGGATGGCAGGGTGTGGTGACAAACTAGTAGTCCCTGCTACTGGGGAGGCTGAGGTTGGTGGATCACTTAAGTTTGGGCGTTCTGAAATGCAAGAGGGTAATATGCTGAGCCTCTGGGAGTGGAGGGCCACCATGCTGGCTAAGGAGGGGCAAACCAGTCCAGGTTGGAAAAACAGAGCAGGTTAAAGCTTCTGTGCTGATCAGTACTGGGATCCGCCTGGGAGTGGCTGCTACATTTCCAGCCAAGGCAAGATAGGGAGGAGACCCAATCTCAAAAAAGTAAGAGGGAGAAAAAAGAAAGAAAAGAAAAAAAGGTCACCCTATGAAAAGGGGGAAGACTGCTGTATTTGTAATTAGAATACCTAGGTCTGAATTGCTTATAGGCTTTCCAGGCTTCAGGATCCTCTTACAGAAAATGGAGAGGGAGATGACTTCTAAAATATCTGCTAGCTCTAATCTAATACTACAGCCATAGGGAGAAAAGCACCACACTGGGGACTCAAAAGACACTGGTATTTTGTCCTTGGTCCTGCCCTTAACTCACTATGCACTTAAGTCAGTCACTTATCTCTGGCCTTCTTCCTCTGGAAAGGTTGAATTAGTGAAAGTACCTTACAGATCTGAGAGATGAGACACTTGCTTTATAGATTTAGATTTTTGCTCATTGGGTTTTCTAAGAGAAGGGACTACCTGCATTTGTCTGAACAACATTCTTACCCACAAGCATCTGCATTATGGGGACAGGTTGGGTTGGCATGATCTTAGCATTTTATCAAGAAGCATAACCTTCAAAATTGAGAACTGGGAACACAGGGTGAGAAAAGGCCCCCAAACATGCTCACTTTGGAATGTGTAGTTTCCTGTCCTAATTGAGCATTGGATATTGGTGTAATCCTTGGAATCTGTATAATACACTTCTGCTCGGTCATTTCTCCCATGTCACTAAAAGCACCCACCTGTTGCCATCGGCATTACTAGTGGAAATATGAATCTTTGGGTTTCTTTGTTTTTCCCACATGTGACCAAAATACCACCAGGAGGCCCCCGGATCAGACCCAAACAACTTGGCTTGGCTGGAAATCTTGCAAAAACTGACAGTAACATCTGGAGGGCAGAGACTACATCTGTTTCATTTGCTCTGGTGAACAGATCCCTGGGCCATGTGGGCTCTAATGAAAGAACTATTTGAATTTGAGGATGAGGAAGAGGATGGCTGGATCAGACAGGGTTTTAAAAAATGAGACTTGGGTATATTGTTAGCTCTGGGGAAGTGGTGACAATTCATTTGAAAAAAAAAAAAGCTCTAAAGACTCACATAATGTAATAATGGGCTTAGTACATCATTGATGATATGTATGATTATTATACAATAAGGAGAGCCTTTACAATCAACATTGTGTATAATATAGGCATATGGTGGGATAGGAATACTACATAAAGATACAAACTCCAAGTTCCTTTCCAGCTCTAAAATTCTATAATCTCATTATATAGAATATAGAATAATAATAGAAAGTTAGAGTTGGAATGTACTCTAGAAGTCATCTAGAACAACTCTCTCCTTTATTCATTTCCTCATTCAACAGATTTCTACTGAGTATCTACTGTATGAGATACCATGAACTAGGCACTGAAGAAAATATAAAGATCAACAATGCATAGCTTTTGTCCTTACAGAGCATAAAATCTATCTAGGGGATAGCAAATGAAGCATAAGCTACAAAATAAGGTAAAATATGACAATGAATATGAAAAGAATGAATGAAGTGCTAAGAGTTAAAAAGAAGATAAGACCCTTTTTGCCTCTTTGTGTGTACATGTATGAAAGCTTCAGAAAGCAGGTCACATTCAAGCCACATTTGGAAGAATGGATAATATTTCAATAGGTAGATATGTGAAGGATAACAATCTATGCATTAGCTGTGGTGTAAGCAAGAAAGAAGAAAATTTGTCAGAGAATGGGGAATCACCTAGTTTGAAGTTGTGAGGAAGACTATAGAGTTTTAAGGGAAATAGACTGAGCTGAGGTTGGAAATGTAGATTGGCACTAGATTGTGGAGAACCTAAATTTTACAGGGAGTTTTTGAAGGACTTCAAGTAGAAGAGTAAAATGAAAAGTCAACCAAACAATAGACTTCAACAAACATTTATTCACTGATAATCTCACAAGGCACCAGTCTAGGTGCTGGAGATATAAAGATCAAGACAAAATGATCCCTGCCCTTTAAGAAGCTTACATTCTACTGGAGACAGGGTGGAGGATAAAGGAAAAAATAATTCACAGGAGCTGGTGATGACTGAGGGCTAGAGTTAGGCATGAGGTAAGAGTAAGGGAGTCAGAGATGATTGAAGTTTTTAGTCTGTGGCACTTAAGGAAAAGGATGGTACCACTTCCAGAAACTGATTTGAAAGAGGAGGAGGAGAAACTGATTTGAGAGAATGAATATGAGTTTGATTTTAGTTGTGTTAAGTTTGAGGTGTGGTGGGAATATTCAACTATAGACATCTAGTAGGCAGCTGGAAAGACAAGTCTGAACAGTAAGGACTGAAGATACATATTTAGGAATCATTTGCAAAAAAAAAAAGATGACAGATGGAGCTTTGTTGGAAGATGAGTTCACCAAAGAAGGCTTATAGAGAAAAGAGAGGCAAAGACAGAACATGGGAAATAACTTTGTTGTAAAAGGGTCAGGTCAAGGGGGGGTGGGGGTGCAGTAGAGACAGATTAGGAACCCTCAGAGAGATAGGAAGGGCACAGAAGTACAGTATTTGAAGAACCAAAAGCTCAATCAAGTCATCTGAGTGCAATTCAATCATTTGACAGAAAATCTGAGAGCCAGAGAGGGAAAATGATGGGACCAGGGCCTCACAGGCAATTCATGACAGATCTAGGAATAGAATTCAGTTCTTTTACTTCCTAGATCAAGGCTCTTTCCATCACACCGGAAAGAGCAGAAATATAAAGAGCAAGTGCCACATGAGGGGCTAAATTAGTTCCCTCTTCTCACCCTTTCTCTCCAACTCATCTGTTACTTGAGGACCTTGTTACATCTTCGGGCCTGGCTCCACCCTTTCCCAACTGGACCAAGAAGCCTCAATACCAAGCCTTCTTTCTCCGCATGTTGTGTAAGTCCCGCCCCCCAGGCCCAGTTGCTCTAAGCCCCGCCCCCTCTTCATTTAACGCCTCCAGATTCTGTCTACCATATCACTTTCTTGGACCATATCACTTTCTTGGCTTAGGCATTCCAGCCTTTGACTGGGCCTTTCCCATGCCTGCTCTGACCTGATCCAGACCTATGAGGACAAACTATACAGCTGCCTGCTGAAGCTGCCCTGATGCCCACCCGTTGATCCCGGCTGAGTCAGGCCTCGGGAGATGTAGTTCCGGTGTCACTCTGGGTCTCCTGCTCTCCTCATTGTGGAAATCCAGAGAATGATCGGCACATCTCTAGGCGAGTTTGAGGACAGCTGGGCTGACTTGGAAAAGCAATCACACAAAATTGGGTAGAGAACCCAAAACTCTGACCCATTCACCCTCCTCCCTCAGACCACAATCTATGTTTGTTTATCAGTGGCTGAAGAAAGGAGATTGTGAAGTTAGCTTCTTAGTTTGGGGCGAAACTGAGTCCTTCCATCTCATTCATTCTAGTAGGATTCATAAACTCACACCGGGCAGCAAGTGTTTTACTTTTGTGTTTATACCCCCAATACCTAAGCCACATGACAGTTGAGAGGTTTTTAGTTGATTCACTTTTCAAAGTTTAGAAAATGATGCCTTCTCTGGACTTCCCCAAGCCCAAGTCACTCCTCTCCAGCAAATGCTGGTTGTTGTTATTGGATTAATTTATTCAAAAACTCCCTTGGATCTCCAGTAGCATGCTGTTTAGCCCTAAGTGCATTTCTTCTAAGTCTGTTACATTGATTTGTGTCAATGGCTTTATCCCATTAGGTGATATGCTCCGCCAAGGCAGGAACTGTATTTTTCTCATATAACCTTTATATTTCCCTTCCCCCCAGCATCTAACCCAGTACTTTGCATGTAGTAATTCACTCACAGTAAATATTTATTGAATGGAAAATGTACACTTATCTCTTGGATATCCACTATACATAAGAACTTATGTTTGAAGTGGTAGAGAAAATAAGGATTCTTACCAGCAAAGATCATCCTTTGATTTTATAGCATTGCTTTTTCAGATCACACTGTAGACTATCAAGGATCTTCTAGCTGAGAGATATATTTGAAAAATCTCTGAATTTGGAGTCAGGAGGAACTAAAGTTCAAATACTGCCTCAGAATCTTACTAGTATGTCTGTGGGCAAGTCATATTACTTTTCTGAGCCTCAATTTCTCCATCTGTAAAAATGAAGATAACAATACTTATGACATCTACTAGATAGATAGATACGTAGGTAGATAATGCTATAGTGAGATTCCATTTAGATTAAGGATTGTGTACTTTGAACCATTTCCAACTGCTATATAAAATTTAACTATTGGTATAACCTTAGTTAAGTCAACAAATATTTATTAATCACATTAATCAGTGTGCCAGGAACTGTGCTAAACATTGGGCATACAAAGAAAAGCAAAAAAAATAATCCCTGCCCTCAAGGAACTCACAGTCTGATGGAGACAAAATGTAAGGAGAAGGTATTAAAGGGACAAGGCAGAAAGTGGGATTTTAGGTGCAACTTGAAGGAAGTCAAAGAAGTTATGAAGGAGAGATGAGGAGGGAGAGAGTTGGAAGCACAGGGACAACTGAAGATGCTTTGAGTTGGAAATTGAATTTCTTGTACAAAGAACAAGAAGATGGCCACGGTTAATAGATAAGATTATATGGATGGCTATGGGAAGAAAGGTGGTATAAAAATATAAGAGAAAAGAATGGAGGAGTAAGGGATCCATCTATAGCAGACTTTAAAAGCCAAACAGAGGATTTTATACTTGATTCTTGAATCACTAAATGACGGTTTCTCTTGAAGAGATCAACTTCAGTGTGGTGAGTGGGACTGGAAGTAGAGATTTTATTCACAGCATTATGTTTCTTTTTGGAAGCTCTACTTGGATTACCTCTGTGATATGTAAATCACTTTAAAAGACTGATATATATTAATTTAAGGTCGCCAAGGAATTCAGCTATGTAATTCCTAAATGAAAACTCAAGTCAGCAGTCAACCTTTTATGGAGTTTTTTTAAAATTACTAACAGGAGAAAGAAAGGTATTAGAGAGAGAGAGAGAGGGAGAGAGAGAGAGAGAGAGAGGAGAGAAGGGAATAGGGCTTAAATACCCACTCTGCTTAGGCTGGGCCAAAGGCCCAAGGCCATGGATAGCCAAGGCAAAGAAAAGAGATCAGTCCCTATCACTCATGTGACCAAAATGGAGAAACAGTCTGAGGGCCTCCAATCCAAGCACCAGGCTCCAACCAACACACTCTCTCTCCATACCACACAGCAAGCCCCGGCCTCCTCAGCTCTCCTCTACCTCACTTCCTGTGTCTCACCTGTGCCAGTGGTGGCTCTAGCTTAACCCAGGACTGCCCAGAGGTCTGTCCCCTTTGCACATGTCTGTTGAAGGTCATATTCTCAAATAATTAAATCTTGAGCTTTGCTGTAGCCCTTTCTAAATCCTGTTACCTTGAGTAGGGTGGAGATTGTAGTTTCCAAGACCTAATTCTGTCATTCCAAGTATCTCTATTGTTATTGATCAGGAAATAGCCAAATCCCATCCTCTAAAGAATGGTTTGAATAGGGTTGAGTAGTTTTGAAATTCACAATCACCCCTGAGGCCCAAGGAAGGCTAACCTCTCCGATGGGTCTTGTAAACATACTAGCTATGAAATTAAAATAGTTAGAGATAAAGGAAAAATAGGAGAGATAAAGAGAGGCACATTGACAAAAGCCAATTAGGGGGCAGTCCCCTTTGGCAGAAGAGTGTACATTAAAATAAATTCAATCAACCTTCAGTTCAAGCAACCACACCCCAAGGTTCATTCTTGATCTTGATGTAATGTAGGTTTTCTGGCATCTTTATGCAACAGTTCATTCTCTGGATTTAGGAGTTAGCAAGCTTCTTCCTTGAAGATGTTTCTCAAACAAAAAAAAAACTTTTCAAAATCTTGGAATTTTATTAAAATAAAATCCCCACTTAAGTGGGTGTTAAAAAAATCCAGTTCAGCTCAGGATGTATTGTTTAGTTATGGGGATATATAAGTCAGTTATTAAAAGAATTCAAAAACAATAAAAACAAAACAAACAAAAAACCCAAAAATATATAAAGGGGAAAAATATGGAAGAAAGTCAAACTTTTGGGAGAAAGGGAAGAAAAAAAATTCAAAATCAGAATCAAAAGACCAAAATCTATGTATAAAATGTTGAGTAAACAAGAATAACTTCATAATGGGCCCTTGTAAAGGTTCAATTTACAGTAATTTCTATCCCACAAGTCTGTAGGACAGAATGCAGTAATATTTCACTTACCCACTTGCAGCCAAGACTACAGGAAGTTGTCATATTATAGAAGGAAAGGAACTAGAGTTTTATTTTGATAGGGAAGAGTCATTCCCTGGTCTGACTTTTTTTCATTCTTAAGGATATAGGGAGCCAGCATGATAGTCAAATTTTTGTACTTGTATGAGTACTTCATAAAGAGTATAGATACAAGGAAGTCCTACGACTTAACGTACATCAAGCGTCGCAACCTCGAGTCCACATTAGTATTTCCTGTGTGCTCTTTTGGCACTATTCAGGTAAAGTCTGCGCTCCTTGTTTTTATCCCATTTCCTGGAATCAGACACAAACATTAATCATAGTCCCATAACATTTTATCAATAAATTGCAGGTTCCCATAGTCTAAAGCTATTTGGGTATGTATATTTAAACTTATATTACTGCAGAGAGAGAGGGAAAAAAATTTAATTGTATGTACCTTTTGTACAAGAAATGAGGAAAGGGGAAAAAATCAAATATTCAAAAGAAAAGCAATAATAAAAAAAATAAGGGAAAGAGAAGAAAAAATCAGGAATTCAATGTGTTTTTGAAAAAACAGCATCCACTTGTCAATGGATTATTATCTTCAATGCATGTGATAGGATACAGTCAATCAGTCTCAGCAGAAAATGCTCTCTTTACATGTGAGCAATGAATCCAAGAGTCCTTTTCTCCAACCTTTATAGATGTTGGAGTAGTTAACAATATTTGGAATGGTCCTTCCCACGAAGGCTGAGTTGCTCCAGCACACTGGAAATTTTTAAAATACACCTTGTCTCCTGGGTTTAGGTCGTGAAGTGAAAAGTCTAGTGGTCCAGCTTGTACTGCAGCTCCAGATTCATGAAGTTCATGCAGTTTATGCTGTAATTCCTGTATATAGGAAGCAATAGAAGTATCTCCCCGTAATAGTGATGTATATACTGGGGAGAAAGGCTTAGCCTATATAGGCGGATGTCCAAAAAGCATCTCAAATGGTGAAATATGTAAGTCTCCTCTAGGCCTGCTTCTAAGATAAAATAGGGCTAGAGGGAGAATTTCAGGCCATTTTAAATGGGTCTCAGTGCATAATTTGCCAATCATAGTTTTAAGTTCTTTATTCATCCTTTCAACTTGGCCTGAGCTCTGGGGATGATATGGAAAATGGAATTTGGGAGTTATCCCCAAGCAAGAATATATTTGGTTTAAGACAGAATTGGTAAAATGACTTCCTCTATCAGAATCAATACGTGCTGGCAGGCCAAAATGAGGAATAATTTCTTTTAAAAGCACCTTAGCAACAAAAGTCGCTGTGGCTCAGGTCGCAGGAAATGCTTCCGGCCATCTGGTCAGTTGATCTACTATGACTAGACAAAATTTATAATGTCCGGCCTTTGGCATTGTTATGAAATCTATCTGTAGGTGCCCAAAAGGTGTGTAAGCCAGAGGATGCCCACCAAAAGCTTTTCCACAAAAGGCGCGTTGGTTATATGCTTGGCAGGTAGAGCAGGCTGAACACACTTTAGAGGCTATGGTAGTTATACCAGGGGCTATCCATACTCTCTTAACAGAGTCCATGATGCCCTGGGTACCAAAGTGACCATTTTTATGCACAGATTGGCAAATTTGGTGATAGAAACTTCTAGGGAGCAGGGGTTTCCCTTCAGATGATACCCACACTCCATTAATCTGTTTTGCTTTAAATTTTTGTTTCCATTTTTCCACTTCCTTTTCATTATAGGAAAGTGATAAATTTAAATCATCAGTGGTTGTTAATGTTAAAATTAATCCAGGTCCTTCTATGGCTGCTAGCTTTGCAGCGGCATCTGCTCAGTCATTTCCTCTAGAGACAGGGTCAGAGCCACCTGTATGGGCAGAGCAATGAACTATAGCTAGGGCTTTAGGCAGTTTGAGAGCAGAAAGAACTTCATTAATAATTTCTGCATTAGCTATGGATTTTTCAGCTGAGGTTAAAAATCCTCTCTGGAGCCATAGCATCCCAACTGAGTGACAAATGCTGAAAGCATATCTAGAATCTGTATAAACTATTGCCTTTTTTCCCTTGGCAATTATACAGGCATGTTTCAGAGCTATGAGTTCTGCCCCTTGAGCGCTAATATTAGAGGGCAGTGAAGCTGACCACTCAGTGGCAAATTCTGTGACTACAGCAGCTCCAGTGTAGCGTATGCCATCTCTCATAAAAGAAGAACCATCAGTAAATAAGACCAGATCTGAGTTGTTTAAGGGAGTGTCCAAGAGATCATCTCGAGGCTTTTCTGCCATGGACACTAGTGTTTCACAACTATGTAATGGTTCTCCTGAAGTTGATAAATCTGGAAGCAAGGTGGCAGGGTTAAGAGTTGAACAGCGCTTCAAGGTAATGTTTTCATTGTTTAACAAGGTTATTTCATACCTTGTAATTTGCTGTTCAGAAAATGCCTGTATTCTATGTCTTAACAACAATGCTTCTACCTCATGTGGGCACATAATTGTCAATGGGCATCCCTATACTAGATCAACAGTTTTTGTAACAGTTTTTGTAGTAAGGCTGTAGCAGCTACTCCTCTAAGACATGGTGGTGCTCCTGATGCTACTGGGTTCAGTTGGGCAGAATAATAGGCAATTGAGCACTGAGAAGGTCCCAAAGTCTGAATTAAAACATCTGAAGCTACCCCCCTTCACTCATGTACATACAAAGTAAATGGCTTGTTGTAATCTGGGATGCCTAGAGCTGGGGCAGACAGGATAGCCTGTTTTAGATCTGATAGAGCTGACAGGTGTTCTGGTTCTAATTTGAGGGGTTCAGGGACCAAATCCCTTGTTAGTGCTATAAGGGGTTTAGTAATTTCCCCATAGCAAGGAATCCATTTTCTACAAAACCCTGTTGCTCCCAAATTGCTCTTAACTGTTTCTTAGTGGTAGGAGCACTTAAATTTTGAATATTCTCAATTCATTTGGGAGAAATCAAGCAGGCACCTGTAGACAGGATGAACCCCAAATATTCTACTTTAGGGAGGCACCACTGAACCTTATCCTTCGAGATCTTATGACCTCTTTTGTGCAATTCCAAAAGAAGGTGCTTGCTATCTTCCTGGCATGTTTCTGCATCTGTTGAGGCCAGGAGTCGGTCATCTACGTACTTGATTAATTTGCTGTTTTTAAGTTTTATATCATCTGTATCTTGGCTCAAAATTTGCTCAAATAAGCTCGGGCTGTCTACGAAACCTTGTGGCAGACAACTCCAGCAGTATTTACAGCTCTGCCAGGTGAAAGCAAAGATATGTCTAGAGTTCTCATGTATGGGTATGGAAAAGAAGGCTGAGCACAAGTCTACTACTGTAAAATATGTAGCTGTGCTAGGAATAGAAGAAATAATAGTATTGATATTGGAAACTATGGAGTGTCTCTTTATAATGTGATTGTTCACAGCCCTCAAATCCTGCCCGAATCTATAGAGGTGTTTGCCATCAGGCCCTCTTTTTGTTTTTTTAATGGGCAGGATGGGCATGTTGTATTCAGATTTACAAGGGATTATTATTCCCTGTGCAATTAATGAATTAATTACTGGAGTAATTCCCTCAATTGCCTCTTTTGAGAGGGGATACTGAGGAATGGAAGGAGGTGGCCTAGATTTAATTTTTATCTGCACAGGAACAGCCGACTTAAGTAAGCCTACATTGGAAGAAGATGTGGCCCAAAGAGACTCCGGTATATCTTCAGGTATTGCAAAGGTGGGATGCTCTTTTTTCTCCTGACTCTCTGAGAGAATTACAGGGAGTAAATTTAAAGATTCCTCCAGTACTTCCAATGATAAGGAACCATCTGGGGAGCAGGTTATTGTGGCTCTGAGTTTGCATAGAAGGTCCCTCCCCAGCAAATTTAAAGGGGAGTCAGCATCAAAAGGAAGGAATGTTGTACCTCTAGGGGTCCTAGAGACACCATTCTAGAAGGAAGTCTTTTAACTCTTTGGGTTATTCCTGATACTCCCATTACATTCTCTGAGCCAATAGAATAACATTGTAAATCAGATGTTCTCTTTAATACAGACCAGGAAGCTCCAGTGTCTAATAGACAATCATAATAGGTGTTACCCACCTTTAAAGTAATGTGGGGTTCATTAGTATAGGGGGGGGTAGTTTTTTATACTCACTTGTTCTAGCAGCTGTGTCTTTAAGCCAAGTTAGCTGTTAAAAGGGACTAGGTGAGAAGGTAGAGTAAAAAGGCAAGAAAATTCAGAAGTTTATTGAGAGAATTCTTTAGATTCCCATGTGGTCAGCCACAATGTGATGTGGAAATCACTTTAAAAGACTGATATATATTAATTTAAGGTTGCCAAGGAATTCAGCTATGTAATTCCTAAATGAAAACTCAAGTCAGCAATCAACCTTTTATGGAGTTTGTTTTTTTTTTTAATTACTAACAGGAGGAAGAAAGGTATTAGAGAGAGAGAGAGAGAGAGAGAGAGAGAGAGAGAGAGAGAGAGAGAGAGAGAGAGAGAGAGAGAGAGAGGAGAGAAGGGAATAGGGCTTAAATACCCACTCTGCTTAGGCTGGGCCAAAGGCCCAAGGCCTTGGATAGCCAAGGCAAAGAAAAGAGATCAGTCCCTATCACTCACATGACCAAAATGGAGAAACAGTCTGAGGGCCTCCACTCCAAGCACCAGGCTCCAACCAACACACTCTCTCTCCACACAGCAAGCCCCGGCCTCCTCAGCTCTCCTCTACCTCACTTCCTGTGTCTCACCTATGCCATGGTGGCTCTAGCTTAATCCAGGACCTCCCAGAGGTCTGTCCCCTTTGCACATGTCTGTTGAAAGTCATATTCTCAAATAATTAAATCTTGAGCTTTGCTGTAGCCCTTTCTAAATCCTGTTACCTTGAGTAGGGTGGAGATTGTAGTTTCCAAGACCTGATTCTGTCATTCCAAGTATCTCTATTGTTATTGATCAGGAAATAGCCAAATCCCATCCTCTAAAGAATGGTTTGAACAGGGTTGAGTAGTTTTGAAATTCACACCTCCAAACCAGAGGTAGATTCAAAAGATGTCAGAGCTGATCAGGCTCTTGGAGAACATCTGGCCCATTATTTTACAGAAAAGAAAACTGAGGTCCAGCAACAAAAATGCTTTAGGCCACACAATGAATAGGTAGCAAAACCAAATGGAACTCTTCTTTCTGTGTTGTCTTACATATGGAGTAACCTCCAGTGTTGGCCACTCACAATGGGGGATCCACTTCATTAGAACAAAGACACTGATAGTGTTATAATTCTCCAACAATTCTAGAGATTCATCAACACAAACATATTGAGTCCTTTAAATGTTTCACTAAAGTTCAATTTTTATGGCAGGGCAATTGTAGGCTAAAATTCATCCCTAGGATAGAAATCTCTTTCATAGAACTTTCCCCACACACTCCCATTACAATGGAGAGTAATTTGCTGATTGATAAATCACTGACCAAAGGAAAGGAAATGCTAGTAATTCTCAGCACCTATCCAGTCCCCAGAATGCTAAAGCCTCCTCTGTGTGTTCAAACTTAGTTCTGGAGAATTAATTGTATCCATGTTCTATCTCTAGATTTCCAAGTAGACTGTCAAGTGAAAATGGAAGTTGTGTGGGTTTGTTTGGATTGGTCTCTGGTCAGGGAGCCCAATTTAGGTTCATTTTTTCATTATGTCCTAATGTCTATTTTTGAAACAGGACACACTTTTCTAATATTACCCTTTCTAAAATAGCTTCTGCCTCACTAGCTAGGCAGTAGAATCTTAAAAAACTACAACAAACCATCAACCAATAATCTGGTTATCTTTTTTTTCCTTGTCAAGCCCTCCCCACAAACTTCTGGCTCTATTTCTGCCTCTTCCTCCACATATATACTAAGAAAGAAATTTGAAGTTGATAATAGAAGAAAAAAGGCAGGGCGGGGGTGGGGGGGAAGGAGCAAGCATCTCTCTCTCAGGATCATGATTTCTCCATAATGAGGGGATTCCACTAGATGACCCCTAATAGCACTACCAGTTTTTAAACATTATTTTTATTTGGTCATTTTCATGCATTATTCATTGGAAACAGCTCATTTTCTCCCCACCCCAACCCTCCCCCAGCGGAGGCGAGATTTCACTGGGTATCACATGTGTCCTTGCTCCGAACCCATTTCCTTGTTGTTGGTATTTGCATTGGGGTGCTCATTTAGCGTCTCTCCTCAATTGTATCCCCTCCACTCCTATAGTCAAGCAGTTGCCTTTCCTCAGTGTTTTTACTCCCACAGTTTGTCCTCTGCTTGAGGATCGTGTTTTTTCTCATAGATCCCTGCAGAATGTTCAGGGACATTGCATTGCCATTAATGGAGAAGTCCATTACATTTGATTGTACCACAGTGTATCAATCTCTGTGTACAATGTTCTCCTGGTTCTGCTCCTTTCACTCTGCATCACTTCCTGGAGGTTGTTCCAGTCCTCATGGAATTCCTCCACTTTATTATTCCTTTGAGCACAATAGTATTCCATCACCAACATATACCATTTGTTCAGCCATTCTCCAATTGAAGGACATCCCCTCATTTTCCAATTTTTTGCCACACAAAGAGTGCAGCTATGAATATTCTTGTACAAGTCTTTTTCCTTATTGACTGAAAATTCCTATTCATGTTCCTTCCCCATTTATCAATTGGAGAATGGCTTGATTTTTTGTACAACTGGTTTAGCTCTTTATAAATTTGAGTAATTAGACCTTTGTCAGAGGTTTTTGTTATGAAGATTGTTTCCCAATTTGTTGCTTCCCTTCTAATTTTAGTTACATTGGTTTTGTTTGTACAAAACCTTTTTAATTTGATGTAGTCAAAATTATTTATTTTATATTTTGTGACTCTTTCTAAGTCATGCTTGGTTTTAAGATCTTTCCCTTCCGAAAGGTCTGACATGTATACTATTCTGTGTTCACCTAATTTAATTATAGTTTCCTTCTTTATGTTCAAGTCATTCACCCATTTTGAATTTATCTTGGTGTAGGGTGTGGGGTGTTGATCCAAACCTAATCTCTTCCACACTGTCTTCCAATTTTCCCAGCAGTTTTTATCAAATAGTGGGTTTTTGTCCCAAAAGCTGGGGTCTTTGGGTTTGTCATAGACTGTCTTGCTGAGGTCATTTACCCCAAGTCTATTCCACTGATCCTCCTTTCTGTCTCTTAGTCAGTACCAAATTGTTTTGATGACCACTGCTTTGTAATATAGTTTGAGATCTGGGACTGCAAGGCCACCTTCCTTTGTATTTTTTTTTTCATCATTTCCCTGAATATCCTTGATTCTTTGTTCTTCCAAATGAACTTTGTTATGGTTTGCTCTAATTCAGTAAAAAAAGTTTTTTGGGAGTTCAATGGGTATAGCACTAAATAGATAGATAAGTTTGGGTAGGATGGTCATTTTTATTATGTTAGCTCATCCCACTCATGAGCAATCAATGTTTTTCCAATTGTTTAGATCTAGTTTTAATTGTGTGGAGAGTGTTTTGTAGTTGTGTTCATATAGTTCCTGTGTTTGTCTTGGCAGATAGATTCCTAAGTATTTTATATTGTCTCAGGTGACTTTAAATGGAATTTCTCTTTCTAATTCTTGCTGCTGAACTGGGTTGGAGATATATAGAAATGCTGATGACTTGTGCGGGTTTATTTTGTATCCTGCAACTTTGCTAAAGTTGTTGATTATTTCAACTAGCTTTTTGGTTGATTCTCTAGGATTCTTTAAGTAAATCATCATATCATCCGCAAAGAGTGATTGCTTGGTCTCCTCATTGCCAACTTTAATACCTCCAATTTCTTTTTCTTCTCTAATTGCTACTGTTAGTGTTTCTAGTACAATATTAAATAATAAAGGTGATAATGGGAATCCTTGTTTTACTCCTGATCTTACTGGGAAGGCTTTGAGTTTATTCCCATTGCAGATGATGTTTGCTGATGGTTTTAGATATATACTGTTTATTATTTTTAGGAAAGGCACTCCTATTCCTATACTTTCTAGTGTTTTCAATAGGAATGGGTTAGCACTACCATTTTATTATTCTTTGAGAGGTAATTCAATGATGCTGGGTCTCCCAACTTTCTGAAGCCAAAGATTGTCCTTTTTTATGAAGTCATCTTTTCCCCATGCCAACAGAAGCTTCTCCCACCTCTTCATTATCATGATAAGGAGAGATAACAGTGATAAGAAGAAATAAAGATTTGCATTAGATGCTTACTTTATTTCTCTTCTATTTTGTCTCCTTCCAATGCTTGATGTGTAGATGAATGATTTGTTTTCCTAGCTATAAAACTGAACTGTTGACAAAGAAGCTGATGTTGTCTACCTGGGCCTCCAGGGCCTGGTAGGAAATTGGCTGAGGAATATGTGCAAAAATTAGTTCTCAGAGAAACATGGGATGAGGGGTGGGGTGTAGAATGTGAGTCTTTCTGGAGGAAGATCATATCACTCCTCCTGATCTTGGAGAATGGGGTGAGAGTGAAAAGGAGATTAGGTTCTCCTTTAGTTAGGTTCTGTCTCAGCCCTTCCCCATCTCAGATCACCCAGTTCTAAAGTAGTCTGGCTTCTCATCGACATATATTGTCAAAGAAGGGGAGAAAGAGAGGTGAGGTCTCACTGAAGTTGTAGGGTAGTTGACCTTGGGTTCCCTCCTTAATGCCACTATTAATACTACTAAATAGTTTTTACCATTGAGTAAAATCTCTAGTGGTTTTTACTATCTCTGCCATTCTCTTGGCCCTTATCTGACTAGTTATCTTTGCAAGTATAAGTGTGTCTTATCTCTTTGACTGGATTGTGACCTCTATCGGGACTGGGACCAAGTGAGAGATTATAGGATTTAGATTTTATAGTAGTCTTGGAGATTACCTAGTTCAGTTTCTCCATTTTCTAGAAGAGGGAACTGACCTAGAAAGGGAAAATGAATTTACCCAAGGTTATATAATGCTTGGATTTGAATCCAAGTCCTCTGATTGGTCTCCTATAGGCTGCCTAGAATAAAGCTAGAAGCACACTTGATCATAAATGTCAAATGAATTCTAATTAGTTGACTAAGTATCCTCTTTCCATTGGGATTCTCCCTTATAATCCCAAATTTTGCAGGCTTCTTACTTTGTGCCTGCATTTGGGGGGTAAGGCAAATACATACTAATAAAGGATGTATAGTTGGTGAGCCTAGAGATAGGGCATATAATTAAAAGGAGCAGAAAACTCCCAACTCAGTGTGCCACAGAGGAAAGAATACAAGGTTTTGAATTAGAGGATCTGAGTTAGAACCTAAGCATTGCTATTGGATGAACTTGAGCATGTCATATAATCTCCCTGGATCTCAGTTTCTTCATCTATAAAAGTTAAGGGGGGTAGGGGTAGCTAGGTGATTCAGTGGATTGAGAGCCAGGTCTAGAAATGGGAAGACATGGATTCAAAACTGGCTTCAGATACTTTCCGGCCCTGTGGGTCTGGGCATGTCACTTAACCTCAATTATTTAGCCCTTATCACTCTTCTGCCTTGGAAGCAATACTTAATATTGATTCTATGTCAGAAGGTAAGAATTTAATGGGGGAAAAAAATTAAGGGTTGGACTAGATGACCTTTAAAACCTCTTCTAGTTCTAAACTTATGATCCCATGATCCCATTTTAACTAACAGCTTCAACACCACCTGCCCAGACCTAAAAAGGGCTGCTAAAAAAGAGCAGAATTTCTTGGCAACTTTTCAAAAGTAGGTTGCCAAGTTGCTGACTCCTGCTCTTCCCAGGAGAGGGGTAGGCTAGGGCCACAAGAAGGATCTCCCAAACACAAAAAATTTTTCTTTAACCAGTTCTTCCAAAGACTCCCTTCCAGCTCAGAAATTTTGATTCTATGATTCACTTGAATTAACAAGTCCCTATTTTAACATACAAATACCTCCTAGGAGGGCTAAGCTTAATGGCAGTTGTTCTCCCCTTAGGATGAATTACTGTAATCAGACAATCGAGTTACTTTCCTCTAAAGCTGGGGAGGAACGAAGTTTTGAATGAAAAGCATGAGGAGATGAATAATTTAGGAAGGTGAGGATGTGGGGAGCAGGGAGAAGGGGGCAACTGAGGGTTCCATGAGGAACCCAGAGAAGGAGAGGACTGATTCAAAGGGAGGTGGAAAAGTAGAGGGCTCATACAAAGTAGATGGGAAGAAATTAAAGAAAAACCATGTCTTGCTCTATCTTCATTGATAGGAAGTAGGTACTTCCTAAAAATTGGTTGTTATTGTTTGTCATGACCAAAAGGTAGATAGGAAGAGGGAGGGAAGAAGAAAAAGGGGAAGAGCCTGGGGGCTAGTAAATACACAATCAATTCTGTTTAATGTTCTTCCCCTCTTCTATTCCATTTGTTCCTATCTTTGGAACCTCCCCTGATCAGAGTTCTGTATCTGAGTTCTTGCTCTCTCCTGTGATCCTAGCTTCTTGTTGGATGTTAGCTAATTCTTTAAAAAGCCAGAAGATCCCATATAGGACTTGCAAGAGGCTTTAGAGTTCATATACTCATATAACCCCCCCCCCCACACACACACACACAAACACACCATTTTCCAAAGGAAAAAAGGAAGAACCAGAGATCAAGTGGAACAAATGCCCAAGGTCATATAGAGAGTAAATCATGGAACTTGCATTCAAACCTAAAGCCACTGGCACCAAATACAGTTCTACTATTCTAAGATCTTCCCAATGAAGCAACTGGACTCCATTGCTAAACTGTATACTCAGGCTTTCCACTGGACTTCTAGAAATAGACTAGACCCCACCCCTACAAACATTTCATTCCCCACCAGTTCCCACCACTAGTAACCTTTGTTTCTTTTAACCAACCTGCCTTGCCCTAATGTTTTCCCATGACTGAGCAGTTTTGGTCCTAACAAAAATTGCCTGGGTCTTTATACAATAGTTATCTATAAGTTTTCATTATATAAGTACACCAAGAAGAGAACATCACAGGAAATATACAATTATTTAGAGATCCAAGCCAGTAAAGAAAATTCTTTTGAACCCACTTGTTTTTTGTATCCTCAGGGATATTTTCCTCTTGACAATAGTTTGCATTGGACCTCTGGATGCCTTAGATATCCTCCCAGGCTGTTACAAATAGATTTGGGTTCAAATGATACAACTCAGTTTGTCTGAACCAGCTCCACAAAAACTATTTGTTGAATAAATGAATTGATGTCCTAGGACTTGTCAATTTAGTACCAAAATAAAGGTTTTGGGGATCTGGGAGAGACTAAAGTATTCTTCAATGTCACCTTGAATCTGAAGTATTTGCCTGGAATGGTAAGACTTGACTTGTGATTATGACCCCCCACCTTAAAACTCTCTTCTTTCCTGACCACAGAACTCCAGGATAATTAATATTTTGCTGCTTAATATTCTGTAATTTAATATTTAGTATTATGCTATTTTATATTTTTGCTAATTATGTCCCTGACTAGAAAACAAGGAATAGTTATACATGTTTAGATGTCAACTTGGAAGAAGGTTTCTAGTTTAACACCCCAGGAATCTGTGCTTTTTTAGCATTTTTATCAAGGGATTGAGTGGAAGCAGAAACTGATAGATTTGCTGATGATACAAAGCTGAGAATGGTAGCTAACCCTCTGAATGACAGGGAAAATATTACAATAGACTATAAGATCGATCTGAATCTAAGAAGATGAAAATTTATAATGATAAACGTAAAGTCTTTTTTGGCTCAAAAAATCAACTTCATAACAAGGTCAAGGAGGCATGGATAGATAACAGTTTTTAAAAAATGATTGATGGGCCGCAAAGTAAGTAGCACAGTGAATGGAGTGCCAGGCCTAAAGACCTGAGGTCCTGGATTAAAATCTAGCCTTGGACACTTCCTAGCTGTGTTACCCTAACTCCCATTGTCTAGTCCTTACCAGTCTTCTGTCTCAGAACTGATACTAAGAAAGAAGGTAGGGGTCTAAAAAAAAAAGAGTATTTTAAAGGAAACTCAACAACAATATGGCAAGGTTATATATATAGCCCCACACAAAAGTTAATGCAAAGATTTCATTAAGAGAAGCATAGTGTCTAGAAGTAGGGAGATGATAGTTCCATTGTATCATACTGGTCAGATCACATCTAGAGTATTGTATTCAGGTCTGGGCACCACATTTTGAGAAGAATACTGCTAACTTGGAGAGCAGACTGAGGAGACAGTGAGTGCTCTTGAAATCAGACCATCTGAGGATCACATGAAAGGATTAGGGTTGGATAGCCCGAAGAGAACATTTTGGTGGTAAGAGGAGGAAACATACAGTTATCCAAAAGTTAATAGGTTGCTTTGGAAAAGAGTGAGTTGACTCTCACTGGAAGTCTTCAAGTAAGTTTTGATGCCCACCTGTCAGGAATGCTGTGAAGGTAATTTGTGCTCAGGTACAAGTTAGATTCAAAGTTCTTTGGGGTCCCTTATAACAGAGGTATCAGACATGTGTCTCAATCCAAATAATATATAATTGGGAAATAATAAAAATACAAATACAAAAGGGTATAGACAACCTTATTATATTTTAAAACTAAGTCGGGGGCAACTAGGTGGCTCAATAGATAGAATGTCAGGCCTGCATAGGGAGGACTTGGAGTCAAATCTGGACTCGGACACTTTCTGCCTGTGTGACCCTGGGCAAGTCACTTAATCCCAATTGCCTAAGCCCTTGTTGCTCTTCTGCCTGAGAACCAATACTTAGTATCAATTCTAAGACAGAAGGTAAAGGTTATTATATATATATATATATATATATATATATATATATATATATATATATATATATATATATATATATATATATAAAATAATAATAATGAAAAGACCACACACATCTGTGTGAGACTGGTAGGGATCCTTATGGATTAGTGGTCCCCAGTTCTACTTAGATTTGACACTGCTGCCTTCCAGCACTTAGATTCTGTGTTCTTGTTTTTATGCTTCTCATGGACAGTGTTCGCTTTCTTGTAGCCTTCACAACACCTTCCACAAGCCCTGGGTACTACTGAGTAAATCCTTAATGACTGATTCATTGTCTAGTGAAAAAACTACTAAATTTGAAGTCAAAAGTCCGTGGTATAAAAGCCAGCTACCACTTACTACCTGTGTGACCTTGGGGATGTTGCTTCACCTTCTGGGCCTTAGCTCCCTCATGTGTAAAATGAGAGGGTTGGCCTACATGATCTCAAGCATTCCTTCCTGCTTTAAAATCCCAAGATTGATTGATTAGAAATAGCTGTCCCCTGGAATAACCCAACAGCTACCATTTGGTTGCCCTTGTAAGGAGCCGCAAAGGAAATGGACCCTGAGCAATGCACAGAGTGCCATGTGAGACCCTAACCTTGGGCAGGCCTTCAAAGGCAGCAGTGGAGATCAGATGTTCATTCTTCTGCCTTCTCCTGAAAGTTAACCAACACCCTGCTGGGTGTTTCTTTCCAGAACTTTCCAGAAGCCAGAGATGCCAGTCCACAGCAGAATTGTGGCTCTCGGTTGGAATGCACTTAGAGCTCCCAGAGGGTCCCTTCCCTGAAGCAGGGGAATGGGGGGCCACTGGCTTTCTTGTTCCTTCTCTTGCCCTTTTCATCTCACGCCCACTCTTTTCCCTCACTGGCAGCTCTGGAGCTGAGGAAACTTCTCAATTCAAACATGAGAGTAAATTTTGGCAATAGCCATAAATTGAGATGACTTGATAAAATATTTCTTGTTTTCTCAAGTTTACATAGACCAAATTTTCACTGTTGCTATGGGGTAGGTTGGCAGAGAGATGAAAATAAATCTGTGTAATTTATTTTTTTTCTATGCGTGAAGTATATTTCCGCTTATTTCACCCACACACATACACACACACACATACACACACACAGACACAGAGAGAGACACACACATGCACAGACACACACACACATATAGGCTTTAATAAAATACTTAAACCCCTTTAATGCACTCTGTGGAAGGAATAAATATGTACTGTACTTTCAACTTCTGTTCTTTGAAATACCATATGCTCTGCACTGTGAGCTTAAAATACACTGGTGAAGTGATGCTTTATTTCAATAGATAGCCAGGTGGAGATTTTCCCCACAAATCTCACAAGGTTAATTAATCCCTTTAAAATACACTTGTACAGAGGCCTGTTTGCTGGGAACAGGCACTGTCAGTATGAGGCACCCCAACTGCCTGGTGTGGATGATGAAATCTGAGTACAAAGGAAAACAGGTAAGGCTAGGTTAGGAGGAGCAGGCCCGCCGCCTGTGACAGCAGCCTTTGATGAGTGCTCGTCTCCACTCAAATATTCACAGTTTGGATCCTGCATAATCAGAGATAACAGGCTGATGGTTTGCATGAATAACTAAGTTTGTCATGTTTAATTTTCCCTTAAAAAAGGGAACAGCAAATGCTTTACCCCCCATCTTTCAGGTCCAATACATATTTATAAACAGCCAGGAAACAAAGAAGAGAGGGTCTGGGGGTGAGGAGAATGAGGACAGGGACTGGGATGGACGTGCCAGGGGAACTGACTGGTAAGGAAAGACCTGTGACTTGAGGGTGAGAGAAAATCCCTTAAAGGAGAAAAACAAAGAAATCCTGGCCTTCTTCAGAGTGGTCAGTTAGCACACAATATCCAGGGGACAGAGGGGCCAATACACAAGAAAGCTGTCCTATGGGGCCCTTTCTGTTCTTGTGTGGTGGGAAGGGGGACAGTGGGGGAGGGAGGGAGGAAGGAAAGCAGCAGCAGCTGGAGCCCCTGGATACTCAGCTCCATGGCCAGGCCTCCTGGGGCTGTGCCCAGCCAGCACGGGTGGGTTATGCCCACCCTTGTCATAACTTCTTAAATTGGCTCTGGCCACAGGAAGATGGATTGAGCTGAAGGGTTTTGCTTTTCAACCCTGAATTTCCACACTGTCAACTGTGTAGCATGGCAAACAAATGTTAAAAAAAAAATAAAAAATAAAGCCAAACAATCTCTAGGTTGTTTGGTGGGTCTGTGTGTTTAACAGCTGCTCAGGGCAGCTGCTCTGGGCAGCTGCTAAGGAGAGGAGGGCCCCTGAGTTGTTGCCCCCACCCATCCACCACTGTCCAATTCTTTGCTCAAGGGAAGTCCCGCTAGTTGAAGGACTTGGAATCATAAAATCACTGAATGTTACAGCTGGAAGGAACTTAAGAGGTCAAATAATTCACTTTACCCCCTCATTTTACAGATTAGGAAACTGAGGTTTATAGAGAAGGAAAATCTACAGTGGTAGTGAATGGATTCTTGAACAGGTGATGGGAAAGAAAGAGCAAAACACCTGAAAGGAAAATAAGGGTGCACTACAGAGATCAGAGAGGGCACAGAAGTGAAGGGAAGGTGGTGGAGTCAAATTTTGCTGACTTTGACTATACTCCACCCTCCCTAATATTGTCAGACCATTAACAACACTTTCATCATATAACACACCTTTTTTGGCTCCCTCTTGCTTCTCATAGTGAATCCAGCCTTCTCTACTAGGACCACCCTACCTGTTCAATCATGCAATCCCAGTGTAGGAAGGGATCTCAGGGGTCATCTAGTCTAATTTATACATGATGAAGAATGCCCACCTTCAGTACAATCCCTGGCAGTTGGTCACCCAGGCTTTCCTGGAAGAATTCCAGGAATGGGAAACTCAGATCCACTTGAGGGAGCCCAAACATATCTGGACAAGTTCAGTTGATAAGAATTTATATGAAGCCTTCAAACCTTCTCTTTAATTTCTATTTGTCTTTGGAAGACAGAATTAGGACCAGTTTTCTCACTCTTCTCTATGTCAGCCAAGCTTTTCTTGTTCAGTTTTGTCTAAGTCTTCATTTCCCCATAGTCCATAGCTATCTGTGGGATTTTCTTGGCAAGGGTACTAGAGTAGCTTGCCATTTCCTTCTCCAGTGGATCTAGCAGATACTTAATAAATGCTTTTAAATTTTAATTAAATGGACGATGGTGGTCTTGACTTCCTTAAATCTCCCCTTCTGTTCTTTCTCCTAATCCTAATAAGGTATGGTTCCCAGGCATATAATTCATCCCCTACTATGGCCAAACTGGACTTCTACTGCCCTTTACACAGAGCACAAACATGGGTACCTTCCTACCTGTCTTCTCTCCTTGGAATATCTTTCACTCTCCCTACTACTTTTCCAAGTAAATCTGTTCTTCAAGTGTGAAGTTGTGAAGCCTTTTTTACTTTGACCATTTCAGTCCATGCTGCTCCCTCCTCCCTTATCTTCTACCATACATAGAGAGCCTAGACTTCAAAAACTGGGTGCCTGACAGTCACTTAACCCCCATTGCCTAGCCCTTACCACTCTTCTGCCTTGGAACCAAACCACAGTACTGATTCTAAGATGGAAGGTAAGGGTATAAAAAAAATTGGGGGCTGAATTATATATAGTCTAGCATTCTTCTCCAATTATTTTGTTATTCTTTTCCTATCTTTTATACTATAAATTCCTGAAGGACGGGAACAGGTTCCATCACTGGTAAAAAAGGCAACATGGTATCAATGACAGAACATGACATCAAGAAAACCTAGGTTCTATTTTGTAAAATAGGCATAAATGTACCTCCCTCCCAGGTTTCTTATGAGCATCAAAGGAGAGAATGGATATGAAGTATTCTGAAAAACCTTGAAGTGCTACATAAATGTGAATTATTATGATTATTTGTAGCTGTAAAATACAGTGTCAATGTAAGACATTTTTGCTGTTCTAATCCCAGTGCCCCTGGGACCTGAACATTGTCTGACTTTAGTTAAAGCTTTGCCAAGAGCCCAATTCATTTCGCAAGAAAGTCAGGGAGTGACCCACTCCTAGGGGAAAACCCTTCCTTTGACTGCTTGTGTGATCTGAGGGAGGGAGAGAGACCTTGAAGGAGGTGAGCCAACCCTGGGAAAAACTAGGAACTCATGGAAAGCAAATAGTCCCTCTCCCTCTCCCATTCTCTCCTCTCCCATCTTATTCCTCTCTTCTCTTCTCTTCTCTTCTCTTCTCTTCTCTTCTCTTCTCTTCTCTTCTCTTCTCTTCTCTTCTCTTCTCTTCTCTTCTCTTCTCTTCTCTTCTCTTCTCTTCTCTTCTCTTCTCTTCTCTTCTCTTCTCTTCTCTTCTCTTCTCTTCTCTTCTCTTCTCTTCTCTTCTCTTCTCTTCTCTTCTCTTCTCTTCTCTCACCCAGGGCAATAGCTTTCTTTGTAAACTCAGGCAACTCACTTCCCTAAATATTTTTCTCATCTGTAAAATGGCTCAGTTTAAGACTAGAGAAATCTCTGAGGTCCTTTCCAACTGTGACATTCTCATTTATCTACATTTGAGTGGCTGATGGGTTCTGGACAGCAGAACTCAAAGGTAGCTTCAGTTATTAATTAATGAATGAGGCTCTCTAAGTGACTACTTAAGACCTCCCTTAGTTGCTGGGGAGGGCAGAAGTGGGGGGAGCTGATCTGAAAACTATTGAATGACTAATGGCTATTGAAATATAACAAATGTCTACTAAGTCACATCCTATTTGGTATTTAAGGTTTAAATATTTAATTAATTAAATGCTGCCAAATATTTAATTAAATGCCATCAAAGCTATCCTGACACTTCCACTATGCATAATTCAAAGGAAATCAAGACTTTCTTTCCTCCATACCCTCCTGACTAAAAGGACTGTCAATTTAGCAGCTGAGTGTAAATAATTTCAACCCTATGAGCCCAAAGGCTAAGAATCTATGGGTCTCTCAGACCAGGGACTTTACTTCTGCCTATGCACGTGTGTCCCTATGATTGCCAAAAATGCCCTCTCTTCCCACAATGGTCTCTCGTATTCTTCATTGAAAAGAACGTTGTACTTGTGTGTTGACTTTTAATTATTTAAAAGCAAATGCTGACTAGTTAGTATGGCACATACCTGCCAGCAGTTTACACTACTTTTTATTTAAATATTTACTCTGCTATTCAATAAAAGATGAGGGCACTGGAGCCAGAAATGAGAAGTTCCCTCCTTCTTCCTCCCAGTCCCCCAAATATGCCTTTGCTGTCTGGAGTCTAGACTCCATAGAAAAAATGCTGGTTTTCTGCATGGGATACTGTTTCTCCCAAGGACAAACTCATTTTTATAGAACTTTATATTGGTTTTAGACTTGAAGGTTGAAAGAACTTTTGGGATAATTTATAGGAGGCAGCAAGGTAGGGAGGGGACTTCCATTGAACTTCAATTAAAGACAACCAGGTTTTGGTCTGAACCTTTCCCATTCACTATATGTGCAACCTTGAACATGTCATTTCCACTCTCCTGCCTCGGTTTACCTTTTTTGAAAATGAAAAGTATAGCTATAGATCTTTGAAACATGAATGTTGGATGGGACCTCAGGGATCATCTAGTCCAGCCACTTCCATTTTACAAATGGGGTGGGGGATTAAAGCCAAGAGAGGTATTTTGTATAAACTAAGAAGCACGTGAACGAAATTATTGCTCAGAAAGGAGGTTTGGTCAAATGATTTTCTAGTTTGATCTAAGACACAGTGGTTCATGTAGCTCTTTATTTTCCAGGAAGCTTTACACCCAGCTCTCACTTGTGGCTCTCAGTAGCTGCTAGCATGCGGCAGCAGCCACACCCCAGGCAACGGCTTCCACAGGCCAGCTAAACCTTGTGAGGGTAGCCATCGGGTCGTTATCGACCCCTGGTGAACTAAGGCTTTGCTTACCCAGCATGTGAAGACTGCTTCGGCTGAACAGACAGAAGAAACCAATAAGAAGGTTCAATGGATGAGATGGCGACGCAGCAAAGCACTGTGGAGTGCTTAGGGTGTGTTGGAGCACAAAGGACAACACGGCCATCCAATGCAGCTGAGGAAGTTTCCAGGTGTAACGATTTTTCGTGCCACTGGACCCAGGCTTCCAACGCCAAGAGAGTGGTACTGTCTCTGTGCAATGACTTTTCCACTTAAACCTCCTTCACCTACAAGTGTCTTTGTGCACTCATCTATACACCATAGATGAAAACTTACAGACAATTGTCATCCTCAGTTACCGAGAGATTACTACCAATAATTAGAATCTGCTCCCCAGGACTCTAAATCCCAGCATCCCATTTTTGTTCTCACATTATGTCCTTACGTTTTGGAGATAAAGTTTGGGTATGACCCAACCCCTCAGGGAAACCCTGATTGCAATTTGTGGAGGTGGGGGTGAGGTGAGAGGCAAGAGAATTTTTCTCATTTGTCTTTACTCAGGCTTTTACTTTTGTTCCTAAATTGTTTTCTACTTCAAGTGATTATTAATAAATCTTATAAAATATAATACTTAGAGTTATTGGATCTTGGTTTAAATCTTACAGGTTCCATCTCCGTGGTCCTGTTGTAAGTCATTTTCCTTACAACAATTGTGGGAGATAGGTAGCACAGGGATCATGACCTCTTTTAAAAAGGCGACACAACCTACAGAGATTACACAACCTGCTAAAGGTTTGATGCCAAATATCCTGCTCTTTCCTACTACCCTGTTTCTTCCTATTGTCTATCATAGCTGGCTTACCTTTGACATCTCAAGGACAGAGGAATGGAAAAGACTCTGACTTCAGGTTGTAGTTCAAGATATTCAGATCAGGCTTCAGAAAATGCCTCTCTGAATACAGAGACACAAGTACTGGAACTCTAGAAGAAGCTAATAATAAGGGAAGAGGGGCACTTACTTTTCCTGGAAATTGAGACCTGCTCTGTCTGCATCATTTTAGAAGCAAGGCACTAGGTCATGGGGTCAGGGAATGGAGCAAATTAGTGAGACTAGGAGCATGGTGCTAAGAGGTTTCATGTGTCAGAAATCGTAGAGCAAAAAAAAAACCCAAAAAAACAAGGAATGGAGAGGAAAGAATGTTGACATGGTCAAAGGATCATAAAATCTTAAGATTTAGAGTTGGAGGGGACCTCTCCTGTTACAAATGAAGAAACCAAGGCCCAAAGAGGTAGGCAACATAAGTGCTATTTCATCTCAGTGATACTCTCTCCAGCCCTTGACTTCCCAATGTTAGTTCTCCATAGAGGCCAAATGGATGATCCATCTTTCAGATGAAGTTGAGGCTGATTTTTGTAGTCAGATGGTTCTTGTAGGATATTGTTCCAAGTGAAGGTTATCCCAAGTTCTGTCTATATTCCTGATTTCCAAAATCTGGAAATTGGAAAAGTTTATTCTGACCTTTACCCCTTTTTCCACCTTCCTATTCCTCCCCATCTCCTCTTTCCATTGTTCTTGAAACAAGGGACCTCTTTTGTTAGAAGAGATCAGTCTGATAAACTCAATCATATTGAGGTTTTTGAGGACTTTTGAATTTAAAATGAAGTAATAGACTTCATCCAAATCAAATTTTTTAGGTTCTTAACAGGACCTTAGGGGAGATATCAGAAGGGATGGAGGTCACTGAAGTGAAGGCCCTGGTCCTTCTTACCCTCACAATCAATTCATGTCCTTATTTCCCTCCCAGTAGACTGCCAAAGTCCTATCTCTTGTCCTACTTCATACTAAACCTCTCTATCTTCTTGACCAATCTATGGAGAGAGAACAGAGAAGGCCAGTAAGTAGTTCAACAATCAGGCAAGTGAGGGTGAAAGAGTACTTTTACTGCCCATCCTGTAGTTTTTAACCCTGGTCCTGGTCTGCCAGGACCTCATTCCTAATAGTGTTCACACACCAGGAATCAGGTGTATTTTTTATAGTCACAGTCCTTGAGTTAATTTTTATTAATGGTTTTTACAACTTTTCACTGAGACATGTTCATTTTTTTCTCAAATGAAAAAACAAAAAGAACTATTGCTTTCTCTTTATCTCTCCCCCCTTTTTTTACTCCTCTTTGTCTACATATCCCCTGATGGTTCCTCTTTCTCTCTTTCTTCATCCCAAATTTGTCCTTGATGCACAGAATGAAAGAACTGGAGAGGCCCTAAGAAGTTACCTTTTCTGATCCTTATTTTATAAATGAGAAAATTAAGGTGCAAAAAAAAAGGGTTCATAGTAGTGCACCATAATAAAAAAAGAAACCTGGGCCTGAAATTATATTCACTACAATGGGCTTGAGGATCAACTCTCCTTAGCTGGCTGGGGAAAATCTCACTTCTCTAGGCCCTACTTTCTTCATCTGAAAATTAAGGGACTTGACTGGGATAATTTATATGAAGGTCTCCTCTAATCTAAGATTCCTTTTGACTTGCCTAACATCACATAGGTAGTGAGTGACAGTTAGAATTAGGACTAGGTTCTTCTGCCACCCGGGCCCAGTGCTCTTTCTATTGTGTTGTTATCTTGGGGCTGTCTGCCCCCTCTTGGTTGGATAAATTAAATTTAGTCTTCTCCTATGCACCTATCCTAGAGTAGGATCTTGCAATTAGTAATGTTTTCCCTGAATGTATAAATGGATGGATGGAGGAATCCTTCATTGTCTGAATTGCTGAACCACCTAGAAAAAGGGGCTATTTAGAGGAAATTGCCATCAATGAGTATTAGAAGTACTCACTAAATCGTCTAGGTTCTGCTGGGGTAGGAGTGACAGATAGAGAGACAGATTGAATTGTGGGTGGACATGGTTGGTAATGGATGTTACTGACCCAAGGAGAAGACATTAGGAACAGAGAAGAGGGGAGAAATACCCTAATACCTCTCACCTCCTTCCCTTGACCCTTTGTATTAGGCTCAGCCTAAGTGGGTCTTTCCTACTTTCCCACTTTCCCAACCAACCTTAGTGGGCCTTTAATTGCAGAACCAGAGAATAATGAAATCCTAGAGCTGACAAAGACCCTTGAGATAGTTCATCTAGCCTAAGCCCCTCATTTTATAGGGGAGAAACCTGAGGTCCAGAAAAGGGAAGAGACTTGCTCAAGAGCAGGCTAAGTTAGTGGCAGATCTAGGACTAGAATCTAGATAACTAGAAAATGTCATATTTTCTCCTGGTATTCTCCAGCAGGACAATCAATGCCTTCTGGGGTCCCAGTATGTTATATAGACTCTCATAAATTCTTCTTGCTACAAAGGAAGGTGTATGTGTATGTGTGTGTATATGTGTGTGAATGCATGTATGTGTATGTGTGTGGTGTTGTATGTGTTTGCAGGGACATAAGACAAGTGAGAAAGTATGTTGCTGGATGATCCATCTTCAAGCACAGTCTCCTATCACATTACTGTGTTCCTTTTTCATTTCCTCTGGTTGAAATCCCTCTCCAGCTTATGTATTATACCTCTTCCTCCTCTCATTTCCTGCATTGAAAGGGATTTCTCCCTCTTCTAGTTTTCCTAGAGTACTTTACATTCTCTTTCGCCTCTAGCATAGTCTATTTTGCATCATATTTATTTGTGGATATGCTATATTACCACTATTGGATTTTATGTTCCTTGAAGGCAGGAACTGCATAGTTTTAATCTTTGTATCCTCAGGACACTCTGTCTTCTACACAACAGGTGCTTAGTAAATATTTGTCAAGTTGAATTAAACTGAAATGTTGGTCTGGACATCCGAAGGCCTAAGGAGGACCCAATCTTATTCATCTTTAGGCTTTATCCAGTGACCAGCATAGAGCTTTAAGCGCAATAGGTACATAGTAAATGTTCAAATGAATGAATGAATGGATAGATGGATAGATGGCTGTCTGGCTGGCTTGGCTGACTGGCTGGCTGGCTGGCTGGATGAAACCCCTGTGGCCAGGAGCCAGAGACTACAACATAGCCCTCTTAGACTTTCCTTTTCTTGCTTTCTATTCCCAGGAGGGTTAATTTCCTTTCCTTTCTTTTTTTTCTTTTTCTTTCTTTCTCTCTCTCTCTCTCTCTCTCTCTCTCTCTCTGTTTTTAAGTTCAGCAGGAGCCAATCAGCATCCTTACTGTCTGGAACAGCAGGAGGCAGTGACACTAGGGAAGATGAGAGCTTTGGGGTGGTGGGGAATTAGTAGCGCTGATTAACTGGAGGAGAGACTGATTTACAACCAAACACCGGCATTAGTGAGTTCTGTTTTCCCCCCCCAGTCAGTCTTGGAGGCTGAGATTCTGAGACAGAATGTTCCAGGCACAGCTGACACCGCCCTGGTTCATGGTCCCAAATAAAGCCACTTCTGTCTCCAGTCTAAGGTTTAAGATTCCGGGACGCTGCAGTTAGACTGCCATCCTGTTCTATATATATATATTTATATATAATTATATATATAATTATATATATATATATATATATATTTTTTTTTTCCCTTTTTGGGTAAGTGCTAGGTTAGTACTCAGATTGGGAGATTCCAAAGATTCTACTGCCATCTTGTGGAGACACCTACAAAGTTTTGTGTAGAGGTCACTGCTTTATGTACAAGGTTCATCCTTAATCCTCAAAGCATTAGTGGTTCAAGATGTCCAAAGGCTTGTGGGACCCATGAAAACACTCTGAGTGGATGACTTGTTTGGTCTCATTTAAGGCCTTAAATTAACTTATTTTTTCCTTCACAGAAATAAAATTCAGCAAAACCAATATCAAATCAGTTGTATCAGTCTCCAAAATACCATCTGAATGCTTTCCTTCAGCCTTCCAATGTGAAAATGCTGAGAGAGGTTTCCTACCAAATAACGTATGTTTTGTTGTGTCTTCACAAGAAAGCCTAGAGAACTATGCGCCAAAAATATATCTGCAGAAATCTGGGGTTCTTTGGAGGCAATGATGCTTGATATCAATCGGTACATGGTACATGTAGCATGCCCAAGGAATGCCCCATTTAAAAGATATAAAGTCATTTCTATTTTCAGATGCCTTTTTGGGACACAGTAGTCTGTATGCCACCTTTAAGTGCTTCACACAGCTACTATGTGCAGAGCATAGGATATAAAGATGAATGAGACACAAGTCTTGCCCTCAAAGAGCTTGTAGTCTGGTTGAATGCATGAGATGGGAAAACAAATAAATGTAGTGCAAAACAGAACATGGTAAGGGCCAAAGAGATGTATAAAAATAGTGCTGTGTATGATAATAAACAAAGTTAGGGTTTACAATAATGATTTAATTCTGTCTTGAAAATAAGGGCAAAGAATTTACCAGCCCACCTAAATGAGTTACCACCCTGTTCTCTTCCCAGAGGATCTATAATTGACTCAATTATACGATAAATTAAATCATCAGCAGACATAACTCATTCCTTGAGGGTAAGTGTCTGTTTGCAAGGGGAAGTAAATCAACATACTGACTCTGGAAGGACACACAAGAAGGCCACATGATAACAGACAAACTATTCATCAGGGGCCAAACTAGATGTCCATCCTGCAGTTTTTACCCCTGACATTCTGACCTCTTTCAACAGAAGCATCAGTCAGAAACTGAAGACACTTGCTTTAATCTTTGAATGAGACTAAGGAATGCGAGGATAAACTGCCATCTCTCTCTCTCTGTGTCTCTCTCTGTCTCTCTCTGTCTCTCTCTCTGTCTCTCTCTGTCTCTCTCTCTCTCTCTCTCTCTCTCTCTCTATATATATATATATATATATATATATATGTATGTGTATACACACACATAGATAAAGACATGGGTTTGATCTAGTCTACTTCCCCCTGCACCCCTGGAGACTTTTTCTTGAGTATGAGGGCCAATGAATCAAGCTATGTATACGTCACAGACAATCCCATCAGGCAGGCTACTATAATTATGTCTCAGCACATAACATGAGGTTGCCTTCTAAGCAGATTATAATAACCTGATACATCACTGAGAAGGGAGACAAAAGAGAAAAGGGTCTCAAGAAGTAGCATTTGCTTTGGCTCTGAAAACACCAACTCAGCCTCCGACTTGATGGCTATATTCAAACTCAAAGGTATCAAATATTTGCCTAGCTGTTCAACATTTCTTCAAATAATATACTACTAGCTAATTCAGATCTAGACTCGATGTCTTTATTTCTCCTAAGCCTCCCTTCTGGATTAGAATGTTGTCTATTCTGGGGAGAAAGTTGTTCTACAGCCTAAGAATAATTTCTAGGATAATAGGTTTGCACACGCACATACATGCACAGACGTACTCACGTGTTTATATTTTCATTTACCTTCTAGCAAACAGTTGCAACAGGAGTAACATCTATTTAGGCATTAGGTAAACTCTGTTTGATAGTTAGTCATATGCTTCCTATCAAAGAACCCTAAGGTTCAAATCTGAAATTTTGCATCCTGATATAAGCAGATGACAATCTCTAGAGAATTTTATATTAATTGGTCTTTGTAACTTGAAGTCATACTGCTGTATAGAGGCAGGGAGCAGCAAGCTTCCCCCTTGATGTCTGCCACTTCAGGTGTGCCCAATAAAGAGCACATTCTTACTGTTTTTAAAGAACTTGATGTTTTAATAATTTATTTTAGGGCAAGCATTGCAACTCCCTTTCTCTATTTCTTTCGCTGTCTCTGTGTATCTCAAATTTTCTTTTTGTATACTTGTATTTCCCTCCCTTTCCATGGTACTTACTAGTAGGGAGAGGAAATTCACCTTTCCTAAGTGATCCAGTTTAAATGGTCCTAATTACATCTCTCCATTGACTGTTGGAGGTAGCTGTGGTTGCTGGGCCATGGTGATGATTGTCAGTTGATTCTCTGCTATTCAGTGGTGGCAATCCATTTCTGAACTATTCTAAATGAGGCCAATCAGTATTACTTTCACTTCATTACTTCAAGAGCTCACTCATACATTTACTTTTATCCATCTTCCCCTTTGGCCTAGAATTAACTGCAAGCTTTGCTGTGTGCAGTCATGTCTCTGCCCTGCCTCCTCCTCTTCCACACGCTCTCTCTGCCAGGGTTTGGAGGCAAAGGTCACCATAGCTTTTTCTGGGACTGTAGGGAATTCCCAACTTGGTCTATGTTGTAATTAATTATGAATTTATTGAACACCTACCGTGATCTAAAGTCTGGGCTAGGCAGTCTGTGGGAAATAAAGGAAGACGTAGCTCTTTGTCCCAGCCTTGCTAAGAAGGTGATGTGTATATCTGCAGTCAGTCTTGTGGTATGATATGGAGTCAGAGAAGAGAAGGGTCACTCTGAGCTGGAGTAGTTGAGAAGGTTTAAAATACAAATACTAATTGTTCATCGATGATGAAGGGGTAGGAGATAGGACACCACAGAGGGATCCTCAGGTCAGATATCATGCATGAGTGTTGCAGGGGATAGGACAAGTAGAGGATGAGACCAGAATGGTAGAGGATCATAGAATATTAGTGCTAGAAGGCATTTAAGGGTTCCTCTAGTATTCTCATGTTGCAGATGAGAAGACTAAGGTCACCTTAGGTGATATAAGATAGGCTAATGGGCAGCCAGCGAAGGTTCTCATGAAGATCTCAGACTAGAATCATTCATCCTGTACTGGGCTGAGTTATGAAAACATGCTTGTGAACTAAAGTGAACTGGACTAAAGAATTGTTGCTCCAGATACTCAGAGGTCTTTGGCAGAGGAATATGGAAGGAGCCAGAAGTGCTTTCTGACAGAATGACATCAGAGGAAATTGAAAACTCTTAGAGTCCTCCTTCAGCACCTTATAATGGCTTGGAGGTAACACAGTCTTTCTGAATACTATGATTGTGTCAGCCATGCTCTGGTAGGTGAAAGCAAGATGGGGAAGGCTTTGAGAATGGTCTTGGTACCCAAATATATTGTCTTCCATTCAAGTTTAGAGAAGCTCATATCCAAGAAGTTCATCACCAGATGATTTTTTTTCAGACACAGTAACTCATGAAGGCTAAGAGTGACCTATTGCTGATGAAAATTTGATCCTTGAAATACTGAAGTAACTGGAAAATAAAACTAATATTCATTTCTTTCAATCAGGAATCCTACAACAGAGCCCCATAATATTTTCCCTCTTTTGTTCCCAAGATCCCAACAAGTGATCTGTCTAGATTAAAAATGAGAATTCAAAAGGGAAAGAGGTCTCAACTTTGAGTCTTCTGGCTTCACTCAGGTGTGGCTGTAGGGGTAGGATACCACTCATTTAAAAGGCCCACCAACAGCAGCAGATATTTACAGAGGAATTGCAGTATCCAGGCCTGTCTAGCCTCTGACCTAGATTCGTCATCTTGCTATCTGTGCCTGGACCCAAGGCAAATATTGCTCTTGTCCTAGTCTCCAAACTCTGTCCCTTGGCCTAGTCATGGACTCTAGCCTGGACCATTTCCCAGAGTTCTGAAGATTGGCCAGGGATAACATGAAAGGAAGGCCAAGAGCCAGATGGGTCATTGACCGCAATCTATCTGGTTTTGCTTGTTGCCCAATCCCTGACTCATGTCTGCTCCTTGTTCCCTGAATTTGGCCATGTGTCTCCTATTCGAGGATTGCTGGTGTTTGACCTTGGCAGGACTTGTGCGAGATCCTGCCTAACTTTGGCTTCCCAGGAAAGAAGTCTTCCTAGACAGATTAGGATGAGAGTGTTGAATCTAGAGAAGATACGGTTTTGTTCTTGAAAAGTTGCTCATCTCATTCAGAGAAGATAGATATATAGGCTATCTTCATGCACACCAAATTGTGGTCTATGCATAGTAGAGCTTGGATGCCATTGGCTAGAATCAGGGGTGAGTCCCTCTCATTGACTTTGAATTTTGGTGATGCTCAGCTTGGATTTCCAAGTTCCCAACTCAGAAGGAATCTACATATTCTGGAGCAGGGCCCATATTTCATTCTAGTTTTAATGTGCCTGAGTCAACTCTGAGGATCAAACAAACTCAGAGTCTTGGGATCACCTGCCTGATTTCCTATGGACATGAGAGTCACCATTTCCAAAGACTCCATACTCAAGGTTTAGATTGGGCATCTTTGGAGTAGGATGACAATCTTTTACTTCAATTTGACTCAATATTTATTAAATGTGTACTATACGTAAACCCATGGTCCAGTAACCAGTGCAGTGGATTTGCCTAAATATCTTATGGGCAAACCAAATCTTACTTTTCCAATTTAGCCAATCTCATGCCCTTTCTCCCCCACTTTTTGCTTCAGGCCCTTCTGGGCTTCTTCACAAATGATTTTCTAAATTTCACTCATCAGATAGTTGCCTTATTTTCCTGTTTTGTCAGGAGGAAAGTGCTTTATAAACCCTAAAGCACTATAAAAAAATGAGAGCTATTATTCTTTTCTACAATTCACTTTTCAACCTCTTTCTTTCTCATTTTTGTGCTTTTTTCTCTTTCTCAATTTCTCTTCCTCTGCTTTTTTTTTTTTGGTGTTCCTTTCTTACACACACACAGGCATTCACAAAATAATCTATCTATCTGAATAACAATCTTGTAGAACAGCAGGCTGCCAGATACCCATGGGTGGGAATTCAAAGGAGAAGGATTCTGGCATTTTACTATGCCTCCATTTCTGGGGTCCCTCCCTGGAGTCCTGTGAATCTCCTGCTTCTCCCCATCTTTGCTGCCAATATGGGAAGCTCCCCTGGAGAGCCAGCAGCTGGGATCCCTCCAAAGGGAATGTATTTTTTTTTTAACACCAAATAGAGTCTTTAATGATTAAATGTTCACTGAGTCTCTTACTCTGTGTGGGACCCTATACCAGGCAGGTAGTGAGGAAGCTATATAGCCTTGGACAAGACAGGTGTTTTGTTTTGTTTTTTTCCTGGAGGAGTTTGTAATCTCATAAGAGAAGTAAGAGAAGGATTTAGACACTGCTAAGGGGAAGCACGATTTGATCCAATAAAAAAAAAAAAAGTATGGGACAATTGAAAGAGTTATGTATCTAGAATCAGGAGATGAGACCGGGTACAAACCTACCCCAAATACATAATTGCTATCTTATGCTTATTAAGGCCCTTAGATGTTCAGAGTCTCAGTTGTCTTACCTGTAAAATGGGAACAATTATACTTTTATAACCTGTCTCACTGGGAGGTTATTGGGAAAGCAATACATCTGAAATAAAGGGGCTATGGCAAGTCAGAGGGAAAGAAAAAAATTATCTGGTTACACTGGTTTTTGTCATTTTTTGTTTGTTTGTTTTTACTATTCACAAAGTATTTTTGTGTCAGGCAAGGCTGTATTTGAATTCAGAAGACAAAGGTTTTGCTCTTAATTCTACTGTTTACAGTCTAGATTACTTACCTAATGGTAAGTCATTCCTCTTCTCTGTCTCTTTTTTTCTCATCAGTAAAATTAAAAGATTGGATTAGAAGATCTCTGAGGCTGGGAACAGTCTATTACTCTGTGAAACAATGATTCAGATTGCCTAGATCAGCTCTCTAAGATTCATTCCTGGATTTACTGAAGAACTGGGATTTATTTCCCTTCAGAAGGTCTGTCCTTATTATTCCCTTGCATCAGTACTATCATGACAGATGTCACCCCAGTCTCATAAAGAAAAAATTCCAATTTCCTTAATCTGGGGGTGATATATATGTCCCACTAATGCAAAGTGAATTTTTATGTTATTTTTGCATATTTTTTGCTCTGTTGGGTGCATTGTAGCTGATCCCTGTTATGGTATTTGTCTTTACTCATTAGAAGAGGTACCATTGGTGAGTTATTGGTACTCCGCTCACTCTAGAAAATAAATATTACCACAGATGTCAACCTTCTTGTGCTCACCAGTGAGATATTATTCCACCCAAGGAGGTGGTTATTGAGAAATAGGTATGTTGAGAGGCAGGGGAGGGAGGAGGGAAGGGAGAGAAAATGAAAACAAGAGCACAAGAGAGAAAGGAAGAAATGGAGAATGAGAGACAGAGGCTGAGAAAAGATGCAAAATAACAACAAAGGGACTAGTTTCCCTGAAGAGCTCTGCCAAATTGAAGTAGTGCTACAAGTTGAAGCCTACTTAATAACAATTAATTGTGACCATAACCTTGGAAATTCATTTGCATTCCATTTCCTCATTTGTGAATGAGGAAACCTAGTGAAGGGTTGGATTCAATATCTAAAGCCTCTTCCAGCCGTAACTGTATAGGTGCTTCTTTGTCTCACTTGATCCTCACAGTAAACCTGGGAGGTGAGTAGGACAGGTTATTATTGTAAGTATACAGATAAAGAAACCAAGGCTCGAGGGAGGTTACCTGGTGTATGGCTAGTAGATTCAGTACTAGAGCCTGACAGACCAGACTGACTTGAGTTTTCTCCCAAGATCTACAGTTCCACACATCCATTTTAGGGTTTTCTAGGCTCTCAAGTATTTAAGGCATGATAAAAAAGCACTTAAAGGAATTCCTAAAGGAATCTTTTGCAAAATGAAAGAATTCCTTTGTTATAAAACAATTTCCTCTCATTTAGGTGATTTTTAATTTTCATAGTTTCAACAAATGTTCACTATGAGCTAGGTCCTACAGATACAAAGATAAAACATAAATTGGTCTCTGGCCCTCAAAAAGTTTATATTAGGGTTTCCCTATCAATGGGGTATGGGTAGAATTGGGAGAGAAGTAATGAATAGGTAGTTCATCAATAAGCAGTCCAAGCTTTCCATTTTAGCTTCAAGGATTACAATTGTGTGAATGTTGACAATTACTTCATTTCTCTGAGTCTCAGTTTCCCTTATTTGGAAATGTCAGTAATAATACCTGTACTATCTGCTTTGAACTGTATGATGCCGTATAAATGGGAGTTGCTATGATAATTGTTATCTCTGAATTTGCTGGGAGAAGGGTGGAGGAGGAGGAGGCTATACAGATGCTCCCATCTCTACTATCACCTCTTCCCCAAAGGTCATTGCATTGCTGTCCTGTACCATATCCCCATGCCCCCATTTTCTGGATGCCTGGAGACTCAGAATGGGCCCAGGATGGGTCCTGTATATAATAGGAAAAAATAAATGCCTACTGAATGAAGTTGAATATAGTTGATGGAAGGGTTTAAGACAAAGCTGTGGGCATTCACTGTGTTTGTGCACTGGGTGGAGTATCCCTGAGTGAGCTTCCATGGGAGGAGTGGGGGTTACCCATCCTTCTGTGTTTTCAGAGGAAACAGAGCCTGGGTTCCTAGTCCTGGGAGGTGGGAGGGCCCCCTTTCCTCCAGCCTGGCTCCAAGGCGGCTCCCTGGCTCCTGAGGTGACCCCTTGGGTCACAGTTAATTTGGCCTTGGGGGGATTCTATGAGGATGAAAACAGGCTAATTTGGCCCGTTAGTCATTTTTAGTACTCTAATTTCCTGTTTTACATGCAGAAATGGTCCATAAACAGCACAAAAGGCTTCAATAAGCTGAACCCAATGCATCCTGTGAAGACTGACTGAATTCTGTGCTTTTCCTTTGGAAAATGTGGCCAAGGAAGGACCAGGGACTCCATTTTCTGAAATCCAGCAAATCTCTGGCAATTTACGACTGGACTGACATCAACTTTATTAGTTGTTTCAGGCTCATATTTCTCCTATTAACAGTAGGTTTTTGTCCTTAAGATTTCTCAAAGGAGGTTAAGTATTGAATTAAAAATAAGCTCTTCTCTTCTCTTCTCTTCTCTTCTCTTCTCTTCTCTTCTCTTCTCTTCTCTTCTCTTCTCTTCTCTTCTGGACTGCACAAAAGAATTTAGTACTAATGAGCACCCTAAAAGAGCTATAGAGAACATGCAAATGTCAATAATAGTTCAAGGGTGAATCGACCTAGGAATCAGGCATAGGATATGGGGCCTTTCTTACTAGAGTTCTGGCATCTCCAAGTGGTAGGTACCTCATAGGGGCATAGCCCAATTATCTCCCTATTATTTTCCCCAATTTAAGCATTTTAATAAAAAAATGAACTTTTATCTAGCCTAGACTTATGTTAAATGATAAGGGGAAAATAAGGGAAAGGGAAGAGGAAGAAGGAGAAGAGAATAAGCATTTATCCAGCATGTACCAAGCACTATGCTACGTGCTTTATAGATATTATCTTACTTGATCCTCACGATAACCTGTGAGATATCTTCTATTATTATTATTATTATTTCCATTTTACAGTAAACTGAAGCAAATAGCATTTAAGGGACATGGCCAGGGTCACACATACTAAGTGCCTGAGGATGGATTTAGTGCTAATCTTCCTGACTACAGGCTTAGTATTTATCTGTCCAGCAGCCTGTGTCAGATACAGTCTAGGAGAAGCAAATCATCCACCCTACACAAAAAATAATTATAGAACAATCTAAGGCTCAACTGTGTGATACCAATTCCAAAGGACACACCAATGTGAACTGGAGTAATCAATCAATGTATTTGTTTTTAAACACATACTATTTGAACATGGAAGAGGAACCTTGAAAAGCTTTGGACAGGGAAGGTAGCAGGAGGAGAGAATTCCTAAAATGGAGGGAATAGAATGAGATGATGATATAAATAAAAGTACTCAGGTAAGATTCCCACATAGGCTCATAGAATTCTAAACCTTCTCTTTCAATCCTCTAACTTTACAGATATGGATAATTAGGACCAGAGATATTAAGTGATTTGCCCAGGGTCATCTAGATAATAAATGTTAGGATTTGGACTTGAAGCCAAGCCTTCTGATTCCAAGGCCAATGTTCTTTTCTCTACTACAAGGGATGGGAAGTTGGTACAACTGATCCCCTTTTCCCTCCAAGATTCTAAGACTCTGGTTCTGAGAATAAACAAAGAATATTGAATGATTAGTCTGACTGAAGTGGAGGGTGCACCCTCTGAAGTGGGTAAGGAAGCCAAGCCAAGCCAAATTTGGATGGCCCTTTCATTAAGGCAATAGGCAGCAAGCAACCATTAGAACTTCCAGAGTCAGGGAGTAAAGGGGGAGAAATTTCCTTTAGAAGAAAGTCTAATCAGAAAGAAACATTCAGGATATAGAGAAATGGGGAGAAAGCCGAGTCAGGATAACTAACTAAGACGCTACTGTTAAAAAGATAGATAGAAAGGAATGGGCACTTGAATTATGGCAGTGATGATAGAAATAGAGAAAAAGAAGTCAAATCCAAGAGGTGTTTCAAAGCAAGAACTGACAGACCACTGTGACAAGTTAGCTCTAAGGGATCAAGAAACTGAAAGTTTGGAAGATGAATGACTATAAGTCTTTGGACCTGGGGAACTATAATAATGATGGTATTCTTAATGGAAATGGGTTTGGAATTGGAGTGGAGAGAGACAGAAAATTCTTCTTAAGAACTACCTTCTACAGGAACACCTCTCCTATTCCTTTCAACTGTTAGTAGCTTCCTGTAAAATTTACCCAGAAATTATTTTATATAAATTTTGTTTATATTTTTATGTGTACTTTGTCTCCTCCAAAACAATGTAAGTTCCTGAAGAAAAGGATTGCTTAATTTTTGTCTTTTTATAGCTAGAACCTTGAACCATACCAGGCATATGATAATAAATGTTTGTAGATTGTGTAGACATTTGGAAATGTAGAACTGGAGCTTGGAAAAGGGATCTATTGTTAAGACAGGGAGATTCATTTTCTTAGAGGTAATAACTGAAGCTATGAGAATGAATAAAATCTCTGCTGGCACACAGTAGGTACCTACTAAATTGTTTTGGATTGTCGACACAAGGATCAGATGAGATACCATGGAAAGTGCTTTGTAAATCTTAGAATTCTTTATAAATTCTAGCTATTATTATTATTGACACATGAAATAGTTTGTGGAGACTTAGTTGATCACATCTTGGGTGCCAAAATAGCCAAGCAATTCCATGGAAAAGGAAAAATGTCTGGCATCAGAAATGTAGCTGAACAAAATGAAATGTATTCAGTCTGATGCTTTCATCTTAAGTGTCAATCCTGACAGCTTCGTGGCTTGTTCAGCCATGAGCTCCAAAAGACAACATTTCAAGCTCTGTTCTCTTCTCTAAATCCTCATTCTGCCCCTTCTCCATTCCAGCAGAATTCATGCCTAAATTCAACATTCTGCTAGACAAGCATTTATTAATTGCCTACTGGGTGCACCTCACACAGATCACACTTGGGTCTTGAGAGAGCTGCTAGGCACAGGAGGAAGAGAGTACCAGACCCAATTCAGAATACTTCTGCAGAGTTTGACAGTGTGAGCTACAAACATAGATGCTAATTCTGCCCTTGGATGCTCACACATGACTTCTTCATACACTCCTATATAGTCACATCTCACAGTGAAATTTGGCCCTCCTTTGAAAATACGACCCTTATTTAAGTGGACTCATCTTTGATCAGGTGCTGACTGATCTGTGACGCTGCAGGGATACAGTTTATCCTCTGTCCTGTCTACCTCCAAAGATAAAATAGATAGGAGTTTATCTATTCATTTATGTAGCTGCACTTCTCTCCCAGGCCAGATACATCCTGCAAATTTAGTGGTGTATGCCTGAATTCTAGATGCTGGATAAAGGCTTTATTATAACCAGATGCCGCTGAGCACTCAGAAATTTGGCTTCTGTACAGTTTAGAAAAACCATTGTCAAAGTGAGACCAGGAATGGTTCCTTTTGAATATCATGGTTAAATTCGATTTTTTTTTTTAAAAATCCATACAATTTATCTATTCTGTAATCTCCTCAAAGCAATGGATCTTACTCTGAAATCTTTATAGAAATGTCATCAGAAATTCAACTAATAACATCAGAAATTCAACTAATAACATCAGAAATTTTAGAAATTCTTTTCTGTGGCTTTGGGTCAATTTTTCCACATTTTTTTTAAAATGGATTTACAATCTCTGGGAGAAAAGAAAAAGACGTATTAGCTTGGAAGATCTGAATTCAAAAAGGTGGCACAATGGTGTCCCTAATCTGCTGTGGAATGTTTTTGTTTGGGGAGGAGGTGGTGGTGGGCAAAAGCTTTTGCTGAAGTTTTGATGACTTTTAAAAATGATACTCTTTGGCCATTGACCCTGAAGAGAGCAATCTTGGAGTCGGCAAGTCCTGCATCTGAAACATACTCGTCTTTAAACTCTCAGTGACCCAGGCGACTCTCTAAAACCCTAAGTTACAGATGAGTTGCCTAAATTGATGAAATTACAGATTAGGACCCAAACAAAACAAAACTACACGGACATTTTTTATCTCATAGCCAGTTGAAGATTTATCCTTGAATATGTTTTTACAAATAATTTTAGAACAAGTGATTTATTTTACTCTGAGATTTATTCTCCTATTCTTTCTCGCTCTCCCTTCTCTTCCCCGACTCTTCCCCAGCAGGAAAATCAGTTTGCATGGAGGCTGGGGGTAGAGAGACTTTTAAGAATAAATTCAAGTTAAGACGACAAGGTTTTTTTTTTTTTTCTGATCCCCCACTGAGGGCTCAATCCCTGCAGCAGGAATAGAAGAGACCTGCTCTCCTAATGTTTCCCTAAGGCACAAGAATCTCCCAAAAGCAATTAGGGAACAATAGAGGACAGGCTATGACCCTAGGTTATGGGATACTGATTATAAGAAATTAAGGTGGACTGGAAAGGTGGTGGGCCATTTATGGATAAGGCACTGGACTTGAAACCAGGAAGAAGTGGGGTTAAATCGTGCTTCAGATACTTACTAGCTGGGTGAGCCTGGTCAAGTTGCTAAACTTCTCCGTCTCAATTTCTGCAATTGTTAAGATAAGGGGATGGGACTTTGCAATTTCTGAAAGGCTCTTTCCAGATCTAAATTTATGGTATCACAAATCAGGGCATATTTTCTGGCAGGTGCATGACAAAGTGGGCATTGAAGGATGGATTTTACTAAGTAGAAAGGAGCAACTTCATGCTCGAAGTGGGAAGGGGAGTATTCTATTGATTCTGCCCAGATCTGACAAGAAGGAAGGCCTGGAAGGTGTGGGTAGGGTAGTGGGAGAAGGGAGAAAAGGTATGTGTAGAGAGGCTTAAGTCCGTTTTGGGGGGACTGTCTTGGAAGCAACATCAAAAGACTGAGCTATTGGGGTCAGGAAGAGACTCCCAGTTGGTCAGAAGAATAGCTTCCACTTCCCTGGATCTAGATTTTTGTAGCCTCCTCCCTGACTCCAAGGGGGGAAATCAGGCTATCAACTCCTTTATTTTAAATTAAATTCATTTAATATTTATTGAGACCAGCTCTTCAATGGAAGAAGGACATTCTCTTTTGTTACTGGGCTCTGCTGTCTGTCCCTTCAGCAATTACCCTGGGATCCAGCCTCTCCCTGCACAACACCCTAGTGGGCAGGACTTTTTTACTGCTCATTAAATGACCTCCCTCATCTAAAGGACTCTAAAAATCACAACTCTATGTTGTTCTAAGATGCTTCATCTAATTAACCTAATTAATGGAAAAATGACACAGAGGATGGATGGAAGGAAGCTAAGATATTTAAACAATTATTTCTACCCCACCCCAGTGTTTTTTCCCATCCTTGAATCCTCATCCATAACTTTTTCTTCCTCTTTTTATGACACCATAAAGTGTTTTTTATTATAATTATTCATATTCATGTCCAAACTACCCTAATTTAATTAACTTGAATTTCATAAATATTTATTTAGCTCCTACTATGTGCCAGACACTGTGCTGACTATATAAAATTTAAAAAATGAAACAATCTCTGACTTCAAGGAGGCTACATTCTGTCATGAGGACTGGTGACTCATTCTGATGGGATTTTTGTTATTTTGGTTTTGTTTTTTTTTTGGTTTGGGTTTTTTTGTTTTTGTTGTTGTTGTTATTGTTGTTTTTGTTTTTGTTTTTTTTTGGTATCTCCCTTCCCTGAGCACAGATTTCAGAGCCTTAAATACAAAAGACTTGAGTAAAAATAAATGTTAACTGTTCATTTCAGATAATCTCATTAAAAGAGTCAAATATATTTGCCTATAGATAGATCCCTTGAATCATGTGCAAATCAACAACCAGTAACTACAAGGATATCACATTTGTGCTCAGGCAATACGATTTACTTAAGTCTCTTAGAAGACATTAAATGACTGGTACTGGTTGACCCAGTTAGATGGTTTTAGAAATAGCCCAGATAAGAGTATAGATTTAAAGCTGGAAGGGAATGGCTAAACTCATTTGCCAAATGAAAAAAACCAAGACCTGGGAAGATTTCATGAGCTGTCTTTTGAGACCGGATATCAAAAATTCAGCCTCTAAATTGTGCATGTTATATACACATACATATACATAGAAGTGTGTATATATATAATGTGGGTACGTGAGTGGGTCACGGTGTGACTTCTTTGCTATTTCTAAGAGGTGACTAGTAAAGTTGATTCCATGAACTGGTGAAGGGTGAGAGTGTTGCGATAGAAGTAGGCACACAGAATAGTTTGATGAAAAAAAAGAAGCTGATGGCAAGAGGAAAAGGAGAGGAGACAGAAGGAGCTGTGGGACTGAGACGGAGACGGGGAAAAGCTCCGAGAAAAAGTTGAGGTTGCTCGGACTCAGACTCAGCCCACAATGAAAATCTTTTCTAAGCCTGGGACAAGTGGCAACCATATGTGGAAGCAAACAAAGTTTTACTACTCCCCGCAAGAGATAATTCGAAGAGCTCTATTTTTCTTGCTAGTTGGCTTAGAAGGGAACAAGGAACAATAGATTCGAGCTGAAATAATTTGCATTTATGATGAACACAAGGAATATCTACCTTGCATTTTCCTAAAAAAGAAAAATTAAACCTCGTTTTTAATTAACTGATAAACTATTAATCAAATTTTTGCAATGTTAGGTGACACATTATTCATTTAGATAGAATGACTGTGAACTTAAACTAATCAAATCTGATTTGCCCACATACGCTTGATTGAAATACATTTTAACTAGCATATACAAAGAGAAAATCTTGGATTTCTTACCTAATCTTCAGAGTATACTGCTGAGTTAATAAGGGCAGTTTTTTTTTTTAAATGAGACCACCATTTCTTAATCTGCATATCAAAATCAAGAGCAACTTAATTGCAAAACACATATTCCTGAAATCTAATCATTATACTGCTTTAGGGTATTTTATTGAAGCATGTTAAATTATGGACAGAATATTAATGATGAAGCTAATCAAACCCAATTAGTCACTTCTAACAATAGTCACATAAATATACAAGTCAGGTACTAAAGTACTGTAGGTATGATTTTTAAATTTTTTAATAGAAAATGTATGGGATATTTACAAAATCTACACTTAGAGTTTAAAACCTAAAATTTTGGGCTAAGTCACTTTTTTTAAATGATTTAAGTTTTTTTAAAAATCAGGCCCCAAAAAGATTTAAACAGGATTCCCTGAATTTTTTCAATCTTCACGTAAATTCATATACAGGAAATCAAAGCATCTATAATCAATCATTCAGTTCATTCAAATAAGCTGATTCCATATTCATGACCCTATATTTGTACTTTTGTATTTAAGTACTTTAAAAAATTATCTTATTTCTGACTCTTCTTCATGCTCTTTATGCAAGACGGGGAACCTTTAGTCTTTGAAAATCATGGCCAAAGTTAGAACTTGCTAGGTCGGCTGATATGTGGATTCCCGACACCACCCTTCCAATGCTTTTCTATTGAAGGGGCAAGAAAACTAAGCTTCTTTGGGTTTTTCTGCTCCTTTTCTCACTCTTCCCAAGGACAAACATACTAGCCGGTTTCTCTGGCATTGGGAACCCTGCCTCTATGGAGAGACTAGAGCAGACCACACAGCCGGACAGTCAGTATAAGATGTTCAGAGATAGAGAGGGCACTTATTTCATGCTGCTCTTGGGGACCTCACTGGAGTAATGGGTGTTAACCTTTTTTCATTAAATCTAAGGGCCAGTTCTTAGACTTAGGGAGTTATCATTCAATCAAAGCAAAAAGAAAATTTCTATTAATAAGGTAGGCATTTCCCGACCTGACTTTGCCTGATTGCTAGTCCTACAGGCTTCATTAACAGGAACTAGGTGGGCTGTAAAGGTAGAAATATGGCTCAGGGGAACTTAATAAAACTAATACGTTAAACATGTAATCTTTTGAGGATTAATTTTGGACCCACATATCTAAGTCTCTTATAGCCAGCCCAGCACTCTGGTGGCACTCCGTATATTATCAGAGGCAATATTTTCCTTAGGGCAGGGTCGTAGAACTTGTTTTAAAAATATGTTGTTAATCACAATTAATCATAATTGGTATCCTTTGTAATACTATCTATTTTATTCATTTGTAGTCATTTATTAATTTGTAAGTTTTTTGAAAAGGGGGGTTGTCTATAGGTTTCACCAGGCTGTCAAAAGGGTTCATGATACACAAAAAGATTAAGAACCCCAGCTTTTGAGGATGGTTGATCTAGTAGGTTCTAGGGGTATCGAGAGGAGCTGATCCAAGTGTGACCATGCCCTCAGTCTGGGATAAAGCGGGAATTCTCAACACAGTTCCCTCGGAACCCCGACAATGCCAGTGTTACTACTGCTCTCCAAAAATTTCTTTCAAATCAGATACCTTCTATAAAATGCAAAATGGCAAGTCCTGCACTTTTTCTAGTCCTGAAACTGTAGCAATACTTAAATTATGGACATTATGGAAAGTGCATAAATTTGTTTTTAGTAATTTGTCACCCACCCCACCCTTCTATTTCAACACTTCTTCAGTCCTCCAGGTCCCCGCCTCACCTATCTTGTGTGAGAAGGAATTAATCTGAAAAGCTTACTTCATTTTAGGTTAAGGATAGAACCTGAAAAAGAGATAAAAGAGGGCACCAGGACGCTCTGGTTTATTCTAAAGAATCAATCCAATAGTTGGATTTTGATTTTTTTTTTTGAAGGGGATACCCACTGTGCATCAAGCACTGCACTAGCCTGTACTTGGGGAGACAGAAATAAGACATACTCAATGTCCTTAAGGATCACTGAGTTTAATTGTAGGGATAGGACTTGTATCCTCAAACAACATAGAGCAATACGGACAGAACATAATTAAGAGTTCTGCTGTGTGACAGAGATTCTAAATGCTATAGATGGGTATTCTATACTGAGAAATCAGAACAGGTTAGAGTGGTCAGGGAAGGTTTCATAGAACAAGTGGGATTTTGCTGGCCCTTAAAGGTTGGGTAAGGTTTGTGTCCTTACTTCCATCTGTCAACTTTTTTACGGTTAGGGAGTGGTGGGGATGGAAGGATGGTAGCAGCTATTTTGAGGAGAGGATTGAGGATAGCCTTATATGTGCAAGTAGTGGGAAGTGTGGATAGACAGGTGTCAAGAATGGTGAAGGATGGACACGTTGGGACAGGTGGGTAGGGGCATGGTGTGTCCCAGCATGTTCACAGGTGGAGCTCTGATTGAAAAAGGTTGGGAAACACCCCACTGCAGCTGCAGCCCCAAGGGAGCGTCCTTTCTCAAAGGGGAAGGAAAGCAGTACTGGGTAATAATCTTTCCATAGTTTCAGTTGCTAAGATTTTATGAAAGATAAAGTTGTCCTTCATCTCTGGTCCTCCACCATCAGGGCATAAAACCATGAAGGAACTTAAGAGTTAGGAAGCTCCCAGCTGGATCAGATGTTTGTTAAGGGTCATCCTTTTACTTTAAAAATGCTTAGAAATGATTGTTGTGACACCTCTGTAGGTCATAGTGCAAAGTGTTTTGTAAAGCACTTTCTCATTTAACATTTCTTTTGATCCTCCCAAAAACTGTGCAGCAAGACTTATGATTCCTATTTGACAGGTGAGGAAACTGAGGCTGAGAGGAATGAAGTCTTTGAATTATATATGTCAGAAAACTGGAAAGAACCATAGAGATCATCTAGTCTGATCTCATTTTGCAGAATGAACTGAGGACAAGAGAAGGGAAGTGATTCTCCAAGGGACAGTGAGTTTTAGGGGCAAAGTAGGAAATCATACAAGGTTTTTAGTGGCAGGAACTCATATCTCCTGATATTTGGTCCTATGCTCCTTATATTGAGGTGCTTTTTCCAGTGTATTCAACTACATACCTTTTAAGGCAACATATACCCTCTGTTATGTGTGGGGGTCTCTATATGAGACTAATGACAGGAGGTTCCTTCAGCATCTTTGGGCAGATAGCTGGTGACTGCAATAGGGCTTTGTTTTTCTTCTGCAAGCAATCTCTGCTAATAAGCTCTCCTTTAATCAGCAATAAAACGTAAGTTAAAATTTTTAAAAAAGGATCCCCCCCTTTTTTCCCCCAGCCAGACAGGCCTCTCAGCAAAGGGAGCCTCAGACATTTCCCCAGCAGGCTTTGAATAGAGAAGTTGGCCTCTAAGGGGCTGACTTGTTGCTGCTGTGGGGACTGGAGAACTCACCTGGGGTCCATTTTGCTGCGAAACTAGGGCTGGAAGTTCGAGGAGTTTGGAGGAGGGAGGATGCCGGAGTTTGCTCTTGGTGTTTGGCTCTGCCGGGACAGTGAGCTTGTGTGGAGCTGGGAGGCAAGCCGAGTCTCTCCTCCGTGTTTGGCAGGCTTCCATCTGCTCCGAAAACAGACCCTGGGATCTCTTCTTGTTAACAATCTCTCATTGGGCATTGTGGGAGGAAAGAGGGAAGGTGAGTCAGGACCCAACATTTAAAAGGGGCTGCGCTCAGAGCAGAGTCACCACTGCTGAGATCAGGAGCAACTCCTGCGTCTGCAGAGACGCGAGGATGGATGAGTTATTTCACGGGGCGAACACCAGCCCCTGACTCTTCCAAAGTCTCCTGTTTCATCTCTGCAGAGACCCTCTGGCTGCAGAGAGTGCCGTGACTCGGCTGCAGCGCATTCTACAGCGGAACATCTGGACGACGGCCGAATTTCCCCTCGCTTCCCCGGCGAGTTTGGACTTCGTGGGACACTCCGGGAACTTCGCGAAACTAATGTGCTATGCATTTGAAACGCTGTCAATTCGTCAATAAGTATGTACGGGGCTCTTGGCGTGCTAGGCGCTGTGGGGGAAGATAGGAAGGGAAGGAGGAGGCAGGGTCCCTGCCCTTGGGGAGTTTATAATCCCATTGTTTTAAAGGTTGGGGGACAGGTACTGAGCTTTACTGGAGAGACATACTTGTAACAAGGTCTTTTTAATTACTTTAACTAAACTCTTGGGTGGGTTCCAAGATGAACCCACCAAATCCGATCCAAAGTAAATACTTATTTCAGTGAGTTTGGAGTGGCTAAAAAAATAAAATCTCCAATAGAATTAGAAGCCAGGCCTTTTAGCTCTCATAAAGTGCAGTCTCTTAAATTTGGGTTAAAAAAATACAATAGAACTTTTAGCAAGAAGAGGATGTGAGGCTTATTCTTCTATGTAAAATTTGCGCCGTATATTACTGTAGAGCAAGGATTCTTAACAAAGCCACTTATTGCCATCTGTAGAAAACTCTTGTGATTTCCTGGGCAATAGCGCAGTGTCACAGTTTAAAAACATGTTCCAGACCAGATGCCCAACCTTGTTAGGAATTACAAAGTAATATTCAGGAATCTTTGCCCACACAGAAACTTGTCTCTTTTCTGTTTGTAGAAACAGAGAAGTTGCTCAGTCATTTGACAGACAAGTCTATCAGTTTGGCAGTGCCCTCAGTTTTCCCCATCTGTAAAACGGAGATACATTTTATTTTGAAATACTTCTGTCTTCTGGATTCCCCTTTTCATGGTTTCTACTGTTGTTGTCTGGGTTCATTTGCTGGTACTGAGTTCCTGTCGTTTTAGAGGAAAAAATTACATAAATAGAAAGGATTAAGAGAAGTATGGGGCAACGCAAAGACTTAATTCAACTACCTGTTTTTACATGATCAAGATAGATTGTGTGAATTGTTACAATACGTGGATAATAAATGTACAAGGAAGGTCAGAAAGCTCCCAGAGCCAGGTCAATACAATATACACTTTGGGAAAAAAAAAAAAGTCTTGCACTTTGACTCTGTAGGGTAGATAACTGGAGCCCTTGAATTCTGGTCAGCATGTGAATAATGTGTAACTTTTCCATCAGGGGGCTGGCATTGAGTTAGGGAGTGAAATGCAAAGAGAAGTTCAAGTTTGAAAAAAAAAAAACCAAGGTCACCATTTAGAGAACTATACCAGATCCTGGTGTTTTGTAGAAATATTATCGATAAAATAATCTTTTTTAAGTGTCCAGAAACAGAGTTATCTCATGAGAAGGATTGATAGGGGCACTCTAGCACTTGGCGACGCTATATGTTAAATGAAGACACTATTTTCCCAATTGTGTGTTCAAATGGCTTGATTCATGATGAATCTATATGTTTTTAATAATTTGTAAAGGGACAGAAGAAAGGGCTATTATCTTGAGAATTTTAAAGGTTTTTTTTCTTCTTCCTTACAGGAACTTCAGATCTCCTATTCAGTCTCCTGAATGGAGAAAAGCATCTATTTTGACACAGAAAATCGTATATGTTGGCAGAGTAAATCATCCACGTTGGCAGATAAAATTAGAGCGGCTGCTCTGAAAATGAGCATTGAAACTGCGTGGAACCATCTGTCCCACCTAGCTCAGCAGTTCAGGTGAGCTACAACTAGCCTCTTTGGCTTTCAGAGCAAAAATCAGGATACGCTGAGAAAGAAGTGGTGATTTTGGGGTTCTGGATGCCTGCTGTAGGGTTCCCCATTTTGAACATAGTTCTACTAGAAATGTGGGCAAAGTAGTAGTACTGAACAAAGAGTATACTTTGACTCCCTGAGTTTGTTCCAAATCAAATCTCTCCCCTCTCCCTCCCTCCCTCTTACCTCCTCCCCCCCCCCCCCCCCCCGCCCCAGCTCTTGCCATCTTTGAACTGCCAAGTCTATTCTTGGGACCCAAGGGACTCAGAGGTAACACTTCTCCCTTTGGCCAGATCTGAGAGTATCGCCAAGTAAGGCATGGCCATTGGCAAGTTAGCTTAGATTTTTCATTGGTGCCCTCTTATCTTAACCATATTCTAGATCTAGATGATCACAATCTCCTTTATCAAAACTAACCTGTCTAGTATCTTATTTGAGCAGGGTAAAGTTTTCAACCAACTATATCTTCAGAAAAGAGTATTTTAAACTAATCCACACTAAGTTGTTAATGATGAATTAGGTCTGGCAAAGGCTTAATTTGCATTTTAACCAAGACAATTTCTTCGGTCAACTGGATCCTTAATTGTGGAATTTCAGGTATCCAGAACAGGATGGTGGGGTAGGTATTTTGGCCATTGGAAGGATTTCTCACTCCACACCTCATCCACCATGCTCAATTTCATGAGGGACACAGCTCTAGTCAGTCTATCTCAAATTTCCTTTTTCTTTCCTATCCTGAGCTACTTGATTGGACAATCCAGAAAGAAATATAAGGATTTTTTTTTTTTTAGCATAATGTTTAAGAGTGCTAGATTCAGATTTCGGGAAAGATTCAAGTTTGAATCCTGGCACTGACTAGCTGTTTGACTCTGGGCATTTCTCCGAGTCTTTGTTTCTTCCTATGTAAAATTAGGATAATAATCCCTTATTTCTATCTACCTCATTGAATGATAATGAGAAAAGTGCTTTGTAAATCTTAAAGCGCTGTGGAAATATGAACCAGTTCACCCACCCCACTCTCAGGGCTTAGAGCCAAGAATTAGTCCAAAGAGCCAATACCCAACTCAGTTGGCAGACCACGCCCTGGACCCTCTGGCCCCCAAGCACCAAAGGTGCCTTCAATATAAAAGGTTCCCAAGGATCCAGTCAGCCCCAAAGCTCCTTTGGCGTCATGTAACCCAAGGATCACGGATCATTCTTCCATCTCTCCTCGTATATATAAGGGGTTCTCAACATTTTTCACTTGGATACACTTTTGGCTTTTGGCAAACTTTCCTGAACCCCCTATTCAACATGAAAAAGAATTAAATACTAGAGGTTATAACTCATATGCACATAAGAAAACAATTAAATAATAGATATGATTAATTTCATTAGGATAATAGAATTATTTCCCAAATACTCTTCATATTCCCTTGACAAGTTTTTTTATACCTTCTAGGGGTACATGTATTAAGAATCTTTGCCCTAACCCATCCCATTGTGAATATTCTGATATATGTACCCAAGGGAATAGAAGCAAGGAATAGGATATCTGTTCCACTTGTTTTTCTTTTTTTCTTTTTTTCTTTCTTTAAAAGGAAGGATTTTGCCCAACCAAATTTTTCATTTCCTTAATGGCTCCTTATTCTCCTCTCCCTTAAAGTCAATGCAAGTCAACAAGAATTTATTAAGCACCTGTTATGTTCCAAGCATTGTTCTAAGTGCTAGGAATACAAAGAACCCCAACATCTCCCCCTATAATCCTTATTCTCAAAGAAGTCATAGTCTTTTCCACTCTGTCCTTCCATTCTTCCAGAGACTTCCTGGAGGGGTTGAGGTGAATATTGACAGAAGTGGGAGTACACAACTGTACAGGAGACTAGCTACTTGTAAAGAAGTACCAGTTCTGCACACAATGCCCCATATATTGAAACTACTCCTACTCTGCCTGGGGTTGTGAGCTAACTGACAGAAAGGGATACATTATTTTGGCCAGGGCCAATCTATAACTCTTTTGTGGGCAATAAACCTAACTGAGGGGAACATGTCTTGTCCAAACAGAAGACTATGTCCTTCCAACTCTCCCCTTACCCAGACATAACCAGGAGGAGAGGTGGGGGCAGGTGTGTGTGTGTGAAGGAGAACTAAAGCTATCTAATCCCAAGAGGGGTAGGTCACAAATTTGCCATTTTATGATCAAGGTTTTTGAGGTAGGTGGGCACTTACTTGCCTTTGCAATATTTTACAAGAACAATAATACATCTTACATTTGTACAACTCTAGACACACTGTAAACTTCAAAGCACTTTGTAAGTGTGGATCAGGAGTATTTACAAAGCACTTTGGACACCATGATAACAATTGCTCTTCAGACCAACCCTGTGTAGAAGGTCCAGGGCAAATGTGTTGAGAGGCAAATTCAGAATCACAGAGTCATAGAATGCTGGAGCCCAAAGAGAACTTAGAAATGGCATAATCCAACCTTTTCTTTTACAATTTGGGGGAACTGAGGCCCAGAGTGGAAGACTTATCCAATGGCACATAGCAAATTAGGGGTGTCAGATGTTCAGCTGTTTTTTAAGTCCTGTCAGACTCTTTGTGACCCTATTTGAGGTTTTCTTGGTAAAGATATCAGTGAGTGGTTTATCATTTCCTTTTATAGCTCATTTTACAGATGAGGAAACTGAGGCAAATATGATTATGTGATTTGCTTAGGGTCACACAGCGAGAAAGTGTCTAAGGCTGGATTTGAATTTAGGAAGATGAGTCTTCCTGACTTCAAGCCAGGCACTCTATCCACTAAGACATCTAGCTGCTGAATCAGTGATAGGGTGGGAATTAGAACCTGGTTCCACTGATTCTCCAGTCTTGGACTCTTTCATCCTTTTCAGATGCTAGTGTTTCTCTTTTCCTCATCAGTGCAAACTAGGCTTTGCAGACAAAAGACTATAATAAGTTTTAAGAAATGGGGCACAGCGGACTTCACAGTTTGAAGTCACCTGGCACTTTATTGGTATCCCCTGTCGGTGGGAGCAGTTCTATACTCTGATTATTCCAGAATAAATTGGCCTTAATTCTCTCTTTGCTATAGTGGAAGTTTAAAATGAACTTCTTCTTAGAACATTTTCATTCTTCTTTGATCGTTTCCTATACCCCGTCATAGTACAGAAAGAGACCCTTATGGTTCAAGTCCAATTTCCTCTTTTCTGAGGCTGAGAGAGTGACTTAACTAAAGTAGAATTCTAATCCAGGTCTTTGGGCTCCAACAATCAATCAGTCAACAAGCATATATTAAACTGAGGCATGCTGTACCAGGCACTAGGCTGGACATAGGATACAAAAACAAAAATGAAGCAAATCCAGGGCTTTTTTCACTATTGTATATGACCTCAAAGTGAAACCCTGAGATGTCCTGATCCTGAAAGCCTATTTATTCAGTGAAGGTAGGAAAGCTTTTTTTAATCTAAGGGCATCTTCAAGTCCTTTCTTGTAGTCAACAAGCAACTTAAGACAATCCCTAACATCTCGATTTTATTTAAAAAAGGAAAATAAAGGGTGTTTGAAAAGGAAAATGGGTTTCAGAGTCATAATTAGGATGGGGTAACCTAAGCTTTTCTTTATAGAGGTGACATTTTGAGGGCACTGTTAGCATTCATACTCCTTCAGCAGCATAGATATGATTGAGTTGACCATTTAGTTAACTGTAAGCACAACCCATTAAACTAGGAAGTTCCCAGAAGGTACCCACTTACTCCCCCTAGCTGTTATACCCCAGGTAAGTTCCTTTTATGTTCCACCTCCTCCTTCAAAAGATTCACCATCTCAGTCTTCTCACCTAGCCTAATGTATCTTTAAATATTGATCTGAAAGTGCATTTTCTACAACTGGCACAACTCGTATTTTATGAAGCTGGCCCCTAGTGGAAGTGTTTTTGTTATGGCTCTGGGGGGCACTAAGAGACATTGGCAAAGCACTGAAGATGTGGCTTGTAACACATACAAGAATTGCTTAACTTGTTTTTTAAGAAATTTTTAAAGGCGATATATTAACTTCCTTGTAAAATTATAAACTTCTTCAAGAATTGGGGTGGAGAAAGGGAACACAAAAGGGAAAAGATGACATTTTCATGTTGGTAAAGAAAATATGCTAAAAAAAATCCTTAATTCTTCTAACATTTCCCTTGCCCACTTTGGAACCATGTATTTATTTTTTTTAAGTCAAAAAATTTAATTGATTTCATTTCTGAAAAGAAGAAAGAACTTCAATTAGAATTCTGTCCCTTGAGATGGGAAGAGAGCTAGTATGGTTTATGATGAAAAGAACAGAGGACTTTAGAGTAAGCTGACCTATTTACTAGTTTAGGCAGTTATTTGACATTTGGCAAACTACTTTCTGTCTCTGGGCTCAGTTTCCCAAGTTGTAAAAAGAGGACATAGATAAGCTGACCTCTGAAATTTCTAGCTTTAAAACCTTACATTCTAGGGGGTAGCTAAGTAGTTCAGAGGATTGAGAGCCAGGCCCAGAGATGGGAGGTCCTAGGTTCAAATCTGGCCTCAGACACTTCCTAGCTGTGTGACCCTGGGCAAGTCACTTAACCCCCATTGTCTAGCCCTTACCACTCTTCTGACTTGGAACCAATCCAAGACAGAAGGTAAGGGTTTTAAAAAAAAAAAAGCCCTACATTCTGTAACTAGCATTTACATGTTAGAAAAGCCAAGAATTCCTCTTCCAGGGTGTACAATTGAAAATAATTCAGTACAATCGAAAGTAATAGTCTGAACCTGGCTTATTCTTGTTATTGACCATATATGGACAAGCGCTGATTTTTAAGAAACATAAATTTAAAAGAAGAAGAAGAAGCTACAGAGCTTATACATAAACCACTCAAGTGTCTTTTTGACAAACCATCCTATAAAATGATAGTGGGAACAGAGAGCAGTGGGACTGGCTCTGATAGGCCCAAGAACTCATGCTCTGGGAATAATATGTACCCCAGTGTGGTTTTCAAGGGTAGCCCCTTCCTCTAAATTAATATACCTAATGGATAACACTTTTAAACATGGTTTTCAGTGTGCCTCATCCCCAGGGTATGTGGAACTGAATCCTGAAATCTTTAGGAGTCATGTATCTGAACAATAAGATGCTGATTTTTTATTAACATTTTGGAGAAAATGTTTCCAAAATTCTGTGCCCCCTTCCCACTTTGTCAACTTGATTCACACATCTAAAACCAGATTCTATTTTTTAAATATTCATTTAAAAACTAAATCCTCCTGCTTCTACTATTAAAGATTTTATTTGCTTGTAACATGAAAGTGAGTTCACCTGTGAGGTGCCCTTGGCTTGACTGGTGAGAACCATTTAGAAGGGTAAGAGCAATCTCATATCAGGGAAAGAAAACACCTCCTCTTTCCAGCAAGAGGGACTTCTTCCCAGAAGGGCATAATGGACTGCCTCCAACTTGTAATGGGACCTAGGTCCACATGGCCATCCCTGAACCCTCACCCTCCCTTTTTTATATTGAGGATGGAAAGGTCTGCCTTTGCAGATGTCAGAAAAGTAAAGATCCAGCTCTAGCATAAACTCTCCTGTGTTTTTAGTCCTCTTCACCAATTCTCTCTCTTTCCCTTGAAGATCATAAATGTGCCTAGCTGTGTTCATGAAAATGAACATTGAACTGAACATTCCAAAACCCTTGTCTGTGAGGTTGCTGTTACTGCAAGATAGAAATGTTTGTTTTTCTTCCAGTCTGTTCTTTTTCTAATGAAGGATGATGGCTTAAAAAATTATTGGATAAATCATTACCTAGTAAAAAGTAAAAGTCATGCCTCTCTCCCAGGCAGCACAAGAAAAGCACACTTAGACTTTGCTTTGATGATTTCATTCTTTTCCTTTTAGGATCAGAAGCAAATCACCCATGTAAGAGAGAACAGATCGATCGTCGACCGGGATGCATAAAAGGAAGAGCAAGAAGAAGAGAAGGAAGAAGCGGAAGAGGAAGAGGAAGCGGAAAAGGAAGCTGGACTGGAAGAACATTCTTCGAAGATGGTTACAAAGGTCGGTCAAATGTTCTGCAGTAACAGCCCCCTCTTTGCATTAATCAGTGCCTAGTATCTAGCCTTATCTCATCTGGGGTCTTGAGAGAAGATCAAAAGGAGGACAAGAAATATAAGGAGGATTTGGGGATGCCTCCCTAAAATCCGGCAAGAAACTTAGAGGGGATTTTTACACTGACAAGTTGAGGGATGATTTCTGTAACCCCTCAGGAAAATATGGCCTGGAATTGGGTCATAAAACCTCAGAGTTGAAGAGTTATTCTGTAGTTCTTAGAGACTGTCCAGTCCATCCCCCTCATTTAATAGATGGAGAAACCATCTTGGGAAGTACTTGCCCCAAATCACAAAGGTGGCAAAGCTGGGATTTGAACTCAGTCTTCTGATTTCAATTCCAAGGCTCTTTTGAAGGGACCTTAGTGATACTCTGGTCCTATTCGGTAAATTTGCAGCTGGTAAAACTGAGGCCTTGAGGGCAAACTGGCCTGACCTCCTGGTTCACTATTAATTAGCTTTATTGTAGAAGTAAGCATCCCAGCATCCTTGCAAATAATGCATGTACCTGGGTAGAAAGCATTTGATTATTTCCTGGCATTTCTAAAGAAGAACAGCTTCAGCCTAGGTAATAACTGACACAAACAGATCATTTTGTCACTTTGGTGTAAACTATTACTCTGGGCTCAAGCAGCTGCTGGGCGATAAAAATAATCAGAACCATGGAGCAATGTGATCTCTCCAGGGAGCCACACCCTATTCTTTTGGCCCAAGACCATTTTCCTCAATGGAGCATTGGCTCCTGGAAACCATTGTACTTAATGGGGCATTGGCTCCTAGAAACTATTGTGCTTAATGGAGCATTGGCTCCTGGAAACCATTGTGCCTAACGGAGCATGGGCTCTGGGTGGCTCCAGGTATGCTCCTGGAGGGGCTCTGGGGCCACAGACACTGTAGGCTAAACTCCCTCTTAGGATGGCTGAGTGAAGCCTGTTGGTTGGAAGAGTTGGTCGCTCAGGGAGAGGGAGGGATTATGCCAGAGTTGTCACTAGACTACTGATTTCATTCATTATGTCACTTCCCTATTGAAAGATTTTTCAGCGAGTCCCTATTCTTAATAGGATCAGATACAGGTTCATTAGGCTGGTGGCCACATTCCAGTCCCATATTGTCTTTTCCAACCCTATCTCCCACCCTTCAAATGATTCAACGCTTCAAGGATCTGTCATTTTACTGGTGTGGGAACTCCTTCCACTGACACAGGTTGTAAACCCTCTCTGTGGCTAAGCCTAAACCGACGTTCTTTGAGAGATACTGTTTTCAAAAGCTTCCATCACCATGAGGTCTACTTGGCCCTGAGGCTTTTTGAACTTAGCTTGGCTGGTCCTCAAACATCAGTCTGTCCTCGGCCCATCCTTGGAGACTTGCCAAGGGGATTTACTTATCCTACCCATTTCCCTCACCCCCACCCCACCCCGGGGCACAGACTTCAAGGATCCCAAGTCATCTTCTCCACACCACAGTGAGACCTCTGAAGAGAGTCACTTGAGCTGAGCTTTACAGAGGAGATCAGACTTGAACCCTGTCATCTTTCAAAGGCTTAGCTCAAGCCCTACATCCTCCATGAAGCCTTCCCTGACCCACACAATCTGGGGGGGGGGTCTCCTCTCCCTCTTCTGAACTCAAAAAGCACTTGTCTGTACTGTATTGTTTAGTTGGCACTCACATCATATACTGTCCAGTGAGTGTTCTTCTATTGTTGTCTTGTATTGTTACTCAGCTTAACTTATGTGTGAGCCTGGGCTCCCTAGCCTAATGGTGAGCTCAAGTTTGTGTTGAGGGCCGGGAACGTGCTTTATATGTCTTTGTAGCTCCCAGGGTAAATGAGACCTAGCATTGGGCTAGGCACACAGTTCTCTTGGGTTGGTACTTATTATTATTATTATTTGTTAGGCTGGGTTATTATTTCTTTGGTTAAAGTCCTAAAAGGAAAATGTTTCCTTCTGGACCTTAGAGAAGCTCACAAACATCTCAGTCTTTGGAATCTTCAACATTGCTGAACTGTATTCCCCTTTGGGATTCAGTCCTTCCTTGGTAGCAAGAGAGGCATGTTCAACAAAGGGAAAATAGTTGTGGGAAGACTACGCCAAATGAGTGTGTACCATTGGGTGGAAGTCACAGTGGGGAAATTGTAACCTAGTACTAGGAGCAATTTTCCTAACAATCAGAGCTTTCCCACAATAGATCAATGGGCTTTATAAGAGAGTGAGCTTCCTGACACTGTAAAGTTCCAACAGAGGCTCAGAGAAGCTTCTCTTCCCCCCAACAATGATGTCATAGAGTGGGAAGATGGATTAGCTCACTTTGAAAATCCTTCCCAATTCTGAGTCTTTACTTAAACACTTTAAGAATATTGTGGGTACTCCCTATAAATGTTGCGACCCCTCTACAACTTAGAAGTGGGTCTTTAGAGAGTTGCTGTGGGGAGATCTGTAAGATGCTCCTCAGCCAGTAGAGCTATGGTTCTGCATAGGACACTGTCCTGAGAGTCACAGAGTTTATAAGGGAGATGTTATAGAGAATCTTGTAATTGTCACAGCATTCAAGAGTTGTGAAGGACAGAGCTGGGCCATCATAAAAAGGAAAGTCCATTGGCCAAAGGCTTCTCTTGGACCCTAGCATGAGGGAAGGGGATCATTTTGAAGGGGGACAAAAAAATTTCTCCAACAGCACCACGCTTGTTGCAGTCTGAGAGCTGACAGCTGGAGATCTTACTTTCTCCCCCTTCCCTCCTCCTCTTTGCTCACTCCCCCGATTGAGCTCCTTTTTGGAAGGACTTTCCAATTTGTTTGTTGGCTGTGCTTGAGAAAGCACTGGCTAGAATGTGGCCCAAGGCAACCATAACCAAGCCTCTGCAATTAGAGACTTGATTTTTGCCCCTCTTTGGGAACATTGTGACACTGGCATGTGTGACTTTCCAGGTGGCTGCAAAGGCAGCAAGATTTCTTGGTCTGGGGGTATGATTAGCAAAGAAGAAGAGGGAGGAGCAAGAAATTCTCCTACCTAGAAAAGGGCCTTCTCCTGACCCTGAAAAGCAATCTTATAACCACAATAAGGACAGATCCCATTATGGAAGAGTTAATTATTTCAAAAATTGCAAGCCAAACCATGTCTCCTGACACTGGCTGTAGGCAAAAATCTGGTAGAATATGATTAGTACAGAACTTACATAATAGCTTGGTGCCTTTCCCCCATTATAGTGCTGGTTATAGCCTATCCATCATTTACTACACCAGCATTATATATGGGTTTTGTTGCATGCACCAATAGTATTGCAACTTATTTTCATAGTTTCTTTCATCCAGGGAATGCATCAAATTCACAGCTATCACATTAGGAATAGTCACAACACCTACATCAAGGTAAAAGAAGCAGGAACAGTCAATCTTGTTCTATTTCAGCATTAAATAATTCATTGTAATAAAGAAAAACAAGCAATAGTCACTAATTTAGTAACTCAGACAGGAAATACAATAGGTTATACCCATAGTTGCCCAACTCTCAGTCAAGGGAAGAAGGCATATTTCATTATCTGGTCCTTGGAACCAACAAGAATTTGGGTTCCTTTTTTCATTATTTTCATTTATTGTATATATCTATATATCTATATACTCTTCTCTTGAATATACTTACTTGATTATATCAGTTTATATAGATCTTCCCGTATTTTTCTGAATTTCTCAAATTTTTTCTTTTTTATGACATAATAATACTCCATTACATGGGTACTGGAAAACAATTTATTCAGTCATTCCCTGATTGAAGAGCACTTGGTTTATTTTCCTTTTTTTTTTTTTGGTCAAAAATATATAGTTCATGTCATTAGGTATAACAGGTATGATCAGAACCATTTCAATTCCACACTGAATTTGCCTTGTAGCAGGGGAAAACAGTTAGGCATTAGCAACTCCAAGGTCATCCTGGCTGACAGTGTAAGCAACACTGTGTAGCTATAGATCCAAACCTCTCTTCTCAAGGAGGGGAGGCACAATGCATTAAGTGCTCTCTACAACCAAGACTGGTCATTATAATTAGCCAGAGGTTAGCTTCTTTTTAGTGTTTGGTTTTTGTTTTCCATTTAGATTATAGTAGTCATTGTATATATTGTGCTCCTAATTGAGCTTACTTTATTCATAAGATCAAAGAAGTCTTTAAATATTTCTTCATTTCCTAATATTTCTCCTTTTATTATTGTACAATAATATGTTACGTTCGTACGTGAGGACATGATTTACTCACCCATTCCTCTAGGGGAAGGCACCCGGGTTGTTTCCAATTCTTTACTACAAAGTATATTGACAGCACCTATAAAAAGGTAGAAAGAGCAGGTATGGTCGTCCCCACTGGAAATCCACCTTGAACATGCCTTGTAGCAAAGAAAAACACAAGCAATAACAACCCAAAGGGTGACCCTGTCAGGCAACGAATGTAAAAAGAGTGAAACTGTAGAGCCCAAACTCTAAGATCAATAGAGAGAGACATGGGTCAATATCTACTCTTGGGGGGAGGGGGGATTGGTCTTGAAAATTGTTCAGTTTAGATTCTTTTTACTTATATATTACTATAAACAGTGAAAATATTTTTATTTCAGACCTATTTTCTTTATATAAGTTTACTAAAAATCTTCTAGGAATTCTCAAAATTCCTGACATTCACATATTCTTATAAAATAGTATTGAGTTACTATCAAAAAGAAAGGCTTCATCAAAATGTTCTTTTCCTTCACTTGCTTATTGCATTCATTGAACTGACGAAGTTTTAGAAAAATCCACCAGAGTCTCAACACATAGGGAGAAAGGTGTCATGTTTCTTTGTTTACTCTTTGAAATCTAGATTGTTCTTTGGAAATACACAGACAACAAATTCTTCTTCATTCTTTTTTCCTTTACAAGATTATAGTCAGTATCTGGTCAGAAATTTGTCAGTCATTCTCATCTGAAAGGTTACTGGGTGATTTCTATTTCTATTTCTAGTCTTGATTCAGGTAGGAGGAGTATGATTGACCTCTCTTATGTAAGTTCCACCATTAACTTGCCTTGTAGTAAAACAAAGAAGCAACTGGAGACCTGAGCAAAAATCAAAGTTAATGAGAACCCCATGAATGAAAAGGCATCAAAATGTAAAACTAGAAGAGGGTTCCTTTGTTACCTTTTACATGTTCACTGACATACAAATAAATAGGTCAATATACTGGGAATTAGAATATTATTTAGACAACAGTTTGCTTTTTTCTTCTTTATTGATTAGCAGAAGCCATAAGAATAGAGACAATAACAACTGACTGTCCAGAATTGTTCAGTTGTAGAGCCTTCAGTTTCATTTCACATTGTGGCTAGAAAGTATATTAATTTTGAAATAAAAAAAGTAAAATGAGCATGGTTGTCTACAACTATGTAAATGATACCTAGAACATGGTTAGAAGAATAGGGGAGGAATTAATCAATAGCTCAGGAAAAAGTGGCCATGTTTCGGAGAAAAAAAGTATTATTTGAATTCTTACTCCTATAGGTCTTTGGAATAGAAGGAAAATTGATTAATAATTTTATTTAAAAGCATCCAAATTGGAAACTATAAACAGAAGAAAACCTAGGAACTATTTGTTCTTATTTATCAAACAAAAAAAGTAGAGTCACTATGTAGAACTTGGTATTTTGTTACTTGAGGGCATACTATTAACTCAAGCCCAAGGAAAATGAAAAAAGAGGTCTTTTTTTTTTGTAACATTCCTTGAGTTATTTCTCATGGGAAAAAACCTGAAAAAATAATCAGGTGAAAAGAAACACTGTCTACTATGGCAGGCACCAAATTGCACCTGACGTTCCCAATAGCTCCAGTAAGAACAGGACAGCAATATTATGAACAGCTTAATTTTCCTAGTGTTGGTTCTATAACTCAAGTAAAGACCTCCTCTTCTTATTCTATTACAACAAAGAAATAATCTTCAGTGTAAAGATCAAAATTTCTCAGTCAGTACTCCTAAATCTGCCAACATATTTCCATTTCTTTATAAAAGAGTGCTTCAATTTCATCTGGATCAAGGAGGAATCTGTCCCTATGTATTCCTTGACCTAGCTCTGTAGTGAAGAAAATTCACTTTCCCAACAATCAGCCAAAAGGAAACCCTATCTGATAGGGTACCCATCATAATACATACGTAACTCGCCCACCTCAAAGTCATCTAGTGGTGACATGGTTCTTTCTTACCATTCTTCTATCCTTTCTGTTCATTTATTTTAAGTCCAAAAACAACACTTTTGTCTTTTCTGTTTCCTTCTTCTATAACACACACACACACACACACACACACACACACACACAGGCAGGCATGCACATAAAAATGAACTGCAAAATGCACAGCCACATAGCTATATACCCATCAGTCCAGTACACAGACCATAGTTTATCAGACATTCCAGTTTCATAAAAACACCATTTTTTTTTGCCAGGGAGGTCTTCCATTCTGCCAGGATAAAGATGGAATGAGCATGGCTTTATACCCCCATTTGCCTTGCTCCTTGCCTTGGCTACCTAGCAAAGAAAACTAGAGGCAGCTCAAAGAGTCCTCTGTCTACCAGGGGAGGCACAGCACTGCACCTATGGTTGCTCACCTCTAAAAACAGAGATGTGGAAACCCACCTGATAACCTGCTCTCTGAGACCAAGCAGGATCATGATATCCAGCAAAGTATAGGTCCACTCACTCCAATTCTCAGTTTCATGGCTTTCATGAGTGGACAGTCAAGGGTTGATCTGCCATTTGCCATTTGAAAGAGGTCCCCATTTCTTTCCCAATCTTTGCTACTGAGGGCTATGTTTACAGCAGGATCTGGGTAGAATGAAAATAGAACTCCACCTCCATGTAAGTTCCTCCTTGCATTGGTCCTGCAGCAAAGACCATACATTGAATCATGACTCAGCTACATGGTGACCCTGTCTACCAGGGGAGGTACCATATTTCACCCAGAGTGCCCCACTTCTGAGCACAGAGTAAGCCCAACAACATCAAATGCTCTCTGAGCCCAAGGAGAGTCATGATATCCACTCAGAAGACAGCACTCCTGTCTCCGTTCTTCAGTGGTCAGGATTTCAGCAGTGTATGTTTCTAGGTTAGTCATCCATTCTCCAGGGGCAGTGCCCTGGTTTCTAAACAGTTATTTGGTATTCAAGGTATCCATTCTACTGAGAACAAATGCAAAAGAGCAGTGGGTTCAGACCCTGTGCCTCCTGCCCAAATCTTAGAGAAAAGAAAACTCAGTGGAACCACAATCCACCTAAAATTAACCCCACCTGCTAAAATAGGAGTCCTATTGCATTTAGAGTTGCTTATCTTTCTCACCAGACATAGGCAGCAGATATACTAGCTGGTAATCTCTCTACACTACTGATCACTCTAATGACTCATGCAGACCCATACTCCTGCTCTTTTGCCCCCATCACATAATTCTCAGTGAAGAAACAAAAGTCTCTCAGCCATTCTCCATCCATAGATCAACCAATTCATTTCCACTTCTTTGTTACACGGTGCTTCCATTCCACCATGATCAAGGAGTCATCAAGAAGTCAGACACATGGGTGTCTGACTTCATTTGAGATGATCCTTAATCTAGTCCTGTAGTAAAAAATAAAATTCAGTTGCCCAACAGTCAACCAAAAGGAAGCCCTGTCTGACAGAGTAGGCACTACATTATACCTAGAGTCCCCCACCACAAAACCCTATGGTTGTGGCATGTTTCTTTCTAACCATTCTTCTATCCTTATGTTTCACACAATTTAAGTCCAAAAACATCAATTTCATTTTCCCTGTTTCTTCCTCCATAATATACTTACATGCACAAAAAGATACACAAACACACACAAAAGAGGAAAAACAGATCCACAGATCAAACATGAATAAATGAAATGCAAAATACTCAATAACATAGAGACTCAGTACATTGCACAGACCATGGTTTGTTAAACATTTTAAATGCCAGAAAAAAATCTCATTTTCTTATACAAGTACTTTTTAAGGGAGACCTTGGATTCTATCAGGATGAATGCACAATGATCATGGCATTGTACCCTCTCTCTTGCTCCTTGCCTTGGCCACTTAGCAAAGAAAATTGAAGGTAGATTAAAGGTGCCTCTCTCTACTAGCAGGGGCACCACATTGCATACATAGTTGCCAACCCATAAGCACAGAGGTGTGGAAACACCACTACCAACATGCTCCCTGAGACCAAGCAGGGTTGGGATATATAGTCAGAGGGCAGGTCTTCTCACTCAATTTGTAAGTTGCATGTTTTCCATCAATGAATGGGTCAAGGGTTGGTCTCTCATTTCCCACTTAAAGAAAGTCAACATTTCTTTCCCAGGCTTTGCAACTCAGGGCTATCTTTACTATAGGATCAAGTAGAATGAAATTAGGACTCTACTTACAAAAATTTACTTCTTGGATTACTCCTATAACAAAGACCAAATATTGAATCATGACTCAGCTTGAAAGTGACTACCAAGAGTACTACACAGTGCCCCATCACAAAGTATAAAGGTATTATTGGATTCTAGACCAGTGAAATTTGACCAATACTCAAAAGCAGAAAAAAGAAAACACATTAAAACCACAATTGAAATTTAAAAAAAGGAAAACAAATGAGGAAATAGGTCTCAATTAAAACAGACTTCTTTCATTTTTCAAGGAAGATCAGTGGTGGGAAAATGAAGTTTTCAGGCATTGTTCAAACATAGGACCACCAGTCTGTTTCGCTTACTTTGTGACATATGGTTTCCATTTTAACCTAACCTAGGAGCAGTCTACATGAATGTGTTCTGCCAGGTTGAATGCTCCATGACCAAGCACTCTAGCAAAGGAAATTCACTTTCCCAGTAGTCAATCAAAAGGGATCCTGTCTGACAGAGTAGGCATCACATTGCACCCATAGTCCCTGAAGTAGCAACTAAGGGGTGGGGACATTCTTTATAACTTTTATTCTTCTATCCTTGTTGGATTTGAATTCACTGATACAGAGGCTTCCTTTCTCTCTTCTTTGACCTCCAACCCACGACTGTCAGTAAAGTTTGGATCATCATTTCTAATATCCTTTTTGTCAGACTTACTACAATCTAAATTCAATGACAATGGCCTTAGCAGCATTTCACTCTTGTTTAGCTTCCCACACCAAAACATCATGCAAATTGCAAAGGTTACTCAATTATTCTCTACCCATAGGAGAATCAGTTTAATTCCTCTTCTTTGAGACACAGTTCTTCAATTCTGATGGAATCCAAGAGACATCCACTTAAGTGTCGACCCACATGTCAGTTGCTCCTTAAACAAGACCTTGGGAAAAGGAAATTCATTCCCCTAAGAGCAAGAAAAAAGGTAATCCGGTCTGAAAGGTGAGAACCCATATTGCACCATTAGATGTCCACCTTGCATCAAAATATGGGGGCAACATTTCTGATTTCCATAATACCAATGTTGCTAGCCTCTTAATTAATTGATATTGAGGCTTTCTCTTTTGCTTTGCTCTGCCACCAACACTTAATAATCAGAAAAAACCCAGTGGTTTTCCAAAAGTTTATCCTGGGTAGGACAACTGGTTTGCTTTGACATTCTGACACATTGTTTCACAAATGAAAGTGCAGGGATTCAGGAAACATTGCTGATATCATTACAGGAAACTTCAACAGTTGCTGAATTCATTAACAACAAAGAATTCTTCATTTCATTCCTGTACCATCAAAACATTCACCATCATTCAATGACACAGGTTTCTCAGCTATTCCAGGCCCCTAGGGGGACCAGTTTCTATTCACTCCTTTGTCACATGAAGCTTCGATTTCACCATTAACCAAGAGACATGAACATGATTGTTCCATGACAAGAAGATGCAACTTCAAGCCCTATAGCAAAGGAAATTCACCCTATAAACAATCATTAAATAGGGAATCTGGCCAGGCAGGATTAACAAACCCTGAACTCAAAATTTCCTAAATTGTAGCCCAGGTATAGGGGCACTATTTCTGATATTCTTTATCTACAACTTATTGATTTACACACTCATTGACAGAAAAGCTTCCTTTAATGATTTCCTCTGGCCTCCAACACGAAATCCTCAATTGAATATCTTAGGTATTTCAGTAATTCTCCTGCCATAGGGTCACCGGAGTATTTCCAAACCCTTGTCACGTGAAGCTTCCATTCTATCATACCTCAGGATGCTTCCACACAGTTCTTTCATGGAATTTGGAAGATTCTGATTGAATACATATAGCAAAGGAATTTCACTCTCCCAACACACAACAAATATGGAAACTTATCTAACAGGGATTACACCATATTACACCCGAAATCTCCCACCTAGTAGCCCAGAGGTGTGGGCAATATTCCTAATATTCTTTCTTTACAACATAAACGGTCCATTCATTGAAAGCAAGACTTCTTTAATTCATTCTTTTGTCTTCCAAAGATAAATCCTCAGGTGAAAAGATATGGTTGTCAACCATTCTCTTCCCCTAGATCCACCTGTACTTTCCACTCATTTGTCACATAAGACTTCCATTCCACCATAACTTGGTGCTTCCACACACTTCTTTCATGGATGGTGGGACCTTCGATGGAAACCCTAGAGCAAAGGAATTTCACTCTCCCAATAGTAAACATATAAGGAACACTGTCTAATAGGGAGAACACCATATTTCATTGAAAGTCAGCCACCTTGCAGCCCAGAGGTGGGGGCAATATTTCTAATGTTCATTCTATACAACTTATTAGGCACTCCATTAATTGACAGCGAGACTTCTTTTAATTCGTTCTTCAGTCTTCCAAAGATAAATCCTCAGATAGCAAGATCAGGTTTGTCAACCATTCTCCTCCCGTAGGGCCACTGGTTTGGTTCCACTCCTTTGTCACATGAGGCATCCATTCCACCATAACACAGAATGCTTACACACAGCTCTTCATGGACTGTGGGAGATTCTGGTTGAAGCCCTGTAGAAAAAGAATTTCACATTCCCAATTGTCAACAAATAAGGAACCCTGTGTAACAGGGATGAGACCATATTTCACCTGAAGTCTCCAAACTTCCAGCCCTGAGAAGGGGGCAATATTTCTAATAATCTCTCTATACAAAATGTAAGACTCTCCATTCATGGCCAGTGAGACTTCCGTTAAAATTTTCTTCTAGCCTCCAAACGTTAACACTCATATAAAAAGATCAGGTTTGTCAACAATTCTCCTTCTCTAGGGCCACAGATTAGTTTACACTCCTTTGTCACATGAGACTTTCATTCCATCAAAACTCAGGATGCCCCTTCATGGTTCTTAGATGAGCTGTGGAAGATGTTGATTGAAGCCCTGTAGCAAAGGAAATTCACTCTCCCAACAGTCAACAAATGAGGAACTTTGTCTAAAAAGGATGACCACATTTCACCTGAAGTCTCCCAACTTGCAGCCCCAGGGTAAGGGCAATATTTCTCATTTTCTTTTTATACAATTTAATAGACTCTCCATTCATTGACAGTGAGACTTCTTTTAATTCTTTCTTCTGGATTCAAACCCTAAAACCTCAGGTGAAAAGCTCAGGTTTGTCGATAATTCTCTTCCAAATGGGCCACCAGTTTGTTTCCACTCCTTGTCACATGAGACTTCCATTCCACCTCAATACAGAATGTTTCCACATCTCTCTTACATGTAATGTGGAAGCATTCTAGCAAAGGAATTTCACTGTTCCAACAGTCAACAAATAAGGAACCCTGTCTAACAGGGATGACACCACATTTCAAGTGAAGTCTCCCACCTTGCAGCCCTGAGATGGGGGCAATATTTCTAATAATCTCCCTATACACCTTGTAAAATTCTCCATTAATTGATAGTGAGGCTTATGTTAAAAATTTCTTTAACCTCCAACCTTTTTCCTCAGTTTAAAAGCTCAGGTCTCTCAACAATTGTCCATCTGTAGGGCCACCGGTTTATTTCTACTACTTTGTCACATGAGACATTCATTCCATCAAAGCTCAGGATGCATCTTCATGGTTCATAGATGAGCTGAGGAAGATGCAGATTGATGCCCTGTACCAAGGAAATTCACTCTCCCAACAGTCAAAAAATGAGTAATCTTGTCTAACAAGGATGACACAACATTTCACCCAAAGTCTCCGAACTTGCAGCCCTAAGACGAGGGCAAGATTTCCATTACTCTCTCTATACAGCTTGTTACACTCTCCATTCATTGACAGCGAGGCTTCCATTTACATTTTCTTTTAGACTCCAACCCTTATTCCTCAGTTTAAAAGCTCAGGTTTCTCACCAATTCTCCTTCTGTAGGGCCACCGGTTTGTTTCCACTCCTTTGTTACATGAGGCTTCCATTCCATCAAAACTCAGGATGCATCTTCATGGTTCTTAGATGAGCTGTGGAAGATGCTGATTGAAGCCCTGTAAGACAGGAAATTCACTCTCCCAACAGTCAAAAAATATGGAACCTTGTCTCCCAAGGATGACACCATATTTCACCTGAAGTCTCCCACCTAGCAGCCCAGGGGTGGGGGCAATATTTCTCATTTGCTTTTTTGCAACTTATTAGACTCTCTATTCATTAACAGAGAGAATTCTTTTACTTCTATCTCCTGTTTTCCAAACATAAATCCTCAGGTTAAAAGATCAGGTTTGTCAACCATTCTCCTCCTGTAGGGCCACCGGTTTGTTTCCACTCCGTTGTTACATGAGGCTTCCATTCCATCGAAACTCAGAATGCACCTTCATGGTTCTTAGATGAGCTGTGGAAGATGCTGATTGAAGCCCTGTAAGAAAGGAAATTCACTCGCCCAACAGTCAAAAAATAAGGAACCTTGTCTAACAAGGATGACACCACATTTCACCTGAAGTCTCCCACCTGGCAGCCCAGGGGTGGGGGCAATATTTCTCATTTGCTTTTTATACTACTTATTAGACTCTCCATTCATTAACAGTGAGAATTCTTTTACTTCTATCTCCTGTTTTCCAAACATAAATCCTCAGGTTAAAAGATCAGGTTTGTCAACCATTCCCCTCCCGTAGGGCCACCGGTTTGTTTCCACTCCTTTGTCACATGAGGCTTCCATTCCACCATAAATCAGGATGTTTCCACAGAGCTCTTCAAGGGACTGTGGGAGATTCTGCTTGAAGCCCTGTAGCAAAAGAATTTCACTCTCCCAACAGTCAACAAATAAGGAACCCTGTCTAACAGGGATGACACCACATTTCACCTGAAGTCTCCCACCTTGCAGCCCTGAGATGGGGGCAATATTTCTAATAATCACTCTATACAACATGTTAGACTCTCCTTTCATTGACAGCGAGGCTTCCTTTTACATTTTCTTTTAGCCTCCAAACCTTATTCCTCTGTTTAAAACCTCAAGTTTGTCAACAATTGTCCATCTGTAGGGCCACTGGTTTGTTTCAACTCTTTTGTCACATGAGACTTTCATTCCATCAAAACTCAGGATGCTTCTTCATGGTTCTTAGATGAGCTGGGGAAGATGCTGATTGAAACCCTACAGCAAAGTTAATTCACTCTCCCAACAGTCAAAATATAAGGAACCTTGTCTCCCAAGGATGACACCACATTTCTTCTGAATTCTCCCACCTGGCAGCCTAGGGTTGGGGGCAATATTTCTCATTTTCTTTTTATACTACTTATTTGACTCTCCATTCATTGACAATGAGACTTCTTTTAATTCTTTCTTCTGTCTTCCAAACATAAATCCTCAGGTTAAAAGATCTGGTTAGTCAACCATTCTCCTCCCGTAGGGCCACCGGTTTGTTTCCACTCCTTTGTTACATGAGGCTTCTACTCCATCAAAACTCAGGATGCATCTTCATGGTTCTTAGATGAGCTGTGGAAGATGCTGATTGAAGCCCTGTAAGAAAGGAAATTCACTCTCCCAACAGTCAAAAAATAAGGAACCTTGTCTAACAAGGATGACACCACATTTCACCTGAAGTCTCCCACCTGGCAGCCCAGGGGTGGGGGCAATATTTCTCATTTGCTTTTTATACTACTTATTAGACTCTCCATTCATTGACAGCGAGGCTTCTTTCAATTCTTTTTCTGTCTTCCAAACATAAATCCTCAGGTTAAAAGATCTGGTTAGTCAACCATTCTCCTCCCGTAGGGCCACCGGTTTGTTTCCACTCCTTTGTTACATGAGGCTTCTATTCCATCAAAACTCAGGATGCATCTTCATGGTTCTTAGATGAGCTGGGGAAGATGCTGATTGAAGTCCTGTAGCAAAGGAAATTCACTCTCCCAACAGTCAACAAATAAGGAACCCTGTCTAACAGGGATGACACCACATATGCACCGAAGTCTCCCACTTTGCAGCCCAAGGGTGGGGGCAATATTTCCATTACTCTCTCTATACAGCTTGTTAGACTCTCCATTCATTGACAGCGAGGCTTCCATTTACATTTTCTTTTAGCCTCCAACCCTTATTCCTCAGTTTAAAAGCTCAGGTTTCTCACCAATTCTCCTTCTGTAGGGCCACCGGTTTATTTCCACTCCTTTGTTACATGAGGCTTCCATTCCATCAAAACTCAGGATGCATCTTCATGGTTCTTAGATGAGCTGTGGAAGATGCTGATTGAAGCCCTGTAAGAAAGGAAATTCACTCTCCCAACAGTCAACAAATTAGGAACCTTGTCTAACAAGGTGACACCACATATCACCTGAAGTCTCCCACCTAGCAGCCCAGGGGTGGGGGCAATATTTCTCATTTGCTTTTTATGCAACTTATTAGACTCTCTATTCATTAACAGAGAGAATTCTTTTACTTCTATCTCCTGTTTTCCAAACATAAATCCTCAGGTTAAAGATCAGGTTTGTCAACCATTCTCCTCCTGTAGGGCCACCGGTTTGTTTCCACTCCGTTGTTACATGAGGCTTCCATTCCATCGAAACTCAGAATGCACCTTCATGGTTCTTAGATGAGCTGTGGAAGATGCTGATTGAAGCCCTGTAAGAAAGGAAATTCACTCTCCCAACAGTCAAAAAATAAGGAACCTTGTCTAACAAGGATGACACCACATTTCACCTGAAGTCTCCCACCTGGCAGCCCAGGGGTGGGGGCAATATTTCTCATTTGCTTTTTATACTACTTATTAGACTCTCCATTCATTAACAGTGAGAATTCTTTTACTTCTATCTCCTGTTTTCCAAACATAAATCCTCAGGTTAAAAATCAGGTTTGTCAACCATTCTCCTCCCGTAGGGCCACCGGTTTGTTTCCACTCCTTTGTCACATGAGGCTTCCATTCCACCATAAATCAGGATGTTTCCACAGAGCTCTTCAAGGGACTGTGGGAGATTCTGGTTGAAGCCCTGTAGCAAAAGAATTTCACTCTCCCAACAGTCAACAAATAAGGAACCCTGTCTAACAGGGATGACACCACATTTCACCTGAAGTCTCCCACCTTGCAGCCCTGAGATGGGGGCAATATTTCTAATAATCACTCTATACAACTTGTTAGACTCTCCTTTCATTGACAGCGAGGCTTCCTTTTACATTTTCTTTTAGCCTCCAAACCTTATTCCTCTGTTTAAAACCTCAAGTTTGTCAACAATTGTCCATCTGTAGGGCCACTGGTTTGTTTCAACTCTTTTGTCACATGAGACTTTCATTCCATCAAAACTCAGGATGCTTCTTCATGGTTCTTAGATGAGCTGGGGAAGATGCTGATTGAAACCCTACAGCAAAGTTAATTCACTCTCCCAACAGTCAAAATATAAGAAACTTTATCTCACAAGGATGACACCACATTTCTTCTGAATTCTCCCACCTGGCAGCCTAGGGTTGGGGGCAATATTTCTCATTTTCTTTTTATACTACTTATTTGACTCTCCATTCATTGACAATGAGACTTCTTTTAATTCTTTCTTCTGTCTTCCAAACATAAATCCTCAGGTTAAAAGATCTGGTTAGTCAACCATTCTCCTCCCGTAGGGCCACCGGTTTGTTTCCACTCCTTTGTTACATGAGGCTTCTATTCCATCAAAACTCAGGATGCATCTTCATGGTTCTTAGATGAGCTGTGGAAGATGCTGATTGAAGCCCTGTAAGAAAGGAAATTCACTCTCCCAACAGTCAAAAAATAAGGAACCTTGTCTAACAAGGATGACACCACATTTCACCTGAAGTCTCCCACCTGGCAGCCCCGGGGTGGGGGCAATATTTCTCATTTGCTTTTTATACTACTTATTAGACTCTCCATTCATTGACAGCAAGGCTTCTTTCAATTCTTTTTCTGCCTTCCAAACATAAATCCTCAGGTTAAAAGATCTGGTTAGTCAACCATTCTCCTCCCGTAGGGCCACCGGTTTGTTTCCACTCCTTTCTTACATGAGGCTTCTATTCCATCAAAACTCAGGATGCATCTTCATGGTTCTTAGATGAGCTGGGGAAGATGCTGATTGAAGTCCTGTAAGAAAGGAAATTCACTCTCCCAACAGTCAACAAATAAGGAACCCTGTCTAACAGGGATGACACCACATATGCACCGAAGTCTCCCACTTTGCAGCCCAGGGTTGGGGGCAATATTTCCATTACTCTCTCTATACAGCTTGTTAGACTCTCCATTCATTGACAGCGAGGCTTCCATTTACATTTTCTTTTAGCCTCCAACCCTTATTCCTCAGTTTAAAAGCTCAAGTTTCTCACCAATTCTCCTTCTGTAGGGCCACCGGTTTATTTCCACTCCTTTGTTACATGTGGCTTCCATTCCATCAAAACTCAGGATGCATCTTCATGGTTCTTAGATGAGCTGTGGAAGATGCTGATTGAAGCCCTGTAAGAAAGGAAATTCACTCTCCCAACAGTCAACAAATCAGGAACCTTGTCTAACAAGGTGACACCACATATCACCTGAAGTCTCCAACCTAGCAGCCCAGGGGTGGGGGCAATATTTCTCATTTGCTTTTTATGCAACTTATTAGACTCTCTATTCATTAAGAGAGAGAATTCTTTTACTTCTATCTCCTGTTTTCCAAACATAAATCCTCAGGTTAAAAGATCAGGTTTGTCAACCATTCTCCTCCTGTAGGGCCACCGGTTTGTTTCCACTCCGTTGTTACATGAGGCTTCCATTCCATCGAAACTCAGAATGCACCTTCATGGTTCTTAGATGAGCTGTGGAAGATGCTGATTGAAGCCCTGTAAGAAAGGAAATTTACTCTCCCAACAGTCAAAAAATAAGGAACCTTGTCTAACAGGGATGACACCACATATTACCTGAAGTCTCCCACCTGGCAGCCCAGGGTTGGGGGCAATATTTCTCATTTCCTTTTTATACTACTTATTAGACTCTCAATTCAATAACAGTGAGAATTCTTTTACTTCTATCTCCTCTTTTCCAAACATAAATCCTGAGGTTAAAAGATCAGGTTTGTCAACCATTCTCCTCCCGTAGGGCCACCAGTTTGTTTCCACTCCTTTGTCACATGAGGCTTCCATTCCACCATAAATCAGGATGTTTCCACAGAGCTCTTCAAGGGACTGTGGGAGATTCTGGTTGAAGCCCTGTAGCAAAAGAATTTCACTCTCCCAACAGTCAACAAATAAGGAACCCTGTCTAACAGGGATGACACCACATTTCACCTGAAGTCTCCCACCTTGCAGCCCTGAGATGGGGGCAATATTTCTAATAATCACTCTATACAACTTGTTAGACTCTCCTTTCATTGACAGCGAGGCTTCCTTTTACATTTTCTTTTAGCCTCCAAACCTTATTCCTCTGTTTAAAACCTCAAGTTTGTCAACAATTGTCCATCTGTAGGGCCACTGGTTTGTTTCAACTCTTTTGTCAAATGAGACTTTCATTCCATCAAAACTCAGGATGCTTCTTCATGGTTCTTAGATGAGCTGGGGAAGATGCTGATTGAAACCCTACAGCAAAGTTAATTCACTCTCCCAACAGTCAAAATATAAGGAACCTTGTCTCCCAAGGATGACACCACATTTCTTCTGAATTCTCCCACCTGGCAGCCTAGGGTTGGGGGCAATATTTCTCATTTTCTTTTTATACTATTTATTTGACTCTCCATTCATTGACAGAGAGAATTCTTTTAATTCTTTCTTCTGTCTTCCAAACATAAATCCTCAGGTTAAAAGATCTGGTTAGTCAACCATTCTCCTCCCGTAGGGCCACCGGTTTGTTTCCACTCCTTTGTTACATGAGGCTTCTATTCCATCAAAACTCAGGATGCATCTTCATGGTTCTTAGATGAGCTGGGGAAGATGCTGATTGAAGTCCTGTAGCAAAGGAAATTCACTCTCCCAACAGTCAACAAATAAGGAACCCTGTCTAACAGGGATGACACCACATATGCACCGAAGTCTCCCACTTTGCAGCCCAGGGTTGGGGGCAATATTTCCATTACTCTCTCTATACAGCTTGTTAGACTCTCCATTCATTGACAGCGAGGCTTCCATTTACATTTTCTTTTAGCCTCCAACCCTTATTCCTCAGTTTAAAAGCTCAGGTTTCTCACCAATTCTCCTTCTGTAGGGCCACCGGTTTATTTCCACTCCTTTGTTACATGAGGCTTCCATTCCATCAAAACTCAGGATGCATCTTCATGGTTCTTAGATGAGCTGTGGAAGATGCTGATTGAAGCCCTGTAAGAAAGGAAATTCACTCTCCCAACAGTCAACAAATCAGGAACCTTGTCTAACAAGGTGACACCACATATCACCTGAAGTCTCCCACCTAGCAGCCCAGGGGTGGGGGCAATATTTCTCATTTGCTTTTTATGCAACTTATTAGACTCTCTATTCATTAAGAGAGAGAATTCTTTTACTTCTATCTCCTGTTTTCCAAACATAAATCCTCAGGTTAAAAGATCAGGTTTGTCAACCATTCTCCTCCTGTAGGGCCACCGGTTTGTTTCCACTCCGTTGTTACATGAGGCTTCCATTCCATCGAAACTCAGAATGCACCTTCATGGTTCTTAGATGAGCTGTGGAAGATGCTGATTGAAGCCCTGTAAGAAAGGAAATTCACTCTCCCAACAGTCAAAAAATAAGGAACCTTGTCTAACAAGGATGACACCACATTTCACCTGAAGTCTCCCACCTGGCAGCCCAGGGGTGGGGGCAATATTTCTCATTTCCTTTTTATACTACTTATTAGACTCTCCATTCATTAACAGTGAGAATTCTTTTACTTCTATCTCCTGTTTTCCAAACATAAATCCTCAGGTTAAAAATCAGGTTTGTCAACCATTCTCCTCCTGTAGGGCCACCGGTTTGTTTCCACTCCTTTGTCACATGAGGCTTCCATTCCACCATAAATCAGGATGTTTCCACAGAGCTCTTCAAGGGACTGTGGGAGATTCTGGTTGAAGCCCTGTAGCAAAAGAATTTCACTCTCCCAACAGTCAACAAATAAGGAACCCTGTCTAACAGGGATGACACCACATTTCACCTGAAGTCTCCCACCTTGCAGCCCTGAGATGGGGGCAATATTTCTAATAATCACTCTATACAACTTGTTAGACTCTCCTTTCATTGACAGCGAGGCTTCCTTTTACATTTTCTTTTAGCCTCCAAACCTTATTCCTCTGTTTAAAACCTCAAGTTTGTCAACAATTGTCCATCTGTAGGGCCACTGGTTTGTTTCAACTCTTTTGTCACATGAGACTTTCATTCCATCAAAACTCAGGATGCTTCTTCATGGTTCTTAGATGAGCTGGGGAAGATGCTGATTGAAACCCTACAGCAAAGTTAATTCACTCTCCCAACAGTCAAAATATAAGGAACCTTGTCTCCCAAGGATGACACCACATTTCTTCTGAATTCTCCCACCTGGCAGCCTAGGGTTGGGGGCAATATTTCTCATTTTCTTTTTATACTACTTATTTGACTCTCCATTCATTGACAATGAGACTTCTTTTAATTCTTTCTTCTGTCTTCCAAACATAAATCCTCAGGTTAAAAGATCTGGTTAGTCAACCATTCTCCTCCCGTAGGGCCACCGGTTTGTTTCCACTCCTTTGTTACATGAGGCTTCTATTCCATCAAAACTCAGGATGCATCTTCATGGTTCTTAGATGAGCTGTGGAAGATGCTGATTGAAGCCCTGTAAGAAAGGAAATTCACTCTCCCAACAGTCAAAAAATAAGGAACCTTGTCTAACAAGGATGACACCACATTTCACCTGAAGTCTCCCACCTGGCAGCCCAGGGGTGGGGGCAATATTTCTCATTTGCTTTTTATACTACTTATTAGACTCTCCATTCATTGACAGCGAGGCTTCTTTCAATTCTTTTTCTGCCTTCCAAACATAAATCCTCAGGTTAAAAGATCTGGTTAGTCAACCATTCTCCTCCCGTAGGGCCACCGGTTTGTTTCCACTCCTTTCTTACATGAGGCTTCTATTCCATCAAAACTCAGGATGCATCTTCATGGTTCTTAGATGAGCTGGGGAAGATGCTGATTGAAGCCCTGTAGCAAAGGAAATTCACTCTCCCAACAGTCAACAAATAAGGAACCCTGTCTAACAGGGATGACACCACATATGCACCAAAGTCTCCCACTTTGCAGCCCAGGGGTGGGGGCAATATTTCCATTACTCTCTCTATACAGCTTGTTAGACTCTCCATTCATTGACAGCGAAGCTTCCATTTACATTTTCTTTTAGCCTCCAACCCTTATTCCTCAGTTTAAAAGCTCAGGTTTCTCACCAATTCTCCTTCTGTAGGGCCACCCATTTATTTCCACTCCTTTGTTACATGAGGCTTCCATTCCATCAAAACTCAGGATGCATCTTTATGGTTCTTAGATGAGCTGTGGAAGATGCTGATTGAAGCCCTGTAAGAAAGGAAATTCACTCTCCCAACAGTCAACAAATCAGGAACCTTGTCTAACAAGGTGACACCACATATCACCTGAAGTCTCCGACCTGGCAGCCCAGGGATGGGGGCAATATTTCTCATTTGCTTTTTATACAACTTATTAGACTCTCCATACATTAACAGAGAGAATTCTATTACTTCTATCTCCTGTTTTCCAAACATAAATCCTCAGGTTAAAAGATCAGGTTTGTCAACCATTCTCCTCCTGTAGGGCCACCGGTTTGTTTCCACTCCTTTGTTACATGAGGCTTCCATTCCATCAAAACTCAGGATGCATCTTCATGGTTCTTAGATGAGCTGGGGAAGATGCTGATTGAAGCCCTGTAGCAAAGGAAATTCACTCCCCCAACAGTCAACAAATAAGGAACCCTGTCTAACAGGGATGACACCACATATGCACCGAAGTCTCCCACTTTGCAGCCCAGGGGTGGGGGCAATATTTCCATTACTCTCTCTATACAGCTTGTTAGACTCTCCATTCATTGACAGCGAGGCTTCCATTTACATTTTCTTTTAGCCTCCAACCCTTATTCCTCAGTTTAAAAGCTCAGGTTTCTCACCAATTCTCCTCCCGTAGGGCCACCAGTTTGTTTCCACTCCTTTGTCACATGAGGCTTCCATTCCACCATAAATCAGGATGTTTCCACAGAGCTCTTCAAGGGACTGTGAGAGATTCTGGTTGAAGCCCTGTAGCAAAAGAATTTCACTCTCCCAACAGTCAACAAATAAGGAACCCTGTCTAACAGGGATGACACCACATTTCACCTGAAGTCTCCCACCTTGCAGCCCTGAGATGGGGGCAATATTTCTAATAATCACTCTATACAACTTGTTAGACTCTCCTTTCATTGACAGCGAGGCTTCCTTTTACATTTTCTTTTAGCCTCCAAACCTTATTCCTCTGTTTAAAACCTCAAGTTTGTCAACAATTGTCCATTTGTAGGGCCACTGGTTTGTTTCAACTCTTTTGTCACATGAGACTTTCATTCCATCAAAACTCAGGATGCTTCTTCATGGTTCTTAGATGAGCTGGGGAAGATGCTGATTGAAACCCTACAGCAAAGTTAATTCACTCTCCCAACAGTCAAAATATAAGAAACTTTATCTCACAAGGATGACACCACATTTCTTCTGAATTCACCCACCTGGCAGCCTAGGGTTGGGGGCAATATTTCTCATTTTCTTTTTATACTACTTATTTGACTCTCCATTCATTGACAATAAGACTTCTTTTAATTCTTTCTTCTGTCTTCCAAACATAAATCCTCAGGTTAAAAGATCTGGTTAGTCAACCATTCTCCTCCCGTAGGGCCACCGGTTTGTTTCCACTCCTTTGTTACATGAGGCTTCTATTCCATCAAAACTCAGGATGCATCTTCATGGTTCTTACATGAGCTGTGGAAGATGCTGATTGAAGCCCTGTAAGAAAGGAAATTCACTCTCCCAACAGTCAAAAAATAAGGAACCTTGTCTAACAAGGATGACACCACATTTCACCTGAAGTCTCCCACCTGGCAGCCCAGGGGTGGGGGCAATATTTCTCATTTGCTTTTTATACTACTTATTAGACTCTCCATTCATTGACAGCGAGGCTTCTTTCAATTCTTTTTCTGCCTTCCAAACATAAATCCTCAGGTTAAAAGATCTGGTTAGTCAACCATTCTCCTCCCGTAGGGCCACCGGTTTGTTTCCACTCCTTTCTTACATGAGGCTTCTATTCCATCAAAACTCAGGATGCATCTTCATGGTTCTTAGATGAGCTGGGGAAGATGCTGATTGAAGTCCTGTAAGAAAGGAAATTCACTCTCCCAACAGTCAACAAATAAGGAACCCTGTCTAACAGGGATGACACCACATATGCACCGAAGTCTCCCACTTTGCAGCCCAGGGTTGGGGGCAATATTTCCATTACTCTCTCTATACAGCTTGTTAGACTCTCCATTCATTGACAGCGAGGCTTCCATTTACATTTTCTTTTAGCCTCCAACCCTTATTCCTCAGTTTAAAAGCTCAAGTTTCTCACCAATTCTCCTTCTGTAGGGCCACCGGTTTATTTCCACTCCTTTGTTACATGTGGCTTCCATTCCATCAAAACTCAGGATGCATCTTCATGGTTCTTAGATGAGCTGTGGAAGATGCTGATTGAAGCCCTGTAAGAAAGGAAATTCACTCTCCCAACAGTCAACAAATCAGGAACCTTGTCTAACAAGGTGACACCACATATCACCCGAAGTCTCCCACCTAGCAGCCCAGGGGTGGGGGCAATATTTCTCATTTGCTTTTTATGCAACTTATTAGACTCTCTATTCATTAAGAGAGAGAATTCTTTTACTTCTATCCCCTGTTTTCCAAACATAAATCCTCAGGTTAAAAGATCAGGTTTGTCAACCATTCTCCTCCTGTAGGGCCACCGGTTTGTTTCCACTCCGTTGTTACATGAGGCTTCCATTCCATCGAAACTCAGAATGCACCTTCATGGTTCTTAGATGAGCTGTGGAAGATGCTGATTGAAGCCCTGTAAGAAAGGAAATTTACTCTCCCAACAGTTAAAAAATAAGGAACCTTGTCTAACAGGGATGACACCACATATTACCTGAAGTCTCCCACCTGGCAGCCCAGGGGTGGGGGCAATATTTCTCATTTCCTTTTTATACTATTTATTAGACTCTCAATTCAATAACAGTGAGAATTCTTTTACTTCTATCTCCTGTTTTCCAAACATAAATCCTGAGGTTAAAAGATCAGGTTTGTCAACCATTCTCCTCCCGTAGGGCCACCGGTTTGTTTCCACTCCTTTGTCACATGAGGCTTCCATTCCACCATAAATCAGGATGTTTCCACAGAGCTCTTCAAGGGACTGTGGGAGATTCTGGTTGAAGCCCTGTAGCAAAAGAATTTCACTCTCCCAACAGTCAACAAATAAGGAACCCTGTCTAACAGGGATGACACCACATTTCACCTGAAGTCTCCCACCTTGCAGCCCTGAGATGGGGGCAATATTTCTAATAATCACTCTATACAACTTGTTAGACTCTCCTTTCATTGACAGCGAGGCTTCCTTTTACATTTTCTTTTAGCCTCCAAACCTTATTCCTCTGTTTAAAACCTCAAGTTTGTCAACAATTGTCCATCTGTAGGGCCACTGGTTTGTTTCAACTCTTTTGTCAAATGAGACTTTCATTCCATCAAAACTCAGGATGCTTCTTCATGGTTCTTAGATGAGCTGGGGAAGATGCTGATTGAAACCCTACAGCAAAGTTAATTCACTCTCCCAACAGTCAAAATATAAGGAACCTTGTCTCCCAAGGATGACACCACATTTCTTCTGAATTCTCCCACCTGGCAGCCTAGGGTTGGGGGCAATATTTCTCATTTTCTTCTTATACTACTTATTTGACTCTCCATTCATTGACAGAGAGAATTCTTTTAATTCTTTCTTCTGTCTTCCAAACATAAATCCTCAGGTTAAAAGATCTGGTTAGTCAACCATTCTCCTCCCGTAGGGCCACCGGTTTGTTTCCACTCCTTTGTTACATGAGGCTTCTATTCCATCAAAACTCAGGATGCATCTTCATGGTTCTTAGATGAGCTGTGGAAGATGCTGATTGAAGCCCTGTAAGAAAGGAAATTCACTCTCCCAACAGTCAAAAAATAAGGAACCTTGTCTAACAAGGATGACACCACATTTCACCTGAAGTCTCCCACCTGGCAGCCCAGGGGTGGGGGCAATATTTCTCATTTGCTTTTTATACTACTTATTAGACTCTCCATTCATTGACAGCGAGGCTTCTTTCAATTCTTTTTCTGCCTTCCAAACATAAATCCTCAGGTTAAAAGATCTGGTTAGTCAAACATTCTCCTCCCGTAGGGCCACCGGTTTGTTTCCACTCCTTTGTTACATGAGGCTTCTATTCCATCAAAACTCAGGATGCATCTTCATGGTTCTTAGATGAGCTGGGGAAGATGCTGATTGAAGTCCTGTAGCAAAGGAAATTCACTCTCCCAACAGTCAACAAATAAGGAACCCTGTCTAACAGGGATGACACCACATATGCACCAAAGTCTCCCACTTTGCAGCCCAGGGGTGGGGGCAATATTTCCATTACTCTCTCTATACAGCTTGTTAGACTCTCCATTCATTGACAGCGAGGCTTCTTTCAATTCTTTTTCTGTCTTCCAAACATAAATCCTCAGGTTAAAAGATCTGGTTAGTCAACCATTCTCCTCCCATAGGGCCACCGGATTGTTTCCACTCCTTTGTCACATGAGGCTTCCATTCCACCATAAATCAGGATGTTTCCACAGAGCTCTTCAAGGGACTGTGAGAGATTCTGGTTGAAGCCCTGTAGCAAAAGAATTTCACTCTCCCAACAGTCAACAAATAAGGAACCCTGTCTAACAGGGATGACACCACATTTCACCTGAAGTCTCCCACCTTGCAGCCCTGAGATGGGGGCAATATTTCTAATAATCACTCTATACAACTTGTTAGACTCTCCTTTCATTGACAGCGAGGCTTCCTTTTACATTTTCTTTTAGCCTCCAAACCTTATTCCTCTGTTTAAAACCTCAAGTTTGTCAACAATTGTCCGTCTGTAGGGCCACTGGTTTGTTTCAACTCTTTTGTCACATGAGACTTTCATTCCATCAAAACTCAGGATGCTTCTTCATGGTTCTTAGATGAGCTGGGGAAGATGCTGATTGAAACCCTACAGCAAAGTTAATTCACTCTCCCAACAGTCAAAATATAAGGAACCTTGTCTCCCAAGGATGACACCACATTTCACCTGAAGTCTCCCACCAGCAGCCCAGGGGTGGGGGAAATATTTCTCATTTGCTTTTTATACTACTTATTAGACTCTCCATTCATTGACAGCGAGGCTTCTTTCAATTCTTTTTCTGTCTTCCAAACATAAATCCTCAGGTTAAAAGATCTGGTTAGTCAACCATTCTCCTCCCGTAGGGCCACCGGTTTGTTTCCACTCCTTTGTCACATGAGGCTTCCATTCCACCATAAATCAGGATGTTTCCACAGAGCTCTTCAAGGGACTGTGAGAGATTCTGGTTGAAGCCCTGTAGCAAAAGAATTTCACTCTCCCAACAGTCAACAAATAAGGAACCCTGTCTAACAGGGATGACAGCACATTTCACCTGAAGTCTCCCACCTTGCAGCCCTGAGATGGGGGCAATATTTCTAATAATCACTCTATACAACTTGTTAGACTCTCCTTTCATTGACAGCGAGGCTTCCTTTTACATTTTCTTTTAGCCTCCAAACCTTATTCCTCTGTTTAAAACCTCAAGTTTGTCAACAATTGTCCGTCTGTAGGGCCACTGGTTTGTTTCAACTCTTTTGTCACATGAGACTTTCATTCCATCAAAACTCAGGATGCTTCTTCATGGTTCTTAGATGAGTTGGGGAAGATGCTGATTGAAACCCTACAGCAAAGTTAATTCACTCTCCCAACAGTCAAAATATAAGGAACCTTGTCTCCCAAGGATGACACCACATTTCACCTGAAGTCTCCCACCAGCAGCCCAGGGGTGGGGGAAATATTTCTCATTTGCTTTTTATACTACTTATTAGACTCTCCATTCATTGACAGCGAGGCTTCTTTCAATTCTTTTTCTGTCTTCCAAACATAAATCCTCAGGTTAAAAGATTTGGTTAGTCAACCATTCTCCTCCCGTAGGGCCACCGGTTTGTTTCCACTCCTTTGTTACATGAGGCTTCTATTCCATCAAAACTCAGGATGCATCTTCATGGTTCTTAGATGAGCTGGGGAAGATGCTGATTGAAGCCCTGTAGCAAAGGAAATTCACTCCCCCAACAGTCAACAAATAAGGAACCCTGTCTAACAGGGATGACACCACATATGCACCGAAGTCTCCCACTTTGCAGCCCAGGAGTGGGGGCAATATTTCCATTACTCTCTCTATACAGCTTGTTAGACTCCATTCATTGACAGCGAGGCTTCCATTTACATTTCCTTTTAGCCTCCAACCCTTACTCCTCAGTTTAAAAGCTCAGGTTTCTCACCAATTCTCCTTCTGTAGGGCCACCGGTTTGTTTCCACTCCTTTGTTACATGAGGCTTCCATTCCATCAAAACTCAGGATGCATCTTCATGGTTCTTAGATGAGCTGTGGAAGATGCTGATTGAAGCCCTGTAAGAAAGGAAATTCACTCTCCCAACAGTCAACAAATCAGGAACCTTGTCTAACAAGGATGACACCACATTTCACCTGAAGTCTACCACCTGGCAGCCCAGGGGTGGGGGCAATATTTCTCATTTGCTTTTTATACTACTTATTAGACTCTCCGTTCATTAACAGTGAGAATTCTTTTACTTCTATCTCCTGTTTTCCAAACATAAATCCTCAGGTTAAAAGATCAGGTTTGTCAACCATTCTCCTCCTGTAGGGCCACCGGTTTGTTTCCACTCCTTTGTCACATGAGGCCTCCATTCCACCATAAATCAGGATGTTTCCACAGAGCTCTTCAAGGGACTGTGGGAGATTCTGCTTGAAGCCCTGTAGCAAAAGAATTTCACTCTCCCAACAGTCAACAAATAAGGAACCCTGTCTAACAGGGATGACACCACATTTCACCTGAAGTCTTCCACCTTGCAGCCCTGAGATGGGGGCAATATTTCTAATAATCACTCTATACAACTTGTTAGACTCTCCTTTCATTGACAGCGAGGCTTCCTTTTACATTTTCTTTTAGCCTCCAAACCTTATTCCTCTGTTTAAAACCTCAAGTTTGTCAACAATTGTCCATCTGTAGGGCCACTGGTTTGTTTCAACTCTTTTGTCACCTGAGACTTTCATTCCATCAAAACTCAGGATGCTTCTTCATGGTTCTTAGATGAGCTGGGGAAGATGCTGATTGAAACCCTACAGCAAAGTTAATTCACTCTCCCAACAGTCAAAATATAAGGAACCTTGTCTCCCAAGGATGACACCACATTTCTTCTGAATTCTCCCACCTGGCAGCCTAGGGTTGGGGGCAATATTTCTCATTTTCTTTTTATACTACTTATTTGACTCTCCATTCATTGACAATGAGACTTCTTTTAATTCTTTCTTCTGTCTTCCAAACATAAATCCTCAGGTTAAAAGATCTGGTTAGTCAACCATTCTCCTCCCGTAGGGCCACTGGTTTGTTTCCACTCCTTTGTTACATGAGGCTTCTATTCCATCAAAACTCAGGATGCATCTTCATGGTTCTTAGATGAGCTGTGGAAGATGCTGATTGAAGCCCTGTAAGAAAGGAAATTCACTCTCCCAACAGTCAAAAAATAAGGAACCTTGTCTAACAAGGATGACACCACATTTCACCTGAAGTCTCCCACCTGGCAGCCCAGGGGTGGGGGCAATATTTCTCATTTGCTTTTTATACTACTTATTAGACTCTCCATTCATTGACAGCGAGGCTTCTTTCAATTCTTTTTCTGCCTTCCAAACATAAATCCTCAGGTTAAAAGATCTGGTTAGTCAAACATTCTCCTCCCGTAGGGCCACCGGTTTGTTTCCACTCCTTTGTTACATGAGGCTTCTATTCCATCAAAACTCAGGATGCATCTTCATGGTTCTTAGATGAGCTGGGGAAGATGCTGATTGAAGTCCTGTAGCAAAGGAAATTCACTCTCCCAACAGTCAACAAATAAGGAACCCTGTCTAACAGGGATGACACCACATATGCACCAAAGTCTCCCACTTTGCAGCCCAGGGGTGGGGGCAATATTTCCATTACTCTCTCTATACAGCTTGTTAGACTCTCCATTCATTGACAGCGAGGCTTCTTTCAATTCTTTTTCTGTCTTCCAAACATAAATCCTCAGGTTAAAAGATCTGGTTAGTCAACCATTCTCCTCCCGTAGGGCCACCGGATTGTTTCCACTCCTTTGTTACATGAGGCTTCCATTCCATCAAAACTCAGGATGCATCTTCATGGTTCTTAGATAAGCTGTGGAAGATGCTGATTGAAGCCCTGTAAGAAAGGAAATTCACTCTCCCAACAGTCAACAAATCAGGAACCTTGTCTAACAAGGATGACACCATATGTCACCTGAAGTCTCCCACCTGGCAGCCCAGGGGTGGGGGCAATATTTCTCATTTGCTTTTTATACTACTTATTAGACTCTCCGTTCATTAACAGTGAGAATTCTTTTACTTCTATCTTCTGTTTTCCAAACATAAATCCTCAGGTTAAAAATCAGGTTTGTCAACCATTCTCCTCCCGTAGGGCCACCAGTTTGTTTCCACTCCTTTGTCACATGAGGCTTCCATTCCACCATAAATCAGGATGTTTCCACAGAGCTCTTCAAGGGACTGTGAGAGATTCTGGTTGAAGCCCTGTAGCAAAAGAATTTCACTCTCCCAACAGTCAACAAATAAGGAACCCTGTCTAACAGGGATGACACCACATTTCACCTGAAGTCTCCCACCTTGCAGCCCTGAGATGGGGGCAATATTTCTAATAATCACTCTATACAACTTGTTAGACTCTCCTTTCATTGACAGCGAGGCTTCCTTTTACATTTTCTTTTAGCCTCCAAACCTTATTCCTCTGTTTAAAACCTCAAGTTTGTCAACAATTGTCCGTCTGTAGGGCCACTGGTTTGTTTCAACTCTTTTGTCACATGAGACTTTCATTCCATCAAAACTCAGGATGCTTCTTCATGGTTCTTAGATGAGCTGGGGAAGATGCTGATTGAAACCCTACAGCAAAGTTAATTCACTCTCCCAACAGTCAAAATATAAGGAACCTTGTCTCCCAAGGATGACACCACATTTCACCTGAAGTCTCCCACCAGCAGCCCAGGGGTGGTGGAAATATTTCTCATTTGCTTTTTATACTACTTATTAGACTCTCCATTCATTGACAGCGAGGCTTCTTTCAATTCTTTTTCTGTCTTCCAAACATAAATCCTCAGGTTAAAAGATCTGGTTAGTCAACCATTCTCCTCCCGTAGGGCCACCGGTTTGTTTCCACTCCTTTGTCACATGAGGCTTCCATTCCACCATAAATCAGGATGTTTCCACAGAGCTCTTCAAGGGACTGTGAGAGATTCTGGTTGAAGCCCTGTAGCAAAAGAATTTCACTCTCCCAACAGTCAACAAATAAGGAACCCTGTCTAACAGGGATGACAGCACATTTCACCTGAAGTCTCCCACCTTGCAGCCCTGAGATGGGGGCAATATTTCTAATAATCACTCTATACAACTTGTTAGACTCTCCTTTCATTGACAGCGAGGCTTCCTTTTACATTTTCTTTTAGCCTCCAAACCTTATTCCTCTGTTTAAAACCTCAAGTTTGTCAACAATTGTCCGTCTGTAGGGCCACTGGTTTGTTTCAACTCTTTTGTCACATGAGACTTTCATTCCATCAAAACTCAGGATGCTTCTTCATGGTTCTTAGATGAGTTGGGGAAGATGCTGATTGAAACCCTACAGCAAAGTTAATTCACTCTCCCAACAGTCAAAATATAAGGAACCTTGTCTCCCAAGGATGACACCACATTTCACCTGAAGTCTCCCACCAGCAGCCCAGGGGTGGGGGAAATATTTCTCATTTGCTTTTTATACTACTTATTAGACTCTCCATTCATTGACAGCGAGGCTTCTTTCAATTCTTTTTCTGTCTTCCAAACATAAATCCTCAGGTTAAAAGATTTGGTTAGTCAACCATTCTCCTCCCGTAGGGCCACCGGTTTGTTTCCACTCCTTTGTTACATGAGGCTTCTATTCCATCAAAACTCAGGATGCATCTTCATGGTTCTTAGATGAGCTGGGGAAGATGCTGATTGAAGCCCTGTAGCAAAGGAAATTCACTCCCCCAACAGTCAACAAATAAGCAACCCTGTCTAACAGGGATGACACCACATATGCACCGAAGTCTCCCACTTTGCAGCCCAGGAGTGGGGGCAATATTTCCATTACTCTCTCTATACAGCTTGTTAGACTCCATTCATTGACAGCGAGGCTTCCATTTACATTTCCTTTTAGCCTCCAACCCTTACTCCTCAGTTTAAAAGCTCAGGTTTCTCACCAATTCTCCTTCTGTAGGGCCACCGGTTTGTTTCCACTCCTTTGTTACATGAGGCTTCCATTCCATCAAAACTCAGGATGCATCTTCATGGTTCTTAGATGAGCTGTGGAAGATGCTGATTGAAGCCCTGTAAGAAAGGAAATTCACTCTCCCAACAGTCAAAAAATAAGGAACCTTGTCTAACAAGGTGACACCACATATCACCTGAAGTCTCCCACCTGGCAGCCCAGGGTTAGGGGCAATATTTCTCATTTGCTTTTTATACAACTTATTAGACTCTCCATTCATTAACAGAGAGAATTCTTTTACTTCTATCTCCTGTTTTCCAAACATAAATCCTCAGGTTAAAAGATCAGGTTTGTCAACCATTCTCCTCCTGTAGGGCCACTGGTTTGTTTCCACTCCTTTGTCACATGAGGCTTCCATTCCACCATAAATCAGGATGCATCTTCATGGTTCTTAGATGAGCTGTGGTAGATGCTGATTGAAGCCCTGTAAGAAAGGAAATTCACTCTCCCAACAGTAAAAAAGAAGGAACCTTGTCTAACAAGGATGACACCACATTTCACCTGAAGTCTACCACCTGGCAGCCCAGGGGTGGGGGCAATATTTCTCATTTGCTTTTTATACTACTTATTAGACTCTCCGTTCATTAACAGTGAGAATTCTTTTACTTCTATCTCCTGTTTTCCAAACATAAATCCTCAGGTTAAAAGATCAGGTTTGTCAACCATTCTCCTCCTGTAGGGCCACCGGTTTGTTTCCACTCCTTTGTCACATGAGGCCTCCATTCCACCATAAATCAGGATGTTTCCACAGAGCTCTTCAAGGGACTGTGGGAGATTCTGCTTGAAGCCCTGTAGCAAAAGAATTTCACTCTCCCAACAGTCAACAAATAAGGAACCCTGTCTAACAGGGATGACACCACATTTCACCTGAAGTCTTCCACCTTGCAGCCCTGAGATGGGGGCAATATTTCTAATAATCACTCTATACAACTTGTTAGACTCTCCTTTCATTGACAGCGAGGCTTCCTTTTACATTTTCTTTTAGCCTCCAAACCTTATTCCTCTGTTTAAAACCTCAAGTTTGTCAACAATTGTCCATCTGTAGGGCCACTGGTTTGTTTCAACTCTTTTGTCACCTGAGACTTTCATTCCATCAAAACTCAGGATGCTTCTTCATGGTTCTTAGATGAGCTGGGGAAGATGCTGATTGAAACCCTACAGCAAAGTTAATTCACTCTCCCAACAGTCAAAATATAAGGAACCTTGTCTCCCAAGGATGACACCACATTTCTTCTGAATTCTCCCACCTGGCAGCCTAGGGTTGGGGGCAATATTTCTCATTTTCTTTTTATACTACTTATTTGACTCTCCATTCATTGACAATGAGACTTCTTTTAATTCTTTCTTCTGTCTTCCAAACATAAATCCTCAGGTTAAAAGATCTGGTTAGTCAACCATTCTCCTCCCGTAGGGCCACTGGTTTGTTTCCACTCCTTTGTTACATGAGGCTTCTATTCCATCAAAACTCAGGATGCATCTTCATGGTTCTTAGATGAGCTGTGGAAGATGCTGATTGAAGCCCTGTAAGAAAGGAAATTCACTCTCCCAACAGTCAAAAAATAAGGAACCTTGTCTAACAAGGATGACACCACATTTCACCTGAAGTCTCCCACCTGGCAGCCCAGGGGTGGGGGCAATATTTCTCATTTGCTTTTTATACTACTTATTAGACTCTCCATTCATTGACAGCGAGGCTTCTTTCAATAATTTTTATGCCTTCCAAACATAAATCCTCAGGTTAAAAGATCTGGTTAGTCAACCATTCTCCTCCCGTAGGGCCACCGGTTTGTTTCCACTCCTTTGTTACATGAGGCTTCTATTCCATCAAAACTCAGGATGCATCTTCATGGTTCTTAGATGAGCTGGGGAAGATGCTGATTGAAGTCCTGTAGCAAAGGAAATTCACTCTCCCAACAGTCAACAAATAAGGAACCCTGTCTAACAGGGATGACACCACATATGCACCAAAGTCTCCCACTTTGCAGCCCAGGGGTGGGGGCAATATTTCCATTACTCTCTCTATACAGCTTGTTAGACTCTCCATTCATTGACAGCGAGGCTTCCATTTACATTTTCTTTTAGCCTCCAACCCTTATTCCTCAGTTTAAAAGCACAGGTTTCTCACCAATTCTCCTTCTGTAGGGCCACCCGTTTATTTCCACTCCTTTGTTACATGAGGCTTCCATTCCATCAAAACTCAGGATGCATCTTCATGGTTCTTAGATGAGCTGTGGAAGATGCTGATTGAAGCCCTGTAAGAAAGGAAATTCACTCTCCGAACAGTCAAAAAATAAGGAACCTTGTCTAACAAGGATGACACCACATGTCACCTGAAGTCTCCCACCTGGCAGCCCAGGGGTGGGGGCAATATTTCTCATTTGCTTTTTATACTACTTATTAGACTCTCCATTCATTGACAGCGAGGCTTCTTTCAATTCTTTTTCTGTCTTCCAAACATAAATCCTCAGGTTAAAAGATCTGGTTAGTCAACCATTCTCCTCCCGTAGGGCCACCGGATTGTTTCCACTCCTTTTTTACATGAGGCTTCCATTCCATCAAAACTCAGGATGCATCTTCATGGTTCTTAGATAAGCTGTGGAAGATGCTGATTGAAGACCTGTAAGAAAGGAAATTCACTCTCCCAACAGTCAAAAAATAAGGAACCTTGTCTAACAAGGATGACACCATATGTCACCTGAAGTCTCCCACCTGGCAGCCCAGGGGTGGGGGCAATATTTCTCATTTGCTTTTTATACTACTTATTAGACTCTCCGTTCATTAACAGTGAGAATTCTTTTACTTCTATCTTCTGTTTTCCAAACATAAATCCTCAGGTTAAAAGATCAGGTTTGTCTACCATTCTCCTCCCGTAGGGCCACCAGTTTGTTTCCACTCCTTTGTCACATGAGGCTTCCATTCCACCATAAATCAGGATGTTTCCACAGAGCTCTTCAAGGGACTGTGAGAGATTCTGGTTGAAGCCCTGTAGCAAAAGAATTTCACTCTCCCAACAGTCAACAAATAAGGAACCCTGTCTAACAGGGATGACACCACATATGCACCGAAGTCTCCCACTTTGCAGCCCAGGGGTGGGGGCAATATTTCCATTACTCTCTCTATACAGCTTGTTAGACTCTCCATTCATTGTCAGCGAGGCTTCCATTTACTTTTCCTTTTAGCCTCCAACCCTTATTCCTCAGTTTAAAAGCTCAGGTTTCTCACCAATTCTCCTTCTGTAGGTCCACCGGTTTGTTTCCACTCCTTTGTTACATGAGGCTTCTATTCCATCAAAACTCAGGATGCATCTTCATGGTTCTTAGATGAGCTGTGGAAGATGCTGATTGAAGCCCTGTAAGAAAGGAAATTCACTCTCCCAACAGTCAAAAAATAAGGAACCTTGTCTAACAAGGTGACACCACATATCACCTGAAGTCTCCCACCTGGCAGCCCAGGGATGGGGGCAATATTTCTCATTTGCTTTTTATACAACTTATTAGACTCTCCATTCATTAACAGAGAGAATTCTTTTACTTCTATCTCCTGTTTTCCAAACATAAATCCTCAGGTTAAAAGATCAGGTTTCTCACCAATTCTCCTCCTGTAGGGCCACCGGTTTGTTTCCACTCCTTTGTTACATGAGGCTTCCATTCCATCAAAACTCAGGTTGCATCTTCATGGTTCTTAGATGAGCTGTGGAAGATGCTGATTGAAGCCCTGTAAGAAAGGAAATTCACTCCCCCAACAGTCAACAAATAAGGAACCCTGTCTAACAGGGATGACACCACATATGCACCGAAGTCTCCCACTTTGCAGCCCAGGAGTGGGGGCAAAATTTCCATTACTCTCTCTATACAGCTTGTTAGACTCCATTCATTGACAGCGAGGCTTCCATTTACATTTCCTTTTAGCCTCCAACCCTTATTCCTCAGTTTAAAAGCTCAGGTTTCTCACCAATTCTCCTTCTGTAGGGCCACTGGTTTGTTTCCACTCCTTTGTTACATGAGGCTTCTATTCCATCAAAACTCAGGATGCATCTTCATGGTTCTTAGATGAGCTGTGGAAGATGCTGATTGAAGCCCTGTAAGAAAGGAAATTCACTCTCCCAACAGTCAAAAAATAAGGAACCTTGTCTAACAAGGTGACACCACATATCACCTGAAGTCTCCCACCTGGCAGCCCAGGGATGGGGGCAATATTTCTCATTTGCTTTTTATACAACTTATTAGACTCTCCATTCATTAACAGAGAGAATTCTTTTACTTCTATCTCCTGTTTTCCAAACATAAATCCTCAGGTTAAAAGATCAGGTTTGTCAACCATTCACCTCCTGTAGGGCCACCGGTTTGTTTCCACTCCTTTGTCACATGAGGCTTCCATTCCACCATAAATCAGGATGTTTCCACAGAGCTCTTCAAGGGACTGTGGGAGATTCTGCTTGAAGCCCTGTAGCAAAAGAATTTCACTCTCCCAACAGTCAACAAATAAGGAACCCTGTCTAACAGGGATGACAGCACATTTCACCTGAAGTCTCCCACCTTGCAGCCCTGAGATGGGGGCAATATTTCTAATAATCACTCTATACAACTTGTTAGACTCTCCTTTCATTGACAGCGAGGCTTCCTTTTACATTTTCTTTTAGCTTCCAAACCTTATTTCTCTGTTTAAAACCTCAAGTTTGTCAACAATTGTCCATCTGTAGGGCCACTGCTTTGTTTCAACTCTTTTGTGACATGAGACTTTCATTCCATCAAAACTCAGGATGCTTCTTCATGGTTCTTAGATGAGCTGGGGTAGATGCTGATTGAAACCCTACAGCAAAGATAATTCACTCTCCCAACAGTCAAAATATAAGGAACCTTGTCTCCAAATGTTGACACCACATTTCTTCTGAATTCTCCCACCTGGCAGCCTAGTGTTGGGGGCAATATTTCTCATTTGCTTTTTATACAACTTATTAGACTCTCCATTCATTAACAGAGAGAATTCTTTTACTTCTATCTCCTGTTTTCCAAACATAAATCCTCAGGTTAAAAGATCAGGTTTGTCAACCATTCTCCTCCTGTAGGGCCACCGGTTTGTTTCCACTCCTTTGTTACCTGAGGCTTCCATTCCATCAAAACTCAGGATGCATCTTCATGGTTCTTAGATGAGCTGGGGAAGATGCTGATTGAAGCCCTGTAGCAAAGGAAATTCACTCCCCCAACAGTCAACAAATAAGGAACCCTGTCTAACAGGGATGACACCACATATGCACCGAAGTCTCCCACTTTGCAGCCCAGGGGTGGGGGCAATATTTCCATTGCTCTCTCTATACAGCTTGTTAGACTCTCCATTCATTGACAGCGAGGCTTCCATTTACATTTTCTTTTAGCCTCCAACCCTTATTCCTCAGTTTAAAAGCTCAGGTTTCTTACCAATTCTCCTTCTGTAAGGCCACCGGTTTGTTTCCACTCCTTTGTTACATGAGGCTTCCATTCCATCAAAACTCAGGATGCATTCATGGTTCTTTGATGAGCTGTGGAAGATGCTGATTGAAGCCCTGTAAGAAAGGAAATTCACTCTCCCAACACTCAACAAATCAGGAACCTTGTCTAACAAGGTGACACCACATATCACCTGAAGTCTCCCACCTGGCAGCCCAGGGATGGGGGCAATATTTCTCATTTGATTTTTATACAACTTATAAGACTCTCCATTCATTAACAGAGAGAATTCTTTTACTTCTATCTCCTGTTTTCCAAACATAAATCCTCAGGTTAAAAGATCAGGTTTGTCAACCATTCTCCTCCTGTAGGGCCACCGGTTTGTTTCCACTCCTTTGTCACATGAGGCCTCCATTCCACCATAAATCAGGATGTTTCCACAGAGCTCTTCAAGGGACTGTGGGAGATTCTGCTTGAAGCCCTGTAGCAAAAGAATTTCACTCTCCCAACAGTCAACAAATAAGGAACCCTGTCTAACAGGGATGACACCACATTTCACCTGAAGTCTTCCACCTTGCAGCCCTGAGATGGGGGCAATATTTCTAATAATCACTCTATACAACTTGTTAGACTCTCCTTTCATTGACAGCGAGGCTTCCTTTTACATTTTCTTTTAGCCTCCAAACCTTATTCCTCTGTTTAAAACCTCAAGTTTGTCAACAATTGTCCATCTGTAGGGCCACTGGTTTGTTTCAACTCTTTTGTCACCTGAGACTTTCATTCCATCAAAACTCAGGATGCTTCTTCATGGTTCTTAGATGAGCTGGGGAAGATGCTGATTGAAACCCTACAGCAAAGTTAATTCACTCTCCCAACAGTCAAAATATAAGGAACCTTGTCTCCCAAGGATGACACCACATTTCTTCTGAATTCTCCCACCTGGCAGCCTAGGGTTGGGGGCAATATTTCTCATTTTCTTTTTATACTACTTATTTGACTCTCCATTCATTGACAATGAGACTTCTTTTAATTCTTTCTTCTGTCTTCCAAACATAAATCCTCAGGTTAAAAGATCTGGTTAGTCAACCATTCTCCTCCCGTAGGGCCACCGGTTTGTTTCCACTCCTTTGTTACATGAGGCTTCTATTCCATCAAAACTCAGGATGCATCTTCATGGTTCTTACATGAGCTGTGGAAGATGCTGATTGAAGCCCTGTAAGAAAGGAAATTCACTCTCCCAACAGTCAAAAAATAAGGAACCTTGTCTAACAAGGATGACACCACATTTCACCTGAAGTCTCCCACCTGGCAGCCCAGGGGTGGGGGCAATATTTCTCATTTGCTTTTTATACTACTTATTAGACTCTCCATTCATTGACAGCGAGGCTTCTTTCAATAATTTTTATGCCTTCCAAACATAAATCCTCAGGTTAAAAGATCTGGTTAGTCAACCATTCTCCTCCCGTAGGGCCACCGGTTTGTTTCCACTCCTTTGTTACATGAGGCTTCTATTCCATCAAAACTCAGGATGCATCTTCATGGTTCTTAGATGAGCTGGGGAAGATGCTGATTGAAGTCCTGTAGCAAAGGAAATTCACTCTCCCAACAGTCAACAAATAAGGAACCCTGTCTAACAGGGATGACACCACATATGCACCAAAGTCTCCCACTTTGCAGCCCAGGGGTGGGGGCAATATTTCCATTACTCTCTCTATACAGCTTGTTAGACTCTCCATTCATTGACAGCGAGGCTTCCATTTACATTTTCTTTTAGCCTCCAACCCTTATTCCTCAGTTTAAAAGCACAGGTTTCTCACCAATTCTCCTTCTGTAGGGCCACCCGTTTATTTCCACTCCTTTGTTACATGAGGCTTCCATTCCATCAAAACTCAGGATGCATCTTCATGGTTCTTAGATGAGCTGTGGAAGATGCTGATTGAAGCCCTGTAAGAAAGGAAATTCACTCTCCGAACAGTCAAAAAATAAGGAACCTTGTCTAACAAGGATGACACCACATGTCACCTGAAGTCTCCCACCTGGCAGCCCAGGGGTGGGGGCAATATTTCTCATTTGCTTTTTATACTACTTATTAGACTCTCCATTCATTGACAGCGAGGCTTCTTTCAATTCTTTTTCTGTCTTCCAAACATAAATCCTCAGGTTAAAAGATCTGGTTAGTCAACCATTCTCCTCCCGTAGGGCCACCGGATTGTTTCCACTCCTTTTTTACATGAGGCTTCCATTCCATCAAAACTCAGGATGCATCTTCATGGTTCTTAGATAAGCTGTGGAAGATGCTGATTGAAGACCTGTAAGAAAGGAAATTCACTCTCCCAACAGTCAAAAAATAAGGAACCTTGTCTAACAAGGATGACACCATATGTCACCTGAAGTCTCCCACCTGGCAGCCCAGGGGTGGGGGCAATATTTCTCATTTGCTTTTTATACTACTTATTAGACTCTCCGTTCATTAACAGTGAGAATTCTTTTACTTCTATCTTCTGTTTTCCAAACATAAATCCTCAGGTTAAAAGATCAGGTTTGTCAACCATTCTCCTCCCGTAGGGCCACCAGTTTGTTTCCACTCCTTTGTCACATGAGGCTTCCATTCCACCATAAATCAGGATGTTTCCACAGAGCTCTTCAAGGGACTGTGAGAGATTCTGGTTGAAGCCCTGTAGCAAAAGAATTTCACTCTCCCAACAGTCAACAAATAAGGAACCCTGTCTAACAGGGATGACACCACATATGCACCGAAGTCTCCCACTTTGCAGCCCAGGGGTGGGGGCAATATTTCCATTACTCTCTCTATACAGCTTGTTAGACTCTCCATTCATTGTCAGCGAGGCTTCCATTTACTTTTCCTTTTAGCCTCCAACCCTTATTCCTCAGTTTAAAAGCTCAGGTTTCTCACCAATTCTCCTTCTGTAGGTCCACCGGTTTGTTTCCACTCCTTTGTTACATGAGGCTTCTATTCCATCAAAACTCAGGATGCATCTTCATGGTTCTTAGATGAGCTGTGGAAGATGCTGATTGAAGCCCTGTAAGAAAGGAAATTCACTCTCCCAACAGTCAAAAAATAAGGAACCTTGTCTAACAAGGTGACACCACATATCACCTGAAGTCTCCCACCTGGCAGCCCAGGGATGGGGGCAATATTTCTCATTTGCTTTTTATACAACTTATTAGACTCTCCATTCATTAACAGAGAGAATTCTTTTACTTCTATCTCCTGTTTTCCAAACATAAATCCTCAGGTTAAAAGATCAGGTTTCTCACCAATTCTCCTCCTGTAGGGCCACCGGTTTGTTTCCACTCCTTTGTTACATGAGGCTTCCATTCCATCAAAACTCAGGTTGCATCTTCATGGTTCTTAGATGAGCTGTGGAAGATGCTGATTGAAGCCCTGTAAGAAAGGAAATTCACTCTCCCAACAGTCAAAAAATAAGGAACCTTGTCTAACAAGGATGACACCACATTTCACCTGAAGTCTCCCACCTGGCAGCCCAGGGGTGGGGGCAATATTTCTCATTTGCTTTTTATACTACTTATTAGACTCTCTGTTCATTAACAGTGAGAATTCTTTTACTTCTATCTCCTGTTTTCCAAACATAAATCCTCAGATTAAAAGATCAGGTTTGTCAACCATTCTCCTCCCGTAGGGCCACCAGTTTGTTTCCACTCCTTTGTCACATGAGGCTTCCATTCCACCATAAATCAGGATGTTTCCACAGAGCTCTTCAAGGGACTGTGGGAGATTCTGGTTGAAGCCCTGTAGCAAAAGAATTTCACTCTCCCAACAGTCAACAAATAAGTAACCCTGTCTAACAGGGATGACACCACATTTCACCTGAAGTCTCCCACCTTGCAGCCCTGAGATGGGGGCAATATTTCTAATAATCACTCTATACAACTTGTTAGACTCTCCTTTCATTGACAGCGAGGCTTCCTTTTACATTTTCTTTTAGCCTCCAAACCTTATTCCTATGTTTAAAACCTCAAGTTTGTCAACAATTGTCCGTCTGTAGGGCCACTGGTTTGTTTCAACTCTTTTGTCACATGAGACTTTCATTCCATCAAAACTCAGGATGCTTCTTCATGGTTCTTAGATGAGCTGGGGAAGATGCTGATTGAAACCCTACAGCAAAGTTAATTCACTCTCCCAACAGTCAAAATATAAGGAACCTTGTCTCCCAAGGATGACACCACATTTCACTTGAAGTCTCCCACCAGCAGCCCAGGCGTGGGGGAAATATTTCTCATTTGCTTTTTATACTACTTATTAGACTCTCCATTCATTGACAGCGAGGCTTCTTTCAATTCTTTTTCTGTCTTCCAAACATAAATCCTCAGGTTAAAAGATCTGGTTAGTCAACCATTCTCCTCCCGTAGGGCCACCGGTTTGTTTCCACTCCTTTGTTACATGAGGCTTCTATTCCATCAAAACTCAGGATGCATCTTCATGGTTCTTAGATGAGCTGGGGAAGATGCTGATTGAAGCCCTGTAGCAAAGGAAATTCACTCCCCCAACAGTCAACAAATAAGGAACCCTGTCTAACAGGGATGACACCACATATGCACCGAAGTCTCCCACTTTGCAGCCCAGGAGTGGGGGCAAAATTTCCATTACTCTCTCTATACAGCTTGTTAGACTCCATTCATTGACAGCGAGGCTTCCATTTACATTTCCTTTTAGCCTCCAACCCTTATTCCTCAGTTTAAAAGCTCAGGTTTCTCACCAATTCTCCTTCTGTAGGGCCACTGGTTTGTTTCCACTCCTTTGTTACATGAGGCTTCTATTCCATCAAAACTCAGGATGCATCTTCATGGTTCTTAGATGAGCTGTGGAAGATGCTGATTGAAGCCCTGTAAGAAAGGAAATTCACTCTCCCAACAGTCAAAAAATAAGGAACCTTGTCTAACAAGGTGACACCACATATCACCTGAAGTCTCCCACCTGGCAGCCCAGGGATGGGGGCAATATTTCTCATTTGCTTTTTATACAACTTATTAGACTCTCCATTCATTAACAGAGAGAATTCTTTTACTTCTATCTCCTGTTTTCCAAACATAAATCCTCAGGTTAAAAGATCAGGTTTGTCAACCATTCACCTCCTGTAGGGCCACCGGTTTGTTTCCACTCCTTTGTCACATGAGGCTTCCATTCCACCATAAATCAGGATGTTTCCACAGAGCTCTTCAAGGGACTGTGGGAGATTCTGCTTGAAGCCCTGTAGCAAAAGAATTTCACTCTCCCAACAGTCAACAAATAAGGAACCCTGTCTAACAGGGATGACAGCACATTTCACCTGAAGTCTCCCACCTTGCAGCCCTGAGATGGGGGCAATATTTCTAATAATCACTCTATACAACTTGTTAGACTCTCCTTTCATTGACAGCGAGGCTTCCTTTTACATTTTCTTTTAGCTTCCAAACCTTATTTCTCTGTTTAAAACCTCAAGTTTGTCAACAATTGTCCGTCTGTAGGGCCACTGCTTTGTTTCAACTCTTTTGTGACATGAGACTTTCATTCCATCAAAACTCAGGATGCTTCTTCATGGTTCTTAGATGAGCTGGGGTAGATGCTGATTGAAACCCTACAGCAAAGATAATTCACTCTCCCAACAGTCAAAATATAAGGAACCTTGTCTCCAAATGTTGACACCACATTTCTTCTGAATTCTCCCACCTGGCAGCCTAGTGTTGGGGGCAATATTTCTCATTTGCTTTTTATACAACTTATTAGACTCTCCATTCATTAACAGAGAGAATTCTTTTACTTCTATCTCCTGTTTTCCAAACATAAATCCTCAGGTTAAAAGATCAGGTTTGTCAACCATTCTCCTCCTGTAGGGCCACCGGTTTGTTTCCACTCCTTTGTTACCTGAGGCTTCCATTCCATCAAAACTCAGGATGCATCTTCATGGTTCTTAGATGAGCTGGGGAAGATGCTGATTGAAGCCCTGTAGCAAAGGAAATTCACTCCCTCAACAGTCAACAAATAAGGAACCCTGTCTAACAGGGATGACACCACATATGCACCGAAGTCTCCCACTTTGCAGCCCAGGGGTGGGGGCAATATTTCCATTGCTCTCTCTATACAGCTTGTTAGACTCTCCATTCATTGACAGCGAGGCTTCCATTTACATTTTCTTTTAGCCTCCAACCCTTATTCCTCAGTTTAAAAGCTCAGGTTTCTTACCAATTCTCCTTCTGTAAGGCCACCGGTTTGTTTCCACTCCTTTGTTACATGAGGCTTCCATTCCATCAAAACTCAGGATGCATTCATGGTTCTTTGATGAGCTGTGGAAGATGCTGATTGAAGCCCTGTAAGAAAGGAAATTCACTCTCCCAACACTCAACAAATCAGGAACCTTGTCTAACAAGGTGACACCACATATCACCTGAAGTCTCCCACCTGGCAGCCCAGGGATGGGGGCAATATTTCTCATTTGATTTTTATACAACTTATAAGACTCTCCATTCATTAACAGAGAGAATTCTTTTACTTCTATCTCCTGTTTTCCAAACATAAATCCTCATGTTAAAAGATCAGGTTTGTCAACCATTCTCCTCCTGTAGGGCCACCGGTTTGTTTCCACTCCTTTGTTATATGAGGCTTCCATTCCATCAAAACTCAGGATGCATCTTCATGGTTCTTAGATGAGCTGGGGAAGATGCTGATTGAAGCCCTGTAGCAAAGGAAATTCACTCCCCCAACAGTCAACAAATAAGGAACCCTGTCTAACAGGGATGACACCACATATGCACCGAAGTCTCCCACTTTGCAGCCCAGGGGTGGGGGCAATATTTCAATTGCTCTCTCCATACAGCTTGTTAGACTCTCCATTCATTGACAGTGAGGCTTCCATTTACATTTTCTTTTAGCCTCCAACCCTTATTCCTCAGTTTTAAAGCTCAGGTTTCTCACCAATTCTCCTTCTGTAGGGCCACCGGTTTATTTCCACTCCTTTGTTACATGAGGCTTCCATTCCATCAAAACTCAGGATGCATCTTCATGGTTCTTTGATGAGCTGTGGAAGATGCTGATTGAAGCCCTGTAAGAAAGGAAATTCACTCTCCCAACACTCAACAAATCAGGAACCTTGTCTAACAAGGTGACACCACATATCACCTGAAGTCTCCCACCTGGCAGCCCAGGGATGGGGGCAATATTTCTCATTTGATTTTTATACAACTTATAAGACTCTCCATTCATTAACAGAGAGAATTCTTTTACTTCTATCTCCTGTTTTCCAAACATAAATCCTCAGGTTAAAAGATCAGGTTTGTCAACCATTCTCCTCCTGTAGGGCCACCGGTTTGTTTCCACTCCTTTGTTATATGAGGCTTCCATTCCATCAAAACTCAGGATGCATCTTCATGGTTCTTAGATGAGCTGGGGAAGATGCTGATTGAAGCCCTGTAGCAAAGGAAATTCACTCTCCCAACAGTCAAAAAATAAGGAACCTTGTCTAACAAGGATGACACCACATATCACCTGAAGTCTCCCACCTGGCAGCCCAGGGGTGGGGGCAATATTTCTCATTTGCTTTTTATACTACTTATTAGACTCTCCGTTCATTAACTGTGAGAATTCTTTTACTTCTATCTCCTGTTTTCCAAACATAAATCCTCAGGTTAAAAGACCAGGTTTGTCAAGCATTCTCCTCCTGTAGGGCCACCGGTTTGTTTCTACTCCTTTGTCACATGAGGCTTCCATTCCACCATAAATCAGGATGTTTCCACAGAGCTCTTCAAGGGACTGTGGGAGATTCTGGTTGAAGCCCTGTAGCAAAAGAATTTCACTCTCCCAACAGTCAACAAAGAAGGAACCCTGACTAACAGGGATGGCACCACATTTCACCTGAAGTCTCCCATCTTGCAGCCCTGAGATGGGGGCAATATTTCTAATAATCACTCTATACAACTTGTTAGACTCTCCTTTCATTGACAGCGAGGCTTCCTTTTTCATTTTCTTTCAGTCTCCAAACCTTATTCCTCTGTTTAAAACCTCAAGTTTGCCAACAATTGTCCGTCTGTAGGGCCACTGTTTTGTTTCAACTCTTTTGTCATATGAGACTTTCATTCCATCAAAACTCAGGATGCTTCTTCATGGTTCTTAGATGAGCTGGGGAAGATGCTGATTGAAACCCTGGAGCAAAGTTAATTCACTCTCCCAACAGTCAAAAAATAAGGAACCTTGTCTCCCAAGGATGACACCACATTTCACCTGAAGTCTCCCACCTGGCAGCCCAGGGGTGGGGGCAATATTTCTCATTTTCTTTTTATACTACTTATTTGACGCTCCATTCATTGACAATGAGACTTCTTTTAATTCTTTCATCTGTCTTCCAAACATAAATCCTCAGGTTAAAAGATCTGGTTAGTCAACCATTCTTCTCCCGTTGGGCCACCGGTTTGTTTCCACTCCTTTGTTACATGAGGCTTCTATTCCATCAAAACTCAGGATGCATCTTCATGGTTCTTAGATGAGCTGGGGAAGATGCTGATTGAAGCCCTGTAGCAAAGGAAATTCACTCTCCCAACAGTCAACAAATAAGGAACCCTGTCTAACAGGGATGACACCACATATGCACCGAAGTCTCCCACTTTGCAGCCCAGGGGTGGGGGCAATATTTCCATTACTCTCTCTATACAGCTTTTTAGACTCTCCTTTCATTGACAGCGAGGCCTCCATTTACATTTTCTATTAGCCTCCAACCCTTATTCCTCAGTTTAAAAGCTCAGTTTTCTCACCAATTCTCCTTCTGTAGGACCACCGGTTTGTTTCCACTCCTTTGTCACGAGGCTTCCATTCCACCATAAATCAGGATGTTTCCACAGAGGTCTTCAAGGGACTGTGGGAGATTCTGGTTGAAGCCCGGTAGCAAAAGAATTTCACTCTCCCAACAGTCAACAAATAAGGAACCCTGTCTAACAGTAACCACATTTCACCTGAAGTCTCCCACCTTGCATCCCTGAGACGGGGACAATATTTCTAATAATCACTCTATACAACTTGTTAGACTCTCCTTTCATTGACAGCGAGGCTTCCTTTTACATTTTCTTTTAGCCTCCAAACCTTATTCCTCAGTTTAAAAGCTCAGGTTTCTCACCAATTCTCCTTCTGTAGGGCCACCGGTTTGTTTCCACTCCTTTGTCACCTGAGACTTTCATTCCATCAAAACTCAGGATGCCTCTTCATGGTTCTTAGATGAGCTGGGGAAGATGCTGATTGAAACCCTGTAGCAAAGGAAATTCACTCCCCCAACAGTCAACCAATCAGGAACCTTGTCTAACAAGGTGACACCACATTTCACCTGAAGTCTTCCACTTTGCAGCCCAGGGGTGGGGGCAATATTTCTCATTGCTTTTTATACTACTTATTAGACTCTCCATTCATTGACAGCGAGGCTTCTTTTAATTCTTTTTCTGTCTTCCAAACATAAATCCTCAGCTTAAAAGATCTGGTTAGTCAACCATTCTCCTCCCGTAGGGCCACCGGTTTGTTTCCACTCCTTTGTTACATGAGGCTTCTATTCCATCAAAACTCAGGATGCATCTTCATGGTTCTTAGATGAGCTGGGGAAGATGCTGATTGAAGCCCTGTAGCAAAGGAAATTCACTCTCCCAACAGTCAACATATAAGGGACCCTGTCTAACAGGGATGACACCACATATGCACCGAAGTCTCCCACTTTGCAGCCCAGGGGTGGGGGCAATATTTCCATTACTCTCTCTATACAGCTTGTTAGACTCTCCATTCATTGACAGCGAGGCTTCCATTTACATTTTCTTTTAGCCTTCAACCCTTATTCCTCAGTTTAAAAGCTCAGGTTTCTCATCAATTCTCCTTCTGTAGGGCCACCGGTTTGTTTCCACTCCATTGTTACATGAGGCTTCCATTCCATCAAAACTCAGGATGCATCTTCATGGTTCTTAGATGAGCTGTGGAAGATGCTGATTGAAGCCCTGTAAGAAAGGAAATTCACTCTCCCAACAGTCAAAAAATAAGGAACCTTGTCTAACAATGATGACATCACATTTCACCTGAAGCATCCCACCTGGCAGCCCAGGGGTGGGGGCAATATTTCTCATTTGCTTTTTATACTACTTATTTGACTCTCCATTCATTGACAGCGAGGCTTCTTTTAATTCTTTTTCTGTTTTCCAAACATAAATCCTCAGGTTAAAAGATCTGGTTAGTCAACCATTCTCCTCCCGTAGGGCCACCGGTTTGTTTCCACTCCTTTGTTACATGAGGCTTCTATTCCATCAAAACTCAGGATGCATCTTCATGGTTCTTAGATGAGCTGGGGAAGATGCTGATTGAAGCCCTGTAGCAAAGGAAATTCACTCCCCCAACACTCAACAAACAAGGAACCCTGTCTAACAGGTATGACACCACATTTCACCTGACGTCTCCCACATTGGAGCCCTGAGATGGGGGCAATATTTCTAATAATCACTCTATACAACTTGTTAGACTCTCCTTTCATTGACAGCGAGGCTTCCTTTTACATTTTCTTTTAGCCTCCAAACCTTATTCCTCTGTTTAAAACCTCAAGTTTGTCAACAATTGTCCTTCTGTAGGGCCACAGGTTCGTTTTCACTTCTTTGTGACATGAGGCTTTCATTCCACCACAACTCAGAATGTTTCCACATTTCTCCTTCATGTAATGTGGATGATTCTGTTTTGAACCACTATAGCAAAGGAATTTCACTCTCCCAACAGTCAACAAATAAGAAACCCTGTCTAACAGGGATGACACCACATATCCCCTGAAGTCTCCCACTTTGCAGCCAAGGGATTGGGGCAATTTTTCTATTAATTGCTCTATACACCTTTTAAGACTCTTCATTCATTGACAAGGAGACTTCTTTTAATTGTTTCTTCCAAACTCAGGTTGCATCTTCATGGTTCTTAGATGAGCTGTGGAAGATGCTGATTGAAGCCCTGTAACAGAAGAATTTCATTCTCCAAACAGTCAACAAATAACGAACCCTGTCTAACAGGAATGACACCATATTTCATCTGAAGTCAGTCACCTTGCAGTCCAGAGGTGGGGGAAATATTTCTAAAGTTCTTTCTATACAACTTTAACTGTCCATTCATTGGCAGATTGATTTCTTTTTGTTATTTCTTCTGTCTTCCAAAGATAAATACTCAGGTGAAAAGATCTGGTTTGTCCACCATTCTCCTCCTGTAGAGCCTCCAGTTTGTTTTCTCTCCTTTGTCATATAAAACTTGAATTCCACCATAACCCAGGAGGCTTCCACACAGTTCTTTCATGGAATTTGGGAGATTTGGATTGTAGCCCTGTAGCAAAGGAATTACACTCTCCCAACAATCAAAAAATAAAGAACCCTGTCTAACAGGGATGATACCACATTGCACCTTACATCTGCCACCTTGCAGCCCTGGGATGGGGCAATATTTCTCATTTTTTTTCTACAACTTATTAGACTCTTCATTCATTAATAGCAAGACTTCTTTTAAATCTTTCTTCTGGCTTCCAACCCTAAATTCTCAGGTGAAAAGCTCAGGTTATTCTCCCATTCTCCTCCTGTAGGGCCACCAGTTTGTTTCCATTCCTTTGTCACATGAGACTTCCATAAAAGAATTTCATTCCCTCACAAATAAGGAACCCTGTGTAACAGGGATGACACCACATTGCACCCGAATTCTCCCACCTTGCAGCCTGGGTTGGAGGCAGTGTCCTTTAATTCAGCCTTTTGACTTCTAACCTAAAATCCTCAGTTGAATATCTCTGGTTTTTCAGCCATTTTCCTGCCATATGTACACTCTTTTATTTCCACTCGTTTTTCTCATGAAGCTTCCTTTCCACCTAACCATGGATGCTTCCACCCGACTCTTTCATGGCCTGTGGGAGATTCTGGTTGAACCCTGTAGCAAAGAAAATTCACTGTCCCCACAGTGACCACATAAGGAACCGTGTGTAACAGGTATGACAACTCATTGCATCCAAAGTCTCCCAGTTTGCAGCGTAGAGGTGGTGGCAATATTTCTGATATTCGTTTTGTTCACTCTTTTATACTCCGTAGTCATGGAGAGAGAGGCTTCTTTTAATTCTTTCTTCTAGCCTCCAACACTAAATCCTCAGTTTTGAAGCTCAGCTTTGTTAATCATTCTACTCCTGTGGGGCTACCAGTTTGTTTCTATTCTTTTGTCACATGAGATTTCCATTCCACTAAAACTCAGAATGCCTCCTCAGAGTTCTTTCCTGAACTCTGGGAAATACTGGTTGAAACCCTGTAGCAAAGGAATTTCACTCTTCCCAATAGTCAGCTAATAAGAAACTATGCCTAACAGGTTTTGCACCATATTCTACCAGAAGTCTCCTACCTTGCATCCCATGCATTGCGGCAATATTTCTGATACTCTTTCTCTACAACTTATTACTTTTGCTACTATTTGACTGCAAAGTTTTCTTTAATGATTTCCTATAAATTTCACCCCAAAATCTTCAATTGAAAAGCTCAGGTTTGTCAACCATTCTCCTCCCGTAGGTCCACCAGTTTGTTTCTACTCCTTTGTCCCATGAGGCTTCCTTTCCACCATAACCCAGGATGCTTCTCTCCGGTTCTTTCATGGACTGTGGGAGATTCTGGTTGATGCCCTTTAGCAAAGGAATTTCACTCTTTCCAATAGTCATCCAATAAGGAACCCTGTCTAACAGTGATGAGAAAGCTTTGTACCCCAAGCCTCTCCCCTTTCAGCCCCGGGGTGGAGGCAATATTTTTGATATTTTTTCTATACAACTTATTACTCTCTCCAGTCATTGACAACGAACTTAATTCTGTCCTCTAACTTCTAAACCTAAATCCTACATTGAATATCTCTGATTTTTCAGCCATTCTCCTTCTGAAGGGCCACAGGTTTGTTTCCACTCCTTTGTCACATGAGGCTTCCATTCCACGATAACTCAGGATTCTTTCACATGGTTCTTTCATGAGCTGTTGGAGATACTGGTTGAAGGCCTGTAGGAAAGGAAAATTCCTGTCCCATCAGTGAGCCAATAAAGAACCCTGTCTGATAGGATTTATATCACATTGCAACTGAAGTCTCCCACCTTGCTGCCCAGGGTTGGGGGTACCATTTCTCATATCCTTTTTCCGTAGCTATTTAGTCTTTTCTTTCATTGATAGTAGGCTAACTTTAAATTTTTCCTCTAGCCTCCAACCAAACATCTTTTTTTAAAATTCTCAGGTTTATCAGCCATTCTCCTACTGTAGGACCACTGGTTTGTTTCGACTTTTTTGTCACCTGAAGCTTCCATTCTTCCAGCACTGATTAGACCTCCACTTGGATTTCTCTCCAGGTTTCATGCTCATTGACCAAGCCTTCCAAAATAGGAAATTCACTTTCCCATCAGTTATTCAATAGGGAACCCTTTCTCACTGGCTTGATACCACATTGTTCCCATAAGACCCCACCTTGTTCCTTGTTTCACTGTCTCAATAATCCATCAACAGGGAACCCTTTCTGACAGTGAAGGTAACACATTGCACCTGTAGTGTGCTTTGCAGCTCAACATTATTCTCATCTTCTTTCTTTTGCAGCTATTTCTACCCACTGTACTACCTGCTTGTTTCAGTTTTTTTAAGATTTGGATTTTCATTTCTGTCTTTACTCTATATTCACTTTTTTTTTCTGCCATTCTCCATCTCAATATTCATTCTAAAAGGGAACCCTTTTCTGGCCATTTGAGTAACACTCTTCCTCTTAATTCTTCTCTTGTTTCACCCTGTTTTGACTACCTTATTTCTTGTCTTTTTCTTACTATGCATTTTATCTCATTCTTAAAGATTTTTTTCTCTTTTCTCATTTCCTTCGCCCATAATAAACATAGTTATACCCCTCTGTCTACTCGTACAGCTATAGCCACATATACTTACGAAATTTGGAACTTTGCCCAAATTAATCTATCTTTTCATCTTTGTGGATCTTCTTATTTGCTATAGCTTCCATTTTCAAATCAAGCCCCTTTTTAATATCCATACACTTTGCCCCTATGGCATTCCTTTCCACCAGTATGAAATTAAAACATCTAAGGTGTAAACAACCCCTTCTCTCTTTTTCTTTGCCTTGATCCCTTAGGAAAAGGCAATCAGAGACAGGTCAAACCTACCTTTGTTTATTTACTAAGTTAGGCACTGTATTCCAACCGTAACCACCCCCATCTCAATATAGTTTTATAAACCTACTTGCTAAAGTGCTCTTTTAAGCCAAGCAGGGTCATATCTAATCAGACTCCATTTCTCAGTAGCATGCCTTTTGTCAGTGAGCGGTCAGGCATTCATCTGCCATGTGCTGGTTATTTCCTTTTATATCTCATTCTTTTTTACAGAGGACTCTCTTTACAGCCGAATCAAGGTAGAATGAATATGGGCTCCATCTCCATTTTAATTTCCCCTTGTGTTGTCCCTATAGCAAAGACCACACATTGGGTTATGGTTCAATTCCATGGTTACTTTGTCCGCTAGGGCAATTACTTCATTTCACCCAGGGTGCCTTACCTCTGAGCACAGACATATTGACCTACATTCTCATCTGTTCTCTGAAACCAAGGAGGGTTGTGATATCCAATCAGAGTGCAGATCTCCTGTCTCCATTATTCAGTGGCCAGGATCTTGACAGTATATGGTTTTATGTTTATTTTGTTCACTAGCAGTAGTACTCCTTGGTTCTTTCCAATTCTTTGCAGTTCAGGGTATCTGTTCCTCACAGATCAAAAACAAAACAGAATTGGGTTCTAGGCCAATGTACCTTTTTCCTTGCCTGGACCCCATAGCAAAGAAAACTGACTGTAACCACAAGCCACATAACAGTAACTGAATCTTCTAGTATAGGTGGCCCACTATACCTTCTTATTTTTCTTACATCACTAGTAATTCATTGTTATTATAGTCATTATATGTTATCTCCTTTTTTCAGTCTTTCTCAGACATCATTTTTATTTTTTCCTTTCAAATTTGTGTGTATTCCCATATAATCTTTCTATCATCATTTGGCTCATCCCTTACACTGATATTGAACCATGTGTTATTATACATAAATATAACTTGGTATTTGTTTTCCAATGGAATATCATTGTCTAACCAGTCATGTAATACTGGACACAAATAATGAGTGTGCTAGTGAATGTTTAACCAATAGTTCTTTGAAAATTGCATACTTATAAGGTTTATATTCACTCTAAGCAATTTTTGTATCCCTTTCTTAAGTCAATAAAAAAGTCAATGTTGAATTGTATTTTTATGATTCTAGAAACAATTCTTCACAGTGAAATTTTACTCTGTATAAAGATAGGGTGATTCCATTTCCCCTTTGAGTTAAATGTTCTTCCTCTTCTTATGCCAATATAGGAGACATATTTCATTATTTTGCCTCCCAAATTCTCTTTTTTGTTATTTTCATTTCTTTTCATTGAGGTTTGCCTGTTCTCCATCCCCATCATTTTATTTCTTCTGCCTTATACCTTTTCCTTAGTTCACCATGCATCATCTCACATAAATATTTTCTTGCTTCTCAGAATTCCAAATACTCATTCTCTATTTCAGTATAATATATTCTTTATTTCATTACAGTTTCATTACCATACAGACAGTGATTTGTTTAGTCATCTCTTATCTGAAGAGCATTTGGGTTTCCATTTCTTTGCTACAAAGTATTTTTGTTCATTTTAAAAGGAACCATTTCTGACACCCCCATTTTATAGATAAAATTCAAGTGATGAGAGGAATGAAGTTTTATTGAAATGGAATAGATAAATGAGTTAGGGTTATTCATTTCATTGGGAGCCTAGAAAAATAGAATCGGGAGACTTTGGGGTGTTATGATCCAAGTGAAGTTTCCTGAGATCTAAGTTCTATGAGCTCAGCGATGTTACATAGCCCTCCCTCAAGATGGTAGGTCACCTAAGCCATAGTAGCCCTATGTCATCTTCTTGGGTATGAGATTTTATAACCTCTCCCCCCAATGTTTCACAACTTTAATGTTTAATAACATCACCTTGTGCTCTAAATAAGTTCAAACTATTTCCCTTGAGATTGTTCTCCTAAATGAAAATGTTGATTTGTATAATATACCTTTATAGACTTGAATATCATTAGTAAATCATTATTCAGTATTCTCTTCCCAGGCAAAAAAACAAAAAACAAAAAACAAAACCCATCACCTTTTTTTCAATCTGGTGCTATTCCCCAAACCTCCTCATGTTCTCACAATCTTTTAAAATAAAGGCCCACAAAAAAAAGTAATTTTCATATCTAAGGCCTGATCAATATGGAATATAGTTGAGAATGCCTTCTTTTCTAGCTTTTGCATGTGGCAATGTAGTATGCGCTTATTGGTTTGCACATAGTAGGTACTTAATAATAATGTTGCACGGAGTAGGTGCTTTCAAATATTGCACATTGTAGGCATTTAATTGCACAGAGTAGGTGCTTAATCAGTGTTTGTTAAATTGAGAGAAAAACATCGTCCACGATCGATCTTTCCCTCGTAGTACCTCACATCGCACTTTGTTTTCACTTCTCCCACAATTCTCCTTACTGTCTTTTTTATATCATACCCTATACATATGTAGCCTGTTTTTATTAGATTTTAAACTTCTTGAGGGCAAGAGCTATGTATCTTAGTATCTACCCTAGCAAATTGCTCTGCTACATAAATACTACTGCATTCACTTAATCAATGTTTAATTTTTGATTTGAGTAGAATTGTTCCCCTGTCAATGCATCCTAACACCAAGTCAGGATGCCTGTACTGCACGATTAGCACCTTATTACATTTTATCCTGTTATATCTTATAACATTATTCTGAGAAAAGCAAAGAACTCCATATGCTATAAAACACTGTATCCGTGCTATTATTATTATTAGTTACCATTGTTATTTTCTAGTTGCTTTTGTTATATCATTTAGCACTTTATTATATTAGAATATCATGCTATCTTGTCATTCTATTTTTGTTATTTGGTGTGTATATCTTATTTTCCCAGTTAGATTGTAATCTTTAGGTAGGCAATGGCTATGTATACCTTGCATATAATATGTACTCAATAAATGCTTATTGAATGATTAACTGGCTGAATGAATTCATCTTTGATTTAGGGGACCTCAACATATAAACAACACTTTTCTTATTGGAAATCCTTTTCAAATGGTAGTGTTATACAATCTATAAGTTTGTTGCACCCAGAAGTTAACTTAGAAAAATTGTCTTTTACTTGAATAAATCTTCATGATGTGATCAATTATCAACAGGCAAAAACATCAACATTACCTTGGTAAATTTATTGAAATTAATATATTAGTGTTTTTTTTTAAAGAGACATATAAGAAAACCTAATGAAGAGCCAGTTATGCAATGTGTTCAGGAATGTGGAATCAGACACAGATCAGATTTCCTTGGATGGGGTAGGGTGGGAAGAGAGGAACACTAGAGAAGGGAGGGCTGAGTATCTTCAGAACTTGAAAGAATTTCAGCAATTGAAAAAAGAAAAACTCAAACCGCAGAAAGTAGGCTAGAACCCATTGCTGACCAGGTCCCAAATGCCAACATGAGTTTGTACCTGATCCTAGGGGAGAGTAAGGGGGTTCTGTAAAATGGGGGAGATTTTTCGTTGGCTGATGACTTGATATCAGTAAGCAGTGTGATGGAGCAGCCAAAAAAAGCTAATGTAAACTTAGGGTATGTTGGTAAAAGTATGGCTTTTGCCTTCAACTAGACCCTGGAGGAGCTCTAGCTGAGGACTTTAGACTGCTTCTATTTTCCCTTTGAACTACCATGTGGATGAGTGAAAAAGGATGACTCCTTTCTCTGGCTATCCTGGTAGTACTAACCTCCCAAGAGGAGGCCTTGTGGCTAAAACTCTTGTTTTAATTTACCTCTGGATCCCCTTTGCTGGGGCCTCTTAAGCCCTGCCTGGTTCAGACCAGGTCAAAGTAAATTATCTACTCTTTCTGATTTTCTTATTTTCATTCTTTCTCCTTTTATAAATAAATTACCACAAAAATTCAGTTGGAATTGAGTAATAATTCTTGGTGACCACACTCTTAAATATCTTATCCAACCCTTTAATTTTAACCCCTTACATTCTGGTCCTTACACATCCAGAGAGAGGGAAAGGTTGTTCTTCTATAGTCTACTCTGGGCTGGCCTTATATGGAATATGGTGTTCAGTGCTAGGGATTAAGGACTAAGGAAAGTTAGGAAAGACATTCCTAAATTGAAGTGTGACCAGAGAAAGACTATCAGGGAGAGGGCATTCAAAATCATACCATGTGGTACAAACAAATCTACCACAAGATAGCCTTCCCCAGAGGGAGGAATTGGGGAATGTTGACTTCAGTGATGGTGAGTCTGATATACATTTTCAGGCCAAATCAGTAAGACACCATCATTACCTATTGGGTCCCCTTTCAGATTATCTAACCTCATAGATAATGCAAGGTAAACTTTACCAGATTAAACACAGATGCACCACACCGAAGATTCTGACTGCTTTCCAAGGAGACAAACCAGCCAGGGCTTCTTGCCAAAACCCTGAAGGAGAAAGGTAGGAAAAAGCTGGACCAACCACTACAACCAAGCTGTTGCTACCATCTCAGCCCTGGCCAGTTACATCCCTGCTCTCTCTTATGATAACTATGATTGGGTTTTTATTTATTTTTTCTTATTAATAGAATTTATTTCTAGGTATCTCAGGCCCTCCCCATACTGTAAAAGGCATGATCCAGCAAACAGATAGGTTTATATAGATTATGCCTTTTGTGTTTCCATTTTTCATTTCATCATCTGGAATTAAACATTCACAAGGTGCTCTTCAAATATTAAATTTGGAGCTGTCTATAATGCTCTTTTGGTTCTATTCCATTACGTCAAGTAGTTCTTTCCATGTTTTAAAAAAGTTAACCTGCTCATCATTGCTTGTGATGCAGTAGTATTCCATTACAATCTTAAACCATGATTTTTTTAACCATTTGCCAAATGATGGACATCCCCTTGATTTCTAGTTCTTTGACATGACAAAGAAAGCTGCTACAAATATTTTGAAACAAATAAGTTCTTTTCCTTTTTCCCTGATCTCCTTGGAAAAGAGACCTAGAAATGGTATTGCTGGATCTAATGGTATACACAGTTTTATACTCTTTGTTTATTGTTCTCCAAAATGGTTGGATCAGTTCACAGTTCCAACAGTGTATTGGTGTCCCCATTTTTCTACATAACCTCTGGCATTTGTAACTTTTTCTTTTTATCATTTTAGCCAATCTGATGGATATGAGATGATACCTCATTTGCATTTTTCTATTCAGTGGGGATTTAAAACATTTTTTCATATATCTATATGTGGCTTTGATTTCTTTATCTGAAAACTGTATGTTCATATCTTTTGCCTATTTATCAATTAGGAAATGGCTCTTACTTTTATAAATTTGACAAAGTTCTCTATGTAGTTTCGATATTAGATCAATACTATGATTTTTCAAAAAGGCCTCTCTGGTCTGATAAGAAAATATCACCTCAACTAAGTAAATTAATTAAAAAAAAAGAGAAACAATTAAAAAAAAGAAAAGAAAAGAAAATATCACCTCAAAGAGCAAGACAAAATTGCCTCAAATACTTGTTCTTTCTATAAACTAGATATGTGTAGAATTCCTGCCACTAAATCTTTGTGTGTGTATGTGGCCCAGATATATTATTTTATATTTGCAGTTGTTTCTGACACTACTCAAGGATTCTTTGAAGGAAACTTGGCATGTTTAGCCTGAAAAAGAGAAGACTTGTGGAGGCTAGGATAATTGCCTTTATGTACTCAAAGGCAAATCATGTGAAAGATCACATGATCATAGATTTAAAGATAGAGAAACAGAGGCCCAAGATTACTTGCCCAAAGTCCCAAAGGGAATTCAAAAAAGAGTCTTTGCAATTTGCTTAACATACATAGTCCCCCCCACTTAATCCTTGAAACAATCCTTTAAAGGTAAGTCCTATAAAGAATATTAGCCTCATTTTACAGATAAAGAAAATGAAAACCAAAAAAAAAATTTATTTTTCTCAGTCACAGAACCAGTGAATCAGAGATAGAAATTGAGTTTAAGCTCTTCCTGTCCCCCAATTCACAAGCCCTTTTCATCACATGACACCTCCCCATCATAGAATTCTAGATTGAGAGTTGGAACCTTAGAAGTTATCTAGCCCCCATCTCTTTTTATACAGGAGTGACCCTAGAAATGTTAAATGACTTGCCTCTTGGCCACACAGGTAACAAATGGCTGAATCACAGATTAAACCAAGATCCTATAATTTCATATACATCCATCCTTAGACTGAACTAGAATACCACTCTACAAAGAGAAAGCCAACTTCATCTTTTGGGCCCCAAGAAGCATGCCAATTGAGCCAATTGAGCGGAGGGTTAAGTGTGACAGTGTAAGAATTTGGCTTAAAAAAAAAAAGAGAGAAAAACTCCCTAATATTAAGAGCAGGCCAATGATGGGGTTGGCTGCATCTAGAGGTGTCCCCTGTCCCTGGAGCTATATAAGCAGGGATCCGATGACTATGTCAGGGATGGTGTAGAGGGGATCTCTGCATGGAGAGGCGTCTAAGGTCCCTCTAAATTCTTAGTTTACATGATTCTATGAGGACCTAAGATTATGTAGTGCAAGGCTAAAGATCCTTGTTCCCTTGGGGGAAAGCTTCTGGTACATCCTACTTAGGGTCACAAATCTATATTTTAAGAATTCTAAATTTTAGCAACTGTCTTTCTTTTTGAAGCCTATTCTAGATAGTTTAGGATAGTGGCAAAGCTAGTTTAAATAATTGTTACACTCATTCCCAGAACTCCCAGGAAAAAAAAAAAACTGGCCAGAATGGATGGGAAGTCTTTACAATCAGCTCCAGAACGCAAATGGAAAGACAGCTAGGCTTAGAATCTTTTTTGTGTTAGGGTCCTTGGGAAGGGTTCTGGAGTTAGCAGTTAGGTTCTCAGTAGACAGGAACAGCAATGAGATATGGAGAGTGGGGGAGGGAGATGAAGGGAACATTATTTTAGACAGAGCCCACCATCAGATGGAGAGGCATAGCTCATCGTGAGAATTAGAACCAAAGATCAGTTAATTTGGAAAAACATGGAAAGACCTACATGAAATTATGGAGAGTGAAATAAACAGAACCAAGAAAACATTATATGCAGCAACAGAAAATAAAGAATGACTTGTGGATGTCCATCTCCTGAGAAAGAATTGATGAATATAAATAAGATATAGTTACATATATAATATATCTTCTTGTCAAACTATGCCTTCTTTAGTAGGGAGAGAGGAAGAAGGGAATATTTGAATGTAACAAACAAATTAATTAGTTAAAACAAACAAACAAAACATCAGAGTGGCCATAGTAAAGAAGCTAGTAAGCATCAGGATTCTTGAATACAGGTGACTAGGTCACTTACATGTCAGTTGTTGCTCTGCTGGGACAGAGATGAAGCATCCAGGGGAATCTCATATATGTATTTGTATCCCTCCTCATAGAATATAAACTTCTTTAGGGCAAAGATTGTTTCATTCTTTTCTTTGCATACCAGCATCTAGTGGTACAGAGGAAGAGAACACTAGCTTTCAAATAAGAGGAACATAGTTCAAATTGCTCCTCTGCTACTAACCACCCATTTAACCTCAACAAAATGGCTCAATTTCTCTATCTTTCAGTTTCCTCATATGTAAAATGACAGGTCTAAAGTCCCTTCCAACTAAATCTAGATTTGTTGTCCTATGATCCTTGTATATAGTATATGCTTAATAAATGTTTGAATTTTGAAAGACTTTAAGAACTCTGATTAATGAAATTACTATGCTGCTACCTGCCTCACCAAAGAAAGGAAATGGACTCAAGAGCAAGAAGGAGACCTGTTTTGGACATGATTCATCAATGTGGCAATTCTTTTCGCTTGACCATGCACTGTTTCAGGATTTTCTTTTTTATTTCATTTTGGTGGGGGGATTAGGGGAAGGAGAATGGAGCTGGGTTAAATAAGAGAACAGAGGGCAGCTCAGAAGGAAGGAAGCTTTGAAAGCCAGTTCTGAAAGTTACATGTTGAACTAATTAAATGTTTTAAAAGAAAAGCAAATTCTATGTAATGAATATTACCTGTTTTACATTTAGTCCTTTATGCTAAACAATGTATATGGAAGTGCTCACTTGATTTGTTGTTGTTGTCTGTTAAGTTCATAATAAAACTAAAATAAAATAAAAAAAATTAATTGAAGTGTTTGTTGAATTGAATTGAAGAAGCCTGAAAGCGAAATCTTGATTAGAGTGGGATTTTTCACCAGGGCACAGAAATTCAATCAGAAGGCCCAGAACTTACTTGATTACTAAAGGAGCTACAAACAACTCATCTTAGCATCTAGTTAATAATGAGATAAAGTTAAGTCTACCAGAGCTGTCATTTAGTGGATAGAATACTGGACCTAGAGTCAGGAAAACTCACCTTTCTGAGTTCAAATTTGGCCTCAGATACTTAATAGCTGTGTGACCCTAGCTAAGTTACTTAACTTTGCCTCAATTCTGAGCTGGAGAAGGAAATGGCAAATCACTATAGTACCTCTGCCAAGAAAACCCCAAATGGGGTTATGAAGATTTGACATGACTGAAAACACAGAACAAATGTGCCAGACTCTATGCTAAATGTGTGGAATGGAAATTGAGAGGAATTTGGAAATTTCAAAGTTCACCCTCTTTTATCACTAAAATAATAGGACCAGGGAAATCTACCACTTAAAATATAATGCTTTACTGAAAGAGAGGGAAGTAGGAGAGCAGTGTCTCAAGTCTTTGACTTGAAACAGATGCCCACCTCACCAAGGATTTACAGAGAAAATGCAGGACACTGCCTCAAGACATAGACCTAAGACAAATGCCCCCAAATTCACAGAAATACCCCTTACTTATAGGAGAATCCTGATGCAATCAAGGCTTCCTAAAGGGATTATAACATTTTTACAAGGGTTGGAGACAGAATAGCTTTACAGTGGCTTTACAATGAACACATTCAAGCTAATTAACATTTTAAAGAATTATCTAGAAGTTGGAGACAGATACAAAGTGGAGGAGTTTGGGACTGGATTGTCTGGGTAGGACTGATGTTATCATTCCAGCCACTAGGTTTGATGCAATGGGAGACTTCCAAACAAACAAAAGGATACTTAAGATTGGTACTAGAAATTTGATCACGGGGCATTTCGGGATCTAGGACTCGTGCCCCTGGAAAATTTCCAGAAAAACTCACTTAAGGCTTTAAAGCCTTTGAAAGGGTGAGCCTGGGGGGGGGGGGCAGCTTTTACTAACTTTTTTTGGAGATATTAATAACCATTAATAACGAGAATAGCACTAATATCTCACTTCACATATAAGGCTGGGGATACAAAGAAAGGTGAAAGTCCCCACCCTCAATCTGACTACCCATCTACAACTCAAGAGGGTTCCTCCTCTTCCTATACTTCTTGACAGACCACATATCCCTTCTCTCTCATTTAGCCCCCAGGAGACTCAGGTTATCCCACTGGACTTTTCTGAATTGAATTATCTTTTAAAGTCCATTGCAAAGAATTAAAATTAGGAGACTGGTCTTTAGAATTAGTAATTTTCTTAAATCAAAAGTAGTAGGAGAAAAAAACAAAAATAGAAGAAATATATATATATATATATATATTTCATTTACTGATACATTAGCTTGCTAAATCTATGACTGCTGTTTTGGGACCCCTACTCACACTAACACTGAAGAAAGCCATCACTAGGAAACATGGAAGTTCAGAAAGCAAGCTCCCATCTTGCCTCAGTTTATCAAGCCTATTCTCTGCCCACTGATTCTCACATGTGATGTCTCAGGAGCCAACCATGATTTTTTAATTTGCCTGGGCCACCCAGAGGGGCAATCCAGGGGCATTGCAGGGAAGATCATCTTGCCCTTCTGGTCTCAAGATATTCTTGACTCCATTGATTCACCTTTCTGGTTGTTGTTCTACCCTAGTGACTAAATTTATCCAATGATTTCCCTCACAAGTCCTCACTTCCCAACTCATGCCCAGAAACTCACACCAGGTACACATAGTAAAAAGAGGGGAGGGAAATTTTCCTTTTACACACCACTTATGGCTGATTTTCCTCATTGCTTACCATCAGTTCCATTTCATGTACCCTTTTGCCCAAGGTTTACCTTAGAGATTGATGGATGGATGGATGGACGGATAGACAGAAAATAGACTTATTTAGCACCTACCTAGTTGCAAGTAGCATATTTAAGGACATTTATTATTTAGCCCACTTATTAAACATACTTAATTCCAGGTAGGAAATGCTTGCACTGTGCTAGGTGGAAAAAAAAAAGATATTGCCTAGCTTCAGAGTTTATTTGAGCATCTTCCATTCTAATAGAGGAAGCGAGCATATAAAATAAGTCAGAGAGAACAGCTAAGTGGCTCAAGAGATAGAGAGTTCTACCAGTAAATGGGAAATCATGGGTTCAAATCTGGCCTCAGACATTTCCTAGCTATGTGACCCTGGGTAAGTTGCTTAACCTTAGTTTCCCAGTCCTTTCTACCCTTCTGTCTTAGAACCAGTATTTAGTATTGATTTTAAGACAGAAGGCAAGAGTTAAAAAAAAAAAAAGTAGATGGACTAGAGAAGTAGAGAAGACAGGAGCATGTGAAGTAGGGCTGGGAGTGAAGTGAATACAGAATGACTGAGTCTTGAAATAGGGTCCAGGTCAAAGACTCATCATTCAGAAGAAAGGATCCCAAGGCAAAAGCATTTCCAGGAGGCCACAGCTTTTTCTGAAGAGCAATGCTCTCCCTTTCTCTTAGTGGGAAAAGGCTGTCATTTGACTAGATCAGATATCCTGCACTAAGGTGCCCTCATTTGGAAGGTAGGGTGGAGTGAGCTTACCATGGGTAGGCAGAGGAAGAGATCAAGTTATTAGAAAATTATTGCTGGGGATATGGTCCCCTTCTACTCCCCAGAAGAATGGAACTATTTGGTAGCTTCCTATTTAAACTAATCATTCTTAAGGACTAGGTGTAAGGTCAATTGCTTCCTCATACTTTGGCATTCAAGGCCTAATTAGGAATGGAGTGGTAATCCTTAGCAAATAGATAGATGCTTTGGGAGAAGAAGTTGAAAAGGGGATTGAAACAAATGTACCCTATTCTCTAAGCCCAAATCTAATTCTAACTGCTACTCTTGGTTCTGTTCTTTGGGGATAAATACAACAAGTCTATTTTCATTTCCACATGAAGGTCCTTTCATGTTCCCTAATATGGGTTTTCTCTTCCAGCCATCCCTAGTTTCTTCAGATATCCTTTATAGAGATCTCACTTGACCTCTGTATATTCTCCACCATATCAATGAGTAGATCATGCCAGAAAGAAGTAGGATCAGGCAGAGGTAGGCTTCCCTTGCCTTTGCCACCCCAAAACCTTCCGGACAATATCCTTTTCCTTTTTTCTATCCTGGATGGATGCTGACTTTCCCCATCTCTCCCACAAGAGGGAAACTGGAGCATTGTCCCACTCTAGTCTAAGGCCCACCACTAGCTTCCCAACAATTGTGGGCCCCCTAGCTGCTGGAGCAGGAATGACTGCTTACACCAGTGTGAAGATTCATCAGCTAAAATCTTTTGGGTTAGATGCTGGACCAGCAGGCCTTATGAGGCCCAGTGACCTCTGGCCCCTGGGCACTGCTATCTGCTCCCCAGCTGAGCAATATGGATCCTTGACTCTTAGCAGCTCCCCACCCTTCTGAATCTTAAGGATCCCAGGGCCTTTCCATCTGCCCTAAAGCCAAACCTGTTATCTTGTCAGTTAGAAGATGAGCTTTTGGAGAGAAAGGACTGTCTCACTTTCCCATTTGGGTTCCCACCAATGGTTAGTACATAGTAAAACAAACAAACAAACAAACAATAAATGCTTTTCATTCACATATTCATTAAACCATGGCAGTCAGAGTAGAACATAATACTCCAAATGTCTGACCAGAGCAGACTAGAGGAACTATATTACCTTCCTTTTGTAGAAGCTATGTCTCTTTTAAAACAGCCCAAGGTCATATTTGTTTTTATTTTCTTGGCTGCCATATCATACTGGTTGACTCTTCTTGAGTTTGCAGGCCACAAAACCCCATTTTTTTTTAACCCTTACCTTCTGTCTTAGAATCTAAGGCAGAAAAGCAGTAAGGGCTAAATAGACCATCAGGGATAAGAAACTTGTCCAAAGGTATGCAGCTAGGCAGTGTCTGAGGCTATATTTGAATAAAGGACCTCCCTTACCCAGACCTGGTTCTTTATCCACTAAGCCACCTAGCTGTCCCACTCAGATCTTCTTTCAAGCAAACTATTACCTAACCATAGCTTCCCATTGTATACTTGTGAAGTATACTTTGAAGCCACAGTAAATTTTTTTTTGTCATGTCCAAACAACTGAGTGCTGATGGGTGATGGGTGAGGGTGAGTCTAGATCCAAGACACCTTGACTCCAATGCTCAATCCCCTTCACTCGTCTGGAAAGTTCTGAGGGGCAAAAACCTCAGGAATATGGGACTCAGGGGCTGACTTTCTCCCCATCAGGTATTGGGCCCTTAATGCCCTGGGCAAACCATGATGGAACAAGGAGGAGAACTAAACTTAGGGGAAGATTTCTCCTTCTGCAGGACCTGAGATTCTTGAAGTGTCCTCCTCCTTTTTCCCTGTCCCCTAATAGGGCTCCAATCTATACTTTGAACCTGGCACTAGTAAAGGTTTGGACCATCTTCATTGGAGAGCAAAACTGTGAGGGAAAAATAGTTTCCTGGCCTGGATGAGGAGGCAGAAGTCATGCCTAGGAAGGCAGAATATCCAGTAGAAAAGGCAGTTAGGTGGAATAGTGGATAGAGTCCTGTGCCTGGGATCAGAAAGACCTGAGTTCAAATTCAACCTCCCACATTTATGAACTATGTGGTCCTGGGCAAGTCACTTAATCTCTGTTTGCCTCAATTTCTTCAACTGTAAAATGGAGATAATTATAACACCGACTTCAAAGGGTGGTTTTGATGATCAAATGAGATAATATATATTTTTTAAGTGCTTAACACAATGCCTAGTACATAGTAGGCACTATATAAATGCTAACTAATATTATGATTAAGATTATTATTATCAAGAAGGTGCTGTTGCCTTCCTTACCCCCCCTTGGGACCTATATCTGAAAGTCAGTGCTGTCACCATTTTACCTTGCTTTTGTTTGAGCAATGAGCAATGGGGTGGGTGGGGAAGGAATGGGGAAAGGAGAACCTTTCCAAGACTAAAGTTGATCCTTTTGATGACTCAACTCTCCCTGTAGCAAGATCTCTGAAGAAATCAGGCAGAGGACTGTTGCTGAGTGGACCAGCTCACTGCAATAGGTAAGTAGAAAGGGGAGGAGGTATAGACTTCCAGGACCACAGCCTAGTCTTAAATCCTAAAAGATATTCCTTGCTTCCCCTACAAAGGCCTTTTCTTCATTCTCCTTTTATCAACCTGTTGGGTCACTAGTTGTGTCTGAACACATCTCCACTCTCCTCCTTGCTAAAGAAGGGGTACAATTGCAATTAAGTACTCTTAAAATCCCAAGCTCTGGGACAAAATTCCTCCTTTGACAACTCTTCCTGGAGCAAAGGTCCTCTATCAAAGTTTTCAATGCACCCCTAGTTAAGCTGTCTTCTGAAGCATCTATGGTTCAGGAGGCCTCTTTGTTTACCAAATGAATCAAATAAAATCTCTTTATTTTTATTTAGAGACTGATTATCCAACTAGTAATGGATTATTCAGGGCCCTAGTATTTTTTTTTTAATCTTCAGTTGCTGGCCATTTCTCAGCTCATTAATTCCTTGGGATGGTGAAAAGGAAGGACTGGGAAACAGGTAGAAATCTCTGAGGTGAAAGGGACCTAAAAAGATCAATGAATCTATTCCCTAAACTGTAATCCATACCTCTCACAAGCTAAAACACCTCTAAAGACCTTCAATATCTAGGAAGCTATTACCTCCCAAAGTAATGCCTTCTACTTTGGGCTAGGTCTAATTATTAAGAAGTCTTTTGAGTCCCCATCCTCCTTAACCCATCCTTTGGGGAAAGAGTTTCTTTAAAACTGAGGAAGCAACTAAGTAGCTCAGTAGATAGAGAGCTAGGCCTGGACTCAGGAGGTTCGAGGTTCAAATCTGATCTCAGATACTTCCTAGCTGTATGACCTTGGGTAAGCTACTTAACCCCAGTTGCCTAGCCCTTACTTCTCTTCTGCTTTGGAACAGAAACCTAGTATTAATTCTAAGACAGAAGGTAAGGATTTAAAAAAAACAACAGCAACTACACAGGGATGAAGAGTGTAAAAATTAAATTATATCTAGTAATAAAAATATTATATTTTATGAGGTGTATTCAGGATTATTAGAAATCAAGGAATAAAGAAGATACAAAATAAAAACCATGTGCCCATGGCTGATTAGCCAACTCAAAATCCCCGGGCTTAGTTTACCACTACATCATTACAATGGAAGAGAAGAGCGTGGGAGGTGTTACTGCCAGTTAAATACTAATTGTGATCTCTCCCAGGTGGAGACTCAGGTGAGATTATAGGGAATTCTGGAAAATACCAAGGACTTCTGGGGATTGAAGTCTAGGGTTTAAAATCTCCATTTATACATCCCCCTGTGATCCTATTGGGAAACCAGTTTCCCCAAAAGGATCATGGAAACATAATCACCTTAAATGATTACTAGGCACATTGACAAAAAGCCAGTTAGGGGACAGTCCCCTTTGGCATAAGAGTATACATAAAAAATAAATGCAGTCAAACCCTGCACAGTTCAAATCACCACATCCCAAAGTTCACTCTGGATCTTCTGGTGCACCTTGTGGTCTGTGCAGGCATCTTAATGGTGTCTTCTCCAAACAGTTCACTTTCTGGATTTAGAGAGGTACTATGTTTCTTAACCTAAAATTACTCTCAAAAGGAATTTAAACTTTGCAATTTAAAATAATAATATTTTATACATACCCGCCCTGAAGAGGGTGATTGAAAATCACAGGGATCATTTAGGGATGCATGGCTGAGTTATGAGGTATATGGATCAGTTGGCAAGAGAAATCAAAAACAAAAAAACCCTCCAAATTAAAGAAAGATAATTTCTGTATAAAATATAGACTATCAAAGTCTTATATGTAAAAATTCTAAGTATAGGAAAAAATAAATCTATAACAGGTCCTTGAATCAGGGCCCAATTAAAATGATATAAGCAATTAAGCATTAACCCAATCAGTAGCCAGGACTACAGAAAGTTGCCACATTATGAAAGACAGAAAAGGGACTAGATTTTAGGAGCCAGGTAGGAGCCAAATTTGAGATACTTGGTAGAATATGGAACAAGGAAGAATATGGAACAAGAAACAAGGCCTTTAACACATGTTAAACAGCCACAACCTCAAACTTCAAACATGTTCAAGTCCTCTTGTCATGGCTCAAAATTTTCATCAACCTTACCAGGATTGGTTGGTCTCTGACCTTGTGCTCGATTGGCACTATGCAGTTTAGTTTTGTGCTTCTTTGGCACTGTGCAATGGCTCTTTTTGTATTCTCTTGTCCTGGAATCAGACAGGATCATTAAGCAAAGTCCCATACTTTTTTAAAAACAATTAATGGAATCATTTTTATAGTCTCAAGCTTTTGGGGCATACATTGACATTATAGCAAATATATTTTATATTTTAAACTTATATTACTGCAAAATAAAAAAAAAAGTTAAAGAAAATCTTAATACTGGTGACATGTGCTTCAAATATGAAAAGGAGAGAAAAAATAAAAAACTGAAATAGTATATTGTACATGTAAGAAAAATATAATAAAAGAATAAAAAATAAAAAAAATATAGCTTATAATAATTGACACACTGTGTCAGCTAAGGAAATGTAGAATACAAGGTTTCTCACCAAAAATGAGATCCATTTCCTCTTCATAACTGGCCATGATCCACTGTGAGTATAAGCAAATGAATTTCACAAAGTAACAGTTTTTTGTATAAAGAACAGGAGTACAACAGGTAATGCACATTCAAAAAGTATCAAAATCCCCAAAATTTGCAATAGCCCAGTTAATTACAATAGCAAATAAACCTACTATCATATTTCACACAAGTTGCTGTATGACATTTAAAGAAAATGGATACTTGTCACAAGTTTTTCAGGTGTAGCAAATCTTTCAACCTAGGTAAATATATTTTTAAACAAAGAAAAACTTATTTGGGTCTAGAACATCATCAAGAAATCTAGAGATCATTCTGGTGGAAGTAAAGTGAACTGAAGAGTTATAAATGAGAGATGCTCCCTTTTGGGAGCCATCCAGAGTTACCATGCCCTGGGATTAACTTCCTGGCTCCTTTGGTATGAAACTGTGATGTCCCATCCATTCACATTTTTATAAATGTGGGAGGTGGGGATTATTAATGTATTTCACTTCAGCTACTAAAATGGACCTTACCTCCTGTTAGAGGCAGGCAAAATGATCAGTTGTTGAAAAAAAATCTAAAAATCATTTCTAAAGACCCCTTAAAATTAATTTGAGATATTTAGCTCATCAAAATTTCCAAAGGCTATTATCCAATTGTAACCAGTTTTGATGAAGTTCATCCATCCTCTATGTGACAATTTACAAAGTCAAAATAGAAAAAAAAAGGCTATTTTTATATATGGGCTTATTCCATAATGTTTTTTCAGTATAGTTATTGGGGGAAAGCAACAGAACATAACTGTAGTTAAAACCCAGTACATTAAAATGATTCAGTGTAACAGAATAGTATTGAATACATTAATATATGAACTTAAAACCAACAAAATTAAATCTTAAACAAAACAATAAGCAAAATGCAATAAAATACAGAGATTTTTATAAAACATTGGAGTTTGAAAAGCCTTAAAATGTAACCTCCAGTCTCTTTAAAATTATTTTATTTTATCCATTGAAATGCCTTTTGTCAGTACTGTGGAATTCCCCATAGTGGAGAACATGGATTTTAGGAATCTCAAATTAGGCAGATCTAAATGGCAAAGAGTTGCAGGGAGATGAATTCTCTCCTGAATCTCAGGTAAGATAAGTAAAAGGATCAGTGTACTCAAAAAATATCCTTTGAAATAGGCAATGCACTGCTCTCCCATAGAATATGCCATACTTGTAACTTCCTGTTTGGAAAAGTCTCTTCCTTCTCCTCTTTTCACCCCCCCTGAGGTCCCCTGCCAAGTGGAGGCTTATTGTTGCCTAAGGAAAGAACACCCCAGTTTTTACCAGCTGGTTTGTGTTTCTGAAGACACAGGAGCAGCTACCAGCAACCTGGATCCTGGGGATGGGCCTGGGGCAATCTGGCTCAGAAGCTGGAGATCAGTTGGGGCTGATCCAGGGTGGGTTGGGACTGGGAGAGCGATCTGGGTCAAGCAGATCCAGAGTGGATGCCTGGAGGCAAGCGCGGATGGAGCGCAGAAGCAGACAGCAGGAGCAAGCTCAATCAGAAGCTTTGCTGAAAAGGCTTGGCAGGAGAAATGTGACTTAAAAAAATTATCTAGGCTATCTTTAAAAAAAATGGAGAAGTTCTCATCCAATGTTGTGGTTGCCATTAACTGTAAAAATTAAATTATATCTAGTAATAAAAATATTATATTTTTTAAGGTTTATTAAGGATTATTAGAAATCAAGGAATAAAGAAGATACAAAATAAAAATCATGTACCCGTGGCTGATTAGCCAATTCAGAATCCCTGAGCTTAGTTTACCACTACATCATTGCAATGGAAGAGAAGAGCATGGGAGGCGTGTAAACTTCAAAAACTACTCCACCCTACTCAGACTGTACTTTAGAAGATTTGATTTATCTATTTCCTTATTGTAACACTGGAGAATCATGATCAAGAATGCCTTTGGAACTTTACATTGCTCCACCCTACTTAGTCTAACAAGGTCATGAATGTCTGTACCCATACTTAAGGTTAAGTATCTAGGAGGATGGCCTTCAACAGACACGTGCAGAAATAGCTGACAGACACCTGGACTGTCCTAAGTCAAGCTAAGCTACCATTGGTACAGATGAGACACAGGAAAATGACGTAAAACCATCTATATAGGGCACGTTACTTCCTCCCTTCACTCTCATTCCCTGGAGAGGTGAATCTGGCTGATCACTTCCTGTGAGCACCCTGGGCGCCAGTTCGATCCTGGAACTCAGCCTGGAGGAGCTCACTCAGACAGTTTCCTTGAGATGGTCTCATGGTGAGTGAAAAGACTGACTTCTTTTTCCCTTGGGCTCAGGAAGACCCCTTTAGCCAAGGCCTTTAACTCCTGCCTGGCTTAGCCTGAGCCGGAGCAGTTTAAATTAACTCTTTCCTCCCCCTCTCTCTTCTCCTTAATTCCTTCTCTCTATATTAATTAAAATCACCATAATTTCCAGCTGACTTAGGTATTTTATTATTTGGGATATCCCATGGCAACTAATTAATTTATATTTTAAGTCATAACTATAGAATTATCTTTCACAGGCATTACTGCCAGTTAAATACTAATTGTGATTTTGCCCAGGTGGAGACTCAAGTGAGATTATAGTGTAAAGGATAATTTTAGAGTTGTGACCTAAACTATATTAATTATTAGTCACCATGGGATATCCCAAATAAAAAAATACCCAAGTCAGCTTGAAATTTATGGTGATTTAATTAATATAGTGGAAAGAAATTAAGAAGAAGGAAGAAGGAAAAGGTGTAGGATTTCTCCTTCATGGCTTGTTCCAGGAGGGAAGATTAGAGGCTCTAGGAAAATAAAGTTTTGGAGAGTAAAGTTGGAAGGAATCAGCTTGAATTCCAAGAGGGTTCAGCCAAGATTCCTGAAGCTGAATTAGCTCAAGGGGAAACTCACTGCCTAAACCCGAACAAATAGCTGCCACCATGCCAAGATGTCGGAATGTGTACCATGCTGCCAGCCAGAGCCACCTCTCCGGGAAAAGAGACTAACAAGAGCAAGCCCCATGAAAAAAGCTAGGAGAGTCTACCTCACTTTCCTGCATCTCCTCTGTACCAATGGTAGCCTAAGCTTGAATTAGGACATCCCAGGAGTCTGTTAGCTGTTTATTATTTGTCAATTTCTCTATCAAAGTCCACCCCCTTAAAACTCAATCCTCAAACATAGTTACAGACATTCTCGATTTTTTCAGACAAAGTAGGGTGGAGTAATTCAAAGTTCCCAAGACATCCCTGATTTTGTTAGAATAAGCATCTTCATTGTAACATATCAGGAGATAGCTAAATTGAATCTTCACAATCCCCCCTGATGATCATTGGGAGACTAGTCTCCCCACTGATTATTTAACATAAACATGTTGTAGTCCTAAAGTACTTCTAATTACAGATGTATACAATATTCAATTTTTAAGGGGAAATTATAAGTTACAATAGTTAGATAAAGAGGGAAATAGAAGAAAGACAAACAATAAACCAATGTTTGCTGAGTGCATTGACAAAAACCAATTGGGGGCAGTCCCCATTTGGCATAGAAGTTTAGATTCAAATAAATGTTCAATCAAACTTCCAATCAATCAACCACATCCAAAGTTCATTCTTGATCTTCTTGATGTAGTGTAGGTTTTCTGACATCTTTATGCAACAGTTCATTCTCTGGATTTAGGAGTTAGCAAACTTCTTCCTTGAAGATCTTTCTCAAACAAAAATTTCAAAATCTTGGATTTTTATTAAAATACAATCCCCCCTGAAGTGGGTGTTTAAAAAATCCAGTTCAGCTCAGAATGCAATGTTTTAATTATGGGGTGTGTGAGTCAATTATTAAAAAGAAGAGAAAAACAAAACCAAAAATATAAGGAAAAAATGGAAGAAACTTAAGTTTTTGGGAGAAAAAGAAAAAAATTCAAAATCAGAATCAAAATACCAAAATCTATGTATATAAAATGTTGAGTAAGCAAGAATAAATTCATAATAGGCCCTTGTAGAGGTCCAATTTAAAGTAATTTCTATCCCACAAGTCTGTAGGACAGAATTCGGTAATATTTCACTTACCCATTTGCAGCCAAGACTACAGGAAGTTGCCATACTATTAGAAGAAAAGGAACTAGAATTTTATTTTGATAGGGAAGTTTCATTCCCTGGACTGATTTAACCTTCATTCTCAGAGATAGAGGGACCCACGTTGATAGCCAAACTTTGGTACTTGTCTGTAAGTATTTTCACAAAGAGTGTGTATACAAAGAAGGTCTATGTCCTAACATATGTCAAGCATTGCAACCTAGAGTCTCACACTAGGTTCAAGTCCTTTGTATTGGCTTAGAAGTGCGTCAATCTTACCTTGATTGGTTTCTTTCTTTTTTGATCTGTGTGCACTTTTGGCACTATTCAGTTTAAGTCTGGCTCCTTTTTTATCTCGTTTCCTAGAATCAGACACAAATGTTAATCACAGTCCCATAACAATTATCAGTAAATGGCAGGTTCCCATAGTCTAAAGCTGTTTAGGTATGTATTTTTTTTATTTTAAACATTATTTTATTTGGTCATTTCCAAACATTATTCACTGAAAACAAAGATCATTTTATTTTCCTCCCTGGCCCCCCTCCCACCATATTTCCCTCTCCCATAGCCGACACACGATTCCACTGGTTATCACATGTGTTCTTGACTCGAACCCATTTCCCTGTTGTTGGTATTTGCATTAGAGTGTTCATTTAGAGTCTCTCCTCAGTCATATTCCCTCAACCCCTGTAGTCAAGCAGTTGCTTTTCATCGGTATTTTTACTCCCACAGTTTATCCTCTGCTTGTGGATAGTATTTTTTAGATCCCTGCAGATTGTTCAGGGACATTGCATTGTCCCTAATGGAGAAGTCCATCACCTTAGATTGTACCACAGTGTATCAGTCTCTGTGTACAATGTTTTCCTGGTTCTGCTCCTTTCGCTCTGCATCACTTCCTGGAGGTTGTTCCAGTCTCCATGGAATTCCTCTACTTTATTATTCCTTTTAGCACAATAGTATTCCATCACCAACATATACCACAATTTGTTTAGCCATTCCCCAATTGATGGGCATCCCCACGTTTTCCAATTTTTGGCCACCACAAAGAGCGCAGCTATGAATATTCTTGTACAAGTCTTTTTCCTTATTATCTCTTTGGGGTACAAACCCAGCAGTGCTATAGCTGGATCAAAGGGCAGACAGTCTTTTATCACCCTTTGGGCATAGTTCCAAATTGCCCTCCAGAATGGTTGGATCAATTCACAACTCCATCAGCAATGAATTAGTGTCCCCAATTTGCCACATCCCCTCCAGCATTCATTACTTTCCATAGCTGTCATGTTACCAATCTGCTAGGTGTGAGGTGATACCACAGAGTTGTTTTGATTTGCATCTCTCTGATTATAAGAGATGTAGAGCACTTTTTCATGTGCTTATTAATAGTTTTGATTTCTTTGGCTGAGAACTGCCCTTTCATGTCCCTTGCCCATTTATCAATTGGAGAATGGCTTGATTTTTTGTCCAATTGATTTAGTTCTTTGTAAATTTGAGTAATTAAACCTTTGTCAGAGGTTTTTAATGAAGATTATTTCCCAATTTGTTGCTACCCTTCTGATTTTGGTTACATTGGTTTTGTTTGTACAAAAACTTTTTATTTTGATGTATTCCAGATTATTCATTTTGCATTTTGTAACTCTTTCTAAGTCTTGCTTGGTTTTGAAGTCTTTCCCTTCCCAAAGGTCTGACATGTATGCTATTCTGTGTTCGCCTAATTTTCTTATACTTTCCTTCTTTATGTTCAAGTCATTCACCCATTCTGAATTTATCTTGGTGTAGGGTGTGAGGTGTTGATCTAAACCTAATCTTTCCCACACTGTCCTCCAATTTTCCCAGCAGATTTTATGAAATAGTGGATTTTTGTCCCAAAAGCTGGAATCTTTGGGTTTGTCATATACTGTCTTGCTGAGGTTGCTTGCCCCCAGTCTATTCCACTGATCCTCCTTTCTTTCTCTTAGCCAGTACCAAATTGTTTTGATGACTGCTGTTTTATAATATAGTCTGAGATCTGGGACTGCAAGGCCCCCTTCCTTTGTATTTTTTTTTCATTATTTCCCTGGATATCCTTGATCTTTTGTTCTTTCAAATGAACTTTGTTATGGTTTTTTCTAAATCAGTAAAAAAATTTTTTTGGACGTTCCATGGGTATGCCACTAAATAGATAGATGAGTTTGGGTAGGTCATTTTTATTATATTGGCTCGTCCTACCCATGAGCAGTTAATGTTCTTCCAATTGTTCAAGTCTAGTTTTAGTTGTGTGGAAAGTGTTTTGTAGTTGTGTTCATATAGTTCCTGTGTTTGTCTTGGGAGATAGATTCCTAAGTATTTTATTTTGTCTAAGGTGATTTTGAATGGGATTTCTCTTTCTAGTTCTTGCTGCTGAGCTGTGTTGGAATTATATAGAAATGCTGATGACATATGGGTTTATTTTGTATCCTGCAACTTTGCTAAAGTTGTTGATTATTTCAATTAGCTTTTTGGTTGAATCTCTAGGATTCTTTAAGTAGACCATCATGTCATCTGCAAAGAGCTATAATTTGGTCTCCTCCTTGCCTATTTTAATGCCTTCAATTTCTTTTTCTTCTCTAATTGCTACTGCTAGTGTTTCTAGTACAATGTCAAATCATAGAGATGATAATGGGCATCCTTGTTTCACTCCTGATCTTAATGGGAATGGATTTAGTTTATCCCCATTGCAGATGATATTAGTTTATGGTTTTAGATATACACTGTTTATTATTTTTAGGAACAACCCTTCTATTCCTATGCTTTCTAGTGTTTTTAGTAGGAATGGGTGTTGTATTTTATTAAAGGCTTTTTCTGCATCTATTGAGATAAGCATGTGGTTCTTGTTGGTTTGCTTGTTGATGTGGTCAATTATGTGGATAGTTTTCCTAATATTGAACCAGCCCTGCATCCCTGGTATGAATCCTACTTGATCATGGTGGATGACCCTTCTGATCACTTGCTGGAGTCTTTTTGCTAGTATCCTATTTAAGATTTTTGCATCTATATTCATTAGGGAGGTTGGTCTATAATTTTCTTTCTCTGTTTTTGGCCTGCCTGGCTTTGGAATCAGTACCATGTTTGTGTCATAAAAGGAGTTTGGTAGAACTCCCTCTTTGCTTATTATGTCAAATAGTTTGTATAGTATTGGAATTAGCTGTTCTTTGAATGTTTGATAGAATTCACTGGTGAATCCGTCAAGCCCTGGGGATTTTTTCTTAGGAAGTTCTTTGATGGCCTGTTGGATTTCTTTTTCTGATCTGGGATTATTTAAGAAATCTATTTCTTCTTCTGTTAGTCTAGACAATTTATATTTTTGTAAATATTCATCCATATCACCTAGGTTGGTATATTTATTGCCATATAGTTGGGCAAAGTAGTTTTTAATGATTGCCTTAATTTCCTCTTCATTGGAGGTGAGATCCCCCTTTTCATCCTTGATGCTGTTAATTTGCCTTTCTTCTTTCCTTTTTTTAATTAGATTGACCAGTACTTTGTCTATTTTGTCTGTTTTTTCAAAGTACCAGCTTCTAGTCTTGCTTATTAGCTCAATAGTTCTGTCACTTTCGATTTTATTAATTTCTCCCTTAATTTTTAGGATCTCTAGTTTGGTTTTCTTTTGGGGGTTTTTAATTTGTTCGTTCTCAAGTTTTTTGATTTGCATTTTGAATTCCTTGATCTCTGTCCTCCCTAATTTGTTAATATATGCACTCAGGGATATGAATTTCCTCTAAGTACTGCATTGGCTGCATCCTATAAGGTTTGAAAGGATGTCTCACCGTTGTAATTTTCCTCAACGAAATTATTAATTGTTTCTATGATTTCTTCTCTAACTAACCAATTTTGGGGTATCATATTATTTAATTTCAAATTAATTTTTGAATTGGCTCTCCATGTACCCTTACAGATCAATATTTTTATTGCCTTAAGATTTGAAAAGGCTGCATTAATTATTTCTGCTTTTCTGCATTTGAGTGCCATGTTTCTGTGACCTAGTGTATGATCTATTTTTGTGAATGTGCCATGTGGTGCTGAAAAGAAGGTATATTCCTTTTTGTCCCTATTTATTTTTCTCCATATGTCTATTAACTCTAATTTTTCTAAGATTTCATTCACCTCTTTTACCTCTTTCTTGTCTATTTTTTGGTTTGATTTATCTAAATTTGATAGTGGTTAGTTCAAGTCTCCCACTAATATGGTTTTACTGTCTATTTCCTCCTTCAATTCTCCTAGTTTCTCTATTAAAAATTTGAATGCTATTCCGTTTGGTGCATACATGTTGATTAGTGATATTTCCTCATTTTCTATACTCCCTTTTAACAGAATATATTTACCTTCCCTATCCCTTTTGATCAGGTCTATTTTTGCTTTGGCTTTGTCAGATATCATGATTGCAACTACTGCCTTCTTTCTATCAGTTGAGGCCCAAAAGGTCTTACTCTAACCTTTAATTCTAACCTTGTGAGTGTCAACCTGCCTCATATGTGTTTCTTGAAGACAACAAATTGCTCCCACTTTCCCCAAATCTTCTTAATGCCCCAATATTTCCCTTTGCATGTTTCTTCTAACTACTTTTATGATGCATACAATTTTTGAGGGTTACACAAAACATTTTCCTCACATATTAATATATATAATTTGATGTAAATGTAGTCCTTATAGAAGAGAGTTTAACTTAAAGAAAAAGATAAGATTTATCTCCTTTTCCCTTTCTTTCATATTTACCTTTTCATGATTCTCTTGCTTTCTGTGCTTGTATATCAAATTTTCCACAAAGTTTTGGTCTTTTCTTAGCAAATGCTTGGAAATCTTCTATTTTGTTGAATGCCCATACTTTCCCCTGGAAGTATATAGTCAGTTTTGCTGGGTAGTTGATTCTTGGTTGGAGACCCAGCTCTCTTGCCTTTCTAAATATCATGTTCCATGCTTTGCAGTCTCTTAGTGTGTTAGCCGCTAAGTCCTGTGTGATCCTTATGGGAGCCCCCCTATATCTGAAGCTCCTCTTCTTGGCTTCTTGTAGGATTTTCTCCTTTTCTTGGAAGCTCTTGAATTTGGCAATTACATTCCTAGGGGTTGTCTTTTGGGGATTTAGTATAGAGGGTGTTATATGAACCCTTTCTATTTCTATTTTGCCCCCTTGCTCCAGAACGTGTGGGCAATTTTCTTTTATAATCTCCTATAGAATATCATCGAGTTTATTGTTTATCTCTGGTTTTTCTGGGAGACTGATAATTTGGAGGTTGTCTCTTCTTCCTCTGTTTTCTAAGTCAGTGACCTTTTCAGTGAGATATTTTATGTCTTCTTCTAATTCATTAACTTTTTGGCTTTGCTTTATTGATTCTTGCTGTTTTATGATCTCACTTTCTTCGAGGTGCTTAATTCTGGTCGTTAGGGCCTGATTTTGCTTTTCAGCTTTGTCTGCCCTTCTATTGGATGCTTCAAGCTCTTTTTCCAATTGAGCAGTCTTATCTGTCAGACTGCTGATCTCTTTCTCCCATTTTTTTCTAGGTTTCCATCTTTTGGGTAAGCTCCAGTTTGAGATCTTCCAGAGCTTGTTGATAGTTTCCATTTTGGGAGGCATGTTGTGATTTTTTTTTTTTTTGGATTTCATCCTCATTCTCCTCTTTTCCTTGGGTACTTCCACCATAAAAGTTTTCAATAGTCACCTTTTTCCCTTTCTTCCTGGAGACTTGATTTTGGGCCATGTGAGCCATCCCTTTGGTGGTTTTATTCCCCTTTCCTTTTTGGTCTGGGGTCTGGGTGATATGGGCGGGTTTTCTGTGAATTTAGGTTGCCTCAGACTAGTTCTTCCTAGCCTCCAAGGTTTCTTATAGAGCTGGGCCCCTGATCACAGCCACACTGCCCTGGTGTTTAGCTCCGCCCAGATGTTCAGCACAACCACCCCGAGTACAGCTCCCTAGGCCCCCTTTGCTCGGTGCAGGATTCTCCAGTGTTTTTTTTTTCCTGGCAGTCCCTAGATCCCAAGGACCCTGGAGTGCCCCTCCAGACAGAGACAGTCTTCACTCACTCGCTGTCCCAGTGAGTGCTCAGGTAGCTCACTATGGTTTGGTGGGGAGGTGGGGGGGGGGAAGGGCGGCTCAGTTCATGTTTCTGTGCAAGCTTTCCTCCTTCTTATTATAGTGTGGAAATGTTCAAACCCCACGTACCTTTGCCTCTGTAGGGTACTGGGGAGTACCGGGGAGTCCTTCTGTTCCTCCAAAGGTCATTTTTATGCTCCTTTGATGTAGTCTATTTTGTTCGGTGCTGGGGAGAGGAAGCGTGTGGCGTCTAGATTGCAGCCATGATTACCCGGAAGTCCTTGGGTATGTATTAACATTATAGCAAGTATATATATATATATATATATATATATATATATATATATATATATATATATATATATATATATATATATATAAATATATTAATTATATTAATATATAATATATTATATAATATTTTTATTATATATATAATATAATATATAATAATATAATATATAATATATAATATTAAGATATATTAATATATATATATATTAAACTTATTTTGGAATTAAATTAATATTGATTGTATGTACCTTAAGTACCAAAAATGAGAAAAGGTTAAAATCAAATATTCTAATCAAAATAAAATAAAAGCAATAATTAAAATAAGGAAAAAGAGAAAAGAGGGAAGGAAAAAAAATTCAGGAATTCAATGTGTTAAAAAAATAGCTTCTAAGTGTCAATGGATTATTATCTCTAATGCATATATAGGATACAGTCAATTTCAATAGCAGATACTCTCTTTACATGTGAGCAATGAATCCAAGATTCCTTCTCTCTGATCTTTATAGATGTTGGAGTACTTAACAATATTTGGAATGGCCCTTCCCAAGAAGGCTGAGTTGTTCCAGTACATTGGAAATTTTTAATATACACCTTGTGTACTGGGTTCAGGTCATGAAGAGAAAAGTCTAGTGGTCCGGCTTGTACTGCAGCTCTGGATTCAAGAAGTTCATGCAGTTTGTGTTGTAATTCCTGTATATAGGAAGCAATAGTAGTATCTCCTCCTAATAGTGATGTATATGCAGGGAAGAAAGGCTTAGCCTAAATAGGTGGATGTCCAAAAAGCATCTCAAATGGTGAGAAGTGTAGGTCTCTTCTAGGCCCGCTTCTAAGATAAAATAGGGCCAGAGGAAGAATTTCAGGTCATTTTAAATGTGTCTCAGTGCATAACATTCCAATCATAGTTTTAAGTTCACTGTTTATTCTTTCAACTTGGCCTGAGCTCTGGGGATGATATGGAACATGGAATTTGGGAGTTATCCCCAAGAAAGAATATATCTGATTTAGGACAGAATCAGTAAAATGACTTCCTCTATCTGAATCAGTATGTGCTGGTAGGCTGTTAAGATTAAAATTAGTTTCTCTGCTAGAAATATTATATTTTTATAAACTTTTATTAAAGATTAAGAAATAAAGGAAATAGAAAATAAAATAAGAAAAACACGTGTCTAGTCCCAGAGAGCCCATTCACAATCACTCACTCTACATCCTGCCTGGTAGAGCCGCATGAGCCTGGAAGCCAAGGGAGTGAGCAGTAGGCGGAGTCTCTTTAAATAATTATTTGTGATCTCGCACTCAGGGAGATTTAGGGAGATTAGAGGGCAATTTGGGAACTCGCAAGGGCTTCTGGGGATTGAAGTCCGGAGTTCAAATCTCCATTTTCACAAGGCCAAAGCAAGGAATAATTTCTTTTAAAAGCACCTTCTCAACAAAAACTGCTGTGGCTTGGGTTGCAGGAAATGCCTCTGGCCATCTGGTCAGTTGATCTACTATGACTAGACAAAATTTATAATGCCCAGCCTTTGGCATTGTTATGAAATCAATCTGTAGGTGCTCAAAAGGTGTGTAAGCCAGAGGACCCCCACCAAAGCCTTTGCCACAAAAGGCATGTTGGTTATATGCTTGGCAGGTGGAGCAGGCTGTACACACTTCAGAGGATATAGTAGTTATACCAGGGGCTATCCATACTCTCTTAACAGAGTCCACGATGCCCTGGGTACCAAAGTTACCATTTTTATGAATAGATTGGCAGATTTGGTGATATTTCTTCTAGGGAGCAGGGGTTTTCCTTCAGATGACACCCATACTCCATTAATTTGTTTTGCTTTGAATTTTTGCTTCCATTTTCCACTTTCTTTTCATTGTAGGAAAGTGATAAATTTAAGTCATCAGTAGTTGTTAATGTTAAAATTAATTCAGGCCCTTCTACGGCTGCCAGCTTTGCAGCGGCAGCTGCTCAATCATTTCCCCTAGACACAAGGTCAGTGCCACCTGTATGGGCAGAGCAATGAACTACAACTAGGGCTTCCAGCAACTGGAGAGCAGAATGAACTTCATTAATAATTTCTACATTAGCGATAGATTTTCCAGCTGAGGTTAAAAATCCTCCCTGGAGCCATAGCATCCCAAGTGAGCAACAAATGCCAAAGGCATATCTAGAATCTGTATGCATTGTTGCCCTTTTATCCTTGGCAATTATACAGGCATGTTTCAGAGCTATGAGTTCTGCCTCTTGAGTATTAATATTAGAGGGCAGTAAAGCTGACCACTCAGTGGCAAATTCTGTGACTACAGCAGCTCCAGTGTAGTGGATGGCATCCCTCATAAAAGAGGAACAATCAGTAAATAAGACCAGATCTGGATTCTCTAAGGGGGTGTCCAAGAGATTATCTCGAGGCTTTTCTGTCATGGACACTAGTGTTTCACAACTGTGTCATGGTTCTCCTGAAGTTGGTAAATCTGGAAGCAAGATGACAGGTTTAAGGGTTGTACAGTGTTTCAAGGTAATGTTTTCACTATTTATCAAGGTTATTTCATACCTTGTAATTCGCTGATCCGAGAATATCTGTGTTCTATGTCTTAGCAACAATGCTTCTATCTCATGTAGGTTCATAATTGTTAATGGGCATCCCAACACTAGGTCAACAGTTTTTGTCACTAGTAAGGCTGTAGCAGCTACTCCTCTAAGACATGGTGGTGCTCCTGAAGCTACTGGGTCCAGCTATGCAGAATAATAACAATTGGGCACTGAGAAGGGTCCAAAGTCTGAGTTAAAACACCTGAAGCTACCCCTTTTTTGCTCATGTAGATACAAAGTAAATGGCTTGTTGTAATGTGGGATGCCTAGAGACAGGATAGCCTATTTTAGATCTGATAGAGCTGACAAGTGTTTTGCCTCTAATTTGAGGGGTTCAGGGACCAATTCCCCTGTTAGTTCTATAAGGGGTTTAGTAATTTCTCCATAGCAAGGAATCTATTTTCTACAAAACCCAGTTGCTCCTAAAATTGCTCTCAACTGTTTTTTAGTGGTAGGAGCGTTTAAATTTTGAATATTCTCAATTCACTTGGGAGAAATATAGTGGGCACCCACATTCAGGATGAACCCCAAATATTCTACTTTAGGGAGACACCACTGAACCTTATCCTTTGAGATTTTATGCTCTCTTTTGTGCAATTCCAAAAGAAGGTGTTTACTATTTTCCTGATGTGTTTTTCCTTCTGTTGAAGCCAAGAGTAGATCATCTACATATTTGATTAATTTTCTATTTTTAAATGTTATATTATCTGTGTCTTGGCTCAAAATTTGTGCAAATAAATTCGGGCTTTCCATGTAACCCTGTGGCTGATGACTCCATGTATTTGTGAGCCCTTCCAGGTGAAAGCAAAGATATGCCTGGAGTTCTCATATATGGGAATGGAAAAGAAGGCTGAGCACAAGTCTACTACTGTAAAGTATGTAGCTGTGGTAGGAATAGAGGAAATAATTGTATTTATGTTCGAAACTATGGAGTGTCTCTTTATAATATGATTGTTCACAGCCCTCAGATTCTATACGAATCTATTGAGGTGTTTGCCATCAGGCTCCCCTTTTTTTTTTTTTAAACCCTTACATTCCGTCTTGGAGTCAATACTGTGTATTGGCTCCAAGGCAGAAGAGTGGTAAGGGCTAGGCAATGGGGGTCAAGTGACTTGCCCAGGGTCACACAACTGGGAAGTGTCTGAGACCAGATTTGAACCTGGGACCTCCCGTCTCTAGGCCTGGCTTTCAATCCACTGAGCGACCCAACTGTCCCCCCCTCCTTTTTGGTTTTTTACCGGGCAGGATGGGTGTGTTGTATTCAGATTTACAAGGAATTATTATTCCCTGGGCAATTAATGAGTTCATTCCTGGGGTAATACCCTGTATTGCCTCTTTTCAGAGGGGATACTGAGGAATGGAGGGAGGTGGCCTAGATTTAGTTTTTATCTGCACAGTAAAAGCTGATTTAAGTAGGCCTACATCGGAAGAAGACGTGGCCCAAAGAGATTCTTGTATATCCGTAGGTATTACAAAGGTGGGATGCTCCTTTTCCTTCTGACTCTCTGAGAGAATTACAGGGAGTAAATTTAAAGATTCCTCTGGTATTTCTAATGATAAGAAGCCATCTGGGGAGCAATTATTGTGGCTCTGAGTTTGTATAGAAGGTCCCTATGTGGCATTTAAAGTAGTGTTTGGCATAAACTGTTACAGATAAAAGAGTGGTTGCCTTAAATTCAGATTGTGAAAATATGGTTTCAAATCAAAAATACAGTGGTCGCCAGGGAAAATTCCCAAATATTAAATATACCCATGTCAGCTGGGTTTTATAGAGATTAATTAATACAAATTAAGGAATTAATGAAAGGGAGAGAGAGAGTAATAGGAAATAATGAGAAAAGGGCTAGACCAGCTTAGGCCATCCTTAAAAGAGATATCAGTCAGTCTTTTATCCACTCACCACAAGATTTGTCACAAGCAAGATTCTAGTGTTCAGAGAGAAACCAGTTAAGCTTTGGCCAGCTCAATCTCCAGAGAGAGTTCTCTGAGCGAGTCCCCTGCTCTCAGTTTCTGTTCTCCTTTTAAAGAGAATTTTCTCCAATGTCACCTCCCCTAAGTTCTTACATCTACCACTCACAGTAGACGTTTTCCAAAGGACAAACTATTCTTAATTCACACCTGAGTAGACTAAACTTTTGAGTAATTCACATCTGAGTAGACTAAAACCTCTGAGTAAGTTCTCACCTCTTTGCCACTTGCAAGAATACAAGTTGTCTGAGTTTTATAGGTACATAGCACCCTTTTGAATTAGATCTAAAAATAGGCACAGCTTAAGAGCTTTTGCCTTACTATAAGTATAGGTTAAGTATTTTTCATTGTTCGGCAAGGAGTTTACAACTTTATCTTCCCCTAAGGCATGCTTAAGTATGGGTGAAGTAGAGTTCTCACATTCCTGACTAAGTCCCTTCATTGTTTAAAAATGGGGAATGGTCTTAACCAAATCTTATGAAGTAGGGTCTGAGAATTTTTAAGATTTACACCTACCCACCAAATTTATTTTATTTTTATTTTTATTTGGTCATTTCCAAACATTATTCATTGGAAAAAAAGATCATTTTCTTTTCTTCCCTCCACCCCCACGCCCCCACCTCTCCCATAGCCTATGCGCGATTCCACTGGGTATCACAGGTGTTCTTGATTCAAACCCATTTCCATTTTGTTGGTATTTGCATTTGAATGTTCATTTAGAGTATCTCCTCAGTCATATCCCCTCAACCCCTGTAGTCAAGTAGTTGCTTTTCATTGGTGTTTTTACTCCCACAGTTTATCTTCTACTTGTGGATAGTGTTTTTTAGATCCCTGTAGATTGTTCAGGGACATTGCATTTCCACTAATGGAGAAGTCCATTACCTTCGATTGTACCACAATGTATCAGTCTCTGTGTACAATGTTTTCCTGGTTCTGCTCCTCTCACTCTGCATCACTTCCTGGAGGTTGTTCCAGTCTCCATGGAATTCCTCAACTTTATTATTCCTTTTAGCACAATAGTATTCCATCACCAATATATACCACAATTTGTTCAGCCATTCCCCAATTGAAGGGCATCCCCTCATTTTCCAATTTTTGGCCACCACGAAGAGTGCAGCTATGAATATTCTTGTACAAGTCTTTTTCCTTATTATCTCTTTGGGGTACAAACCCAGCAGTGCTATGGCTGGATCAAAGGGCAGACAGTCTTTTATTGCCCTTTGGGCATAGTTCCAAATTGCCCTCCAGAATGGTTGGATCAATTCACAATTCCACCAGCAATGAATTAGTGTCCCTATTTTGCCACATCCCCTCCAGCATTCATTACTTTCCATTGCTGTTATGTTAGCTAATCTGCTATGTGTGAGGTGATACCTCAGAGTTGTTTTGATTTGTACCTCTCTGATTATAAGAGATATAGAGCACTTTTTCATGTTCTTATTAATAGTTTTGATTTCTTTGGCTGAGAACTGCCCTTTCATGTCCCTTGCCCATTTATCAATTGGAGAATGGCTTGATTTTTTGTACAATTGATTTAGCTCTTTGTAAATTTGAGTAATTAAACCTTTGTCAGAGGTTTTAATGAAGATTGTTTCCCAATTTGTTGCTACCCTTCTGATTTTAGTTACATTGGTTTTCTTTGTACAAAAACTTTTTAATTTGATGTAGTCAAAATTATTTATTTTACATTTTGTGACTCTTTCTAAATCTTCCTTGGTTTTAAAATCTTTCCTGTCCCAAAGGTCTGACATGTATACTATTCTGTGTTCACCTAATTTACTTATGGTTTCCTTCTTTATGTTCAAGTCATTCACTCATTCTGAATTTATCTTGGTGTAGGGTGTGAGGTGTTGATCCAAACCTAATCTCTCCCACACTGTCTTCCAATTTTCCCAGCAGTTTTTATCAAATAATGGATTTGAGTCCCAAAAGCTGGGGTCTTTGTGTTTGTCATAAACTGTCTTGCTGAGATCATTTACACCAAGTCTATTCCACTGATCCTCCTTTCTGTTTCTTAACCAGTACCAAATTGTTTTGATAACCACTGCTTTGTAATATAGTTTGAGATCTGGGACTGGAAGTCCTCCTTCCTTTGCATTTTTTTCATGATTTCCCTGGATATCCTTGATCTTTTGTTCTTCCAAATGAACTTAGTTATGGTTTTTTCTAATTCAGTAAAGAAGTTTTTTGGTAGTTCAATAGGTATGGCACTAAATAAGTAAATTAATTTGGGTAGGATTGTCATTTTTATTATGTTAGCTCGTCCCACCCATGAGCAATCAATGTTTTTCCAATTGTTTAGATTTAGTTTTAACTGTGTAGAAAGTATTTTGTAGTTGTGTTCATATAGTTCCTGTGTTTGTCTCGGTAGATAGATTCCTAAGTATTTTATATTGTCTAGGGTGATTTTAAATGGTATTTCGCTTTCTAATTCTTGCTGCTGAAATGGGTTAGAGATATATAGAAATGCTGATGACTTGTGCGGGTTTATTTTGTATCCTGCAACTTTGCTAAAGTTGTTGATTATTTCGAGTAACTTTTTGCTTGATTCTCTAGGATTCCTTAAGTAAACCATCATATCATCTGCAAAGAGTGATAGCTTGGTCTCCTCATTGCCAATTTTAATACCTTCAATTTCTTTTTCTTCTCTAATTGCTACTGCTAGTATTTCTAGTACAATGTTAAATAATAGAGATGATAATGGGCATCCTTGTTTTACTCCCGATCTTATTGGAAAGGCTTCTAGTTTATCCCCATTGCAGATAATGTTTGCTGATGATTTTAGATTTATACTGTTTATTATTTTTAGGAAAGGCCCTTCTATTCCTATACTTTCTAGTGTTTTCAATAGGAATGGGTGTTGTATTTTATCAAAGGCTTTTTCTGCATCTATTGAGATAATCATGTGATTTTTGTCAGTTTGCTTGTTAATATGGTCAATTATGTGGATGGTTTTCCTAATATTGAACCATCCTTGCATTCCTGGTATGAATCCTTCCTGGTCATAGTGGATGACCCTTGTGATGACTTGCTGGAGTCTTTTTGTTAGTATCTTATTTAAGATTTTTGCGTCTATATTCATTAGGGAGATTGGTCTACAGTTTTTTTTCTCTGTTTTTGAACTGCCTGGCTTTGGGATCAGTATCATGTTTGTGTCGTAGAATGAATTTGGTAGAACTCCTTCTTGGCCTATTCTTATGACTAGTTTGTTTAATATTGGGATTAGTTGTTCTTTGAATGTTTGATAGAATTCATTTGTGAATCCATCTGGACCTGGGGATTTTTTCTTAGGGAGTTCTTTGATGGCTTGTTCAATTTCTTTTTCTGAAATGGGGTTGTTAAGGTAATTTATTTCTTCCTCTTTTAGTCTAGGCAATTTATATTGTTGTAAGTATTCATCCATATCACCTAGATTGCCATATTTGTTGCCATATAATTGGGTATAGTAGTTTTTAATGATTGCCTTAATTTCCACTTCATTAGATGTGAGGTCTCCTTTTTCATCTTGGATACTGTGTGAACCTTAAAAATTCCCAGACCCTAATTCATAAGATTGGATTAAGACCATTCCCCATTTGGGGAGTGAACTCTACTTAGATCAGGAATGTGAGAACTCTATTTCACCTACTTAAGTCTGCCCTAGGGGAAGATAAAGTTGTAAACTCTTTTCTGAACAATGTTATTGTAGTCTCTTGGTAACCGAGGATGATGATTGTTTTTGTGTGTTTTTGTGCACAAAGACACTTGTGCATGAAGATTTAAGTGGAAAAGTCAATGCACAGAGACAGTCCCACTCTCTCGGCATTGGAAGCCTGGGTCCATTGGCACGAAAAGTCGTCACACCTGGAGACTTCCTCAGCTGCATTGGATGGCCATGTTGTCTTTTGTGCTCCAACATGCCCTAAGCACTCCACAGTGCCTTGCTGTATCACCATCTTAGCCGTTGAACCTTCTTGTTGGTTTCTTCTGCCTGTTCCGCCGAATCAGTCTTCACATGCTGGGTGAGCAAAGCCCTAGTTCACCAGGGGTAGACAATGACCCGATGGCTACCCTCACAAGGTTTAGCCGACCTGTTGAAGCCGTTGCCCGGTGTGTGGCCACTGCCGCATGCTAGCATCTACTAGGAGCCACAAGTGAGAGCTGGGTGTCAGGTGAAGGTCAGAGGCTGGAGAGCTGCCCTAGGAGGGAACGACAATTCCTCCTTACCAAAGGTATTACTCCTCCCTGAGCACCCCATAAAGTACTTAAACCCATATTTATAATAAGGCAAAAAGTTCTTAAGATAAGTACCTATAAAGGTCAAGCAACTTGTGAATTTACAAGGAACAAAGAGCTGAGAAACTTACTCAGAGCTTTCCTGGTGTGAATTACTCAAAAATTCACACCTTCTTAGGTGTGGACTAAGAATGGTCTGTCCTTTGAAAAAAACGTCTACTGTGATTGGTAGATGGAAGAACTTAGGGGAGGTGACATAGGAGAAAATTCCCTATATAAGGAGATAACAGGCTCTTAAAAAAGAAGACCAGTCTCTAAGGAGGCTGTTGGGAGAGAGCTCTGGAAACAGGCTCTTGGGACAGTCTCTTGAGGACAGTCAGAAGAATCCCTCTTTGGAGAAGGATGGCTGGCTGAACTGGTGTCTATATTCTTGCTTGGACAGATCTTGTGGTGAGTGATTAAGGACTGACTGATCTCTCTCTTAAGACTCAGGTCTAGGCCATGTTGGCTTAAGGCCCTTCATACTTATTCCTTTCTTATTCTTTCTCTCCTTTTCTTTAATTCCTCATTTGTATTAATTAAAATCTCTATAAAACCCAGCTGACTTGGGTATATTTGAATAATTGGGAATATTTCCCTGACGACCACCTTATATTTGATTTTAAAACAAGACACTGTAGTGAAAACATATTTTCTGGGGTCACAATTTACTTATCCACTCTTTTATCTACTACAGTTTAAGTCTTCCACTATTTTAATCACTATAGTTTATGGCCTCAACTATTTTAATTATGACAACTGACAATTTGGTTTATTTCTTTCCTTTTTTTTTAATTAGACTCACTAGTACTTTGTCTATTTTATTTGTTTTTTCAAAGTACGAGCTTCTAGTCTTATTTATTAAATCAATAGTTCTTTGACTTTCAATTTTATTAATATCTCCTTTGTGTTTTAGGATCTCTAATTTAGTCTTCATCTGAGGGTTTTTTGTTCACTTTCTATTTTTTTAATTTGCATGCCCAATTCATTGGCCTTTGCCCTTCTTAATTTGTTAATATATGAACTCAAGGATATAAATTTCCCCCGAATACTTCTTTGGCTGCATCCCATAGGTTTTTAAAGGATGTCTCATCATTGTCATTTTCTTCAATGAAGTTATTAATTTTTTCTATGATTTGTTCTTTAACTAACTGGTTTTGGAGAATCATATTGTTTAATTTCCAATTAATTTTCAATTTACCTCTTCATGTTCCCTTACTAATTATTATTTTCATTGTATTGTGATCTGAGAATGTTATATTTATTATTTCTGCTCTTTTGCACATGTTTGCAATGTTTTTATGACCTAGTACATGGTCAATTTTTGTGAATGTATCACATGCTGCAGAAAAGAAGGTTTATTCCTTTTTGTCCCTATTTATTTTTCTTCACATGTCTACTAACTAATTTTTCTAAGATTTCATTCACTTCTCTTACCTTTTTCTTATTTATTTTTTGGTTTGATTTATCTAGTTCGGATAGAGGAAGGTTCAGGTCTCCCACTAGTATAGTTTTTCTATCTATTTCGTCCTTGAGTTCCTCTAGTTTCTCCTTTAGAAATTTGGATGCTATGCCTACCCATCAAATTTAAAAGGGAGTCAGGCATTAAAAGGAAGTAATGCTGTACCTCTAGGGGTCCTACAGACACCATTCTAGGGGAAAGTTTTTTAACCCTTTGGGGTATTCCTGACACTCCCATTACATTCTCTGAGCCAACAGAATAGCAATGTAAATCAAGTGTACTCCTTAATACAGACCTGGAAGCTCCAGTGTCTAAAAGCCAATTATAATAGATGTTACCCACCTTTAAGGTAACATGGGGTTCATTAGTATGGGGGGGGAAGTAGATAGGGACAAAGGTAGTAGGACATCAGGGTCCAGAAAATCAAAGGTTGTATCCTCTGATTCCTGTGCCCCAGCTCCCCCTACCCCCAGATACCATAGTATTTGGGAAGTTCCTTGGGCACCCACTTGAAGAGCACCCCCCTGAGGGGCATTAGCACCCCGAGTGCATTAGCACCCCGAGTATTTTTTGGACAAGCACCACTTAAGTTATATTGTTGTGGAGTCATTTGGTTTAAGTTATCATTTTCCCAATATCTATTCCTTTAGTTATCATTCCTAAAGTTGTGGTTTCCATTATCATTATTGTAGTTATTTCTATAATTATCACTTCTGTAGTTGTTATTAAACTGCATATTCCTTCTGATAACCTTGAATAAAGTTCTACACTCTATCATTCTGTGGCCCTTCTAACAGAATTCGTAGGTAATGGATCAATAATTAAATTCCTGGAGAGGGGCAAGTGTCATTGGTTGAGTATAATGGCTACTTTCCTTTTTAGCTATCTTATCTTTTAAACATCTCAATTCTTTCTTTATTTCCTCCATGCCATCATTGTTTTCTTCTTCCTATTCTTTGTTTCCCTTTGAAACATATAGAGCTGTTTCCCACAATTCTTTTTTTTAAGTCTTAATTTATACTGCCTGCTGATTTCTTTCTTTCTTTTTTTTAATTTTATAATATTTTATTTGATCATTTTCAAGCATTATTCGTTAAAGACAAAGATCATTTTCTTTTCCTCCCCCCCCAACCCCCATAGCTGACGCGTGATTCCACTGGGTATCACATGTGTTCTTGATTCGAACCCATTGCCATGTTGTTAATATTTGCATTAGAGTGTTTGTTTAGAGTCTCTCCTCTGTCATGTCCCCTCAACCGCTGTAGTCAGGCAGTTGCTTTTCCTCGATGTTTCTACTCCCACAGTTTATCCTCTGCTTATGAATAGTGTTTTTTCTCCTAGATCCCTGCAAATTGTTCAGGGACATTATACCGCCCCTAATGGAGAAGTCCATTACATTCGATTATACCACAGTGTGTTTGTCTCTGTGTACAATGTTCTCCTGGTTCTGCTCCTTTCGCTCTGCATCACTTCCTGGAGGTTGTTCCAGTCCACAATTCTTCAAGGTCCATCTCAGGCCATCTTGCACAATGTGTTCTAAAACAATCCCTAATCACTTTGCAAGATTTATTGACAAAGTGCCTTCTAACTTATCTAATGCAATTTTCTTTAGATAGGTCAAAATCCAGGTATCTACCTCCAAACTCAATTATTCGATTTTACCACAGTGTATCAGTCACTGTGTACAATGTTCTCCTGGTTCTGCTCCTCTCACTCTGCATCAGTTCCTGGAGGTTGTTCCAGTTCACATGGACTTTCTCCACTTTTATTCCTTTGAGCACAATAGTATTCCATCACCAATATATACCACAATTTGTTCAGCCATTCCCCAATTGAAGGGCATCCCCTCATTTTCCAATTTTTTGCCACCACAAAGAGCGCAGCTATGTATATTCTTGTACATGTATTTTTCCTTATTATCTCTTTGGGGTACAAACCCAGCAGTGCTATGGCTGGATCAAAGGGCAGACAGTCTTTTATCGCCCTTTGGGCATAGTTCCAAATTGCCCTCCAGAATGGTTGGATCAATTCACAACTCCACCAGCAATACATTAATGTCACATAATTGCCACATCCCCTCCAGCATTCATTATTTTCCTTTGCTGTCATGTTAGCCAATCTGCTAGGTGTGAAGTGATATCTCAGAGGTGTTTTGATTTGCATCTCTCTGATTAGAAGAGATTTAAAACACTTTTTCATGTGCTTATTAATAGTTTTGATTTCTTTGACTGAAAATTCCTATTCATGTTCCTTTCCCATTCATCAATTGGGGAATGGCTTGATTTTTTGTACAATTGGTTTAGCTCTTTATAAATTTGAGTAATTAAACCTTTGTCAGAGATTTTTGTTATGAAGATTTTCCCCCAGTTTGTTGCTTCTCTTCTAATTTTGGTTGCATTAGTTTTGTTTGTACAAAAAAACTTTTTAATTTGATGTAATCAAAATTATTGATTTTACATTTTGTGTTTTTTTCCTAACTCTTGCTTGGTTTTAAAATCTTTCCCGTCCCAAAGGTCTGACATGTATACTATTCTGTGTTCACCTAATTTGCTAGTATTTTCCTTCTTTATATTCAAGCCATTCACTCATTCTTAGTTTATCTTGGTATAGGGTGTGAGGTATTGATCCAAACCTAATCTTTCCCATACTATCTTCCAATTTTCCCAGCAGTTTTTATCAAATAGTGGATTTTGGTCCCAAAAGCTGGGATCTTTGGGCTACTATAGACTACTATCTGGCTGAGGTCATTTACCCCAAGTCTATTCCACTGATCTTCCTTTCTGTCTCTTAGCCAGTACCATATTGTTTTGATAATCACTGATTTATAGTATAGTTTGAGATCTGGGACTGCAAGGCCAACTTTTTTTGCATTTTGACACAAATATATAGACTTTTTTTTTACATCACTTCCTGCATCTCACATGTACCAATGGTAGCTTAAGCTTGACTTCAGACAGCCCAGAGGGTCTTTCAGTTGTTTCTGATTTGTTATTTACTAGCACATGTCTTCCATAGGCCATCCTTCTCAATATATAATTCTTAAGTAGGGATGTATACATTCTGATTGCTAGACTAAATAGGGTGGAGTAAATCTAAAATTCACAATCCTCCCGATGATGATTGTGGGACTAGTCTCCCCAGTTGGTCACTAAACATAGCCATCCTATACCTCTAATTTCTTCTAACTTCAGGTGCATACAAAATTTCACATTCTAAGAGGAAACTACAATAGTTAGATATAAGAGGGGAATAGAAGAGAGAAAGACAGCAAAACCAATGTTTGCTGGGCATATTGACAAAAATCAATTAGGGGGCAGTCCCCTTTTGGCATGAGTATACATTCAAATAAATGTTCAATCAAACTTCAGTTCAATCAACCACACCCAAAGGTCATTCTGGATCTTCTTGATGTAGTGTAGGTTTTCTCTAATCTTTCTGCAACAGTTCATCCTCTGGACTTAGGAGTTAGCAAGCTTCTTTCTTTGAAAATCTTTCTCAAACAAAAAAAAAAATTAAATCTTGGATTTTATTAAAATACAATCCCCTCATCCTGAAGTGGGTGTTAAGAAACCTCCAATTTAGCTCAGATGCATTGTTAAGTTATGGGGGTGTATGAATCAATTATCAAAAGAAGAGAAAAAAATAAAGAAAAAATGGAAGAAAGTGAAACTTTTGGGAGAAAGAATAATATATATATAATGTTGAGTAATCAAGAATAAATTTATAATAGGCCCTTATTTGGGTTTAATAAATTTCTAACAGGCCCTTGTATTAGGGTCCAATACATTTCTAATAGGCACTTGTATTAGGATCCAATTTAAAGTAATTTCTATACTACAAGTCTGAAGGACAAAATGCAGTAACATTTCACTTACCCATTTGCAGCCAAGTCTACAAGAAGTTGCCATACTATAAGAGAAAAAATACTAGATCTTTATTTTGACAGGGAAGTGTTATTCCCTGGTATGATTTTTTGTCATTCTCAGGGATATGGAAGCCAGGATGATAGCCAAACTTTGGTGCCTGTCTGTGAGTATTTCAAAAAGAGTATGGATATAAGGAAGTCCTACGACTTAACATATGTCAAGCTCCACAACCTTGAGTCTCACACTAAGTTCAAGACCTTTTGTAATGGCTTAGAAGTGCATCAATCCTACCTGGATTGGTTTCTTTTTTTTCCCTGTGTGCTCTTTTTTGCACTATTCAGGTTATATCTGTGCTCCTTTTTGATCCCATTTCCTAGAATCAGACACAAACATTAATCACAGTACCATAACACTTTTCAATAAATAGCAGGTTTCCATAGTTTAAAGCTTTTGGGTATGCATTAATATTATCGCAAGTATATATATATATATATACACATATGTATATAACATATTACTGCTGAATTTAAAAAATGGTTGTATGTACCTTAAGTACAAGAAATTTAAAAAAAGGAAAAATCAAATATTCTAATCAAAAGAAAAGAAAAGCAATGATAAAAATAAGGGAAAAAATTCAGGATTTCAATGTGTTCCCCAAAAACAGTATCTACTTGTCTCTGGATTATTATCTCCAATGCATCTGATAGGATACAGTCAATCAGTCTCAATATAAGTTGACATGTGCTCCAAATGCAACAAATGAGAGAAAAAAATCAAATACTGTATGGCACAAATAAAATGCAACAAAATAGTACAGATCCATCAATAGGGAAGAAAAACAAAAATGGTAAAAATTTGTATATTTCATAATCACAGGGGTTCTGTATTCAAAATTCATTTCTTTTTTATCTTCCTTCTTCTTGCTAATATTTGGAGGGGAGAGAAAACTGAAAAGGATCAACATATACAAAAAACAATAGGATCTAAGAGGTATCACCTTCATAGTATTTGGGAAGTTCCTTGGGCACCACCCTGAGTGGCACCCCCTGAGGGGCAGTAGCACACCAAATATTTTTTGGACAAGCACAACTTAAGTTATATTGTTGTGGAGTCATTTGGTTTGAGTTATAGTTTTCCCAATATCTATTCCTATAGTTATCATTCCTAAAGTTGTGGTTTCAATTATCATTATTATAGTTATTTCTGTAATTATTATTTCTGTAGTTGTTATTAAACTGCATATTCTTTCTTATTACCTTGAATAAAGTTCTACACTCTATCATTCTGTGGCCCTTCTTCTCACAGAATTGGCAGGTAATGGATCAATAGTTAGATTCTTGGAGAAGGGCAAGTGCCATTGGTTGAATATAATGCCCTTTATCCTGTTTATCAATCTTATTTGTTAAATATGTCAATCGTTTCTCAATTTTCTCCATGAAATCCTTAGTCTCTTCCTCCTTTACTTTGTTTCCATTTGAAACATATAGGGTGGTTTTTCATAATTCTTCAAGATCCATTTGAAGTCACCTAGGGCAATGAGTTCTAAAATAATTCTTAATCACTTTGCAAGACTTATTGACAAAGTGCCTTCTAATTAGTCTTATGCAATTTTCTTTAGAAAGGTCAAAATCTAGGTATCTATCCCCAAACTCAATTATTCTGTTCATGAATCTGGAGGGTGTCTCTTCCTCATTTTGCTTAATTCTTTCAAATTCTGTCCACTTATCCGTGCTGTCAGCACATTCTCTCATGGCAGTTAAGATGGCCTCCTTACAATGTTATAGTTGTAAATAATCCTCAAAATTGTTATAGTCCCATTTGGGATCCTAAGATGGCCAGTGTGCTGCATTGTGCCCCTGGGCTTTATTAACATGAGAAATTATTTTATTTTTCTCACATTTAGTTAAAAAAGCCCGGAGCAAGTTTTCAATGTCTTTGTAAGACAGATTATGTTGAAAAAAATATGTATGTTATCTTTTTCATTACCAGAAAGGGATCTTGTTCATATGTGGGAACATTTCATGTGAATTCATTTATTTCTTGGGGAGTAAATGGTATATTGTGCCTTAGAGTCACCACATCCCCATTGTGTCCTATTTCAGGTACTTCTCTTAGAAGAAAAATGTCTCTAGTTGAATTTGGTACATGTGAGTCAGTTGTGACTAGAAAGAGTTTCTTTAGAAGGACGAGATTTCCCTGGGGCTGGAATTGGTTTTTGGGTAGGAGAAGGAACAGGAGAAACTGGGATTGCAGAAGTTGGGGTTTCAGGAGAAGGGTCTTGGGAAGTAAGTTCAGCTAAGATGTGTAGACAAGGAGAGAAGCAGTCTGGCAGCTGAGTTATAGGAGAGGAGCTTTCCATCTCCATTTTGGGGGGAAGGAATTTCCTCATTTAGAGGTTAGAAGCAGGTTTGTATGGGTCAGATATGTTTTTGGTGGGATCAGTATTTGCCAATTGATCCAGTGAGAAGCATTTTAAATTATCCAATTGGTTTTGCATGTTTCCCTGCATTTTATCTTTGAATTTTTTCAAGGTAGTATTTCTTGTCACAGTATTTAGGAGTATAAAAATGAAATTACCTAAGAACATAAGAAATGGGAGATATTCTGAAATCTTTAATGTCCCTAATTTTTCAAATGTCATACAAATTTCATAGAATGTAGTATTCATTTTAAATATATATGTATATATGTAAAAATTATTTACAATTTTGATTTTAGTTAGTAGATATCGCTACTGGCTAGGGGTTAAAGTCAGGGAGTGAAAACAAAAGATTTGGGTGTAATGTACCCCTTTTTTAAGAGTCTTTAAATCCAATCAAGTCCATTAGGACAAAAGGATACAGAAAAACAAAGCCTTTTGCCTGAGGCTAAGGCTGAGTTTTTGTTTGATTTGGGAGAGATCACAAGCCCCCTCTACTTCCCTTTCTTTGAGCAAAGCCTCTGCTTTGCCTAACTAGCCTCACCAGGTTTTCTACTTCTCACTGAATTTTTTTTTATTAAGCATGTTTTTATTTAAGAAATTTAACATTTATTCATTTTAAATATTATTTTTAAATTTTGAGGTCCTCTCTCCTAACCCTTCCCTACCCACTAAGAAGACATGCAAAAATAATATCAATTATATATGTGAAATCATGAAAAAACATGTTTCCATATTAGCCATAACAATATATATATATATGTATATATATATATTTTTTTTAATGTGAGTCTTTTAAAATTGTCTTGGATCATTGTGTAGTTCCCAGGACCCAAGTCTCTCAGAGTTGATCATCATATCAATATGCTTACTGTGCACAATGATCTCCCATCCATACTTCATTTTGTATCAGTTCATATATATCTTTCCATGTTTTTTAAACCACCCCATCATTTCTTACAGTACATCTTTTTTCTTTTTTTTTAAATTTTATATTATTTTATTTGATCATTTCCATGCATTATTCATTAAAGACAAAGATCATTTTCTTTTCTTCCCCCTACACCCCCCCCTGTAGCCGATGCATGATTCCACTGGGTATCACATGTGTTCATGATTCGAACCCATTGCCATGTTGTTAATATTTGCATTAGAGTGTTTGTTTAGAGTCTCTCCTCTGTCATGTCCCCTCAGCCATTGTAGTCAGGCAGTTGCTATTCCTCGATGTTTCTACTCCCACAGTTTGTCCTCTGCTTATGGATAGTGTTTTTTCTCCTAGATCCCTGCAGATTGTTCAGGGACATTACACCACCACTAATGGAGAAGTCCATTACTTTCGATTATACCACAGTGTGTTTGTCTCTGTGTACAATGTTCTCCTGGTTCTGTTCCTCTTGCTCTGCATCACTTCTTGGAGGTCGTTCCAGTCTCCATGGAATTCCTCCACTTTATTATTCCTTTTTGCACAATAATATTCCATCACCAACATATACCACAATTTGTTCAGCCATTCCTCAATTGATGGGCATCACCTCGTTTTCCAATTTTTGGCCACCACAAAGAGCGCAGCTATGAATATTTTTGTACAAGTCTTTTTGTCCATTATCTCTTTGGGGGTACAGACCCAGCAGTGCTATGGCTGGATCAAAGGGTAGACATTCTTTTATCACCCTTTGTACATAGTTCCAAATTGCCCTCCAGAATGGTTGGATCAGTTCACTACTCCACCAGCAATTAATCAATGTCCCTACTTTGCACATCCCCTCCAGCATCCTTTACTTTCCATAGCTGTCATGTTAGCCAATCTGCTAGGTGTGAGGTGATACCTCAGAGTTGTTTTGATTTGCATCTCTCTGATTATAAGAGATTTAGAACACTTCTTCATGTACTTATTAATAGTTTTGATTTCTTTATCTGAAAACTGCCTATCCATGTCCCTTGCCCATTTATCAATTGGGGAATGGCTTGATTTTTGTACCATTGATTTAGCTCTTTATAAATTTGAGTAATTAAACCTTTGTCAGAGGTTTTTATGAAGATTTTTTCCCAATTTGTTGCTACCCTTCTGATTTTAGTTACATTGGTTTTGTTTGTACAAAAGCTTTTTAATTTGATGTAGTCGAAATTATTTATTTTACATTTTGTGATTCTTTCTATGTCTTGCTTGGTTTTAAAGTTTTTCCCCTCCCAAAGGTCTGACATGTATACTATTCTGTGTTTACCCAATTTACTTATGGTTTCCTTCTTTATGTTTAAGTCACTCACCCATTTTGAATTTATCTTGGTGTAGGGTGTCAGGTGTTGATCAATTCCTAATCTCTCCCACTGTCTTCCAATTCTCCCAGCAGTTTTTATCGAATAGTGGATTTTTGTCCCAAAACCTGGGATCTATGGGTTTATCATATACTGTCTTGCTGAGGTCGCTTGCCCCCAGTCTATTCCACTGATCCTCCTTTCTGTCTCTTAGCCAGTACCAAATTGTTTTGATGACTGCTGCTTTGTAATATAGTTTGAGGTCTGGGACTGCAAGGTCCCCCTCATTTGTGTTTTTTTTTTTTATTATTTCCTTGGATATCCTTGATCTTTTGTTATTCCAAATGAACTTAGTTATGTTTTTTTTCTAAATCAGTAAAGAAATTTTTTGGGAGTTCCATGGGTATGCCACTAAATAGATAGATGAGTTTGGGTAGGATGGTCATTTTTATTATATTGGCTCGTCCTATCCATGAGCAGTTAATGTTTTTCCAATTGCTCAAGTCTAGTTTTAGTTGTGTGGCGAGTGTTTTGTAGTTCTGTTCATATAGTTCCTGTGTTTGTCTCGGGAGATAGATTCCTAGGTATTTTATTTTGTCTAAGGTGATTTTGAATGGGATTTCTCTTTCTAGTTTTTGCTGCTGAGCTGTGTTGGAGATATATAGAAATGCTGATGACTTATGTGGGTTTATTTTGTATCCTGCAACTTTGCTAAAGTTGTTGATTATTTCAATTAGCTTTTTGGTTGAATCTCTAGGATTCTTTAAGTAGACCATCATGTCATCTGCAAAGAGTGATAACTTGGTCTCCTCCTTGCCTATTTTGATGCCTTCAATTTCTTTTTCTTCTCTAATTGCTACTGCTAGTATTTCTAGTACAATGTCAAATCATAGAGGTGATAATGGGCATCCTTGTTTCACTCCTGATCTTATTGGGAATGCATCTAGTTTATCCACTTTGCAGATGATGTTAGCTGATGGTTTTAGATATATACTGTTTATTATTTTTAGGAATTACCCTTCTATTCCTATGCTTTCTAGTGTTTTCAATAGGAATGGGTGTTGTATTTTATCAAAGGCTTTTTCTGCATCTATTGAGATAATCATGTGGTTCTTGCTAGTTTGCTTGTTGATGTGGTCAATTATGTGGATCGTTTTCCTAATGTTTAACCAGCCCTGCATCCCTGGTATGAATCCTACTTGATCATGGTGGATGACCCTTCTGATCACTTGCTGGAGTCTTTTTGCTAGTATCCTATTTAAGATTTTTGCATCTATATTCATTAGGGAGGTTGGTCTATAATTTTCTTTCTCTGTTTTTGGCCTGCCTGGCTTTGGAATCAGTACCATGTTTGTGTCATAAAAGGAGTTTGGTAGAACTCCCTCTTTGCTTATTATGTCAAATAGTTTGTATAGTATTGGGATTAACTGTTCTCTGAATGTTTGATAGAATTCACTGGTGAATCCATCAGGCCCTGGGGATTTTTTCTTAGGAAGTTCTTTGATGGCCTGTTGGATTTCATTTTCTGATATGGGATTATTTAAGAATTCCATTTCTTCTTCTGTTAGTCTAGGCAGTTTGTATTTTTGTATATATTCATCCATATCACTTAAATTGGTGTATTTATTGCCATATAATTGGGCAAAGTAATTTTTAATGATTGCCTTAATTTCTTCTTCATCAGAGGTGATGTCCCCCTTTTCATCTTTGATGCTGTTAATTTGCTTTTCTTCCTTCCTTTTTTTAATTAGATTGACCAGTACTTTGTCTATTTTGTTTGTTTTTTCAAAGTACCAGCTTCTTGTCTTATTTATTAAATCAATAGTTCTATCACTTTTGATTTTATTAATTTCTCCCTTAATTTTTAGGATTTCTAGTTTGGTTTTCTGCTGGGGATTTTTAATTTGGTCACTTTCAAGTTTTTTTATATGCATTTCCAATGGATTGATCTCTGCTCTCCCTAGTTTGTCAATATATGCACTCAGGGATATGAATTTACCTCTGATTACTGCTTTGGCTGCATCCCAAAAGGTTTGAAAGGATGTCTTGCTATTGTCATTTTCCTCGATGAAATTATTAATTGTTTCTATGATTTCTTCTCTAACTAAACGATTTTGGAGTATCATATTGTTTAGTTTCCAATTAGTTTTTGATTTGGTTTTCCATGTACCATTACTGATCATTATTTTTATTGCCTTGTGGTCTGAAAAGGCTCCATTCATTATTTCTGCTTTTCTGCATTTGTGTGCCATGTTTCTGTGACCTAATGTATGGTCAATCTTTGTGAATGTGCCGTGTGGTGCTGAGAAAAAGGTGTATTCCTTTTTGTCCCTATTTATTTTTCTCCATATTTCTATTAATTCTAATTTTTCTAAGATTTCATTCACTTCTTTTACCTCTTTCTTATTTATTTTTTTATTTGATTTATCTAAATTTGATAATGGTTGGTTCAAGTTTCCCACTAATATGGTTTTACTGTCTATTTCTTCCTTCAATTCTCCTAGTTTCTCCATTAGAAATTTGGGTGCTATATTATTTGTTGCATACATGTTGATTAGTGATATTTCCTCATTATCTAAAGTCCCTTTTAACAAAATATAATTACCTCCCCTATCCCTTTCGATCAGGTCTATTTTTGCTTTGGCTTTATCAGATATCATGATTGCAACTCCTGCCTTCTTTCTGTCAGTTGAGGCCCAGAAGGTCTTACTCCATCCTTTAATTCTGACCTTATGGGTGTCTACCCGCCTCATGCGTGTTTCTTGGAGACAACATATGGTAGGGTTTTGGATTCTAATCCATTCTTCTATTCGTCTACGTTTTATGGGTGAGTTCATCCCATTCACGTTCAACGTTATGACTGTCACTTGTGGACTCCCTGGCATTTTGATATCCTTCCCTAATTCTAACCTTTCTTCTTCAGCTCTACCTTTTAGTCCAGTGATTTACTTTAAATCAGTCCCCCTTGTACTTCCCTTTCTACCCCCCTCCCTTCTTATTCCCTCCCTTATTTTCCCCTGTAGTCTTTTTAAAATTTCCCACCCACCCTCTCCCTCCCTTGTACTGCTTCCCTCCCCACCAGTCTGTTTTTTACCCTTCTACTCCCCTATAGGGCGCAAATCTATTCTCTTCCCCAATGGATTGGATTGTTCTTCCCTCTTTGGGTCAGTTTCAAAGTATGTAAGAGTTGAGTATTTCCTATCTCCAACCTCTTTACCCTTCCAGTGTATTGATGTTCTACCCCCTCCAGCCATGAGCTTCTTTGTGACATGTAAATTTACCCCATTTGTTTCTTTTCCCATTTCTTTTAGTCATAACCTCTTTTCTTTTTTAGCTTTAGTCATGTATATATATATATATATACATACACATGTATATGTATTTATGCATGCATATATCTATATACCTATTTATGTCTTGTCCTTTCATCCTATACAGTTTGTCACTGTTCCCTCTGAGTGTAGTTCTTCTAGCTTCTTAGGTGATAGCAACAGTTTTTAAGAGTTGCCAATGACCTATTTTCTTATAGGGATACATATCATTTTAACTTATTGAGTGTCTTAAAATATTTTTGTTGTTGTTGTTGTTTTTCCCCTCTTTTTTAATTACCTTTTGATGATTCTCTTGAGTTCTGTGGTTGGACTTCAAATTTTCTGTTCAGGTCTGGCCTTTTATTTATGAATGCTTGGAACTCTTCTGTTATGTTAAATGACCATACTTTCCCCTGTAAGAATATAGTCAGTTTTGATGGGTATTTTATTCTTTGCTGTAGGCCTAGTTTCCTTGCTTTCCGGAATATTGTATTCCATGCCTTTCGGTCCTTCAGTGTGGATGCAGACAGATCCTGTCTTATCCTCACCGTGTTTCCATGGTATCTGAATGACTTCTTCTTGGCAGCTTGTAATACCTGTTCTTTTATCTGATTGTTTTTGAATTTGGCTATAACATTTCTTGGTGTTGTCCGTTGGGGATTAAATACAGGGGGTGATCTGTGGATTCTTTCAATCTCCACTTTCCCCTCTTGTTCTAGGATTTCGGGACAGTTTTCCTGGATAATTTCCTCTAGTATTATGTCCAGGCTTTTTCTTTTGTCGTGGTCTTCTGGTAGTCTAATTATTCTTAAATTGTCTCTTCTCGAACGATTTTCTAAATCGTCTGTTTTGTGAATGAGATGCTTCACATTTTCCAAACAGAGGCTTGAAAGAAGAAGTGACTTGAACATAAAGACTTTTTATTTACATCACTTCCTGCATCTCACATGTACTTAATGGTAGCTTAAGTTTGACTTCAAACAGCCCAGGGGATCTGTCAGTACTTTCTGATTTGTCATTTGCTAGAACATTGTCTGCCATAGGCTATGGATACATTCCTGATTGTTAGACTAAGCAGGGTGGAGTAAATCTAAAATTCACACCTTGCATTACTGCTATGAATCCTACCTGCTCATAGTGAATAACCCTTGTGATCACTTGCTGGAGCCTTTTTGCTAGAATTCTATTTAAGAATTTTGCATCTATATTCATTAAGGAGATTGGTCTATAGTTTTCTTTCTCTGTTTTTGACCTGCCTGGCTTTGGAATCAGTACCATATTTGTGTCGTAAAAGGAATTTGGTAGAACTCCTTCTTTGCTTATTCTGTCGTTTGTATAATATTGAGATTAGTTGTTCTCTGAATGTTTGATAGAATTCATTTGTGAATCTGGACCTGGGGATTTTTTTCTCAGAGAATTCTTTGATGGCATGTTCAATTTCTTTTTCTGATATAGGGTGGTTTAGGTAGTCTATTTCTTCCTCTCTTAGTCTAGGCAGTTTATGTATTTTTTGTAAATATTCATCCATATCACCTAGATTGCCATATTTATTGCCATATAATTGGGCATAATAGTTTTTAATGATTGCCTTAATTTCCTCTTCATTAGGGGTGAGGTATCCCTTTTCAACTTGGATATTGTCAATTTGGTTTTCTTCTTTCCTTTTTTAAAATTACATTGACCAGTACTTTGTGTATTTTTTTTCAAAGTACCAGCTTCTAGTCTTATTTATTAAATCATAATACATTGACTTTCAACTTTATTAATTCCTCCTTTGATTTTTAGGATCTGTAATGTAGTCTTCATCTGAAGATTTTTTAATTTGTTCACTTTCTAGTTTTTTTTTTTTAATTTGTGTGCCCAATTCATTGACCTCTGCCCTCTCTAGTTTGTTAATATATGAACTCAAGGATATAAATTTCCCCCTGAATACTTCTTTGGCTGAATCCCATAGATTTTGAAAGGATGTTTCATTATTGTAATTTTCTTCAATGAAATTATTAATTGTTTCTATGAGTTGTTCTTTAACTAACTGATTTTGGAGAATCGTATTGTTTAGATTCCAATTTATTTTTTATTTGCCTCTCCATATACCTTTATTAATTATTATTTTCATTTCATTGTGATCTGTGAATGTTGCATTTATTATTTCTGCTCTTTTGCACTTATTTGCAATGTTTTTATGACCTAGTACATGGTCAATCTTTGTGAATGTATCATGTGCTGCTGAAAAGAAGGTGTATTCCTTTTTGTCCTTATTTATTTTTCTCCACATATCTACTAACTCTAATTTTTCTAAGATTTCATTCACTTCTCTTACATCTTTCTAATTTAATTTTTTGGTTTGATTTATCTAGTTTTGATAGAGGAAGGTTCAGGTTACCCACTAGTATAGTTTTTCTATCTATTTCATCCTTGAGCTCCACTAGTTTCTCCTTTAGAAACTCGGATGCTATGTCATTTGGTGCATACATGTTGAGTACTGATATTTCCTCAATGTCTATTCTGCCTTTTATCAGGATGTAATTACCTTCCCTATCTCTTTTAACTATATCTATTTTTACTTTGGCTTTGTCAGATATGATTGCAACTCCTGCCTTCTTTTTATCAGTTGATGTCCAATAGATTTGGCTCCATTCTCTTACTTTTACCCTATGCGTATCTACCTTCCTCATGTGTGTTTCTTGTAGACAACATATGGAAGGGTTTTGGATTCTAATCAACTCTGTTATTTGCTTGTGTTTTATGGGTGAGTTCATTCCATTCACATTCAGAGTTATGATTACCAGCTGTGTATTTCCCAGAATTTTGATTTTCACTCCTAGTCCTGCCTTTTCTTCTTTCACTATTTCCTTCTACACCAATGTTTTGTTTTTAATCAGTCCCCCTAATTCCCATCCTTATTTTACTTCCTTTCTACTCCCCCTCCCTTCTTATTTCCCTCTTATTGTCTTTAAAGTCTTTTTATACTACACCCCACCATTTCCCTCCCTTGTACTGCTTCCCTCTCCACAAGTATATTTGTTACCCTTCTACTTCCCTTTAGGGCCCCAATCAATTCTCTGCCCCAATGTATTTTATTGTTCTACCCTCTTTGAGTCAATTTCAATGCATGTAGGAGTTGAGTATTTCCTATCTCCAACCTCTTTACCCTTTCAGTGTGTTGATGTCCTCTCCTCTCCCACCATGAGCTTCTTTTTGACATATAAATTTACCCCCTTTTGTTTCTTTTCCCATTTCTTTTAGTATTAACCTCTTTTTTAGCTCTAGTTGTGTGTGTATATATATATACATATATATGTATTTATGCATACATATATCTATATACATATTTATGTCTTGGCATTTCATCCTATACAGTTTGTCACTTTTCCCTCTTAATGTAATTCTTCTAGTTGCCCAGGTGATAATAGCAATTTTTATGAGTTACCAATCACCTCTTTTCTTATAGGATACATATCATTTTAACTTACTGGATCTCCTAAAAAAAATGTTGGGGTTTTTTTTTTGTTTGTTTTTCTTTTTTCCCCTTTCTTAATTACCTTTTGATGATTCTCTTGAGTTTTGTGCTTGGGCATCAAATTTTCTTTTCAGGACTAGTCTTTTCTTTACAAATGCTTGGAATTCTTCTATTTTGTTAAATGATCATATTTTCCCCTGTAAGAATATAGTCAATTTTGCTGGGTAATTGATTCTTGGTTGTAGACCTAGTTCCCTTGGTTTCAGGAATATCATATTCCATGCCTTTTGGTCCTTCAGTGTAAATGCAGCCAGATCCTGTGTTATTCTCACTGTGGTTCCATGATATCTGAATGACTTCTTCTTAGCAGCTTGTAATATTTTTTCCTTAGTCTGATAGTTCTTGAATTTGGCTATAACATTCCTGGGTGTTGTCAGTTGGGGATTATGTACAGGAGGTAATCTGTGGATTCTTTCAATCTCCACTTTTCCCTCTTGTTCTAGAATATCAGGGCAGTTTTCTTAGATAATTTCTTGTAGTATGATGTCCAGGCTTTTTCTATTGTCATGGTCTTATGGTAGACCAATGATTCTTAAGTTGTTTCTCCTGGAACGATTTTCTAAATCTTCTGTTTTGTGAATGAGGTGCTTCATATTTTCCTCAATTTTTTCATTCTTTTGAATTTGTTTTATAGTGTCCTGCTGCCTTGTGAAGTCGCTTGCTTCTAGTTGTTGTATTCTTGATTTTAAAGACTAGATTTCATCCCTGGCATTTTGGTCATCCTTCTCCTTCTGTTCTTTTATCTCCTTTGCCTCATTTTCCAGCTGATTTATTTTGGCTTTCAAGACACTGTTTTCTGTGTCCAGATGACTTATTTTAGTTTTATATTTCTTTTCCCAGTTGTCTTCAGCCTCTCTTAATTGTGTTTTGAATTGTATTTTGAGTTCTTTGAAAGTTTGTATCCAATTTGCTGGGTTTTCTGTTTTATTGCTTGGTGTTCCCTCCTCCTTCTCTGTTCTGTTTGCTCTTTGTTCATTGCCTATATAGAAGCTGTAAATTGTAATTTATTTTTTTCTTTTTCTGTTGTTTGCTCATATTTATCCCTTCTTTACTCCCTGCAGTTGTCTGAGCTCTTGCTTCTCTAATTTTTTGTTTGTTTGTTGTTTTGAGCTTTTCTGTTATTTTTCCTTCTTGGAACTTTGTCAGCAAATTTCTCAGTGCAGTCTGTGGGGGAGGGGTGTTGGAGTTTGAGTTTCCCTGCCCTCTGAAGATTTTGATGGGATTAAGTCCAGCTAGGTTGGGCTGGATGTGCCCTGAGGCCAAAACATCCTGGAAGGGAGGAGCAATATGAAGGGTCTCAGCTGATCCAACTAGGCTGCCCTCTCTGGGCTCCTTCTCTAACTACTTCCCCACTGCATGTGTTTGAAGCTCTGAGCCTGGCATAGTTTTGCCCCCAAGGCACTCCCTCCAGCCTAGCACCTTTGACTGCTCAGAGCTTCCAGCTTCTGTTGGAGGCTTAGGGCTGTAGGTGGGGGAGACGTCCTAGGACCTTCCTTCTTCCTTCCCCTTAAACCCAAGTATTCTCAAATTCCAGATTTTTGGGGGGTGTACCTTTTAAGTTGAGTCCAGCAGGAGGGTTCCTTGGTTCTGTCTTGTTGTTAGGTTTGATTTTCAATCCCCTAGAAGCATTTAGTTTGTAATTGGTAAGGAAGGATTTTCAGAGGTCTGAATTTTCACTGCCTCTACACCATCATCTTGACTCTGCCTCCAGTTGCAAGGTTTTTGTCAGAAATAGGAAAGTATGGAAGAGGAAAGAAATATTTTTGAGGGGTGAGGAGGGAAGATAATGAATCTCTTTTAGGACTTGTTGAGTTTGATGTCTCCAAGTTACCTAATATGAACACAAAATTACTCATATCCTCTCTACTCAGAGGGGCATTAACCAGATATCCCCTCATCAGCACTCACCTGGATTATTGTAATGGCCTTCTCTCTGCCTCAAGTCTTGTTTTTCTTCATTCTATTATATTCCTCACTGCTGACAAAATGATGTTCCTAAAGTACATGTCTTATATAATGTCTGCCATTCCCCTACCCATCAAACTTCAGTGACTTCCTATTGTTTCTCAGATAAAATACATATTCTTCAGTTAAGCTTTTAAAACCCTTTGTGACCTTCTTCTAACTTAGCTTTCCAGTCTTATACATTACTCCTCTTCCTATACTCTATCATATAGTCAAACTGATCTTTGTTTGTTCTTTTTATCTTCTTTTGTCCTAGCTTTCTGCCATACCCAGACTACTCTCTCCTCACTCCTGACTCAAATAATCCCTCTCTTCTTTTGAGAAGTATCATAAGCACCATCTTCTCCCTGAAACCTTTCTTGATCTTCCCCACTATAAAAGCTATGATCTTTGGGTTTATCATACACTGTCTTGCTTAGGTCATTTACCCCAAGTCTCTCCCACTGATCCTCCCTTCTGTCTCTTAACCAGTTCCAAATTGTTTGATGACCACTGCTTTATAGTACAATTTAATATCTGGGCAACGGTTTCGACAGGCCGGCTAAACCTTGTGAGAGTAGCCATCGGGTCGTCAACCCCTGGTGAACCAGGGTCTTGCTTACCCAGCATGTGAAGACTGCTTCGGCTGAACAGACAGAAGAAGCCAATAAAAAGGTTCAACGGCTGAGATAGCGACGCAGGAAAGCACCATGGAGTGCTTAGGGCGTGTTGGAGCACAAAAGACAACACAGCCATCCAATGCAGCTGAGGAAGGCTCCAGGTGTAATGACTTTTCGTGCCACTGGACCCAGGCTTCCAATGTCGAGAGAGTGGGACTGTCTCTGTGTATCGACTTTTCCACTTAAATCTCCTTCACGCACAAGTGTCTTTGTGCACACTCATCTATCATAGATGAAAATGCATAAAGACAATCATCATTCTCAGTTACTGAGAGACTACTACTAAGTTACTTTTTATTCTGCCACCCTGCATTCATTTATATTTATTCTTTTTATGTTCATTTGTATATATTAATATGCTTGCTTTTTGCTCCCTTCCCCTTCACTTCCTTGAGGGTAAGAATTGTTTTGTGCCAGCCAGGCAAATTTATTAAGCACCAACAACATGCTATGTCTTGTGCTAAGTTACATGGGGGATACAGAGAAAGGTAAAAGAAAGTTTCTACTCTCAGGGAGCTCATAGTCTAATGGGAGAGGGAACATGCAAACACCTATATAAGAGTATATATTGGAGGATAATTTCAGAGGGAAAGCACTTGAATTAAGAGGGATGTAGAAAGGCTTACTGTAGAAGGCATGAATTTAGCTGGGACTAGAAGGAACTTAGGGAAGCTAGGAGGAGAAGATGAAGAGGGAGAGCATTCCAAACATGGGGGAGAGCCAGTGAAAATGCTAATAGGGGCAGCTGGGTTGCTCAGTGGATAGAGAGCCAGGCCTTAAGTTGTGTAGTTATAGGTTCAGTTCTGGCCTCAGATACTTCCTATCTTTGTGACCCTGGTCAAGTCACTCAACCCCGGCCAGATCTACTCCACCCTGCTTAGTCTTTAGAATTTTAGCCACCAGGAATGTATACACCCCCACTTAAGTATTAACTGTGGGGGAGGGTGGTCTATGACTCTCCTGTGCTAGCAAGTGACAAATCATAAACAATTGACTGACCCCTGGGCTGTCCTAAGCCAAGTTTAAGCCACCTATGGTACATATGAGACACAGGAAGTGATGTAAAGGCCTGCCTTTATATTTCATGTCATTTCCGGTGAGAGGGAGTTTTGTGACCTTGGCGGTGGTACTGGCCTTGGAGGAGCTCCATTGGGGGACCTCAGATTCATTCCCTTAGGTGACTACGTGGTGATTGTTAAGGCTGAATCCCCTTTCCCTGGCTTTCTGAAGGCACCAGCCTCCAAGGAGGCCCCTCATTTTGGAGGAAGCCTCTTGGATGAAGCTGAGCTAGATTTAATCTTCTGGGAAGGCCCCTTGGCTGAGGCCTCTGAACTCCCCCTGGCTCTGATCAGGCCAGAGCAGAACTTCTCCTTCCTCTCTTTCCCTCATTCTTAATTTCTTCCTTCTATTGTAAATAAACCACCATAAAATTCCATTCTGACTTGAGTATTTCATTGGGGTTTAGAATTTAAATTCCTGTTGGTCACTAAAAAAACTATATTCAGTCTCAACTCTAAAATTTACCCTTAACTCTAGCCCTTACCATCCTTCTGCCTTTGAACTAATGCCTAGTATCATTTTAAGGCAGAAGGTAAGGGTTTTAAAAAAAAGAAATGGAAAATGTTAGGAGTTTATAAATAGAAGTGTCTTGTTACTTCATAAATAGAAGTAACAGCAAGTAAGCTCCTTTACTGGATCAAAAAGAAGAAAGGAACAGTGAGGGGGAGGAAGAGAGGTTATGAAGGACTTTGTATGCCCCCCAAAAGATTTTATTTTTCATCCTGGAAGTGAAAGGGAGCCACTGGAGTCTATTGATAGTGGAGTGGGTTAGATGACATGGTAAGAACTATACTTTAGGAAAATCACCATGGCAGTTGAGTAGAGTTTGGACTGGAACAGGGAGATGTGACAGGCAAACCAAATAACAGGCTTTTAGAACAGTGTAGATGATGAAAATCTTCATTAGGATGGTGTCAATGTCAATGTCAAAGAAAAGAAGCAGGCATATACAAAAAGATAGTGCTAATAGAATGTAGGGAAGTAAGAAAGATAGGAGGGTTTAGGGAAGAAAGATAATTAATGCTTTTTATTTGTATTTTCAGCAACTATCACAGTGTTTGGCACATAGTAGGCACTTAATAAATTAAATGTTGATAGGTTGATTAATTAAATTGTAGACAGAAGTTACAAGATTTTGCAAATGTCTAGATTGGGGCAAATAATAGTGAGAAGTCAAGCATAACATCAGCTATTATGGTACTTTTTATAGAAGTTCAAAGGAGGGTTGTTTGTTTTTTTGTAGAATTATGATTTTAACACCTTTCTCTCCAATTTCCTTAATTTATTCAGATCTCATGAACTACTCCTCCATTTTGTCTCAGCTGCATACAGGAATGGTAATATCCTTGATATTGTATCTCTCATAAATTTTCTACTATCTTGATCAAGAACTCCAGTATTTCTTTACCCAATCATTCCATCTCTCTCTATGCCTTTTATCTGCTAATCCTAGTCCTCATTGACACTGACTTCCAACCCATTTGCCCCTTAAAAGAAGAATGATTTAATTTTACTCTTTTCCTGATCTTTAACTTTCAGTTAACCAATTAATCCTTATACAATCCTCTTCTTTCAAATTCTTTGCCCTATCACTGTTCATACCTTATCAAATCCCTATCTTTATTATTATTATTATTCACTATCCAGTAAAAGAACTGTGCTTATTGGATCCACTATAAATTTAATGTCATCCATGTTCAACTGGGTCCTTATTGCAGCACATATCTGAGTCTCAATTCCACTCTCTATGAGACTTGCTTCAACTCTCCTTTCTCAGTAAACCTCCTACTCTCTCCACCCCAACCCCACTTTAACAGGGAAGGATTTGCCCTACCATTATGTGTTCTAGAACTGAGGCATTATATTTGTCTGCCAATTCATTTTAGGACCCCTGGGCCTTGCTATAGCTTTCCCCTATTATATATCTTGTCTCCCTCAATTAGAATGTGAGTTCCCTGACAGCAGGGTTGTCTTGCTTATCCATTTGTATTCCTAGTGCTTAGCACATAGTAAATAATTAATAAATACCTTTTTATTTATTGATGAATCCTCTCCTTTACTCTTCAACCCTTTGGCTTCATCTCTCATTCTCTTCTTTTTAACTTCAGTCTCTGATGAAGACTTTTCTTCCCTAAGACTGACCCCTCTATATGCAGACTTCATTCTATTATCTTATACCATATTCAGGAGATTGCCTCCACAGTCATTCCCTTTATATCTGCTCTTCAATCTCTCCCTATATTGGCTCCTTTTCTACTTCATACAAATATGCCTATCTTCCTCATTCTTTAAAAAAAAGTCCTCACTAGGCACTATCATCTCACAAGCTATTTGCCTATATCTCTCTTCCTTTTTCAACAAAATTTAGAGAAAAAACTGTCTGTATTTATTGCTTCTACTTTCTTTCTTCTTACATGCTTTTTAACCCTCTGAAATCTAGTTGCTAAACCTTATTATTTAATTGAATCTGATTCTACTGAAGGAGTTTTTGGGAGGATTCCTGAAAGGAAAAAGCCAGGAATTATTCTGAAAGTTAGAGAATTTATTAACTTATTTGCTATCTTGCATATAATAAGGATATAATATATTTTTCTATTGCTACCAGGATCAAATATAAACTGAATTATGTTCCCATTTAAATTTATTATTGGGGTGGGGCCAAGATGGTGGAGTGAACCAGAACTGCTCTGTATCACTACAAGAATCTAAGAATAAAATATCACCACAAGACAATTATAGGAGTGAAAATACCAACAAGGAGACAGAGTGAAACAACTATCAAGAAAAGAAATACCCAAAAGATAGGCAGAGAACACCTGGGGCACTGAAGTGAGAGGAGATTAGAGCCAGCAAGAAGCTGTAGCAAGGAGGAAATAGCAAGCCAGGAGCAATCCATTCCCCTCTCCCCCCTGCTCCCCGCCCCATTTGTTGTCTGAGGTTTGGAACCCAAGCCAAAACCAACATTCAGATCCTAAGATCCTACCTGGGCAAATAGTGCTACAAGCCAACACATGTCCCTTGAAATTTCTAAACTGTGGAGAAGACTGGAATCCCAGCCTAGGGAAATTGGGCTGATGTGGGCTAATTTGTATGGGTCCAGAGAGAAGCCAAGGATCCCAGTCTGGGCTTGGGATAAGGACATAGTTCACACTTTGGGGTGAGGACAAAGTTCACAGCTCCCCTCCTCCCCATCTTTTTGTAGAAAAGTAAGGGTGGAGCTCCAGGACAGGGCAATCAAGGGTGTGCTAGATTGGATCAAGTACACAGTGAGACCAAAAACTTGAGCCTAAGCCTGGGACTAGAATTTGATAAACATCTGACCTGATCAAGATTAGAATGAGATCAAAAGTTTGCACCTAAGCCTGAGGCAATTTAAGCTATCAGAATCTGAAGGGTCAATTGATTCAGCAGGGGGAGGGGGACTCTCAAAGCTCTCAGCCCTCAGATCATCACATCATCCTCCAAGAACTGAAACTAGTAAAAACCAAGAAAATAGGCTAAAAATAGCATCAAGAAAGGCCTGAAGTTTAAGTGGGTTCCCCAACTTCCCAGAAAAACAGAGACTACCTATAATTAGATAGGAAAAATGAGCAAACAATAAATTTATTATCTTACCCTTCTCAAAACTTTCCCATTTCCTTCTAGGACTCAGTCCTTCCACTTAAATAGGTTCACAATCTCAGTATCATCTTCTTACTCCTTGCTCTCATGCCACATCATATGTCTAATAATATGTCTCATACATATTTTTTCCTTTCTGCCCATTCACACAGTTACCACATTACTTCAGGCCCTTATGACCTTTTTATTTAAATAGTTTTCTCTAGTAATTGGTCTTCCTGTCACAAGGTTTTCTTCAAGACAACTCAAATCCTAACTTTCATAAGTCTTTGCCAGGCTCCTCAGGTGTTAATGCCTTCTCTTCTAAGACTGGCTTCAATTTACTTTGTATATATTGTGTATGTGTTTATCTATATTCATGTTGTCTTCTTCATTAGAATGTAAGCTCACTGTAGACAGAGACTGTTTTTGCTTTTTCTTTGTATTGCAAATCCACTTAAGATTGTCTATGGGGAAGTTTTTGGGGAGCCATCTTCCAGTTATTTATGACATTGCTGAGAGCCTCCTAATTGGCTGTTGAGGTATAAGAACTAATGACACAAGGATGCTACTCCTGTAAAAAGGAAGAATGATTTCTAATTCATTCTATTTTCTTTGCAGTTCTTCAGTTAACAAGATGCAGTGGTCCTTCTCTACTTCAGCATAATGTTGGTAGGAGCTACCCCTCATGTGGAGTGTGGATTAACTCAATTAATTGGACTCATGCTGAGTTTCTTGACTGCTGGTCCTTCTCTGTTTTATGTTTCCTTCCCAGAACAGGTGATTGAGCAACAACCTTGAGTTGGACCTATGCAGACATTGACCTGGTGAGTTCTGAAAGGTCAGAATGCTGGTGGCTGCAGTTTCCTTAGAGTGGCAATGGCTTATGGCAGGAAAAAAACATTAGAGATTGGCCATCTAAAAGAAAGTCAATATCACTTATCGTTTGTTTACATGGGTATATGATATGAGGTTTTGGCTTTAAAAGATTGCTCTATGATAAAAATGAATAATGTGGAAATAAGCATCAAATGATAACATTTGCACAACCCAGTGGAATTGCTTGTTGGCTCTGGGTGGGTGGGGGGGGGTGGACAGGAAGAAGAGAGAGAAAGAAGATGAATCATGTAAATACATGGAAAAATATTTTAAATAAAATAAAAATTTTAAATAAACATATGAAAGAAAGTCAAGCTTAGTTGTTTGAATGAACAGTAACAATGGAAGTAAATGTGTAAAATGGCCAATTAACAGACTTAAGAATTTGTTATCTTCCCAGCTCATTGTACTAGTAGTTAAATTGTTGAATTCCATTTGACTCATTCTCCAATGAGCACTGTAATTTTTTTAGGACTATCATTTCATTCTGTGTGGAAATAAATCACCTGTTCGATAACTGATATATCTTGTGAATTGTATACATATTCTACTTCTTCCCTTTCCTTTTAGATGTGAAACCCTAGAGCCCAAAGAAGAATGGTCCTAGGGATTTGATGGGTCAATAAATGTATGTGGAAGAAGAGTAGCCTAATCTTTTTCATTAGAGGTTCTATGAATAAATCTGGTACTGTGTCCCTTGTTTGGATACAGAGTAAGGAGTGTAAGAATAGTGAACTGCAACTACCAGCAGCAAAGTCTCTATGTTAGACTTGTATTCCCAGGTCACAGTAAGCTCTTAAATGTGCTAAACTCTTTTGGGTATTAAAAACAATTTAAAACCTTTTACAACCTTGTCCTAACCTACCTTTTCAACCTCAACCCCTATTTTTCTCTTTCACATACATTATTTAGTTGTGTCACACTCTTTGTGACCCTGTTCATTCTGTTCATAGGGTTCTCTTGGCAAAGAATACTGAATTAGTTTGCCATCTTTCTCCAGTGGATTTATACACATTAGGCTTAGCCATACTTGCCTTCCTATTATTCCTCACAGGAACAAAGCATACATACCATCCTCATTCTTTGTGCCTTTGTCTTGCTTGTCCTTCAAACTTGTCCTTCCTCTCTGCTTTTATAGAATCCTGTTTCTTTCAAAACTCAATTCAAGTGTCACCATCTAGGCAAAGACCTTTCCGATTCCCCCAGTTGCTAGTATCATTCTACCCTCTCAAATTACCTTTTGTATCTATTTTCATATGTAGCTACATATCTATATAACTATCTGTTTTCTCTTCCAGAAGGACTTCTAAACTCCTTGAAAGCATATGTAGGTTTCTGTCTCACTAGTTATGACGTATATGCTTAATAAATTATTGTGGATTTTTTTAACTGATTAGGGAAAGGAGGGAATATGAATTCCAGAGGGAGGTGGACATTTGTTAACTATCAAGTCCCACCTCTAGATCTGTTGACAATATTATGAAGCAGAATATTTCCTAGATGGGACTCAGGAGAGTCTTTTTTGAGGAAGTTATCTTCCCTGTCTGGGTTTTAGCAATCCTATCTTAGCCCCAGCAAATATGCACGTGTGGATGGGGTGAGGAGGGATATGTCAAAGTTTACTTACAACTGAAAATCTAGGCATTCTTAACTTTTTGTGTCATGGACTGTTCTGGCAGTTTGGTGAAGCTTATGGATTTCTTCTCAGAATAGTTTTTTTCATGCTTATATGTTATATATGCTTAAAAGAAAATACTTAGATTACAAATGAAGTCAATTACATTTAAATACAGTTATCAAAATATTGGTGGCAGCTAGATAGCTTAGCAGATAAGAGCAATGGGAGATTGAAGTCAGAAAGACCCAAGTTCAAATGCAAGCTCAGATTCTCACTAGCTATGCTGAGCAAGTCACTTAATCTCTGGTTGCCTCAATTACCTGGAGAAGGAAAAGGCAAACTACTCCAGTATCTTTGCCAAGAAAATGTCTTAGGAGGTCTCAAAAGATGAATGACTGAATGACTGAAAATACCAAAATATAAAAAAAAGTTCATGGGCCACAGGTCTACCCTTGATCGAGAGTGTTTTCCCATCTCTACCGCTTACATAAAAGAGAGATAATAATTAGCTAACTTTGCTTTACTTTAGCACACTTCCAGAGAGCCCCATCTCCCAGTCATCTGACAAGCACCTGAAAAAGTGAGCAGGACCTAGGAAAGCACCTCATTAGGGGCGCCTGCGCGAGCAAGGACTGGAGCGCAGGCGCAGTGGCAGTACTAGGAGGCGAACTAGGGATTCAGACCTCGAGAAGCAAGGCCCTGGCCGATGTTGCTTCCCAGTTTGCAGCGCGAGTGACTGGGCGGGGCCTCAGACCGAGGCGGGGTTAAGAGGGCGGGGCCTGGGTTTCCGAGCTGCCGATGCTGCTGTGGCTGCAGCCCGCCTCCGCGACTACTGTTCTCGGGCCCTATCCCACCCCGCGCCTCCCGCTCGACTTCTCCGAGCCGGTGGCGATTCGGCTGATAATGCGAATGTGAGATGCGGACCCGGGCACTCCGGACAGGAACAGCGGCCGCCGCAGCCCTAGACCCGGCCCCAGCGCTCTACCCCTCAGACTCGGCCTCTGTTTCCGCCTCAGCCCCGGCCTCGGCGACGGTCGCGGTGTGGGGGGCCGTGCGGGGCGGCAGGTGGAGGAGCGGCAGAGTCCGGGGCAAGACGTGCGTCCTGGGGAGCAGCCACCGCCTCCATAAACACTGCTTTAGGACTCAGTAGCCCCTGGGGCCCCCGGCGGCCTTACCCCCTCTCCCCCCACCGCATACCCCCAGAGCCCTCGCCGCCCCCTGCGCGGCAATGGAGGCCCAGCCTCGGCCCAGCCTCGCCGCTGCAGCCGCAGCCTCTTCCACGCAGCCGCTCCGCTCGGAGCATGTGGCGAGGCTCCGAGAGGAGCAGGAAAAGGTAAAAGAACCAAATACCCTTTTTCCTTCCCCAGGCCCCTGCCAAGTCCCGTCACTCCTCCCACAACCCCTTCTCCATTTCCCTAGGACCCTGTGCTGCCAGTTTCCCTACTTCCGCCTTCCTCCTCTGTCCCATGAGGAAGCCTGGGCGGCCCCGCCCCTTCTGTTTAACCTTAGAAATTGGAGATCACTTCTGCACTTGGTTACCCCCCCCCCCCAACTTTGTGGTGAAAAGAAGCAGCTTGGGACGAGCTATCACTTATTACACCCCCCCCCCCCCCCCCGCCTTTTGTCCATGCTACTTTTGCACGTGGTTAGGGAAACCTTGGGGAGGTCCTACACCCCAGCAGCTGCCCACTTTCCTTCCCTGATTCGTAGGCTCCCCTTGTTCCTTAGGTAGACTCTCTCCTTCCCTGATTCCCCTGCACTACTGATTCACATCTTGGGGGCACAGGGGGGGTTGATGAGCTTTTTTCGAGTTTACTTGCCGAGGCAACATTCTCTGATAAAGGTCCCCCCACCCCGGCCTCTGTATTACCGCATTCAGCTTTGAAAGAGAAAGTGTTGGACAAACTTGTGTCACGTGCTTCTGTTTTCTTGCCTTTAGAGTTTGGTGACCCTGGTGAGCCCAGGGAAGGAAAAGGGAGCTAGGAGGTAGTATATTCCAATGAAAGGGTCTGGGTATCGTTATAATATTTAATTACCTTGTAAGATTGTCTTGAATTTAAGTGAAAGGGGTCCTTTTTTGTAGTTTGATGTAACTTTAAGCTTTGTTTTCCTGTCATGTAAACATCTGTTAGCTCAATTTTTTTAGATCGTGTTATAATGTCATGTATATATTTAATGTATCTTTAAAGGTTTTTAATTAAATATTTTAATATTAAAATTTAATCGCAATTAATATTTAAAATTAAATTTTAATATTGATTAATATTTAACTACTAATGTTTAAATAAAATAAAACATTTTAATAACTATTTTATTCCTAGAGATTCAACAGTTATTTTTGCCAAAGTGGAATGCAATTTCTGTTAAATGCGTTGTGGTTTTATTACATTTTAATTTTAATTTTTAAAATTTAACAATTCTTGTAGCAATTATATAGAGGGGTAGGGAGGCAGCTTGAATTGTGGGTAAAGAGATAGCTTTGCATTTTGTAATACTTGGGTTCTAGTTCTTTCCCTGGTGTACTTCTTGGGCAGTTTGCTTAATGCCTCTGTTCTAGACAAATTTTCTTAGACAATTAATTACATAAATGTTGCCTACCAAGTAGCATTTATAGAGCATGCATACTGTACACATAATGTCATTTTTATCCACACAACAATGTGAGAGGTAATTGCTATTATGCTCACTTTTCAGATGGAGAATCTGAGACCTAGAGAAGTTAAAATAATTTGTTTAGGGTCACACTTAGATGAGAGGGAATTTTTACATCAGGAGTTCCTACACTGAAAACATCAATCTCACCTCTCCCCCTCATATTTATGACATGGTTTTAGACTGACGGTCAATCATGTGAGGAAAGTCTTTTTAATTTTTGTATTTTTAAATTTTGGATTGTATTCTATAAAGCTATGTTCAATTTTAAAGCACAGTTTAAATTTTTTGTGTTAATTTGCAATTTCCAAATCTGTCTCTGATCAATATTTTTAAGTATGAGTACTTAAAATTTCAGAACAAATAAATTTAAATTAACTTTTAAAAGTGCACCTAAACTTTCAGAGGGGGGAGGGAATGTTATTAAATATAAAAGTATGGTCCATTCCTTATTTAAGACATCCAAAAGAAGGGACTTATTCAACTCTTTGTTTCATGACTGGTATGGATTGAAGTATTGTATCTTTCTTTACAAACTTATGTTATTAGTGAATTGTATTTAAACATGATAATTCTCAAAAAGGAATTTTTAAAAACATTTTTACAGTGTGAAACCAAATAATTTTTCAAGTTTTCTTTTAAGTCATGATCACAAGAGTCACCTTCAATTAGTGGATAGAAAGCTGGCTTTCTTAGTTAGGAAAACTTGGGTCTCTTCTAATTGTTGTGAGACCCTTTGGTAACCTTTCAATGTTCTAGCAAACCCACTTGCTTTAGTAGAAGGTATTTCTTCACTCAAATTCTCTTATATCAGTCAAATCAATATCCATTCTCTGAGTGGTCCATGGAAACTTTGCTTTTCATCATTTTGCATTCTTTGCAAAATGAGGGGTTTGAACTATCTATCTTAACTTTAAATCTGGGATCCTAAGAAAGAAACTGCTTTTGTTTCTTTTTGATAAACCTTTATTTAAACTTTTCGGGAGGAGAGGGAGGTACTGTCTGAACTAGAGAAAACAGGAAGATTTAGAACTCTTTGGTGTCTCACTATTCCTATTTGGGGAAGCATTTGTGAATCAAGTTTACATTTTTACCCTATTTTTGTACAAAAATGATTTGCATGTAATACTGATTTATGACCCTTAATGGGATACAGAAAAGACTAATGTCTAATAGTAATAGCTTGTTTTATTATTATTATCAGGGTAGCTAAAATCCAAAGGGGTACATTTATTTGTAATACTCTGTCCTTTGCCTCATTTTCATTTAGCAAAAATACAAGCAAAACTGCCTCTTATTCCTAGGACAACCCAATGACCGTTCTTTGTAAACTTTAATAAATGGTGGAAAATTTTTTTTTTGTGGTTTACTACTTTTTGTTGCTATTAATTTGACACAAGGTTAGCAAATAGAGGATTGTCACACATATATAAAGTGACTTACAGTTCCTAGTAAAAATCTTCAGTAAGTAGATTAGAAAGGAGTGATCATAAGTGGATTTGTTCCAGTGGAAAAGGCAGGTCATGAGGCTAGAACTTTATTTCTTTAAGAGACTTCAAAATATAGGACGACTTTTATACAGTGAATTTTGTAATTCAGTTAAAATACTTTTTGGAGAAATATTAGCTTTAAACAAAGCATTGTTAGCAGTCAAGTTAGTAGTTCTAGATTTAGAATGGTAGTGCCCTAAGGTGATATTATTTTGTTTGCTTTTTAAGGAATACAAACATATTTTTATGTAATTAGCACATATACTCTTTAAGTATAGCCTTTCTGTGTTTGAGAGAAATGTTCCTCGGTTAATAGCAAAGTTTTGAAATGGTTAGCCTTGGATGACTTTTCCTAAACTTTGTCTTGTTTTTAGAATATCCATCTCCTCTTGCTTTTCCTTATTCACATTAAACAGATATTTATTAGGTGCCCATTATGTGTAGTCTTTGATATATAATAAGTGTTATAAAATTCAGCCTAAGGGAACCTCATCTTGGCATTTTGTGAGGTAAATTCAACTTAAATCCATTCTCTGGATAATGATAGTGGGTTTTCCATTTACCTGTTATATAGAAGCTTACCTTGCAGATACCACTCAGAATGAAGCTGTGACTTGAGATTCCTCCCTCCTAATTCCTTCCCCCAAGTCATCAGGTGTTATCATCCTCCTATCTGGTCTCTTTTACTCTCTATGTAGTTTAATGGAAAAAGGGGTCTTGTAATTAGAAGATCTGTGGTTGAATCCACCTTATATGTTAATATCTACTAAGTGATTTAGTAAGTCAGTCAATTAAATGCTTTGAACCTTAGTCTTTTCTGTAAAATGGATATAATACACTCTATGCCTTCTAGGGCTATTGTGAGGAGAGTGCTTTGTAAATGTAAGCTATTGTTAAATACTCATTTTTTGATACACAAATCTCTAGGTGGCATCAGTTTTTAAATGGGAGGCATTATTTTCCAAAATGAATTTCTCCTTCCTTCCTGTCTCTCATAGACATATTTTTTGAAATGTCAAATGTTAAGAATATTTAATGATGTGGTAGCTGTAAAATGTAATGGTTTTTAATAGGTTTTTCCTATATTTTCCTTTTATGTTATCTAGATTTCCTTCCTACCTCCATATCTCTTCTGCTTCCTCTTTCACTGTTCATCTGTGCTTCCTCTTGAACTTCCTTCATCTTTTGTACATTAAAAAAAGTGTTTCAGTGACTCTATTTTTGTCTGCAGTATTTTTAGTTCCCCTTCCCTTTTTCCTCAGAACCACCTTCCCCTAACTTGAAAACAGAGAAAAAAGGAAAAATACTTAAAACAAGTAAGTACAGCCAAGCAAAATGAATTTACAGAGGGGCTTTCCATAAGTATATATCTTTTTGCACCTTGAGTCCAACATCTTTATACTAGGAGGAGGTGGATAACACACTTCATCATAAGTTCCCTGGAAATATGGATTGTGATTGCATTGATCAGAGTTCTTACATCTTTTGGAATTTGTTTATCTTTATAATTTTGCTCTGGGTCTGTTCATTTCAACCTGCATTAGTTCATACTATCCAGGATTCTTTGCAATTGTCTCTTTTCTCATTTCTTATGTTAGAACAGCATTCTATTATGTTTATATATCACAATTTGTTCAGTCATTCCCAAATTGATAAGCACCCTCTTATATTTTAGTTCTTTGTTTTGCCTTTTTTCTCACTTTTAATTTGCCCTTGAGGATCAGGAAGGTCTTCTTGCATGCTATTTATTATTCTCTCTCTCCTATTATTTTTCTTGTTAACAGCTCCATTCCATCCACCTTTGTTTCCTTGTTATCATGATGTTTTTCTACACCAGTTGCATAAGTGTGTTTGAAATCCTTTCTTGTGTGTTTTATGTAAGTGAACTTAATCTGATGTCTGCTATTCTGACCCTTTCCCTTCTGTTTATATACTTCTTTTTTCATGTACTCTAATTGGGAGAAATAGCAAAATCCACTCTTTTCCCTCCCTAGAAGGACACTAATGTAGTCCTTTTTTTTTTAACCCTTTTAAAAACTCTTAGAACAGAACCAATCTATCTTCAGGTCCTTTTTTTTTCTTCTTAATGTTCTCAGTATCCTTGGAAGACTTTAAGGTTCTGAGAGACATTTGTTTATTTTTCCTTTCTTAGAAAGTGTATCATCATATGGGCAGCTAGGTATCTGGGCCTGGAGTTGGGATGACCTGAGTTTAAATCTAGCCTCAGACACTTGTTAGCTGTGTGACCCTGGTCAAGTCACTTGACCATGCATGCCTCAGTTTATAACAAGAGCTGGAGAAGGAAATGGCAAACCATTCCACTATCTTAGTCAAGTTCTCAAATGGGGCCACAAAGAGTTGGACATGACTGAAATGACTGAATGATAACAAATTACATCATCATACAACAGTAACAAAAAGCACATCCTATAGCCCCCTTGAGTTGCTCACATAAATTTGTCTTTCTATTTTTCTCCTCTTATATTTGTATTTCAGACTTACTACTTAGATCTAGTGCTTTCATCAGAAATACTTTACTCTTTTCCATTAAAAATCTACCTTTTTTGCCCTATCAGATTACTCTAATCTTTGTAAAATAAATTTATTAGTTGTAAGCCTTTTGCCTTTTGGATTATTGAATTCCAAAGTCTGAAACTTTAAGGTCTTGTGGGATCTGACTGGGTCCTGAGATTTGAACTCCTTTTTCTAGAAACTTACAGGACATTTCCTTTGATTTTGATAGTACTTTTCCTTTTGGGGGTACAGGAGAGTGGTAAAATCTGGAAATATAAATCAAGATTGTATTGATTAGAATACTTAAGTCTTTTCAAAATGTGTTTTTCTTAATAATGTAGACCTCATATCCATTATTTTCACTTTGCCTTCTGATTCTAATAGATATAGGCATTGAAATACAGTGCCAAGCCTTTTTTTTTTTTTTAAGAATTTTCAGAGAGTGCAGTGATCCTTAAATTACTTTTCCTTACCCTTGTCCAGGACAGTTTTTGATACATGTTTTCTTCTATTTTTTCAAAATTTTGATTTTGTTTATCTTTTGCTACCTCATGGAATCATTAAATTTAGTGTGGTCTATTTATTTTTCAGAGAGTTCATTACTAGGATAAATTTTACTATTTTATGTTCTAAACTATTTCTAATTCTTTCATTCAGAGCTTTTGTATGTTTTTAAAATGCTTTGCTTTTTTTTTTTAAGATAGTCAATGAATCCTTGAGGAAAATTCAACTTTCTTTTCTCTACTTTTAGTTGTTAGCTTCTTGCAGAGCTCTAGAATCACATTTTTTTTCCCACTGTGTACACCTTTTATTTATTTAGAATATTTTTCCATTGTTACACGATTCATCATTTTTCCCATCCTCCTTCCCTCCTACCTCCTGGAGCTAACAAGCCATTCCACTGGGTTATACATGCATCATTGTTCAAAACCTATTTCCATGTTATTCATATTTTGCAACAGAGTGATCTTTTAAAATCAAAACCCCAATCATATCTCCATTGAACCAAGTGATCAATATATGTTTTTCTTCTGTGTTTCTGTTCCCACAGTTCTTTCTATGGATGTGGATAGTATACTTTCTCATAAGTTCCTCTGGATTGTCCTGGATCTTTGCATTGCTGCTAGTAGAAAAGTCTCTATCACGTTTGATTGTGTCACAATTTTTCAGTCTCTGTATATGATGTTCTCCTTATTCTGTTCATTTCGTCCTGCATCAAGTCTTGGAGGTCTTTCCAGTTCACATAGAAATCCTCCAGTTCAACATTCCTTTTTTGGTTTCTCTTGTGTCTCGAGTTTGGACTTCAAATTTTTTGTTTAGATTTGGCTTATTCCTCAGGAGTTCTTCTAAATCTTCTATCTTATTGAATGTACATTTTTCCCCTGAAAGAATAAACTCAGTTCTGCTGGATAGGTGACTCTGGGTTGTAAACCCAAATCTTTTGCCTTCCTGATTATCATATTCCATGCCTTTTATCCTTTAATGTGGCAGCCTCTAGGTCCTTTGTAGCTCTGTGGTATTTGAATGGCTTCTTTCTGTCTGCGTGAAGAATTTTCTCTTTAGCTTAGAGGTTCTTGAATTTAGCTATTACATTCCTAGAAGTTGTCATTTGAGGATTTCTTTGTGGAGGTAATCTGTGAATTCTTTCAATTTCAATTTTATTTTCTTGCTTGAGGATCTCTGGGCAGTTTTCTTTGATAATTTCTTGTAGTGTGATGTCCAAGGTTTTTTCTTGTTCATGGCTTTCATGTCCAATACTCAAATTGTCTCTCCTAGATCTATTTTCTAGGTCTGTTGTTTTTTTAATAAGATATTTCATGTTTTTCTCTATTTTTTCATTCCTTTGATTCTGCTTTATTGTTTCCTGTTTTCTCAATGGTCAGTTCTTATTTTCATCTGTCAGTTTTTGTTCTCCTTTTTCAATTGGCCCATTTCTTCCATTACTTTCCTTTCTTATTACATCACTTTAATTTCTCTTTCCCACTTTTCCTCTGCCTTTCTTAATTGGTTTTTGAAGTCTTTTTTTAGTTCTTCCAGAATCTGTGTCCAATCCATATTTTTTCTTTTGGACTTTGCGTGTGTTTCCTTTGCTTTCACTGTCCCCTTCTGTTTCTTTGTCTCCATAACATTTTTTTGTTGTTTGATCATTTTTCCTATCTAATTATAGTGAGGCTTGGGGGGATGATGTGATGGTCTGAGGGCTGAGAGCTTCCTCCCACTGCTGATTCAATTGATTCTTGAGAAGCCGATAGCTTAAAGACTTGCCTCAGGTTTAGGTGTATACTTTTGATCTTACTTTGATCTTGATAAGTCCAGGGGCTGATCAAATTCTAGTCCCAGGCTTAGGCTCAAGTTTTTGGTCTCACTGTGTACTTGATCCAGTCAGGCACACCCTTGATTATCACGGAGCTCTGCCCTGAGCTTTAGGCAAAAAGATCAGTACTTACCCCAAAGTGTGAACTATGTCCTTATCCCAAGCCCAGACTAGAATTCCCTGGCCTCTGGGGCTCTGTACTTCTCCATAGTTTAGAAATTTCAAGGAATATGTGTTGGTTTGTAGCACTATTTGCCTAGGCAGGATCTCAGGATCTGAATGTTGGCTTGATCTTAGGTTCTGAAACTTGAACAGCAAATGTGGAATGGAGGTGTGTGGCTTACCCTTGACTTGCTCTACCCTCCTTGCTCCAGCTTCTTGCTGGCTGTGCTTTCCTCTCACCCCAGTACCCCAGATGTCCTTTTCTTACCTTTTGGGTTTTTCTTTTCTTTAAAGTTGTTTCACACTGTCTCTTTATTGTTTCTTTTACTCCTGTATTCTTTTTGTGATGATATTTTTATCTTAGAGTGGATTCTTATGGTGGCACAGAGCTGCTCTGGATTACTTTGCCATCTTGGCTCCCAATAATTTTTATATTGGTACATATCTCCTTTGGTTTTAGTTATCCCTTCAGCTAAAGTTTTTGAATAGGGACTTTGTGCCAAGGCCAGATTCAGGATCCCACTGTGCCTTTGAGTAAAATGGTATGTCTCATATGGTCTTGCACAGTCATCTGTGCTGACCTTCTCTTGGGGGCAGAGTTCCTGAGTCTTTGAAGTTCTGAGTACTGGCTTTTCAAAGTACTCACTCTATTGGTGTCTTACACTGGATAGAATGCTGGAGACCTCAAATAACTTAGGTACCTGGCCTCCCATGAATCTGTAGCCTTCCTGTTGTGGTTGCTGTCCCAACTGTCATGAAGTCAGAGTTGTCCATTTGACTTTTGTGACTGCTTCTGTTCCATGTAATCACTTCTCTTCTCCTCCCATAATTGTGAGTATTGCAATACTCCTGTTTTATGACATGATCTTTAATGTTCAAATCATTTTTACAGTTTTGAATTTGTTGTGTAATAGGATATTATTAGTTTAAACTTAACTTCTGCCATACTTTCCATTTTCCCCAACAGTTGTTATTAAATAAATTCTTTTGTAGACAGTTTGTTTTTGGTTTCTTTATTACCGTTGGCTCATCTCTTTTTGATTCATCCTTGTCTAGTCTTTTCCACTGTTAATGCTGTTCTGTTTTTTATACAGTACCAAGTAATTTTGATGATTATTGGTTTAAATATAATTTGAGGTCTGGACATGCTGTTATTCCTACTTCATTCCTATATATTCATTAATTATATATTTTCATAAATTAGATCATTTTGCTCTGAATTAAATTTTTTATGTATTTAAAATATTTTTGTTGTTCGGTTGCTATATTACTAAATCTAAAGATTAATTTTGATAATGTGTTTTTTGTCATATTGACATAATTCATCCAAAAGCACTTGAGTATTCCTTGAATTTTAAAAGTTTTTTATTTAAGGAACATTTTGCAGTTTATCTTTAAGTTTGCCTTGGTAGATTTAATCCCAGGCATTTTATGCATTTGGGAGTTATTTTCAGTAGGATTTCTCTTTCTGTTATCTCCTGAATTTGTTATTGCTACATGCTGTTGATTTTTGTGGGCTTATTTTATTAACCTGCAACTTCATGGAAACTATTAATTGTCTCAATTAATTTCTTTCACACTTCCCTAATTTTTCTAAGTAAACCATTATGTCATCAGAAAATAGAAATAATTTTATTTCCTCGTAGTCTATTTGTCCCCCCCCCTCTTTTTTTTTCATTATTTTTGCTACTATTCCCAGAACTTGGGGAAATGGCAGTTGAGGCAAAAGGTCACCCTTGCTTTATTCCTATCCTAGGAAAACTTAATTTTTCCCTATGCAATATAATGCTGGCTTTGGCTTTTAATATTTTAATTGTGTTAAAAGATCCTTCCATTTCTAGAGTTTTTAAGCTTAAATGGATATTGTACTTTGCCTTTTCTATATGTTAATTTGGATCATTGCTTTTTTAGATAATCTTGTATAACTTTTGCATTTTTCAATTTTGTTGGCATATAACCATAGTGGGATATAAGTTTATTTTTATTATGATTTTATCTTGTTAAGTTTTTATTTAGTTTTGTTTTCCTTTTAAAATAGGTTGTCTAAATATTTATCAATTTTGCTGTTTTTTCAAATAACCATTTCTGTAGTGGTTTTAGTTTTTGTTTCTCCAATTTTTCAAGATTTCCCCTTTTTTGCTTATTTTGTAGATGCTGATTCTTTTGACTTTTAAAATCTTATATTTAGAATTTTTACCCTCTTTTGTTAAAGTATGTATATATACATATATATAACATATATATTTTTTAATGTTTATTTTTGGTTACATTTGAAGTTCCAAGCTATTTCTTTTCTTCCCTTCCAACCCTGAACTTGAAAAGGCCAACATTTGACCCAGATATCTATGTGAAACCATATAACATGCTTCTATATATTAGATGTTCATTGAATCTTTTTTCATGGGTCCTTTATAGTTGATTTGAATAGTCATCACTCAATAGCTTAGCTATTCAGAATCTTCAAATAATATTGCTATTACTGTACACAATGTTTTTTGAGTTTTGCTCATTTCACTCTTCGTTATTGCATGTGTTTCCATGTTTTTCTAAAATCAACTGGCTCGTCATTTCTTATATAGCACAGTTAGTATTCCATCCCAAACATTGGCACAGCTTATTTAGCTGTTCTCTGGTTGATTGGCATCCCCTCAATTTCCAGTTTTTGCCACCACAAAGAGAGCTGCTCTTAAGTATTTTTGTACAAGTAAGTCCAGTCCTTTTTTCCTTTTTGGGGGATGCAGATCTAATAGTAGTATTACTGGATCAAAGGGTAAGTGTAGTTTTATAACCCTTTGGACATAGTTTCAAATTGCCCTCCAGAATGGTTGGATTAGTTCACAATAATGCCTTAATGTTCCAATTTTGCCACATCCCTTCCAATGTTTATCATTTTCCTTTACTGTCATATTGGCCAATCTGATAGGTGTGAGGTGGTACCTCAGAATTATTTTAATCTACTTTAATAAGAGCAATTTAGAACATTTTTCATATGATTATTAATAGCTTTGATTTATTTGTCAGAAAATTGCTTGTTTATATCCTTTTACCACTGTTCTTATAAATTTGACTTAGCTATCTAAATATTTGAGAAACAAGGCTATCAGAAAAATCTATAAATTTTTTTCTTGTTTTTTTTCCCATCTAATTTATGTTACATTGATTTTGTTTGTACAAAACTTTTAAAATTTAATATAGGTAAAATTATTCATTTTATATCTTGTAATGTTCTCTAACTCTTGTTTGGTCATAAATTCTTCCTTTCTCCATAGGTGAAAGGCTAATTATTTGTTCTCCTAATTTGCTTATGGTATCACCCTTTGTATTTAAATCATATACTCATTTTAACCTTATCTTGATATAGGGTGAGAGATATGGTCTATACCCAGTTTCTGCCCTACTATTTTCTAGTTTTTCCATTAGCATCAGTTTTTGTTTAGTGAGTTCTTATTCCAAAAGCTGGGATTTTGTGGTTTATCAAAACACAAGATTGCCAGGGTCATTTACCCTTGTAAATTGTGTATCTAATGTATTCCATTGATTCACCATTCTATTTCTTAGCCACTGCCAGATTTTTTCATTCATTCATTTATTTCTTTTTTCACTTACGTGTAGAAACAATTTTTGATAATTATTTTCTCTCATTTAAGGATTCCAATTTTCTCCCTCCCTCTCTTACCTTCCTTAAAATGGGAAGATAATCTGATATAGATATATTAGTACTTTCATGCAATGCATATATCCATATTATTCATTTTGTGATAGAAGACATATTACACATAAAATAAAAATCTCATGAAGGAAATAAAGTAATATCAGATTGATTTTATGAATTACTATTTGATAGTACAGCCCTTTTGTGCTTTTTAAAAGTCTCTTGACAAACTTTTTAGTCAGGAGGTCAATTTGTCTTTTTTCTTTTTAACATTTACCTTCTGTGTATAGTATCATTTCTGAGGGACAAGAGTGGTAAGGGCTAGGCAATTGGAGTTAAATGATTTGCCAGTGGTCATATGGCTAGGAGGTTTCTGAGGCTAGATTCCTCTGAATTTCAGGCCTTTTGCTTATTCTATGCACTGTACTACCAAACTGCCTTGGTCCATTTATCTTTTTTTTTTTAATTGCTTTAAAACATGTGGCAATTTGATTTATTAATTGCTCGTATAGAGATTGTGGTTTTTTAAATGTCGCCGATTTTTTTTTTGTATTGTGGTGTATTCTCTCTTGCTTTTATTAAAAATATTTTAAAATTATGCCGTTTTAATATATCATAGAATCATATAATGTCAGTGGCTAAATTATTTCATTCAATTTGTACCTGAAAGGAACTCTGTAACATATCCGGTTGTTATCATCCAGCCTGTGCTTAAAGTTGTCATTCCGTCTCTCCTTCAAAGTAATCTTTTGAGCATGAGATCACCTCTTACTGAAGCAGCTCATTCCAATTTTTTGGAAATTTTTCTAGATATAGAACTAAACTCTCCACTGTGGATTTAATCTGTTTAATTTAGTTTTTTTATTTCTATATTGAAAATTGTAAATTCATTCCTAATTTCTTCTCATAATAATTCCATTTCTGTTGAACTGTTCTGGAATTTTTTGCTTCATGATCTCTTGGAATTCCATAGAATTTTATTTTTTTATCAGATCTTGGTTCATTTTCTTATGTGTTGTAATATTAAGAGAGTTTTGTAGACTCTTTGAAGATAGAGTATTCATTCTTCCAGATTTGGGATCCTCTTTGTTGATCTATTTGCTCGCACTCTGGGTTTTTGTTAAATTTTCCTCTTAAAGCCTTTGATGTTTCAGTCTTTTTTCCCTTAAGTTTTCTTTTCAGTCTCTTTCTTATATATTTCTTTCCCCTCTCCCATTTGCTGATATGTATAGCCCTAAGGACTGGACTTCAAAACTTTATCAGTCTCCTCTAATATTGTGGCATTTAGAACCCAGCAGCTTAAATCCCTATTTTTTAGGGGTAGGGGAAGGGTGGATAGGACTGGACCTAGCTGGACTTGAGTGCTTTCTCCTACAGGACTGGCTCAATGTTCCAATTCTTCCTTTGGTAATCTTCTTTTCCTTCTCTGTCTGCTCAGAATTACGGTTACAAATGATTTTTTTTCTGAGCCAATATTTACTACTTTTTTCAGGATTGGAGGAAGGTTACAAGACTGTTCCAAAAAAAAAAAGTTGCTGTAGTTTTGGATGTCTATAATCTAGAGACTTCCCCAGGCAGAAGATAGCATTTTTGTTCCCCATCCTTTTCATGTGTCTGGATAAAGCCAGCATCTTTTGCAAGATGAACATAGGTAGGAGATAGGCATCAAAAACAATCCCATGGATTATAATTCCTGTTAAGAGGCTTGTGAGGTAGGGGGTGCTGAGTGATTAGTGTTCCTTAGTGCTAATTCATAAGGATTTTACCTTGTTGTCCCACCACACCACCACCCCCATCTCCTCTGCCCAACCCCTCTTCTGCTCTATTCAGTTGCAATTGTTCTACATGTGGTACACAATTTCTCTTTTTGGAGGTATTTGAAAATTAATGGGTTTTGGAGAAAGTGTTTAGACTACTGTCTTGTTGGTTTGATGACACTTGACAGTGATCCCAATCTGTTTCCTGACAATCCATCTTTTTAACATTGGTTTTCTTTTGGTATTGCTCTGTGAATCAAGGAACATTTCATTTCTGAATTCAAATTGTAAAGGACCCAGGGTTGGGGGATAATTGGATACATGGTATGTAGATAGGATGAAGTTTGTAATCAATGATGACTTGCTCAAAGGATGTGGAGCTAGAGAAAAGAAAGTGACATTTGCTTTGTTGAAAATGTATGAGTTGGGGCATCTGGGTGGTTCAGTGGATTGAGAGTCAGGCCTAGAGATGGGAGGTCCTAGGTTTAAATCTGACCTCACTTGACCCCCATTGCTTAGCCCTTACCCTTCTGCCTTGGAACCAATATATAGTATTGATTCTAAGACAGAAGGTAAGGGTTTAAACAAAAAGTATGGGTTGACATGGACAAGAATAGTTCAAGATGAGAAGATACAGATAGATTTTGTTGGCTCTATATTACTGGAGAGAATATGCTTCTAAGATCACAGATACATTGTGAAATATATGAATTTGTTGCATTCATAATAGCAAAACCATGTGGAACTATCTTTGCATATTTATAGAAATCAGGGCTTGTAATATTTGCTAAAATGTAAAATGAATCATCTTTTTGCTTAAATGATATAATAATTTGACTTGGGTTAGGTGTGGATTTGATGTCAGTATCCTATTAACTCATGTTTAATGTTGGGATGAAAAGAGACAATCTTTGGTCACTGAACAATTAACAAAAGGGTTGAAATTACCAGCAAGCATCCAGTAATACTTGGCTTCAGTGGCCTCAAGGGAAGTCTCTGCTCACCAAGGAATGGTGACAATGGACAGTCTCAGATGTCCACCAAATCCAAGTCAGGTTCTGAGGATACCTTTCTTGAAAACTGGGGAAAACCAAATCCCTGTTGGCAAGGACCTAAATCAATGTAGTATGGAAATTGTAGTAGATTTTAGTTGTATCCCAATAGAATCAGATCTTAGCAATTTATGTCAACCTCTTTCCTTCAGCTTAGTAAACATTTGAGTACCTATAATATGTCAAGCACCTAACCCTTGGGTTAGGTATTTCTGGCCTTAAGGATCTTACAATCAAAATTTAGTAAGGCAAATAATCAAATGGAAAATTGAGTTTTTACAGAAGTTTCTTTTTAGTGTTGAAACACAATCACAATGAAGTCCTTAATTTCTAGGAATGCTGGAGTGGAGTGGAATTCTGCGGGGGTCTCATACCCCCCCAAAATCACTGTAATGAGCAAACAGGAAACCTGCCATTTGTTTTTATTTAAAGATTACTTTTTGGATGGGATTGTGGGAGCACATATCCATTTTATCTGAGGTCTTTTAAACAGATATTTAACTCTTTAATAACACATGGAAATTGACATGTTGGAAACAGGCAGTGATTGATAGTGCTATTCTTTAAAAGACTATAAATAAACAAGTGTACTGTACTACTTTGGGTGCTCTTGTTTACCTAAAGAAAGTTTATAAAATTTGCTCAATAGCTTCACAGAAGAGAATATATTTTTTCTCTAGAGATTCCACAAAGTCATGCTCATTATTATTACTTTAAAATGATGCTTTCTTTTGGGGAAAAATGAATATCAGAGTCAACATTATATTAGTACTCAGTACTTATAAATGTGCTTAGCATGTAGAAGTATTAGGCATTTTCAGTTAAATACAGTAGAATATTCAACAAGGAATCCTATGTAAAGTAAGAATACAATGTTGAAAAATGATAAAACTTGTAGTTTATATACAATAGAGAAATATAATAGACAATATGATGCCATAGGACAAAAAAGAGAATGAATGTTATGTGAACTCTGAGGAAGGAAGGAGATAAAATCTTTTACGTAGAAAATCTGGGAAAATTTCATGAAGGAAGTAACTTCAAAGTTAACTGAAGAAATTCAGCAGGTAGAAGTAGAGGATGATGTCTCTTCTAAGGATGGGGAATAGTATTAACAAAAGGCACATGATGAGGATGAGAGAAAGCAGGAAAAGAAACAGATGGAGAGTAATGTAGTTTAGTTAGACTATAAAATATATAAAGGGAAATAGTAAAAGATAAAGTTGTTGTTGAGGTTGGAGCCAGTCAGTAAATATTTATTAAGGACCTGTTGTGTGCCAGGCAATATGCTAAGCAAAAAATAATTCCTATTCTCATAGAGTTCATAGTTCAATGGAGGAGAAAACATACAAATAACTATGTACAAACAAAATGTATCTAGGATAAATTGTAAACAATCAATAGGGGGAAGGGATTAGAATTAAGAAAAGCTTTCTGTAGAAGGTAAAATTTTAACTGGGATTTGAAGGCAGTCAGGAGGTAGAGATGAAGATAATTCCAGGCATGGGGATCATCTAGTGAAAATGCCTGAAGTTGTGAGACAGTATCTTATTTATGGAACATTAAGGAGTTACTGAATCAAATAGTACATGAAAGGAGTGGTATATGGGTATAAGAAGACTAGAAAGATTAGGAGACTTAATACCAAGCAGGGTTTTGTATTTGATCCTGAAAATAATAGGGAACCACTAGATTTTATTGAATTGGGTGATGAGGGAATTAGACCTATGCTTAGGAAGGTTATTTTGGCATTTGAGTGGAGAATGACTTGTGGCAGGGAGGTCAAGAGCCAGACTGTTGAAATAGTCTAGGTCCAACATCAGGTTAGTAGCATACTTAGAGGAAAGAAGGTGACATGTTGAGAGTGGTTCTAGAGATAATATTGACAGGCCTTGTCAGTAAATTTGCTGTGAAGTGAGGAGGGAGGAAGCCTGAGTGACTGGGTAGGGTGGTGGGACCTTTGATAATAATTGGGAAGTTAAGAAGAATGAATGATTTAGGGAGAAAGTTAATAAGTTTAGTTTAGGTATATTGGCTTTTTTTTTTTCTTTTAAAATCCTTACCTTTTGTCTTAGAATTGATACTAAGTATCAGACTTGCCCAGGAATTTGAAACCAAGACCTCCTGTCTTGAGGCCTGGCTGACTGTCTTTTCACTGAGCTACCTAGCTGCCCCTAGTTTTGGATATATTGACTTTAAGATGATTACAAGATGGAGATATTCATCCAGTAGGCATTTGGGGATGTGAGCCCGGAGCATGTTAGAAGAGAGATTGGGCTGGATAGGTAGATTTGAGGATCATCATCATAGAAATGATCATTAAAACCATGGTAGCTGGTGATAAGAACAAGTGAAATAATATAGCTGGAGAAGAGAGAGGGCCCAGTACAAAGCCTTGAAGGACACTCATGGTTAATATTGTGACAGAGGCTGGCACTAGAGAAAAATTGCCAAATTGAATACAGAGTATGTGAAATTGATCACCTTGATGGGGGAGGGACCCCAGAAGTGGGAATTTGGGGGAGAAGACTCTGACTGGGAGAACAGTGAGTTTCTTGGTCTTGAGAAGCCGAAGAGGGAAGGTGGGAAAAGACTTTCTCCTTAGGGTTACCCACTTTTCCTGCTGGTGACTGGAAATCCTTCCACCCAATACTTCACAATTGAAGGGACTTTCTGTAGAGAAACTTGAGCAGACTTACCTCAGCTCATGTTGCCCAGGGGTGAGTCAACCTGATTTTCTCTCAGGGGACTCAGGCTGCCAAGACCTGAGTTCCTCCCAAACTTGAGGAGGGAGGAAAAGGGTTTAGAGACAGGGACCCCCTTTTCCCCACTTTCCTTTTCCCATTCTTCACTGCCCGTTATTCCTTTTGTATTACCTGATTGAGTTGACATTAAAAGTTATCTGTTCCCTAAGCTGAGTGTGAATAAACAGACCAAGGGAAGACCCTTTGGTCTCAAGTAGTGGAGGGGGGACAAGAGGGACAAGAGCGAATTGGGGAAAGCAGCTTTAGCTAAGGAGGGAAGGCAGAAGGGGGAAAATCTTCAAACCCCCTCTCTTCTCTCTGAGCCAACCCGTTATATCTGCTGTCTCCCCTGTTTTGTGGAAGGGGGGGGTCTCCTCTCTTTCTCCCTCTCTATAACGAAAGTCCAAGCTTCCCATTGGGCACAAAACTTCCCTGCCATTTATCTTTTTTTTAATACAATATGCATGATCTGAATGAAGATACAGGGGTGATCAGGAAAGGAGGACAAGAACGAGGAGAGAGCTGTGTCATGAAACCCTAGAGAAAAGTGAGTTTTAAGGAAAAGAGGGTTGATTCATACTGTCAGAGGTTTAAAAAGGTAAAGAAGGTAATAATTGAAAAGGTCATTAGATTTGGCATAGAAGAGATTATTGGTAACTTTGGAGAGAGTAGTTTTGATTAGACATTGTGTTTGGAAACCAAACTCTAAAAAAAAAAAAAGTAAAGAAATCTGGGAACCTATTATAGATGCCTCAAGAAGTTTAACCACAAAGGAAGGAGAGGTATGGGATGACACCTAGCAGTTAGATGAATCAAAAGAAGTTTTTTTTTTTTGTGGGCATGGGGGAGACAGGGCATGTTTGTAGGCAGTAGGAAAGCAGCCTGTAGCCTGGGAGAGATTGAAGATAAATGAGAGAATAGGGCCAATGGGTCAATCTGCTGGAGAACATAAGATAAAATGAAATTACTTATATGTGTAGATGAGTTATTGTTATACCTTATCCTCAAGATATTGAGAAGGGCTAACTAATCACATAAAATGGGTAAAGGAGATAGTTGTGAAGACGACATCTGGTTGATGTGAGATCAGGAGAGGGAAGAAAAGAAGCTCATGGTGAGTGGCTTGTTCCCCCTCCCCCCCACCCCCCGTAAAATATAAGGCAGAGTTTTCAGTTGAGAATGGCACAGGACAGGAATTATGGGAGATTGAGGAAGGATGAAAAGGTTTTGAAAAACTGCTATGGTATGAGTGGGATAGCTAATTCAGAATGTATAAAAGGCTTGCTTTTTTTCATTGAGGACCCAGTTAAAGTTATGTAACAGATTTGTAGTGTATTGAATCAGTACAGTTTTGTGATTTTTTTTTAACAACTGTTTTAGCTTATTAGAGCAAAAACAAAAGATGCCCTAGTCAGGGCAAGATAGACCATAGGGTAAAGGGAGGGGTAAGGGACATAAGATAAGAGAAGAGGGAGAGTTGAACTGGTTCACCAAGGAGTTAAGATATGGAAGGAAGAAGGGTATAGGATTGATAACGAAAGAACTGGGAGAGATTGGAGATTGTTGTCTAGTCATTTCAGATCTTTCATCACCCCATTTGTTGTTTTCTTGGTAAGTATTAGAGTGGTTTGCCATTTCCTTCTCCAGTTCATTTTACAAATGAGGAACTGAGGCAAATAAGTGATTTGCCCAGGACCACACAGGTAGTAAGTATCTGAGGGAAGATATGAACTCTGAAAGATGAGTCTTCTTGACTTTAGGTTGGTCACTATCAACTGTGCCTACCTGTCCCTAGTGGGAGATTATGATGTGGACAAAGAATAAGGTATTCCTTTTTTAGGTAGAATGACAAATAGATTGTGGTCAGATAAAGGAATTTCCAAGTTCCTGTAAATAGTAGTAGTACATTTGAAGGTGAGGCTGGATGCAGCATATGTTCATTTTTGTATGTAGCTGAGTTAGAATGAATGGGTAGGTTGTGTTAGATGAATAGTTGGGGAGCTGTGATGTTAGGGTGTTTCAGAAAGTATTACTATAGTTCCCCAATAGGAGGGCATAAGTTGAAGAGAAGAGGCTGTGAGCAAGGTACTGAACTCATTGAGAAAAGAAGTGGATTGTTCTGGAGGTAGGTAGACAACAGCTATCAGAATTTTGATTGGGTGGTAGATAAGAATTGGGTGAATCTCAAAGGAGAAGTACTGAGTGGTGGGAGAAGGGGAGAAGCTAGAAGATTAGTGTTAGGGGGCTCCAAGTAAGGAGTGTTCTAATTCCAGTGTGGAGTGGGGGTAGTAAATGAAAAGGTGCCAGAAGAGAAGCCAAGTAGACTATCTTTGGGAGGAATCCTTAACTAGATGAGAGCCAGAAAATAGAATGAGTAGGAAAAGAAAGATTCAAGATGAACTTAGGTATGTTCCCTCCATTCCAGAGAGCACAATAGAAAGGATGGGTAGCTTTAGAGTAGAACATTGTGGAGGAGTTGTGGGTGCAAGGTTCAGAATTAATTAAAGAGTTAACGGGTTGAAGGGGTAGTTGATTAATCATTAGAAAATGAATTCTGATGGGTTTTGTCTACTAGGGTTTGGCCTTAGATAATTTAGATCTGGAGACTAGTGATATTTATCTCTTTCCCTATACGGAGACCCAGAGTAAAGGAAAAAGATTTCATTTCTTCCTGGGGAGGCTGTTGGATTATAGAGAGTCTTACATTCCAGGGTCAGGAATTTAAATTTTTATTACATATAATGGAAAGAATATTGTATTTAGATTCTGATGACTTGGATTTCAATCTTAGCTTTGCTACTTATTGTATAACAAAAACAAGTGATTTAACTGGGTCTCAGTTTCCTCCTCTGGAAAATGAGGAGGTTGTCTCTTTGCAGTCTACTTAAATAATCCTATTACTTAGAAGTTCTTGTGAATTGTCTATGTTTTCTTGTTTGGGATTATGAGTCATGGGTTTAGAGCTGAAAGTGTGTGTGTGTATGGTGCAGTGCTTAGAGATGAAACAATTTTATAGACTATATGCTCTAAGATACTTGTATTTATTTTAAGGAAATAAACTGCATTCTAAATATGTTGTTTACATATATAAATGAGACAAGTGACCTACTGTCAATAGTCCATTATTTTAAGATTTTTCTGATATTTGATTAATGTTTAACCATATACACTCTGTTGCCTTGGTAACATGTTATCCATGACTTAAAACATTTGCACCCTGCCCAAGTTTAGATTTTATTATTGCTGTTAAATAACATTCAGAGAATTTTGAAATTTATTTCATTGGATAATTCAAATTTCTACTCAAGGGATATGGGATAGGGACTGGCCCTGTAATTTCATTGGAATAAGGAATTCCTAGGTGAAGAAACTTCCTCTAATACTGTACACCTGTCTTAGAAAATTGCCTAGAACACTAAGAGATTAAATGTTTTTGCAGGGTATCACAGCCCATAAGTGTCAGAAGGAACTTGATTCCAGGTCTTGTCTCTAAGGCCATTACTCCATGTTACATTTACTTAACCACTTAAATTGGACTTCTACAATGTCTAAAAAAAAGCTAGATTTAAAAAGTTGTCTGTGCTTCTACTAATAAGGACTAGTAAAAAGCCAATAATCTGAAGCACAGATACTGATTATTACTGAAACTATCACAATGTCTTAAATATATCTTTATAAATATTCTTATTAAATCTCATTATTAACAAAACTAGCGAAATATTGATAATCATACTGGAGATTGGATTCGGATTCAGAGGTCATAAAATCATAGAGTTAGAGCTGGTAGGTACCTTTAGAGTCTACCTAGTACAGCTGCTTAATTTTACAAATAAGAAAACTGAAGATAAGAACCATATGGATTAGTTTGGCTGGTGATCACAGAGTCACACAGTTTTAAGTGTCAGGGTTTAAGATTTGAAGAATGTATGTCTTCCTGACTCCAAATTCTGTACTCTATCCTCTATGCCATTTTGTATTTTTTTTTTTAAATTCTGGCCATTCATTTTAGAATCAATACTGTGTATTAGTTCTAATACAGAAGAGTGGTATTGGCTAGGCATTGGGGATTAAGTGACTTGCCCAAGGTCACACAGCTAGGAAATGTCTGAGGTCACATTTGACCTCAGGACCTGTCTCTAGACTTAGATCTCAATCCAAACTAGCTGCCCTCCATGTTATATTTCATAGATTCTGAGTTCTAATCTCAGTTTTGCCACATGATGTTCAACTGTTAAGATACTAAATGACTTAACAAAGCTTCAGTTTGCTCTTCTGTAAAATCTATTGTGTGAAGGAAATTGTTGAGGGGATTTAGGTCATGAGGATAGAATGGCAACTTTGACTCTCCTTGTAGTCAGCAGGAAAAAGACAGCATTAGAGAAAGGAGTCAAGAGATCATGAGACAGGGGCAGGTTGGACTGCCCTTTAGGTGACCCAGGCAAAAAATAGAGAACAACCATAGTTGACTCCTGAGGCATGAAGTTTGAGAGTTAGTGGGCCATGTTAGTATGACTAGGGGGCCCCCATGGCAGCTACAGAAGAACAAGTCAAATGGAGCAAGTAGCAAGGAAAAGTCTCTCTTTTTTCATCCTTTCCCCCTACTTTTTTTTTTTATTAAATAAAACAAAATCCATGGCCAGTCTCACAATTTTAATCAAAACACTGCAAAATGAAGGGATTGAACAAGATGAAAAGTTTAGTTCATTTTAGTCTATGAGCTAATAAATGAACTGGTTCAAATAGAAAAACAATAAGCTAACATAGTATTTTAAAGTTTGCAAAGTTACACACAAATTATTTGATCATCACAACCCTGAGATGTTTATATTATAAGTATGTTTGTTTATTTAAGATAGCTGAATAAACTGAATGCCATGGTTATTCACCTAGTTGTATGTAAGAGTTGTAATTAAACTCAGGTTTCCTTTGATGCCAATTCCAGTTCTCTGTGTACTATGCCACATTTCCTTGCAACAATCTTAGCCTCATAATGACATTAATAAACAGCTAATTTGCTGCATATCTCTAAGTTGCTTGACTTCCCTGAGTCTAGTCAATAGTTATCATGAGTCACAGGTCACCATTAGCTACAGAGACATGGTTAATTTTGACTCCCTGAGGGGCAGCTGGGTGACTCAGTGGATTGAGATCCAGGCCTAGAGATGAGAGATCCTAGGTTCAAATGTGGCCCATAGAAGAGTGGCCCTTACCGCTCTTCTGCCTTGGAACCAGTACACAGTATTCATTCCAAGACGGTAAGGGTTTAAAAAAAATTTTTTTTGACTCCCTGAAGCTCACATAGAAATTTGTAACCTTATCACTTAATTAGCATATTTAAAAATCTATGGTTATTTTAAATTAAATTAAAATTTAAAACCTATTATTTTAAGAGTCTAGTTAATATTTACTTAAAAAATTCTATCTTCTATTTTCCTACCTTAATTTTAAAATCATCTGATTTTTGTGAATTTTGAATTTTAACCCATATTAATAGCTTCTACCTGATAAGTAACAAAACTGAGTAAACCTGAACTATTTACTGTTCAGTTTTGCTCCTCTTTTAAATTAACGTACTCTTGATTTGTGATAATTGAAGTTATGCAGTTCACATTGTTGGGTGTTAACTATTTGGCGTACTTATGCTGAAATTAGCATTATTTTATACTCAATAATACTTAAATAATTTACAGTGCTTTTAGATCTACTGTCATGATTTCTTATCAAGACACATTATTTTTACTAGTTGGGTTACTACTCTTAATGTCAAGTTTTATTCCATGTTTTTGAAATTTAAGAGTAAATGTGACTTCTTTATAGCCAGTTTGGTTGATTTATAGATAAGTGAATTAATTATCCTAAGAGGATTAGGAATTTTCCTATTAGCATCTGTTTATTCTTTAGAGGTATAGCAAGATGTATATATACATCCACAGAAACCCAAATATGTGCAGGAAGAAAAATAGGAATTGATATGAATTAAACCCTTCAAGATGGTAGAAATAGAGAAGGAACACTTACTTATAAGTGCTCAGAACTGTGTAGGAGGGAATACTTGAAGGAGAAAAGATACAGAGTCAGTGCAGAAAACAGGGAGTGATGAGGTACTATGCAATGGGAGAGACATAATCAGATATGTATGTAAAAGGAAACTAAGCTTGCTTGAATACTGAAAGAATCTGCTGTTCATAAGAGATGGGGGGAAACCCATGAAATAATAGATATACATTAGATGTTGGGATTTTGAATTTGGTTCTAGGCAAATTTTGGAGAAAAATGAATGCTGTATGTAGAGTATTCATGTCATCTGAATGTGCTCAGTTCTCAAAGTAAATGTCTCTGGCAACAGACTTAGAAAGTAGATTACTTTAAATTGATAAATCTTTTAAAATCTTTGGTGGTTTTAAAAAATTATCTAAAAACTTAATTGTCAAAGCACCATTCTTTGCAAAAATATCAATTAAAATCTTTTTCATTTATACCAAAATGTAAAGTTTTGGTAATAAAATGTCTCAGTTAATTGATAAGATATCCTTTTTAAGTAGCAAACTTAAAAACAAAGATTACAAGGTCAGTAATAAGAGAATACATGTTTTAAAGAGTCAGACTGTTTAATTCCAGAAAACTTTCATTGAAACAGTACAAAAGGGGGCAGTCGGGTAGCTTACTGGATTGAGAGCCAGGCCTAGAGACAGGAGGTCCTCGGTTCAAATGTGGCCTCATACACTTTGCAGTTGTGTGACCTTGGGCAAGTCACTTAATCTCCATTGCCTAGTCCTTACCAGTCTTCTGCCTTGGAACCAATATTGATTCTAAAGTGGAAGGTAAGGGTTAAAAAACAACAACAAAGAAACAGTACAAAAATTAAAATTTTATTAACTCAGACCCTTAAAGAATACTTGAAAACTGTAAAGATAATTTTAGTGTTTTGACTTAAATCTAAATAATTGGTCACCAGGAAAACTCCCAAATAATAAAATACCCAAGTCAGCTGGGAATTATGGAGATTTTAATTAATATGGAGAGAAGGAATTAAGGAAAGAAGAGAGAGAATTAATTTAAACTGCTCTGGCTCACGCTGGGCCAGGCAGTAGTTAAAGGCCTTGGCCAATGTGGCCTCCCTGAGCCTAAGGATAAGGGAGTCAGTTCCAGTCCTCCACTGAACTCAATCTCCTGAACTGAGTTCAGAATAACTTCTTGAACTGACTTTTTACCTTCTTTTAAAGAGAATTTTCTCTTATGTCAGCTCCCCTAAATTTTTAAGTCTACCAAACACAGTAGACACTTTTTTCCAGGACTGCCCATTCTTTGTTCTCACCACTACTTAGTACTCACCTTCTCTGGTTAGATTATATCTTCTAGGTACTTCACACTTCTTTGTTAAGCTTGCCTTTTGTGAGTTACTTGACTTTTTTGTGATTAATTTAACCTTTATAGGTACTTAACACCTTTTTGTATTAGATCTAAAAATAGACCTAGCTTATGGTTCTAGCTTCACTATAAGGTATGAGTTAAGTACCTTCATTGTTCAATCAGGAGTTTACAACTTTATCTTTCCCTAAAGTATGTCTAAGTATGGGTGGAGTAATGTAAAGTTCCCAAGACATTCCTGATTCTTGTTAGACCAAGTATCTCCATTGTTACAATAAGAAAATAACTAAATCAAATCTTCTAAAGTACAGTCTGAGTAGTTTTTAAGATTCACAAAATGGGGGGGGGAAATGCTTTTTGAGGAGATGTATGTCATTTAAAGACATAATACCATTTGAAATTTTTCTAAACAAAGTTCCTCAAATATATTTGGTTTTCTTTTTTGATGCAGTACCAATGTGATGTATTTAGCATGGAAAACTCAGGTTGATGCCCCCTTGTGGTTCTTGAATATAACATGCAAACATATGTACATGTGTGTATATCTGTATCACAGAGACCTTTTGCAACATCTTATTTCAGAAGAGCAACATTCATTTGTAAAATAAATTTAGAAAATGACTAATTCTGAAAGAAAATTCCTAAAAACCATTACTTTCTCTAGTCAAAAACCGGGTTTATACAACACTGTCTCAAATTTGAAAAATTCTTTGTATTTTATAGTCTATGGTGGATGTTGTTTTAAAGCCACATTTATTGAAGCACTTTCAGAGACTTAGTTTCCTCATAAGAGAATGGAACTACTTACCCAAAGTGCCTTTCAGCATTAATCTATGATTCTGAATTTTGACACAAAGAAATAGTTCTTTTACCTTATACTATTTTCCTTTGATTGTCATTTTAGAGAAATAAATGGTTAATGGCTAGTTAAAAATGTGTTCTTAAATCTTGAGAGATCTCATATGGTAGCATGATAGTAGGCATATAAACAAAACAAGTACTAGAGTGTGGTTTATAAGCATAGTTTGCTCTTTATGCAGATATATTAAAAAGACTTATTTTATTTTTAATAATATAGTTTCATATAACTAAACAAAAACTGGTTGCTTTTCATGTGTTTTAATCAAATTTTATTGTAAGATTTAGGGAAATTTTTACTCTTGAGCTTTTAAAGAAGGCATCTTTTGTGAATTTAGCTGTTTCGTAGTAAAGATCATAGTGTTATTTTGGTTTGTGTTGTGTATTATTTTTTATTAAATTATTTATATATATAATTATTTAAATTGCAAAACAGATACTGATCTGCATTGCTAGAAGGCATTTGTTATAACAATGAAATCATACTTATCTATAAAAGGAGAGGTAAACTCCTATTCCATTTCTAAATCTTAGGATTTAAAAGAATGAATTGATTGATATTTGCTTTGGTGTAGGGGGAAAGAACCATGCCATTGAAATTACATCAAAGATTCTTTTTGTGTTTTCCTCATGTTAACCCTTTATAGTATACCACAATTACTCTTTTTCTCATTGTATAGTTGAGGGAAGAGATTTAGAAGAGGGGAAATTACTTTCCTAATTGAGGCAGGCAGCTATATTAAGTTAATACTGAAACCTTCATCTTCTGACTTCATGTTGCAGTGGTTCATCACTGAAGTCAGTCAAATGTTGTAACTGAATAGAAGATCATTTATTGTCACTTTTTTATACTTGAAAATTTTCCTAGGCAGCAATTACTAGTAACTTCTTACTGCGATATGATAAAAAGATTTACAGTAATGAAAAGAGAATAGATTCATACATTATGAAGGGTTTAACTTTTAATAGTAAAATTATTCCTAGTACTTCATGTGATCATCATTTATGTATAAATATAAAACATATATTTTTACTCTAAAACAGATTTCTATTTTAGATATGAGATCTGTCTCATTACTTTATTGCCAAATGGTATAGCTATTTGTACAAATTGAGAATTGCAATACTTGCTTTTCTATGATTAAGACATTTGTGTTTATTGTTATATGTAAATGAATGAACCTATATTCCCTTAAGAAACAATGAATTGAGGTTTCATGGAATTACTTAAATTTCATCAAGAAATCAAGAGTTTGTTATTGTTCAAATCAGGTATACTTGGATGTCATATCATATTTTCCTCTAAAATTGTTTTCCTAGGCAGAAGCATTGTAGAACAGTAATTAAAAAAAAAAAAAGCCTCAATCCAAACAAAATGGCCTTCTCTTTGCCCTAAAAATATATTGCCAAAAACAATAAAAAAAAACTCCTACAGACTTAAATAAAGATATTCAAAAATATCCATCAGAAAACTTTCTTCCTAAACCTTTTTATTCCCCTTTTGGGAATTTACTTGGTCAGTGTTCTTCATTCCTCAGTTCTAAGAATTTAGCCTGCTCTAGGCTACATTTAGTTAATGCTTTATCATTTGATTCTGTAAATACTTTATCTCATTAGCAGATACTTTGGTCCTAAGTGTGTGTAAGGGAATATTTTGGTGGTAAATTGTTCTTCTGAGAAACACTAAATAGATTCTTCTTTGTTCTATCCTTCAGGATCTATTCACTTATTTCAGGAAGGAAAAATGAAATTAAAATTGATTGGTGGCCTTCTTTGGGGGGAAAAGAAAGGGGACAGTATATGGGGTGAAAAATAACATATGCTATCCTAACCAATGGCTTGTTTTTTAAACGTTAAAAGCATATGTACCCAATTTACATATTTACTAATTAAAAAGTCTTCCTGGAAACATTAAGTAGACTATCTTCTATAACCTTTAACATTGTTGCTAATGGATATAGCCTAGAAAATTTCATAGAAGGTCCTTTAAATAATGTAAATGATTATGAATATGTAACTAGTTAATATGCAGCTACGAAAGGATTATCATGTAGAGGTTAATGAACATGCTGCTCTTATGGTTTGCAGGGCTTTTCTTTTTGTGCTTTTAGCTCACTTCATGCATGGAAACACATGCATTGGGAATGGAAAGCATCCTGTCTTGTTTTTGGTCTCATCTTTTAATGGGCCAATTAAATAGGAACTTTTAAGAAGGATTTTATAAAAATTTCTTTTTTTTTTCAATTTACATTTAATTCTGTTTGTCTGTTTTACAATCACCCCCAAATCTGAAACAGTGAAATGGATTGATGTGGTTTTAGCTTAGCTCTTCCAGATGTAAAGCCAGAACTCTATTATATATTACCACTGTTATTAAGTGTTGCTACATGGTTGATACTTACTGGGAAAGCTTCATTTTAAAGCTGATTTTTTATTCTGAATTAGTTGTATGGTTAGGTCTATGATTATAGTGTACATTTAAAAAATAGTATTGTTGCCTCAGTATTTAAAATATAGTAAAGGAGGACATTTATGATAGGAAATTATATTAAAATGTAGAAATTTAGTAGTAAGTTTAAATTCTTATAGTTTGTGCTGAAATAGTTGGAATATAAATTGGTTGACACCAGGTTATGATATAGCTCAAATTAGAGAATATTTTAGCATTATTTTAATATTTTAATTTACTTGTCAAATAAGGATCATGCTGTTTGAAGTTCTTGGAATTATTAGGTTAGATAAGTAAAAGTGGGAAAAACAAGTCATGAACTTTCAGTACTGCTATTCCTATGTTTTCCTAAAACATAGGTTAATAAAACATAGGCTTTTTGGTTAATATTAGCTGAGTCATGTTTGGGCATCGCTTTTTTTTTTTGAGATTTTGGGAGTGTTTTACTGTGATCAAGCATTTTTTTTAAAGAGGTGATTTTAATTAAATTGGACTAGGAAAACATTGCTTTTGTGCTTGTTTGCTAGTGAAGTATAATAGCAACAATTTTAAATGACTATATGCTATATTTAGAAACATATTCTAAGACTTGTGATTAGACTTTTAGAGATCTAGGTTTAAGAATTCCTGGGGAAAAATGGACTGTTCAAAGCATTTCTTTATACTAACTGTATATTCTTGAAAATACAGCATTGATGAATTTGTTTTTAATGCTTCAGAATAAAAATTACAGGTCAAAATACTTAAAGATGTACTGATAAAGTAAAATGGTTTCACTACTGCCTTATTTATTTCTTACTGAGGAAGTGTGGATATTACATTGGTGTCTTGTTATTTATAACATTTTCTTTTTCTACAAAATATGTAACATCGAAAACGGGTGTATAGATTGTGCAAAATCCTAGTTATCTTATATCATATGTCACTTCATAGTTATTAAGCAGGTATTGTACCCCAATATGAAGTGGAAAGCTGTAATTTGTCCTCCAGTTATCAGCATGCATTCGAGTGTTGTGATGGAGTACAGTGCTTAAAGACTAACATTCACTTCCCGGTACATTGACAAATAAAAATGTCCACAGAGATGCTGCAAAATCTGTGAAGCTGCTGTTGTAGTTTTCAGATACAGTGACATTGCAGCTGTGTGCTGAGCCTTGTTTTTTCATAAGCAGTTATCTGTTTTAATGACAGGTGGTCACTGGCTGCCAAGAAAAGATCCAGCATTGGTAAGTGCAAACTGTTTGATTACATGCCTAAAATACTGATGAAATATCCTACTTGTGTTTTAGTAAAGTAAAATACAAATATTTCTTATACATTCTTTAGTATTACAGTTATTGAATGATCTTTTTGTTGCTGTTTTAATGTGGCTCATCCTTTTCAGATGTTTATTTCCTTATAATAGCTGTACTCAGTGTTTTGAAATCCAGTGAAATATTTTCCCTTTTAATGCCCTTTTTTAAAGAGTAAAAAAAACCCATATAATTATAGAAGAAAACTGAACTATTCTTTTGAATCTGACTAATCTTAAAATTTGTCTATTTTGAGAGAAATTTTTTTGAGGTGGGGAGAAGAATATTGAAATTCTTTTTTGGTTTTTAAATAAGCAGATATGGTCAAATTAATTTGTTCAAAAGTTTAAGAAACAGAAATTAAGAAATGTCTGCCTTTTCTCAGCATTCACTCAGGAAAACAGATTTCAGGGGAGAGGGTTACTGAGAGAGGTGAGGTTAGGGTTACTTGCTATTTTATGTACCAATCTATGGTTAATATGACACATTCTTGGTAAATAACACATATGACATTTGAGGAAAATATACTACTTAATGGAGAATGAAATCTTATGAGTTACCATAAGGTATAGCAGTGATCCTATAGATATCAAATTACAATGTAGCCATGCTGTGTTTACCAAGATTTTACTGAGAGAACAACGGGAGCTGTTGTGATTATCGTCTGCATGGTTATTGCAGAATCAGAGGAACTGCCCCCTTTAGTGGTGAGATTAAACCTTTGGTTATACACCATCAAGCATATAATATTTTAAATTTATTTTAAGAGGCTTTTTCTTCATGCCTGAGAGATCTCCAAGGAAATAATTTATAGTTAGTGTATATCAAATGTTTTTTGGTTTAAATGCACATAGACTGCAAGCAGTGGATAAGAGCAAAAAATCAGTGCAATCTGTATACATCATCATATTAAATTCTGACTATTTGCAAAAAATAATCTAAAAGTAATAAGTCCTACATATATATATATATGTATATATATATGCGCACACACATACACAAATATACAAGGGCTCCATTACTTTTCAATAAGAGAGGCATTATCGTTATACCCACTAGTGGGTTTCTTTACCTTTATTTTGGAATTCTTCATATGGCTCTTCCATATAAACTTAGACTAGATTAATATTAGAAACACAAATTTCTGGTTTAGGAACATGCTTTTTTTATTCCTCATGTTTTTAGAATAATTGGAAATAAATAATGTAGTGTATTTATTAGGAGTTAAAAAATGCCATTGTTTAACCTTTTTGGGGGGGAAGGGAAATAGGGAATTAGAAGATTGAGAATTGGGTTAAAAAGTTATTTTTTTTAAAAATCCATACCATCTGTCTTATGATCAATACCGTGTATTGGTTCCAAGAGAGAAGAGCAATAGGGGCTAGGCAGTAGGGGTTAAATTATTTTCCCAGTGTCATATATCTAGGAAATGTCTAAGTTCAAATTTGAATTCAGGACCTCCCACTTCTACGCCTGATTTTCAATCTGCTGAGCCACCTATCTGTCCCCTATGAGTTATTTATACAACCTATCTAAAATAGTGAATCATTTTTACTAATCAGACAGTCATCATATATTAAATGTTTACTATTTGCCAATCACTGTGCTAACTATTAAATAAATAAAGATGTGAGGGGGAAAAAGTATAGCATATTTGATCTGTTTGCCTATGTGTAACTTATCTAGAATATTTCTGCATCAAAAAATTTAAAAGCCCATAATTGTTGAAAAATTTCTTCTATAATAATATCTGATATGGTTAAGGAAGCAAATTTCTGTTTTTTTCCCTTAGAATGAGAGAAGCCACTTGAATCCAGATTTTGGGTGCATCACTATTTGCTGATACATGTTTTTTCTATAGTTGATTCTATTAGAAGTTTTTTCCACCAACCTTTCCCTTCTGTGTTAGAATCCACTGAGCTATCTAGCTGACCCTAGAAGTCAAGTTTCTACACTTGAACTTATTCTCATCAAAGTAGTTATTTTAAAAATTTTTTAAAGATCAAATGAAAATGATTTTTTATTCAATAAGCTCAGGAATTTCTACTTATGGAAATGTTGATTGAGATTTTGATCTTGAAATAATTTTGCTAGCATAGCCAAACCAAATACAGCCAATGATCACCTTATTTTTGAAGACAAATATATTTATGTCAGAAAAAAGGTGAAAGAAACCCAGATATGTGATGCTTATTGTTGATATTTGATTCTCTTTGCTTGTGCATATTCGAAGGCCTTTTTATTTAGGGGTAATGATGGATACATTCTTGGTTCTAGGATGAACTTACTTAACATCTTTTCAATGAGAGCAAGTTTTTGCAGTCAGTATCTTTATCAGACCAGAAGTAAGACTGGTTTGGCCTCAAAACAAAACAAAAACAAAAAATCCAGAAACAGTAAACTACACTTTAGATCTTTTGTAGGATAATACATATTTTTTGAACTTCTATGTAGGATTTTTTCACCTTATAAATAAATAGGTTCAAGTAATAATACTTAAAATTTTAGCCTCATAATTGCCCTTGACTAAATAAAAGTTTGTGCACACTTAATTTTGCTGGATAAGAAGACAGATTTAAGTTTAGTGAGTCAAGAATTGTAGAAACGTATGAGTTGGAAGTGTCTTTAGAGATCATCTGGTTCATCTTGTTATTTGTTCAGACACCTTAAGCAACAGAGAACTTACTGCAACCTTTTGAGGCAACAAATTCTGGTTTTTTTTTTTTTTGATAGCTTTCATTGGTAGGAGTTTTATCTTTATTGAGCTAAAATCGACCTCTGGCAACTACTACCTATTTATTGCCCTTTGCCCTCTGTGGCAAGACCATGTCAAAATCTTTTAAAAACAAGTGAAAAAATGTGACATTTCTTCAAAGACTTGAAGATGGTTGTCATGCCTTTTTGTTTCTAAGTATTTCTTTCTTTTTAGCCCATTGTCCTAGTTAATCATAAGATTTAGAGTTAAGAGATATTTAGAGGTTATCTGGTCCAAATCTCTGTTATTTACAGATGAGAATGCTGGGCTCCAAAAGCCAGTCACTTGTATGAGGATTCACTTATACAGATAGGCTCAAGATTTGAACCCTCTTGATTTCAAAAGCAGTATTATTTCCACTATACCACATGTTGTATTTTCTGTCTTCTCACCATGCGGATAATTCTTTGGACATTCTCCAGTTAATATCCTTCCTAAGATATGGCATCTAGCATCATACATGTAGAGGTATAAGGAACTTATAGAATTTATGTATTCCATCTTCATTTTGTACATGAGGAAATTTGCTCTCTCCCAAGAGGTTTGATAATTTGCCTAGTGATACACAGGCAGTAAGTATTCTCTGAGTTTAAATCTAGAACTCTTACTATGCTGTCCAAATATCATTTGAGTGGTTTGACCAGGGCAGTATAGAGTAGAACTATCACCATATTCAAATATGCATCTGTCAATGCAAGCTAAGATCACAGACTTTTTTGGGTTGTAATTTCATACTATTTATGCAGTCTACTAAAACACAGATTTTTTTTAATGCACACTATTATCCATCAAGGTATTCCTTCATTCTATACTTCATACACTTGATTTTTTGAACCAAGGTTTTTTACTTTCATTTATATTTATTTTAATGGTTCTTTGATCTTATTCATAATACTTGATCAGTTAGTAAGCATTTATCAAGCACTTATTTTGTATCAGCCTCAGATATGCATCTCCCTCTTTTTTTTTTAGACGTGGTCCATTATTATTGTAGAGTACTAGGTGAAGATTAGGTCTTTGGAACATTGCTTTAAAGATTTTATAGTTGATACTAACCCATTAGTCACTATTGATTGGATCCAGTCATTCAAGTAGTTCTAAACATCCCTCCCTCCATATTGTCCTTAAAGATATATCAGGAGACATTATCAAATGCCTTGTTAGAATCTAGGTGTACCATGTCTACCACATTTTCCTAATCCAAGTGTCTGAGAACTATCAAAAAAGAAATATGTTTGATTTGTTATGGCTTGTTTTGATGACTACAAGCTTTTCATTACCATTTTTTCCCTTTTCTAAATGCTTCCAAATGCAATTCCAATTGAGATATGTTGTAGAATTTAGCTAGGATTTAAGTCAACCTTGCTAACTATTGTATAGTTTGAAAACTCAACCCTTTTGCCTTTTTTTGAAAATGAAGACAATTGTCCAAGTCCAGGACAGTTTTCCAGAAATCACTGATAGCAATTTAGCAACCCATTTTTGGTAAGTTCTCAGGTATTCATTTTGAGCTTGATATCTAAAACCTTCAAGCCACAAAAAGTTAGGCCCTTTTCACATGGATTGTTATGTAGCTATAACATCCTTGTCTTGGTCTTACACTTGATTGTTCTTAAACTTCATTTTAGCAGACTTGGCTTAGTTTTTCCTCCTCTGATCATCTTCTTTGTATCTTGTTTTTGTCTTCTGTTATATTAATCAATGTTCCCACCTTCGTGCTATACATAGTTTTACTAAACAGGACATCTATGTCTTTATCCAAGATATAGAACATAACAGGACGAGAGATTGCTATTCCATTTGAAACCTCTTCTTCTAAGTTGATCTTGATCCATTGAACACAACTTTGGACCCAGTCAGTCAATGAATTGAAACCTACCAAGCTCTTTTACTTCTTTCTAGCTTGTCCATGAGATATCACAAAAAAACTTTGTCGTGATAAGCTTCAATTAAAAGAATTTTAACTTGTTAGCAAATAAAAGTCTGAAGTTCACTACCTTCTCTTTCAAAAACTTCATCTTTTCTTAGTAAGAAGTTAACCGGGGGCAGCTGGTAGCTCAGTGGATTGAGAGCCAGTCCTAGAGACGGAAGGTCCTAGGTTCAAATCTGGCCTCAGACACTTCCCAGCTGTGTGACCCTGGGCAAGTCACTTGACCCCCATTGCCTAGCCCTTACCCCTCTTCTGCCTTGGAGCCAATACACAGTATTGACTCCGAGATGGAAGGTAAGGGTTTAAAAAAAAAGAAGTTAACCATGTGGTCAACTCTCATTTACTCCAGGGGTTAATGATCCACACCTTTGCTTGTCTCCTCTCACAAACTTTTAACAATGTGTTATCATTCATTGCCCATTCTACCAGAAGATGGAAAGAAATAGGAAGCTAAGACTTATGGGATTTCTGTGAATTTCATTTATCAGTTAATTCATCCATGCAGTATATAGATATCAAGGTAGAGTCTTTGAGTAACATTGCCAAAGTTTTCCATTAATCTTTTTGAGGGAACTGTAAGGATTTATTTAATGTTAGAGAAGTAAAGATATGAGACTGACCTTCTCATATGTGTATGTTATCTAACTACTAAATAATGTTGCAAAATTTCAACATTGAAAGAACTAGGTTAGCTAGTTGAGCATTAGATTTATTGTATAGGTATCAATATAAAAATGAATCTTTTCTTTTTATAGTATGTCAAAGCATCAAATTTGGTATAGTTAAAACAAATCTGCAATAGTGATATAGTAAGAGTCTTGGGGGGGATGAACTAATCCCAGAGGTAAGGGTTCTAACTGGCATAAACATTTTAAAGAAATGGAGAAGATGTTCATCATGAGGCAACCACCCAATGGCTTATAAAACCAATCAAAATACGGCATTCATATATGTAATACAAGAATGATGGCTGAAGAATTAAATTTGGATGATGAAATACTGAAGTAAAGTTGCTACAACAGTTTTACCAATGCAAAATAGATGAAAAAATGATAAAATGAAGTTGCTGAGAATAGTAGATAACATGTACAATAGTACTTTAAAGTTTACAAAGCACTGCAGATATGTTAATTCGTTTGAGATTAAATTAATTGTATTTTGATCTTTCAAGAGAAATTGGACAAGATATTTTTCAGAAAAACTCTGAATTTCATAGTTATGAAAAATTCTGTGTTTAGAATCATCTGTAAACACAGCTTCAAGGCTTTCATCAGAAAATTCTAAAATTTCTAAGAATCAAGAAAGTTTGTATGTAAAAAACAAAAATGAAGAAACATTTTTTTGTTTGCTTTGGCATCAGTTCTTTTGTTCATGTAAATTTCATCCCACCAAGGAGAAATAGTTAATCAGGCTCATTATATAGAAGTTCTTAAGTATTTAAGAGATTGTTTGATACAAAAGGAGAACTCTTTGGTCCAATGATTAGCTTTTTTTTTTATTATGATCATACTCTAGCACACTTTTTTTTTGTGTGTGTGAAATACTCTTTCACTCAAAAATGTATTAGACTGATTATCTACCTTATTCACCAGACTTGGTTAAGTGTTAGTTGACTATTTCTAATTCTTAAAGAATAGATATTTGTCACTATTTAAATCATTACTTTTTAAACATCAGAGACATTTTCAAATCTTATATGTCACTTGGTAGGAAAAATAAAGGTTGATAGGCAATTCTGAATTGTGAATGCAACTAATTTTTGAACTGTGCTCAATGAAGTTTTCTTCCTTGTCACACTCCTAAACTGCCTTCCCTTACCATTCAACTAGTCTGTGTGTTCTGTAAATGCAAACTAAGTCTAGTCAGAAGGAAAAGCAAATTAGAAAGATGCATCTCCTGAGAAAATCTTGTATACCTGTAAGTCTTTGGTACTGTTTCTCCCTCTTATTATGGAGAATTGAGGTAACTATAGAGCATCTACTCTGTATCAGGTACTATGTTGAGTACTTTGCAGATTTTGCATTTGATACAGCAACTCTGAGAGGTAGATGTGATTATCCTCATTTTAATGATGAAAGTTGTGACTTGCCCAGAGTCAGATTTGAAAGTAAAGTCTTCTGACTCTTGGCCCCTGACTCTAACGTTAAATTCATGCTCTGTGTACTATGGTGCCACCTAGCTGCCCCCATGAAAATTTGTGCACATTTTACCAGTAGTAGAAAGTTGAGTGTCACGCCTACGATACCCTTCATCTTCTTAAGTTCCTGGTCTGTTTTGGAGGATATGAGAATGGTTACTAAATTTACTAATATTGCTAGATTTGCCTAACAGACTTATGTTCATATAACTTTTAACTTTTAATTTTTTACTAGATTTTACCTTCTTAGCTTTTGTTTTCAGTTTCATCATCAGGTAGTGTTTCCCTGATTTTAAAGATAAGAAGAGTGGAGGCACAGAGAGGTTTTCCAAGATCTTGCAATTAGCTAGTTATATAGTTAAATGGTAGGGCTGGAACAGAAAATCAGTCTCTGTGACTGTAACTCAGTGTTCATTTCATTGGATGAAGATGCCTAACTGTTAGTAGCATAAGTAGGAGTGCTGGAGTTTGAGTAAGACCAGTGTTTGAATTCCATGTTAGACAAGACCATGTGACAGTAGGTAAGTCATTTTATCTTTCAGAGCTCCAATTTATTACTCTGTAAAAAGAAGATCATATGATATAATATTATATACCTCAGAGTTGAGGGAAACACTTTGCAAACCTTAAAAGTTTACAGACAAATTTTGTCATTGGTTTTATATTTTAAAGATACCCTTTTGAGCACTTTAATGCAAACATCTTAAAGGTTCCAAGCCATTATTTTCACTCATATTTATGATAGTTTAGGGAATAGTAGGTTAAATATAAAGATTTAGTTTTTGAAAAAGATAGATATGAGTATTTTCACATTGTAGAAACATGTTTGTTTTTTTTTTTGAAAAAAAATTGATTAAATCCCCTAAGACAAAGTAGTATCTCATTTCATGCAAATAGTTTAATTCTAGAAATTTTGTTTCCTTGACTGTTTTTCAAGAAAGTCACCATTTGATACACTTGGTCTAGTTTGTGCATTTCCAATAAAAGAGGCATCAGATTTTCATATATATTTATATGAAAAATAAATAATAAGTACATGTATGTTCATGGACTTTTTTTGACCAAACCTGTTTCTCAGGGTTGTTAGGAAGAATGTTGGGCCTTACATTTTGTTAGTCTTTGATAGTGAGTTTCATGCATCTACATTGTACTTAAGTATTTCATTGATGTAAAAAAAAGTAGAGTGATATTTTTAAAATGATTAGTTTTCCTCATTAATGATTTCAGACAGTAAAATAGAGACAGGGAAGGTCTAATTGCTCCAGCTGTTCTCATTGCTTAATTCAACCATAAAAACATGTTACTTCCTGAAATATCAGCTTCAAATTTTTCCTCATGTCTCCTCCACCCCTGCAACATTGTTCATATACTTGCAACCTTTTCAAGATCTTTTTAAAGAAAGGTAAATCTCAACTATATACATAAACTTACAGGGATGCAAAAATCTTGCTTTTTGTCTTCAAATACTATTATATCTACATGGTACTTTTGCAATATATATTCTGTGCTGGACACATAGTGAGTGTACAGTAAATATTTGCTTAATTGAATTGAATGTTGTAAGCTCAGACTTCTGGCAAGGGTGATTTTTTTTTTCCTGTTCAAATCTAGAAATGCCTCATAAAATTGCCTTTCCTTCAATAGTTAGTGGGATATAGTTTTATGAAAACTTTCCTTAAATGAAACTCATCTTGAAAAATTATTACACAAGTCCATGTCTCTTTAAACTTTAAAACATCTCATATTAAAACTCTACTGGACAAATCAAAACACCTCATTTAGGAAGAATTTTAGCAAAAAAACAACTTGCAAATCTTAATAATTGAAAAAGATTTTGAAACAAATTGCATTTTATCTCTGGATAAGAAAAATATTTTTATGGTAAAGATGTTAAAAAATAACTTTTAAAAGTTGGCTGGAGATTTGTTGGAATTGCCATCAGTCAACTTTCCTTGCTTATAAAACCTTCCAAATCCTCTCCCCCAGCCCCCCCACCCCCCCAAAAAAAAGAAAATTAAATTCAGCAAATCTCATTGCTTTTAGCCAGTGATTAAATCTCTTGCTCTTTTTTGGTGTCTTAAGCTGGTCCCAGAAGTCCTTGTGTTACTTTTATCCTAAGCAAGTGATGTAGAACTTTGTCCTTTCTCTCAACAGTTATTCTTCTTGTCAATTGCATTCATGTAGATGATCAGAGACATTGCAACACTCTTGTTTTTTATGGTTTTCATAATACTTTAAAAGGGGATTAGTGCTGATCTAGGGTTAAATTTCACCCTTACCCTCCATACCAGCAAACCCCTCCCCCTTCATTTATTTATTTATATTTTTGGCAAGAAGAAATTGAATACTCATAAACCTATGTGATTGGCAGGAGGACTCACAAAAGAAAGAAACACAAGTCCCTAGACTGCTTCCTTATTATTCATGTTTTATGCCTTTACTTCTAGGAAGAATGTATTTTATGTTCATGTACCTTGGCTAAAGTTCTTAATGAGAGATTTAAAGCTTTATTTATATTGTTTCACTTATCAGAACTTTTTTTTTACCTTTATCAACCTGGATTATAATGTAAAAAAGCAACTATAAATTAATGGAACTATATTATCAGACAAATTCTGAGTCAGATATTTCACACTTGCCTAAATTGTGTTTTCTCTATCCCCATTGTAAATTTTTATTTTTAAAAGACAAGTAAAAGACTGGTGGGGAGGGCTGGGGGAGGAAGTTAACCTTTTTTGGGGAGATGAGTGGGGAATACAACACTGATGTTTTGCCTGTTAGAGACAAGTATTCTGGAGATATTTTACTGTGCTTATAGTCCCATCTTTTCTCTTTAGTTTTTGATCAAATTAATTTTTCAGTCATCAAATTGAATGAAGCACAAAAGTTTCTTTTTTTCAAAGCATTAAATAATAAAATGAGAACAATACTTTTTAAGAAGGAAAGTTTTTATTATAACTATTACTAATTATTATATTCTTAATAGCTTGTATTTACCAAACACTTCATGGTTTGAAAAAACACTTTATAAATGTCATTTCATTTTGTCCTCATATAACCCTGGGAAGTTGATACTATTATCTCTTAAAATGAGAACAATATTGAAACCTTTTAGGGAAATAGAAAGGACCCTTCTGTATGTTAGTGTATGTATATACTCAGTGTAACTTTTTGATCTTGTATTGCAGGAGCTGTGCTCTCCTAACTAAATTATTTAGGGCAACTGTTTAGAGATCACTATCTTGCCAAGTATTATACACTGGACATTCAGGCTCACTGACTAATTCAGCTTTTAGAAGAGTTCTTCAAGTTGTAATTTTTCCCAATCAAGAACACTGCTTGACTCCCACTGGCCTACTTTCTTCAGTGACAGCATTTTAAAACATCCTCCTTCATATCCTTTTTCCTTTGAAGTGGCTTTTATTTAGTTTTATTCTGGTTCAAAAAATACCATTGTTGAGAACATATGAGAAATAAAATCTCAAAAAACTGAACCCCACATTCTAACTACTTTCCTGTATGTACACATATTATTTCTTAGAATAGAATTGTTAGTAGCACAGTGCCTGGCACATAGTAAACATTTAATAAATTCTTGTTAATGATTGGTGAATTTAGTTTTGATGACTTAGAGGACTTGGACTGATTCGAAGCAGATTTTTTTTTCTCTCTTTGCTGATATCAATTTCATTGTAATTTTGAATATGTAGAGAAGATTTTTTCTTTTGGCGAGAAGCTTATTTTTCCACATAGAGTATGCTAATTCTAATAGTGCTTTCTAAACACAGCAACATTTAGGTAATCATCAAGAAGTTTGGCTTGAACAAAATATGTATATAAATTAAAAAAAATAAAAAATTTAAAGTATTACATAGTAGATTTAGTAAGTTTCATATAGGTATTAAGAATCTCAGTAAGGAAGGGATAGTTCTTGAGTAATGCTTTTTCCCCCGAGAATTTAAAAAGTGACGTTTCTAGGCACTATGTAGAAAAATCAATAATTTTTATATGAAATATCCCCCAGAGATGTCTTATGTGCTGTTTTTGAAATAAATGTTTGTAAGGAGGATTTTTGGAAGGTATTTGAACAAATCATAAAGGTAATAATAACATAAGAGTAAATGTACTAGAAAAATGTCAGATTAGCTACGAAGTGGTTTCTAGTTTTGTTTTCCTACTTACTGGTTATGAGGCCTTTGTTGATCTTTTAATTTAAAGTTGCCCCTCTGCTTTGTAGATTCTTATCTGTAATTTGAAGTTATTGATACCTGACAATTACAACTAGATCATAGGCCTATAGAGCTAGAAGAGCTTTAGAGGCATTTGAGTCTAACCTCATTTTACAGATGAGGAAGAAACGGGAAATAGAGAGGGAATCACATGGTAAGTAAATGAAGTGGGAATTTGAACCCAGGTTTTGCTGATTCCAAATCTACCATGCCACACTGTCTGATGTTTTGAAGGTGAATGAGAAAATATCTAAAATAGGTCACAGGTAGACAACTATAGGTTATTTTTTATTAGTTTATTGTTGACTCAAAAGTAGGTTGATTACAATAATAATTTTTATTTAACTCTGTTATCAGAGAGTAGTTATCTTTCATTGGTGACCTAATATTTTTTTCACCCCCCTCTGCATATTTGACATCTCTTTTTACATAATTGTTTTGTTTGTATTTCTCTCTATTGACAGTACCATCTCTGCTCAACTATCTTTTTTGGACATTTTAACTCTCATTTACTTTTTTTTTTAAACCTTTACCTTTTGTCTTAAAATTAATTATCTGTTGCAAGACAGAAAGGAGCAGTAAGGGCTAGGCAGTTGAGATTAAGTGACTTGTCCCAGATCACACAGTTTAAGTCAATTTTGAACCTAGGACTTTCCATATCCAGACTCTTTATCCACTGAGCCACCTAGCTGCCCCCTCATTTCCTTTTTTCCTTTTTCTGTGTTCATTGATTATATCCTAGAAAAGAATCCTTTTGAAACATTGCCACTAACCCAGAGATGGTTTTAAAAAAAAAAAGAGCCTTTTTGCTTAAACTATTTTGGAATGAGGAACTGAGCAGAATTAGCACTGGGGGAAACTAGATAAAATAGTGAACTTAAATGCTATTTCAATACTTAACTCCTAAAATACTGGTTTCCCGTGCTCAACATTTTAAAAAATTTTCTTTTTTTTCCCTTTCATCCTTTACCCCCATTGAAAAAAAAAAGAAAAACAAAACTCAGTCAAGAAAAATAAATTTTTACAATGGCATTGTCCAAAAAGATATGAGATCTTCTGCATCTTTACTGACATGTTACTGCTAAATTTATGCATTAATTTTTTTCTTCCTCTGTAATTTCTTAGAAAAGTCTGAATATTCTCATATTAGCCATCTTTCCTTTCTTCATTCCTTGTTTACACCTCCTCATAATAACCCTCCTTTCATTGTTTCTTTGGTTGCTGTTTCTTCATTGCATCCCCTCTTTTTAAACATTATTTAAGTGTGAGAAGATACTTTTTTTAGCAAGAATTGTGTTCAATTTTGTGATGTTAATGTTTTGTTTAGAGTCTGTCTTCAAAAATTTCAGTTTCTGTTATAATATATGGTGAGTCAGAGCTATTGCTAAAAGATTTGTTAATAAAATGATTAAAAAAAACTGATTTAATCTATTTAGTTGCTAAAAGTAGCTTTTAAAATTAGTTTGTCTAGCCGAATGGTAGTCTATCTTCTGATTGAATTGTTTTTTGTGTATGTTTACTTAGTATTTGGTGCTAGGAATGAATTAACTTTTGTTTGTCAACAGGAGGAAGGTAGAGCATGACTATGAGGCTCTTCAAGAAAGACTCAGCACATTGCCTGATAAACTCTCTTATGATATTATGGTATGTATTGGGTATTTCATTTAAAGTAATGTGCTTAACCATTTTATTAGCTGAGGATATTATAGCATCAAGGTATATTATTCAACTTTATGAAAGTATACTTAATACAATAATTATAACCATAGCTAAGCATTTATTTCAGTTCTTTTAGATCTATCATAAACTTTCATATTAATGACACATGAAGAACTGATGGCATAAATGTTAACAAAATTTGACATTTTGGGTATGCAGATTTATTGTGTAGAAAACTATAGTTATGATAGAAATATGGCACTTAATAATTTCCTGTTACCCAGAGCAAGAACAGACCATAATGTTTTGTAATTCACGGAATTAAGCTCTGGGGCATTGATTTTTATATAAAAAGGTGTTGCTAATTTTTTTCTTAATGATCTTCCTATTGACATAGTGATCTATTCTTATTCCCTGAACTTGAATCTTTTGTTCTAAGTGTATTCCTCTTGTAAACTTTATCCTTGTTGTCTACACTAACCTTGTATATATAATTCTCCCTTGTATAAACTTGTTGAAGCCATTTATTTTTAAATTTGTGCTTTATTATAAAAGCATTGTTTTATTAGAATTAATTTTTACTTTGTTCTTTATAAAGCCGAATTCCAGAATGATGCTTCATCAATTTATATTTCATTACAAATCTGCTTTCTTCAGAATTGTTGAGTAAACAAAAAATGTGTACATTTATGATCCTATGATTTATAAGCCTATGAAAAATGACAGTTTGAAATTCTTTTACCAAGATACATTAGCCAAAATCAAAGCCCAAGACAGGAAATTTGGTGCTGGATCTCTCCTTCTACCCAGTTTTACATTCATTCAAAAACCAAAATAGGTTTTCAGATTAAAGTACTAAGCTTACATTTTTTAAAAAAAATGTGTAGTTTAGGGTTTTTTGCAGGGGCAGGATTTAATATACTCATTTAAAATACTTGTAAGGTGTTAAAAGTTATTTGGCACAGATAAAACATTGGCTTTTTATAACATGTATTTTCAATTTATTTTCTCTTGGACTACAGGTACCTTTTGGTCCTCTTGCCTTCATGCCAGGACAACTTGTTAGTACCAATGAAGTCACGGTTTTACTTGGGGACAACTGGTTTTGCAAATGCTCAGCAAAGCAGGCTGTAGGTTTAGTAGAACATAGGAAAAAACGTATGTATTCCTTTTAGGGGGTATTTCTTATATATGTGTGTGTTTAAACATAGATACAGATGTTTGTATGCATATATAAAATATATTTTGGTCAGAAACCATCAAATTTACAAATTGTTCATTACTGAAAAAATTCCTTGCTCTATTAGTCAAGAATTGCAGCAGCTGAGTTGGACTACTAAATAGAATATTATAAAACTTTGGCATTTGTAGATGAAATATCTGGTTTGGCAGTAATGATTATGCGTTTGTAGAAATTAGAAGTATTGTGTGCAGTTTAAAACTTGCAGGTGATTGAATTTGCTTTCATATTCTCATTTTTGTACATAGTATTTTAGCTAGCAGTGAAGATTTGTTTTCTATGCTGCAAATTTAGACAAAAATTGGAGAATTTAAACATATGCATTTTGATTTGGAAGAAATTGTGATTTTCCTCTAAATATTTCATAAGTTGTGTTCTTTTTTAAAATGACATTTGTTGGTACTAATTTCAATTAGGTTCTTTTAATATGTGCTAACTTATTTTCATAGACTATCATCCTACTTACTACCTATATGATCTTGATTCTAAAATTTTTAGTTCACATGAACTAAATCTTTAAAACCTGTGTGAAGAGGATGGTTCAAACTGAAATAATGCTCTTATATTTACTGGATGGTTTGAAGTCCTTGTTCTATTTTTACTTAAGCATTTGTTATATTTATTTCAATTTTGTTTCTCTCCCAAACTATTAATAACCTAATTTGATTACTGGTTTATTTGAATGGGTTGATTTTGCTTTTAGTTCTGTTGTTTTATCAAAAGTAGCCAATATCTGAAAAATCCATTAATAATTAGGTTTATAAATTTTTTTGACTAATGTTCTTGCCACATGTGGCCATGAAAATAGAACTCTGGTTTTGATAGTCTAGCTACTCCAATATGCAGAGTTTTTAAAAACATTTTTTTTCAAACAATCTTTTTCTCTCTGGAAATATACATTAGTTTTCTTTTGCATAAATGAAATAAGACTAGGTGATATTAAGGGTACTATTAATTAGTAGGTGCATTAATACCCTGAAGAGTCAGTTTCTTCACCTGCACATAGCTGGGTAGTGGTATCATTGGCTGCAAAACCAATTTTGTAGTAGAATTCCAGGAACAAAAGCAGATCGTTTCCTCTGTGGATTTAAACTGTGACACATTTTTCTTTCTTGTGAATATTATCCAGAGTAACATGAGCATTTGTTTAGGCAATAGATTACATTTATAGAGTGCTTTTTTCAGAGTTACAAAGCACATTTTAAAGAATTTTATTGATGCTTTTTATGTCACTTTCTACAGCAACCATATAATATATTGTTTTGATAAGATGCATGCAGATATTGTTATCCTTTTATTACAGACTAAGAAACTGAGCCCAGAGAGGTAAATGATTAGCATTTCTAATAAGTGGTAGGAGACCAGTACTTGAACCTAGGTCTTTCAGCATTAGTCCAGGGCTCAGCTTTTGGCACACATGATTCATTTGCCTGAATTAGAAGGTAGTTTAAAAAAAGAGAATCAATGTAATGTTTGGGAGAACTGGAATAATTTTTTAAAAGCTCTTTCACCAGCAGTAACTTGGACAAGTTCATGGCTGCTGAAGTTTGTGTATTTTATAGATATTTGAGAGCATAATTTTAAATACTTTCCCTAATCTGCTAGATTAATAGAATATTTTTTTGTATAATGTAGTTCTAGCATGTGTAATTGTACAAAAAATGAGAATTGTAACTTTGAATAAAGCTGCCAAAAATGCTGGCTTATGGTTGGAAGCTTGTTTAAAATAATTTTTAGAACACATATCAATTTGTTTAAAAAAACTGCTAGGGTCAACACATTTTAAATGTATTTTTGCAATAATTTTTAATCACTTTGAAGAAAATATTGTCTTCAGCTATATTATAGTCACCTCTATGTTGTAAAAAGGTATTCTTTGAGTCTTTGGCATTCAATGAGCAAAAAATCCCTTTGATTTAAAAATACATTCGCATGCAAAAAATCCCTTTGAATTAAAATATATTCGCATGTTAATTTTAGTTGTAACTATTAAGTCCAAAGAAATCAGAAAGACCAGAGAGAGAATTAAAGCAATGTTTGAGAATTTATATATTAATGATTCCATTAGGGTTTTTTCCCTAGGAAATGGAATTTATATCTTATGTAGGGCTCTATCTTCATACTAATAGTATATACTTGATATAGTTAATGATTTAAGTTAACTTTCTCAATTCTTGCATCAATTCTCAAAATATTTGAAGATATTTTGTTATCAAAATTCAAGTATTTCTTGTGGAATTTTGGAGCAATAATTTTTAAAGTTGGGGAGAAATTCAGCAAACATGAAATTTTGAAGGGAAAAAAAGGATTTTGTGTGTTACTTTAGTATGAATTTTGTTTTGGACTTCACCAAGGTGAAGCTGAAAAGAAGTAAGCTGTTACTGGTTTTGTCTTTGGATACTAACTTTTTGAAAACATAGTTATGCGAGTTACTTTAATATTTGTCAAAAGGATTTTCAGATCAGAACATATCCTTTTCTTGTTTTATAAATTGAATTTGGAAAGACAGAGAAAGAAGGGTTAAAGGATACTTGGAAGTTTTCTTTGTACTTTGGAAGGCTGCAGTGAGCTGTGGGGGAAAGAGTGATATTTGGAGGATACCATTGGGCAAAACTTTTATTTCCTTAAGCAGTTTTCCCTGTTGATAAAAGCCTGTAGCAACAAGATGGTTTTGTAGTTTTGAAGTATTCTTCATATCTAATAACATTTTTGTACAAGTTGACAATTAATCACAGATAGTGTTTTTACTATTCTTTGTTTTGTAACATACTATTATCATCAAATTGGTTTCCTTTAAATCTATTCTGTAGAAGTTTATGGAATTTTAAAGTGTGGATTTTATTTTGTCTTTGAGGGGAATTTTTTTCCTCCAGAAGAAAACATTTCTAATGCCATTATGGGAATCAGTGAGCAAATAGGATTCAGTATGCAGACAGATTTTTCTTTATTGGACATATTTTCAGAAATGTGTTCCATTTGTTTACATGAATGTATAGATATAAATGAATTTAATTTGAATTTTTATATTATGGGCATTAAATAAAAAATTTAAATGAAGAAGAAATGTTGGCTAAGAAGATAGGTCCCTGTGTCTTTAGAAATTTTTTGAGTCTGACTTCAAGAGAGCAAGTAATATTTAGAAATGGGTTTTTCAAATAAGTTTATCTAAAGCCGTGACTTTGCTATCCTGTGCTTGCATGTCTCTCTTGGATTCATCTTTTAAAGTATACATACAAACAGCTTCTTTAAAAGTTTTATTGTTAGAAACTTGATTTCTTGATACTTAGAAGCAAGATAGTTTGGTTAGTACATCTAAAATGTTTGAAAAAAGAACTTTTCATGTACTCTAATCTTTAAAACAGACCAACCCTGGCCACACACAGGTCTCCTAATTGGAAGTGGATGATAAAGATGAAGCTGCTGTAGTGGAAACCAAATGAATAATTCAACTCAGCTATATTAATATTTAATTGAGTGCCCATGGGGTGTGCAACGTTTTACTAGGGGCTATAAGGTAAGATCTTATGGAATATAGAACAGCCTGGCCCCTGTTAGGGTTCTTTATATCAGTTCTTAGGTCTTTAAGATAAAGTACCTTACACATGGTAGGCCTTCAACAAATATCTATTGAATGAACAAGATGAATTTTGTTTTCTCTATGTGATAATTGTTTTAATTCATTTGGCACTTTTTGTGACAATATTTTGTCACCATAACACAACTCCTTGTACCTCAGAATGCAGTGTTGCGTTTTTTGTATTAAAATATATTGTTTGGCCATAGATTAAAAAAATAGCAACATGTTTGGCATGAATTGAGTCATTTGTGATAGGGAAGTATTGTCAGGCCTTTTCTAGACTACAGGGGCTTCAAGCTTTGTTTCAGGATGCAGATTCCACAGTATGGGTAAATTGGTGCCTAGTTAGTGCCAGAGTTGCTTCTTATTATTAACTGCATCTGAACCCAAGGAAAGTTGAGTACAGTTTAAGGATGCAAAAATTTAATCTTTAGTAAGAAAACGGAAATATAGAAGGTGCCACTTATATATGTCTTTAGATAGAAAATAAATTCATTTATACCAGGAGTGGGGGTGAGATAGAGCTCTGATATTTGCATAAGAATCTTAATGTTTTCCCAAGAATAATGTGTGAAACAAGGATGGCTGTGGGTATAGCTACATATTCAAGTTTAGTTAAAGAAGACCTGAAAATAATTTTAAATCATTAAAAATAATTGAGAAGGTAGCATGGCATGTAGGTAAGAAGTCTGGCTTTAGAGTCAAGAAGACCTGTATTCAAGTACTTCCTCTGACAAATACTAGTTATATGTGGGCAAGCCACTTAGCCTCTCAGTGTCCCCAGATAATTTTAGGATTGAATTACCAATTTGTATAAATGAGAGTTTCTATAGCATAAATTCTCAACATTAATAAAATCCTAGGTAAAAACCAAAACTAACATAAAAATCATACCCAAGCCCATTACAGATTCCATC